>NC_053035.3:473076077-473699827 GCF_002575655.3 Aegilops tauschii subsp. strangulata
TTTATCGTTTATTATTCCACACGTGCATATGGGTTCTCCCCAGAGCCTTTATGGATATACGGGCTCGGGAACCACAACAGTTATAGCATGGAACATAAACATAATTATGAACAGGGAGATAATCAATAACATTTATTATTGCCTCTAGGGCATATCTCCTACAAGGTCCATGTTGGATGAATACAATTCACCACATAGTTTTTTGGCCGAGGCTGTCAACACCGCATGCCATGCATCAAACCGGCTCTTCCTCTGCACTATATTGGAAAACACTCCATATGAGCTCCTAACTGGGAACAAGACGAATGGAAAGTACTTTCGTGTATTTGGGTGCAAATGTTTCATCCTCAACAAAAGAGAACGGTTAGGAAAATTTCAATCCAAAACCATTGAGGGCATATTTGTTGGCTATGGATCAAACTCTCACGCCTATAGAGTCTACAACAAATCCAATGGATGTGTTGTAGAAACTTGTGACGTGGTGTTTGATGAATTTAATTACTCCCATGGGGAGCAAGTTGATCTAAGTGATGTAGGTGAAGAAGATTCTTCTCAAGATATCTTGACCATGGGTGTTGGTGCACTTCTTCCAATGGAACAAGAACCTCATGATGAAGAAGAAGAAGATGGAAGCTTCACGCATCATCAAACTACTCCAACACCCTTACCACCACAAGCTCCTATTGCTCAACCAATGCCCGTAGACCAAGTACAAGATGATGATTAAGTTCCTCTTCATGATAATCATCAAGAACAAGATCATCCTCAAGGGCAAGAACAAGAAAGTGCAATCATTGATGATGAACCTCAACAAATGCAACATGAAGAAGAAGATCTTCCACCACACATTAATGATCCATATGTTGAGGACGTGGATGATGGACATGAAGTTGAACCCCGCGAAACCCTTACCTCCATCATGCCTCGAGTGGCCGGCCGTGTTGGTGTTGACAAAATTCTCAACGGCATATCGGAAGGTAGAGTCAGTCGTAAACATTTGACAAACTTTTGTGCTCACTTCTCGTTTGTGTCTAGTTTTGAGCCTCTCAAGGTACAAGATGCATTGATGGACAATGATTGGCTCATTTTTATGCAAGAAGAGTTGAACAGTTTTGAATGCAATCAAGTGTGGTCATTAGTCGAGAGGCCAACTACCAAGCACAACGTCATTGGAACAAAGTGGATATTCAAGAACAAGCAAGATGAGAATGGTGTAATCATCCGTAACAAGGCAAGGTTAGTGGCACAAGGGTACTCACAAGTTGAAGGTTTGGACTTTGGTGAGACCTTTGCCCCCGTTGCCCGTCTTGAATCCATTCGCATCTTACTTGCTTATGCTGCTTTCAATGGTTTTACATTACATCAAATGGATGTGAAGAGTGATTTCCTTAACGGTCCTCTACAAGAAGAAGTATATGTATCACAACCACCTGGGTTCGTTGATCCCAATCACAAAGACTATGTGTATAAAATTCATAAGGCTTTGTATGGCCTCAAACAAGCACCTCGTGCTTGGTATGATCATCTTAAGAAGTTTTTACTCAATGATGGTTTTGTGAGAGGGGTGATCGATCCCACTCTTTTTACTAAGAGGGACAAGGGTGATTTGATCTTATGCCAAATCTATGTAGATGATATCATTTTTGGTTCTCCTAACATTCATTTGTGCAAGAAGTTTGCGGCTTCCATGACCAAGAATTTTGAATGTCACTCTATACGGATTTGAAGTTCTTCCTCGGATTTCAAGTTCAACAATTTCAAGAAGGAATTTTCTTGTCTCAAGCAAATACCTCAAGGATATCCTAGAGAAGTTTGGCATGTCTGATGCTAGTCCATGTAAGACACCCATGCCAACCAAAATTGTACTCACTGAAGACACAAATGGTATTCGTTTCGACCCATCTATATTACCGCTCTATGATTGGTTCATTGCTTTATCTTTGTGCATCTAGACTAGACATCATGTTTAGCGTATGCATGTGTGCTAGATTTCAAGCTTTCCCTAGGGATAGTCATCATAAGGCGGTTAAGCATATTCTTAGATACCTTGTTCACACCCCAAAGTTAGGTCTATGGTACCCCAAGGATGCTAAGTTTGATCTCATTGGGTACACGGATGCGGATTGGGCTGGAGACAAACTGGATCGTAAGTCCACCTCCGGTGCATGTCAATTTCTTGGACGCTCCTTGGTAAGTTGGTCCTGGAAGAAACAAAATTGTGTTGCCCTCTCCACCGTAGAAGATGAATACATTGCAACCGCCAGTTGTGCAACTCAATTACTATGGAGAGGCAAACTTTGAAGGATTACGGTATCACCTATAGACATGTGCCTCTTCTATGTGATAATGAAAGTGCCATCAATATTGCTGAGAACCCCAAAGATCATACCCGCACCAAGCACATTGATATTAGGTATCACATCTTGTGAGATCATGTGGAGAAGGGTGATATTGACATTGATCATGTTGGCACAGATATGCAACTTGCAGATATTTTCACGAAGCCATTGGATGAAGCAAGGTTTTGTCAACTTAGGCGTGAACTTGGTATCTTGGAGCTTGACAACATTATGTGAAAACTAGTACCCATGCATGCATTGTCATAATGTCTTGTCTCGATGTAGGCATATATTTAGGGGGAGACACTCAACTCATGAGTACTCTCACCCTATGAAATGCATAAAAAGAACAAACACTCTCAAAGCTACCATGTTATTCTAACTATGGTGCTTTCAATGATGGAGTAGTGATTATGCACCCAAAGTTCCAATCTTTGTGGAGCCATGCCACTTATACTCATACATGGTGGCTTTGGCCACCGCTCTTGTCATTAGAACAATAGCTGAGCGGTATGTGTTTTATTATTGTTGGCATAAGATACTCATTGCTTAACATATTATGCCTTTTCATCTTACTACATACTGTAATCATCATCTCCCCATCATTGTTATTAGCACCAATTATTGCACCCTACTCTTCTAAAAAATTCCTATATACTTCCGGACGTCCGCTATGTACCGGACGTCCGTAAAATCCTTTCTGTTGCCCTCATACCGGACGTCCGGTGAGACCGGACTTCCATTAATTTCTGCCCTGTCCCGTCCCGTCGGATGTCCGGTGTTTCCGGTCGTCCACTAACTGGCGCTCTGGTAGGTTTTCTCAGGTCCCGGATGTCTGTTTCGCACCGGTCGTCCGGTCAATTCCTGGCCCGCGTATATATAGCGGAGTGCGTATTGAGCAGTTCCTAACCCTAAATCCGCCCGTTCCTCATCCCTTCACCGCCGCCGCCGCCGCTCACTCTCCTCGTTGGGGGTGCACGTCGGCCGTGCTCCTCGTCGTCTTTGCGCGGCTGGGGTCGTCCCGACCGCCGTTGGGGCTCCGTTCGCCCTCGTCTCGTCCCGGCCGTCGTCGGGGCCCCGTTCGTCCCCGTCGCACCTCCTCCCCGTCTCGTTCGTCCTCCCGAGGTAGAACCTCCTATTATTCTCCCCTCTATTGGAAATATGCCCTAGAGGCAATAATAAATGGTTATTATTATATTTCTTTGTTCATGGTAATTGTCTATTATTCATGCTATAATTGTATTGTCCGGAAATCGTAATACATGTGTGAATACATAGACCACAACGTGTCCCTAGTAAGCCTCTAGTTGACTAGCTCGTTGATCAACAGATAGTCATGGTTTCCTGACTATGGACATTGGATGTCATTGATAACGGGATCACATCATTAGGAGAATGATGTGATGGACAAGACCCAATCCTAAGCATAGCTTAAAAGATCGTGTAGTTTCGTTTGCTAGAGCTTTTCCAATGTCAAGTATCTTTTCCTTAGACCATGAGATCGTGCAACTCCCGGATACCGTAGGAGTTCTTTGGGTGTGCCAAACGTCACAACGTAACTGGGTGACTATAAAGGTGCACTACGGGTATCTCCGAAAGTGTCTGTTGGGTTGGCACGGATTGAGACTGGGATTTGTCACTCCGTGTGACGGAGAGGTATCATAATGAGCTCTATGTGACTAAGGCGTTAGTCACGGGATCATGCATTGCGGTACGAGTAAAGAGACTTGCCGGTAACGAGATTGAACAAGGTATTGGGATACCGGCGATCGAATATCGGTTCAAGTAACATACCGATTGACAAAGGGAATTGCATACGGGATTGATTGAATCCTCGACACCGTGGTTCATCCGATGAGATCATCGTGGAACATGTGGGAGCCAACATGGGTATCCAGATCCCGCTGTTGGTTATTGGCCGGAGAGGCGTCTCGGTCATGTCTGCATGTCTCCCGAACCCGTAGGGTCTACACACTTAAGGTTCGGTGACGCTAGGGTTGTAGAGATTTATGTATGCGGAAACCCAAAAGTTGTTCGGAGTCCCGGATGAGATCCCGGACGTCACGAGGAGTTCCGGAATGGTCCGGAGGTAAAGAATTATATATAGGAAGTCAAGTTTCGGCCACCGGGAAAGTTTCGGGGGTTACCGGTATTGTACCGGGACCACCGGAAGGGTCCCGGGGATCCACCGGGTGGGGCCACCTATCCCGGAGGGCCCCGTGGGCTGAAGTGGGAAGGGAACCAGCCCCTAGTGGGCTGGGCGCCCCCCCATGCGCCTAGGGTTGGGAACCCTAGGGTGGGGGGCTTCCCACTTGCCTTGGGGGGCAAGTCACCCCCCCTGGCCGCCGCCCCCCCACCCTAGATGGGTTTGGCCGGCGCCCCCCCCCCTCCCAAGGGGGCCTATATAAAGGGGGGGAGGGAGGGCAGCAAGACTACTGCCTTGGGCGCCTCCCTCCTCCCCTGCAACACCTCTCTCTCTCGTATAAGCTCGGCGAAGCCCTGCCGGCATCCCGCTGCATCCACCACCACGCCGTCGTGCTGCTGGATCTCCATCAACCTCTCCTCCCCCTTGCTGGATCAAGAAGGAGGAGACGTCGCTGCACCGTACGTGTGTTGAACGCGGAGGTTCCGTCCGTTCGGCACTCGGTCATCGGTGATTTGGATCACGGCGAGTACGACTCCGTCATCCACGTTCATTGGAACGCTTCCGCTCGCGATCTACAAGGGTATGTAGATGCACTCCTTTCCCCTCGTTGCTAGTATACTCCATAGATGCATCTTGGTGAGCGTAGGAAAATTTTAAAATTATGCTACGATTCCCAACAGTGGCATCATGAGCCAGGCCTATGCGTAGTTACTATGCACGAGTAGAACACAAAGCAGTTGTGGGCGTTGAGTTTGCCAATTCTTCTTGCCGCTACTAGTCGTTTCTTGTTTCGGCGGCATTGTAGGATGAAGCGGCCCGGACCGACCTTACACGTACGCTTACGTGAGACAGGTTCCACCGACTGACATGCACTAGTTGCATAAGGTGGCTAGCGGGTGTCTGTCTCTCCTACTTTAGTCGGAACGGATTCGATGAAAAGGGTCCTTATGAAGGGTAAATAGAAATTGGCAAATCACGTTGTGGTCATACGTAGGTAAGAAAACGTTCTTGCTAGAAACCTACAAACCACGTAAAAACATGCAACAACAATTAGAGGACGTCTAACTTGTTTTTGCAGCAAGTGCTATGTAATGTGATATGGCCAGAAGATGTGATGAATGATATATGTGATGTATGAGATTGATCATATTCTTGTAATAGGAATCACGACTTGCATGTCGATGAGTATGACAACCGGCAGGAGCCATAGGAGTTGTCTTTATTATTTTGTATGACCTGCGTGTCATTGAATAACGCCATGTAATTTACTTTACTTTGTTGCTAAACGCGTTAGCCATAGAAGTAGAAGTAATCGTTGGCGTGACGACTTCATGAAGACACAATGATGGAGATCATGATGATGGAGATCATGGTGTCATGCCGGTGACGAAGATGATCATGGTGCCCCGAAGATGGAGATCAAAGGAGCATAATGATATTGGCCATATCATGTCACTATTTGATTGCATGTGATGTTTATCATGTTTTTGCATCTTATTTGCTTAGAACGACGGTAGTAAGTAAGATGATCCCTTATATTAATTTCAAGAAAGTGTTCACCCTAACTGTGCACCGTTGCGAAGGATCTTTGTTTCGAAGCACCACGTGATGATCGGGTGTGATAGATTCTAACGTTCGAATACAACGGGTGTTGACGAGCCTAGCATGTACAGACATGGCCTCGGAACACACGCAATACACTTAGGTTGACTTGACGAGCCTAGCATGTACAGACATGGCCTCGGAACACGGAGGACCGAAAGGTCGAGCATGAGTCGTATAGAAGATACGATCAACATGAAGATGTTCACCGATCTTGACTAGTCCGTCCCACGTGATGATCGGACACGGCCTAGTTAACTCGGATCATGTTTCACTTAGATGACTAGAGGGATGTCTATCTAAGTGGGAGTTCATTAAATAATTTGATTAGATGAACTTAATTATCATGAACTTAGTCTAAAATCTTTACACTATGTCCTGTAGATCAAATGGCCAACGTTGTCCTCAATTTCAACGCGTTCCTAGAGAAAACCAAGCTGAATGATGGCAGCAACTATACGGAGTGGGTCCGGAACCTGAGGATCATCCTCATAGTAGCCAAGAAAGATTATGTCTTAGAAGCACCGCTAGGTGAAGCACCAATCCCTGAGAACCAAGACATTATGAACGCTTGGCAATCACGTGCTGATGATTACTCCCTCGTTCAGTGCGGCATGCTTTACAGCTTAGAACCGGGTCTCCAAAAGCGTTTTGAGAAACATGGAGCATATGAGATGTTCGAGGAGCTGAAACTGGTTTTTCAAGCTCATGCCCGGGTCGAGAGATATGATGTCTCCGACAAGTTCTTCAGATGTAAAATGGAGGAGAATAGTTCTGTTAGTGAGCATATACTCAGAATGTCTGGGTTACACAACCGCTTATCCCAGCTGGGAGTTAATCTCCCGGATGACGCGGTCATTGACAGAATCCTCCAGTCGCTTCCACCAAGCTACAAGAGCTTTGTGATGAACTACAATATGCAGGGGGTGGAAAAGACCATTCCTGAGGTATATTCAATGCTGAAATCAGCGGGAGGGGAGATCAGAAAAGAACATCAAGTGTTGATGGTGAATAAAACCACTAAGTTCAAGAAGGGCAAGGGTAAGAAGAACTTCAAGAAGGACGGCTAGGGAGTTGCCGCGCCCGGTAAGCCAGTTACTGGGAAGAAGTCGAAGAATGGACCCAAGCCCGAGACTGAGTGCTTTTATTGCAAGGGAAGTGGTCACTGGAAGCGGAACTGCCCCAAATACTTAGCGGACAAGAAGAAGGCCGGCAACACCAAAGGTATATGTGATATACATGTAATTGATGTGTACCTTACCAGTACTCGTAGTAGCTCCTGGGTATTTGATACCGGTGCGGTTGCTCATATTTGTAACTCAAAACAGGAACTACGGAATAAACGGAGACTGGCGAAGGACGAGGTGACGATGCGCGTCGGGAATGGTTCCAAGGTCGATGTGATCGCCGTCGGCACGCTACCTCTGCATCTACCCACGGGATTAGTTTTAAACCTCAATAATTGTTATTTAGTGCCAGCTTTGAGCATGAACATTGTATCTGGATCTCGTTTAATTCGAGATGGCTACTCATTTAAATCCGAGAATAATGATTGTTCTATTTATTTGAGAGATATGTTTTATGGTCATGCCCCGCTGGTCAATGGTTTATTTTTGATGAATCTCGAACGTGATGTTACACATATTCATAGTGTGAATACCAAAAGATGTAAAGTTGATAATGATAGTCCCACATACTTGTGGCACTGCCGCCTTGGTCACATTGGTGTCAAGCGCATGAAGAAGCTCCATGCAGATGGACTTTTGGAGTCTCTTGATTACGAATCATTTGACACGTGCGAACCATGCCTCATGGGTAAGATGACCAAGACTCCGTTCTCCGGAGCAATGGAGCGAGCGACCAACTTATTGGAAATCATACATACCGATGTGTGCGGTCCAATGAGTGTTGAGGCTCGCGGAGGATATCGTTATGTTCTCACTCTCACTGATGACTTAAGTAGATATGGGTATGTCTACCTAATGAAACACAAGTCTGAAACCTTTGAAAAGTTCAAGGAATTTCAGAGTGAGGTTGAGAATCAACGTGACAGAAAAATAAAATTCTTACGATCAGATCATGGTGGAGAATATTTAAGTCACGAATTTGGTACACACTTAAGGAAATGTGGAATAATTTCACAACTCACGCCGCCTGGAACACCTCAGAGAAACGGTGTGTCCGAACGTCGTAATCGCACTCTATTGGATATGGTGCGATCTATGATGTCTCTTACCGATTTACCGCTCTCATTTTGGGGCTATGCTTTAGAGACTGCCGCATTCACTTTAAATAGGGCACCGTCAAAATCCGTTGAGACGACACCGTATGAATTATGGTTTGGAAAGAAACCTAAGCTGTCGTTTCTAAAAGTTTGGGGATGCGATGCTTATGTCAAGAAACTTCAACCTGAAAAGCTCGAACCCAAGTCGGAAAAATGCGTCTTCATAGGATACCCCAAGGAAACTATTGGGTATACCTTCTACCTCAGATCCGAAGGCAAGATCTTCGTTGCCAAGAACGGGTCCTTTCTAGAGAAGGAGTTTCTCTCGAAAGAATTGAGTGGGAGGAAAGTGGAACTTGATGAGGTGATAGTCACCCCTTCCGAACCGGAAAGTAGCGCAGCGCGGGAAGATGTTCCTGTGGTGCCTACACCGACAGGAGAGGAAGTTAATGATGATGATCATGAAGCTTCGGATCAAGTTACTACTGAACCTCGTAGGTCCACAAGGACACGTTCCGCACCAGAGTGGTACGGCAACCCTGTCCTAGAAATCATGTTGTTAGACAACGGTGAACCTTCGAGCTATGAAGAAGCGATGGCGGGCCCGGATTCCGACAAATGGCTAGAAGCCATGAAATCCGAGATAGAATCCATGTATGAAAACAAAGTATGGACTTTGACTGACTTGCCCAATGATCGGCGAGCCATAGAAAACAAATGGATCTTTAAGAAGAAGACTGACGCGGATGGTAATGTGACCATCTATAAGGCTCGACTTGTCGCTAAGGGTTATCGACAAGTTCAAGGGGTTGACTACGATGAGACTTTCTCACCCGTAGCGAAGCTGAAGTCCGTCCGAATCATGTTAGCAATTGCCGCATACTATGATTATGAGATATGGCAGATGGACGTCAAAACGGCATTCCTTAATGGCTTCCTTAAGGAAGAGTTGTATATGATGCAGCCGGAAGGTTTTGTCGATCCTAAGAATGCTAACAAAGTATGCAAGCTCCAGCGCTCAATCTATGGGCTGGTGCAAGCATCTCGGAGTTGGAACATTCGCTTTGATGAGATGATCAAAGCGTTTGGGTTTACACAGACTTATGGAGAAGCCTGTGTTTACAAGAAAGTGAGTGGGAGCTCTGTAGCATTTCTCATATTATATGTGGATGACATACTATTGATGGGAAATGATATAGAATTCTTGGAAAGTATAAAGGCCTATTTGAATAAGTGTTTTTCAATGAAGGACCTTGGAGAAGCTGCTTATATATTAGGCATCAAGATCTATAGAGATAGATCAAGACGCCTCATTGGTCTTTCACAGAGTACATACCTTGACAAGATATTGAAGAAGTTCAATATGGATCAGTCCAAGAAGGGGTTCTTGCCTGTATTGCAAGGTGTGCAATTGAGCACAGCTCAATGCCCGACCACGGCAGAAGATATAGAAAAGATGAGTGTCATCCCCTATGCCTCGGCCATAGGGTCTATTATGTATGCCATGCTGTGTACCAGACCTGATGTAAACCTTGCCGTGAGTTTGGTAGGAAGGTACCAAAGTAATCCCGGCATGGAACACTGGACAGCGGTCAAGAATATCCTGAAGTACCTGAAGAGGACTAAGGACATGTTTCTCGTTTATGGAGGTGACGAAGAGCTCGTCGTAAAGGGTTACGTCGACGCTAGCTTCGACACAGATCTGGATGACTCGAAGTCACAAACCGGATACGTGTATATTTTGAATGGAGGAGCAGTAAGCTGGTGCAGTTGCAAGCAAAGCGTCGTGGCGGGATCTACATGTGAAGCGGAGTACATGGCAGCCTCGGAGGCAGCACAGGAAGCAGTCTGGATGAAGGAGTTCATTACCGACCTAGGGGTGATTCCCAATGCGTCGGGCCCGATGACTCTCTTCTGTGACAACACTGGAGCTATTGCCCTTGCGAAGGAGCCCGGGTTTCACAGGAAGACCAGTCATATCAAGCGTCGCTTCAACTCCATTCGTGAAAGTGTTCAAAATGGAGATATAGATATTTGTAAAGTACATACGGACCTGAATGTAGCAGATCCGTTGACTAAACCTCTCCCTAGAGCAAAACATGATCAACATCAGGACGCAATGGGTGTTCGATTCATCACAATGTAACTAGATTATTGACTCTAGTGCAAGTGGGAGACTGTTGGAAATATGCCCTAGAGGCAATAATAAATGGTTATTATTATATTTCTTTGTTCATGGTAATTGTCTATTATTCATGCTATAATTGTATTGTCCAGAAATCGTAATACATGTGTGAATACATAGACCACAACGTGTCCCTAGTAAGCCTCTAGTTGACTAGCTCGTTGATCAACAGATAGTCATGGTTTCCTGACTATGGACATTGGATGTCATTGATAACGGGATCACATCATTAGGAGAATGATGTGATGGACAAGACCCAATCCTAAGCATAGCTTAAAAGATCGTGTAGTTTCGTTTGCTAGAGCTTTTCCAATGTCAAGTATCTTTTCCTTAGACCATGAGATCGTGCAACTCCCGGATACCGTAGGAGTTCTTTGGGTGTGCCAAACGTCACAACGTAACTGGGTGACTATAAAGGTGCACTACGGGTATCTCCGAAAGTGTCTGTTGGGTTGGCACGGATCGAGACTGGGATTTGTCACTCCGTGTGACGGAGAGGTATCTCTGGGCCCACTCGGTAATGCATCATCATAATGAGCTCTATGTGACTAAGGCGTTAGTCACGGGATCATGCATTGCGGTACGAGTAAAGAGACTTGCCGGTAACGAGATTGAACAAGGTATTGGGATACCGGCGATCGAATCTCGGTTCAAGTAACATACCGATTGACAAAGGGAATTGCATATGGGATTGATTGAATCCTCGACACCGTGGTTCATCCGATGAGATCATCGTGGAACATGTGGGAGCCAACATGGGTATCCAGATCCCGCTGTTGGTTATTGGCCGGAGAGGCGTCTCGGTCATGTCTGCATGTCTCCCGAACCCGTAGGGTCTACACACTTAAGGTTCGGTGACGCTAGGGTTGTAGAGATTTATGTATGCGGAAACCCGAAAGTTGTTCAGAGTCCCGGATGAGATCCCGGACGTCATGAGGAGTTCCGGAATGGTCCGGAGGTAAAGAATTATATATAGGAAGTCAAGTTTCGGCCACCGGGAAAGTTTCGGGGGTTACCGGTATTGTACCGGGACCACCGGAAGGGTCCCGGGGGTCCACCGGGTGGGGCCACCTATCGCGGAGGGCCCCGTGGGCTGAAGTGGGAAGGGAACCAGCCCCTAGTGGGCTGGGCGCCCCCCCATGGGCCTCCCCCATGCGCCTAGGGTTGGGAACCCTAGGGTGGGGGGCTTCCCACTTGCCTTGGGGGGCAAGGCACCCCCCTGGCCGCCGCCCCCCACCCTAGATGGGTTTGGCCGGCGCCCCCCCTCCCAAGGGGGCCTATATAAAGGGGGGGGGATGGAGGGCAGCAAGACTACTGCCTTGGGCGCCTCCCTCCTCCCCTGCAACACCTCTCTCTCTCGTATAAGCTCGGCGAAGCCCTGCCGGCATCCCGCTGCATCCACCACCACGCCATCGTGCTGCTGGATCTCCATCAACCTCTCCTTCCCCCTTGCTGGATCAAGAAGGAGGAGACGTCGCTGCACCGTACGTGTGTTGAACGCGGAGGTGCCGTCCGTTCGGCACTCGGTCATCGGTGATTTGGATCACGGCGAGTACGACTTCGTCATCCACGTTCATTGGAACGCTTCCGCTCGCGATCTACAAGGGTATGTAGATGCACTCCTTTCCCCTCGTTGCTAGTATACTCCATAGATGCATCTTGGTGAGCGTAGGAAAATTTTAAAATTATGCTACGATTCCCAACACCCTCATCCCTCGAACTCCCTCGATCTATGACGGTGGATAGGTGATTTGGGTCTTCCTCCTCCTCTAGGTCGAGATGCCAAAGACCTAGCACTCCGCGCGCAAGCAGGTCACCGGTGGGCCATCTCGTCTGTCTCGTCGTGGTGGCTCCGATGGTTCACAGGAGCGGGCCTGTCCTCGGAAGCATACCGCCCACCCTCACAGCTCTACTAGCAACTCCTCTTCGGAGGAATCCGACTATGAGGATGAACTGGAAGATTTGGAGCAGCCCGAGTTTGTTGTTGTTCGCACCTCCGCACCCAAGCCGGGAACTCGTCGGCCCACCTTCAAGCCTCCCCCTCCTCCGGTGCAACCTCAAGGTGATGCCCGTCTCATCTCTCTTGAACCTCCACTTCCTCTCGACCGCAAAATTAAAAGGTTCAATGAGGTTCCCATAGCTTCTTATCTTAAGCTTCATCGCGACATTGATCAATTCTCTGTTGTTAGCGACTCACAAGATGCTCGCTTTCGCACTAATGTCCAGGCAGACATTTTTACCACCATCATCATTCCTAAGGGTCTATCTCTCCATGTATGCATTGACTTGGAGCATATTCGTGCTCATCCGGCAAAATATCCGGGGGCTATTGAGCTCATTGAGTCATCTAATCTTGCTGCTCCATTTGCATTTCAACATGATTTTAACCAAGCTGCCATTCATCAATTCTATGCCGCAGGTTACTTTGGTCCAAATAACACTGTCACTTGGATGACCTCCGACACCGTGCTCACAACGTCTTATTCTCAATTTGTTGCTGCCCTTGGGTTTCCTGACACCGGTTCCAAAATCCATATGGATGACCCCAACCATAGGCCCAAGGGCATTGATGTCTGTGCGGATCTTCTCAAACCGATAGAAGAAATGACTAATGAGGAGAAACAAAAGGGTCTGAACCAAGTCTTCATTTGGCGCTCACCTTTCTACATCATCTATCAGTGTGTCATTCGCACCATTTATCCCAAGATGGGTGACAAGGGGTCTTGCAACAGCTACTGCATTGATCTCATGCATCGGCTCTATGCATCTCCAAAGGGGAAGATTAATGTACCTCACTTTCTGTGGCATGAGACCCGTCTCGCTTGTTTTCAACACAAGCAGGCCTTTCCTCATGCCCCCTTTCTTCAGGCTTTTATCGAGAGTGTTGCTCCATTTGCCATTGCCCGCACTCACTTGCATGAGTGGTGGGTCATTCCACCTCACATGGCGGATGATTGGGTCCCCAAGGACTCTTCTGCTCCTGCTCGTCGCACTGCAGCTAGTGTTCCTCCTCCTACTACTCGTTCTACTCCTTCCGGTTCTGCATCCTTTGGGCGCATTGCTCGCTTTCTTGGGAAGGCTCACTCTGCCATGATGAAGGTGTTTACCTTTCATTGCTCCCAAAATCACGACATTGTCACTCGCATGGTCACTTCCAAGAATGCTCTGAAGGCTCGTCTGAGAGACTCCGGAGTTTACGATGTGAGTGACGATGAACGTCTCCCTGACGAACCACCTTCTGACTTTGGTTTTCCCTCGGGTCCTGAGTGGGCTGACTTCTTTGACGAGGCTGGTGGCAGCGGTGCTCATGATGATGATGATGCTCTTTGATGATGTTATGACCCCTTTTGAGTATTTGATGCCAAGGGGGAGTAGGCACTTATCTATGTGATGCTATGATATTAGCTTGTATCGAACTCATGTTATGTCTGTTATCGACTTATGTTCTATGCCATGAGTGATGAACCTATATGGAGCCTATTCAGTTTTTATGTCATCTTGTTTATGAGATTTGTTTGTGATGGTATAAATTGAGGGGGAGCTCTCCTCATGCTTATTTTATGTATGCACATGTTTTGGGGGAGCTCCACAACAAATCCTTTCGATATTCAAAGTTTTATTTATTTATTAAGAAGTGCGTGTATGTTGTCATCAACTACCAAAAAGGGGGAGATTGAAAGTGCAATCATGCCCTTAATCGTATTTTGATGTTGATGACAACATGCATTTTGGGACTAATCATGTTTATCAAGTAAATCTCAGGATTATGTCTCAAGGGTCGTGTGTGGATCATGACTATATATATATCACTCAAGAGCAGAGATACAAGACAAAGACAAAAAGCTTCGGCTCTTTTTCGATTCGTTCTTGAGTATAGGGATCCCGCACTATTAAGAGGGGATCGTCGGATTTCGTGAAAGAACTTGCTCAAAACCACAAAAATATCCTCACATCATCTCTGTGCCATCTCAAGTTCTTCCTCTAACGTTTGCACAAATTCTGGTATGGTTCTAAGCTAATAGGTTCAGCTATCACCGGACGTCCGACCCCTCACAGCCGACCGGGCATCCGGCTCTTCCCGGATGTCCGATGCCTCTTCACAGAAGCTATATTAGCGGAAATCGGTCTCACCAGATGACCGATCACCGGACGCCCGCTCCTCTCCGGATATCCGGGTTTGCCTCAACAGAACGTTAACTGGCGGATTTCCGTCCACACCGGACGTCCGTTGGCTGTGTGTCTCATGCCTTGTCTGTGGCCTGGTAGGTGTTCCAGCGAGTCCGACCGGACGTCTGGTCCAATCTGAGTCACCGGTTGTCCGTTACCCACCGGACGTCCGTCAGCCCCTATGCACTAAGTGGCTCAACGGTCTGTTTTGCACTCACACTATATATAGCCCTTCTCCCTCACGGGAGATCGTTGACCATTCACTTTGAGCTTTCTAAGAACACATCTCACTCCCTCTCTTGATTCCCTCCACCAAATTCTAGGTCCCCAAAGGATTTGGGAACATTTGAGAGAAGTTCTCCAATCAAGTGATAGATCCACTCCTTCCCCTTCTTCTCACCAAAGGAATTCGTGATTTGAGCAAGTTCTTGAGCATTTCCCAACGTTCTTATTACTCTTGGAGGTTGGAGACTCCTAGGCGGTAGGAGTCTTTCGGAGAGGAATCGACCATTGTGATTACCCCCGGAAACGTTTGTGAGGGTTTGGAGACCACACCAAGGTCTACCACTAGTGGTTGAGAAACGCCTCCGTGGTGTTGTCTCAAAGGGAGAATAGGGTGAGCCTTCGTGGCATTGGTGTGCCTTCGTGGTAACATCCACCTCTCTAACGGTGACGTAGCTTCCCTCCAAGAAAGTGAACATCGGCATACATCATCGTCTCCCAGAGTTGCGGTTATTCCTAACCCTAACTCTCTACTTGTGGTTACTTGTCTCTTAGCACTTACTTATATCATATTGTGCTTGCTTACTTACATACTTGTGTTACTTGTTTATCTTGCTTAGCTCTTAGCATCACACTTGCAATTGTTAGGCTCACTTTCATATTCTGCACTATTGCCTAAAATTGCTAAGTAATAATTAAAATTTGTAATTGTACCTATTAACCCCCCTCTAGGTACATTTCGATCCTTTCAACAGGGATGGGTGGGGCGACGACCAAGATGGTGATGGGAGGAGGGCAGCCAGTGCAATAGAAAACAGCTAGAGGAAGGAGATATGGCAGATCATTTAGGACGTAACGATTTTTTTTTTTTACAGATGTCAATTTTTTTCCAGGTGTCTGATGGACAGACAATATAGCTCGACAACCCGATCTGAGCCCGGTCAAAAAACCTGGGCTGAGTTGGGCTTGACATTTGGGACGAGATCAGGCCTCATTTTCAAGCACGTAATATAGTTTGGGCCGGGCGTGCACGCGAAGGCATGGAAAGTGTCAGTCGGGTTGGGTTTTCGGGCTTCGGGAGTATGTTTGGGCTGGGCTTGAAAAAGTATCCGGCTTTGGGCCGGGCATGCCCGGGAGGCATGAAAAGTGTCATTCAGGCCGGGGGTTGGGTTTCGTGCCTGTGTTTGGGCTGGGCTCGGACTTGGAAAGTATCAGGCTTCGGGCTGGGCTCGGGCTTAGAGTTTGAATGTGGGTTTTTTGCGAGCCCGGCCCGGCCCGGCCTTAGGCAGCCCGCTCCAAAATCTTACCAACTCCCACCAATCCACCGCCGACACACTCTCCGGCAGCGGCCATGGCGCCGCCTCTCGCCTCCGGTAAGCGACCTCCTCCCCCAAACCCACGCCCGGCCCCTGATAAACTGCGGATGAACCCCAGCGCTAACACCCGACCCCCCCCCCCCCCCCCCCCCCCCCCCCCCCCCCCCCCCCGCAAGTCCCGGTGCACTGCAGCGGCGGCCGAAGGGCAGCCTCCGGCTCTTCAAGAGTACGTGCTCGCATACCGCTATTTTGGTTTCTGGGTGCTCGATCGAGCGCCGATTTTGGGAGATTTTTTCCAATTTTGATGGGTCCGTGTCACCACGCAGGGGCCGCGAGCGCGCTGGACGGCGGGAAGGGACTCCTCAGGGATGCGGCGGAGGCCGTGAAGCTCCGCGGCGCCGGGGCACTGCACTTGGCCACGCGCCGTGGGAGGATGCCGGTGTGCGTGTACCTGGTCTGGTCGAGGAGCTCCACCGACGAGACAGGTGGGCACTTGGTCTCCCTCCCTCCTCTTACGAAAGCAAGACCCTTGTTTTCTTCCCCCCTAGACTAGAGTAGACGACTGGAGGTTGGTTTCGTTGAGCTCCTCTTGACAGATGTGATGGATTGGCTGTTTGGTTGCCTGCTTCCTTGACACCAAGCAATGGGAGGGACTGATCACTTACCATGAGGATGGCTATCAGATTGGGTTGAATTTCATGCGGTCTGCACGATGCGTAATCAATCATGTGTAACCATGCCTCTATTTCTGTCGTTTCCATGTTTCATTTTTCTAGTTTTGCCAGTCTACAAACTACTATCATAGAAAATGGTTTGTAGATTACCTTAATTGGAGGGAAATTTTTATGTAAAGTCAGCTTGTATATGCCCCTTTTACCTGGCATTTGCCTTGAAGTGGGACGGGAATTGAACTAATTTATGCCAAAAATGGGACTGGATTTAGCTTGTTTTGTTGAGAAATCTAAGGCTTATAACTCGTCAATTGGCCCTGTTTTTGAAACATACATCTAACTCCTTTGTTTGCATTAATCTCATGAAGTTCATTTATTCCAGACGCAGCTTATACTGTTTTGACAGAGTTGTTTCAGTAGAAAGAGTATCGATGCTAGCTTCCATCCACTTTTACAGTTTTACCCCTGAAAATTCTATCAACTTGTTTTTTTCTCCATGCATCAGTTTGCTTTCTAGGAAAAATGATTCTAGCTTCACTTTTTTTTCTGCACTTGTACCCCCACAAAATAGCTGGCTTTAGTTTGGACAGGAACTTTTTTATTTTGATGAATCAACAACGAACTCCAAACTCCTCCATTGTTTTTTGTTTAATGCTGTTTATGAATACACTCTGGCTTTTAAACGACTTGTAGTATCTGATCTTTGTATTGTGTAACAAAGTATCTTGGCATCACGGCACTTGCATAATATGTACATGTTGAACTGGAATCATATGACACTTGTTTGATTATGTACACATGACTTGGGCGCTTATAGCCTAACCTTTTTTAATCTTTTGGTGATTCATTCTATTGTGGATCATTAAAAATGAAAAGTGTCAGTGCCTTGCGCCAAGATATTTCCATGTATGATTACTTTTAAAGGGAACCTAAAATTTCTGTCCTCCTAGTTCTGACTTCTGAATGTACTGTTGTATGTAAAAAGTTTGTATGTGTATTCTGGAAACAGATGCATGTTTATATCGCAAAACCTTTACATGATTTTCTTCTATTTCTTGGGTAATTTTTTGTTGTTTCGTCGACGAGTCTCTTATTCAGTTTCTTCTCTTTGATGTTCCTGATAGGCGATACACCTCTGGCTCATGCCATTATTGCTGGCACTGTGGACACTTTCCAGTATCTTCTTGATCACGGTGCTAATCCAGATAAGCCCGATGAAAAAGGGTCTACGCCTCTCCATTTGTCTGCTTCAGGAGGTCTCTCCCTATGTGTACTTATCTTGTTCCTCTGTGTCTTCAAATTCTTTGTTTGTGTGTTCTGGGGTGATGTAATGAAACTTGAAATGGATCATGTATGCATTATAAGTAAGAAGGTAGAAAATGTCCATGTCGTAATTGGTTGTGCATGTGCATAGATATGACAGTGGCATCTGAGCATTTAGAGATATTTCTGTGGCAAATGAGTTGTTTATTAATTGCTATCTTTTAAGTCTAAAAAACGCCATTTATCAATGTGCGTGTATGTATGTATCATGAATCATGTATTCCTTGTCTCAAGATGAGCTGCATTGACATAAATTCAGTATAGATAAATTCATAAGTGATATAATTTATTGCGTGTCAGAAAAAAATAGTAAAATATGAATTTCTCTCAAGCCACTATTCATACTTGTTGTGGGTATTTCACTGACATCTATTCAATTATGTAAATCCAGAAGTTACCTTGTTTATGTCTCTATCAGCTGTAAGATAGCAAATATGAACTTGTTTATAGCCACTATTTACAGTTACTGTTGCTGGTTATACATTTATAAGTGAGTGATGTCACATTCGTATAGTACCTTCTTTGATTATTTGGTTCTCATTGCAATAATTTTCCTGATGTTTGCAACCTAGTTATTTCACAGTTACTTCCTAAGGTAAATGAATACATATCCAGATCTTATGTTGCATGAAAAACATAATAAAATGAACCTCTTAACATTGGAGGTGTAGTTCGCACTAGATTGTCTTCCGCAGATTTCAATGTTTACATATAGCAAAGATATCTAGCAAAGAACTGTGAGGCTATACACTCCTATTTTCTGGACAATTCGGTACCACGTGGGTTCCTATATTGTTTAAACACATTTTAGAATTTATACTCATTAATTATTGTCTCTGTTCATTTTTACTTGCCATTTAGAGGACATTGACATGGTCTCCGTCAAACATGTTTGGTCATTAGGTTTCATAATAATAATTTGTTAGTAAAAGTTTTGTTACATGAAAGTATTTTTCATGACAAATCCATGGTCATTTTCATGTGCAAAATCCTAATAAATCTGCAGGTGGAGTAACTATATTCATCCATACCATTACTTCTGGTGCAACTTTCATCTACAAAACCAGGTTGTGTCAATGACAGGTAGGGTCTGGTTCTACATGTCATTGATGTAGGCTGGTGGTATAAATGAAGTGTTTTTTTTAAGTTCACTGCACACATTCTAGCATGTCATTTCTTTGAGAACGGAGGTAGTATTCCAATACAACTAGCTAAGTGTACATATTGCTTTGGAAACTTTGATCCCTAAGGTAACTGTCTCCAGCATATGCCCATGATAAAATGATATTAACAAGCTTTCACTAACAAAAGTACTGTCACAATAACAGCAGCAGCAGCAATGCCAAATAACCTGTTGGATATTATGCATTATGCAAATAACCCATTGGATTTCCACATTGTTATGAATTAATAACCTGCTTTGTATTTCTCATTCAGGAAATTGTGAAATAGTAAAAGCCTTGCTCTCAGAAGGGGCCAATGTTGATTCATTGTGTGATACTGGGACACCACTGCACATGGCTGCTTTCTGTAAGCAGGTTGGTGCTATGAAGATTTTGTTGGACCACCATGCAGATGTACGTCACTCGTTTATGTACCCTTCCTTCTTAGGTTAACAGGATCCACATTAGTAAATTCATGATTGTTTTGTCTGGTACTACTTTCTCTTTGTCAACTGCCCATATTAACAAAGATATCTCTATTTCAATGATAAAAAGATGATCAAACATGTTCCCGAACTTTCATCATGTAAGGGTATTGATTTTCTTAATATTTCTTCTCAGTGTAACAAGGTATTCAACACTGCCTATTCACCTCTTATTGTGGCTCTCAATGTTGGCTCGCTGAAATGTGTGAAGCTTCTGATTAAGGCATGGTGCATTCATCTCATTCCATTGACATCTTTTGAACTCTTGATAAGTATCACATGAAAAAGGAAGGAGTATAAATGATGTCATGCTTATTTAGAAGTGTCTTTGCAACATTTTTTGTGTTAGGCTGGCGCTGAGGTGAAGGGTGTTGGCACTGTAACCCCCTTAACAATTGCTGCCACAATGGCTTAACTGACTTCTACAAGTGCTCACTGTAACAGTTTGGCCATCTTCCAATAGAAATTGCTGGATATAACAATAGACGGAAAGATGTTGAGATCCTTCTTCGAGTAACTTCACATACTCCATATGCGCAGGACTGGAGTGTTGATGGATAATTCGTTTGGTGAAATCAAAGCCATCGGTGGAGGTATAACTTGAGACATCACTGCCAATATAAGTTGCTTTCTATAGGTTCTTCAGCATGCCCTTAACTTAATAATAGGTACTCAATCCTTGTCTGAGGATGTGATGTGAAGTTTACTGTGGTATGTGAAATAAGTAGTTTATTGTGCAGTCATATAAATGAGTGAACTGGATCAACAGAATGTTCAGATCATAAATATTTTGTCTTTTAAATTTTTTCTCATGCCCTTCTGATGTAGCTCATGTAAGTATGTAAGCCTTATCTCCTTACCACACGCCCTCATTACTTGTGCCAAATGATTTGTGTGCTGTTTCAGGATGACTCCATGAACAACATGAATCCAGCTGATCTCAAGTTAGAAGAAAGCAAGGCAAATAAGAGAAACAATTATGCTACTGCAGTCAAACTTTACTCTATGGTATATTATTGCACTTGCACCATATCTTAGCCAGTTAGCCTACACTTAATTTGCTGTTGTGTGATAACCAAAGCTTTAAATTGAGATTTGACGTGCTTTCTATTATTTTGAATCTCTAGTAAGAATTTAGTAACATCAAAGTGTATGTGCGTCCTTTATTTTTTCTTTTGCTGTTTTAATTTTCTTTCTATAGGGATTGCATTTATGTTTAGAAAGTCTATTGATGCAAATCCCCTGCATGGCTATTACAGAAAGCAATTTCTGCTGTGACTAAGTACCAACGGTACTAAGGTTTTCTGCATTAGTAACAGAAAACCCAGTAGGACATCACTGTAGATTTGCTTCAAAATTTCAATTGTAACTCTGGCATAAAGCCATCAAATAGTATATCTGTTATAGAAAATTGTCAATAGTTTATCTTATTATACTAATTGTTGGATAGAGAGGACAGAGGAGCAAATTAAGCTCTTGTTTGGATGAATGGGTCTTAATTTCAGCATCCTAACGTGTATCAATTATTTGATTTCTCAGGTAATCAGTGCCCAGTTTACCACCTTAACTCTAGTCTAGTGGTAAGCTGCCCTGGCAATTTTCTTGTGTACGTACCTGAGAACAGTGCAGTAGTATATGTGGGTCATAGCAGTTAATAAGCCAATGTGGTGACTTTTTGTTTGTTTGTTAATGTAGGCAGCAGACCGCTGCCTAGATGATGCAACACTGTACTCAACTAGGAGCCTTTGCTGGCTTAAGATGGGTGAAGGAGACCAAGCTTTGATGAATGCTGGAATTTGCAAGATGAAGCGCCTAGGTTGGGCAAAGGCCTGCTACCTGCAAGGATCTGCTCAAATTTTACTGCTGACAGCTTGCGGTCCAGGATTGGGTTGGATTCAGCCTCGTCGGGGCAGCCATCACAGCCAAGAGTAATGTTGGCGGCGGCCCTGGATCTCGGTGATCGAGCAGACAATGAGGAACTGGGAGTACTGTGACTAGGATTCAAGAGGGCAACCGACGAGCAGGGCGCAGTGATTCAAGACCATGAAGATAGTGATGCTTGCAGTTTCGGTTCAGACAACAGGCAAGGTCGACCCTCAAGCTCCAGGCTGGACTAAAAGGTAATGACCCGTAAAGCACATGCCTCCCAGTGGTGCAAATGGGCGTAAACCAGCTGGACATATCATTTTTGCTGAAATTTGTTTAGACCATCATAACTAGTATAATTGGAGATCATGCTATTGGCTTGCTCACGGTTTCTTCATAATCCTGTGATTATAAATAGGATGCTGGTCTGTTGTATGGTCCTGGCTCAATACCATGAATGGTTCTTATTAGTAGTTCACTGTCATAGATTAACTAAATAAGTGTGACATGCTGAAATTAGATGATGCCATGCAGATGACTGAATTGGTTAGGACCTGGGGTACTGTACTGCAGCACACCATGAGGCATAATTTACCTCTGGTTGGGAGTTCTGTACTGCTAAATAATTGTGACATACAGAATTTTAATAATGCCATGTGGATGCCTGAATTTATTAGGTCCTGTGGTACTGAGCTGAAGCATGTGTGGTCCTTACTTGTATTTTGGTTAAGATGGTGAAAATCTTTTTGTTGTTGGCATGTTACCTGTGTTACTCGTATTTTAGTTAAAGTGGTGAAAATCATTTTGTTGTTGGCATGTTACCTGTGTGCCTGCCAATGCCAATAAATGAAATGTCATTTCCTGGCTTGCAGGGTACGGATAGGTAAGCAACCGCTTGATAGAACACCATGCCCTAATAGAATTGGAGCTCTTGAGAAAACAATCAGGGGTTATCCAGAAAAGCGAGGAGATCATGTTGTTGAACCTGCATAGGGTTTGACATTTGACTCACCTGGCGAGGCCTACGATTTCTATAATCTATATTCTTGGGAGCATGGATTTGGTATCAGACAGAGCTGCCGGCGTCGAGCGTGCTTGCGATACTGCTCCTGCCGCTGGTAGAAGTTGGATTTCCCCACCTGCTTGACCATATCACAGATTCATGCATCACAATTAAGTATTATTTCGCAAATCGTGGTGAGGAATGGAAAGAACTGAAAACTTACATCACGAAGCATGTAATCAGTTTGGTTTGCCTTTTTAAAACTTACATCATGGTGACATCATGCTATTGGCTTGCTTTTAAAAACCTCTGTCATAGTATCATGGATGGTTCATATAATCAGTTTGGTGTTATAGCTCTATTGATTTGTTCTTATTTTAATGACATGTAGCACACCCTGATGAGACCCTGATGGCTGCCGGCTGCAAGTTGTTGACCCCTGCCGAGGTAGCCGCCATGCTCCCGTCCACGGCGAATCTGGAAGCGGCGGACATGGTGGACTGCATGCTCCGGCTGCTGGCCTCGTACGACGTGGTGTCGTGCACGGTGGAGGAGGGCAAGGACGGCCGCCTCTCCCGGCGGTACGACGCTGCGCCCGTGTACAAGTTCCTCACCCCCAACGAGGACGGCTTCTCCATGTCAGCGCTGGCGCTCATGAGTCATGAACCAGGACCAAGTCCTCATGGAGAGCTGGTGAGCTAGATCATCATCCCCTCTTTCTTCTTACTTTGTCGCTGTTGCAAAAGATGTGAAAGGCAGAGAACCTCCAAGAGTTCAGCTGGAAATGTCTTTGGACAATTCGATGTGTGTGCGTGGTCGGTAAACACTGAGAGATTATGCATAAAAAAACAGCAACTAGCTTTCAGAAGCAGAACCGGACAGAATGGGGCATGGTGACTTTCCTCTCCCGTGAGATTCAGCGTCTCAACCACCAGAGTACGAATTTTGGGTTCGCAGTCGATTAACCAGAGGACTTTTAAATCAGGAACTCTTTTAGGCAAAGTTCAGTGGCCTCTGTTCAGACAGTAGCATCATCTCCCTGCTGAAAAAGATGTGACAAGCAGAGTCGATTAACTGAATTTATACAACACTTAACTGAATTGATGCTACTAACTGAATTTGTAACACTTAACTGAATTTATACAACACTTAACTGAATTGACACCTGAATTTATAACACAACTGTACTGAAGTACTCCTATGCTTGATATGAACCTCTTGGGCAAAAAATGTTTGATGTTCTGTTTGAATTGTTGCCTGGGGGTTTCAACTATTGCCCACTTCATGAGTTTTTTTTTAACTGCAAAATGACAATTGTAGTGAACCACTGAACCTTTATTTGTTTGCTGAACACTGAACCTACTTCAATCTACTGAACCTTTAGGCCATGAACACTGAACCTTTATTCTTCTGAAACCGCAATGAGAATGTCAATACACTGGAAAAAAAACTGAACCTTTAATCCCAGTTCAGTAGTGAAACACTGAACCTTTAGGCATGTTTGCATGTTTTACTGTCACAATTCCTGCCATAATCGTTTGACATAATTTTTCCGATATGGTGCTGAAAATTTGCAGTGTATTGTGAAATAACAGTACTCACAAATTACTCCTTTGTTATTTATCTAGAGACGGGAGTAGAGCTGATTTGAGGATATGGATACACACAGAAATAGAGCAGAATTGCTTTTTAAACATATGGATGCTACTTCCTGCTGTACTTTTTGCTGTGCATTCAGGCTCATAATTCAGAGGGGTTAGAATTTAGTTGCAAATCAATCAGATAGATCTATAGTTGCCACTGCAAGGGATCATGGCATCCTGATCTCAAATTCTTGATTGGGTTTACTTTTATTCACTCATTTAGGAAGGCCAAATAAGTTAAACAAAGAGCTGTTTCCAGCCACTTCTCTGCCACTCCATGTGAAGTCTGCTCTGAACCTATTTTAACTGCTGGTATATATAGCATCTGTAGTAGGAGGAGTAATAATTAAATTAAGTTGTGCACTGGTCCTTTAACCATATGCATGGTACTCCAAAGTTCAGTATTTTTTTTCAATTACTCCTGTCATTTAAATTAAGTACTCCTAGTGAATGTGAAGATCACTGAATTTTGACGGTGCTCCTATTGGCATATAACAACATGCCATTTCAGAATTCAGATCATATTGGCATATCATGAAGAGAGCTAGGATATTCTGAAAAATGAATGATCTCACTGATCCACACTATTGCTTTCTCTGTTTTGCCTTCCACTGCTGATCCGCACTATTTTTTCTGCCTTTCTCACTGATCCACACCACTGTTTCTGTCTTTCTCGCTGATCCACACTACTGTTTCTTGCTGAATTGAAAGTAATTTCACAGGAGTACCAGCAGAGGCAGCAGCGGAGGTGGTCGCCTGCAACCAAAATTCCATTCCGGAATTAGTCACAGAGAACAGCTCAAGCAAAGAGCATTGGCAGCGTTGGGGAATCAATAGAGGAGATCGAGGGATCATGGCCAATGCGTCCAGAGGAAGCGCACCGGTGGTGGTCTGGTTATGCGGCGGAGAGCTCGGAACGCGCCTCCTATACGCCGTCTCTTCAAATTGTGCCACCATCTGTGCCGCATGGAGGAGAGATGGGGGATGGCGCCGGCAAAGGAGATGGAGGCTAGCGGTGGGGCTCCGGCGAGGTGGCGGCGCGTGATGCAAGGATGCGTGGTCCTGTGAGCTGGGCCTGGTAGCGCTTGTGACCGGATCAGCGCGACTGACGCCTGTTCCCTCGGTGCGTGTGCAACCGAGTGTTGAGTTTGAACTTCACTTGCTCTTGTAAACTTGGGTTCTTTTTGCAAAGCTTGATTAGGCCATGAAGAATTACCATGTTTCTTCTTTGTGGGCAGTATGTTTTGCCTAGAAATGCTGGACATGTGGGTCATATAACATGCACTACATAATTGGGTTCATGCCCATTGGTGTGCTTTACTCGTTTCATGGATGCGAGGCTGCTCTAGTTTGCGACCTTGGATTATGGATATATCGGCATTGCCGATACTTTTCTACTTTTGAGTAGTGTAGCCCTCTAGCGGATACAAGAGCAAATAAATGTATTATTGGACTCATTTCTGTTGATGAAGCACGTGAAGAAGCGCGTGCAGCACCACGCCCTCGCCGTTGGCACCTCTTATGGGGCTCCACTGCCGCCCGCCTTGGTCCAGAACTGCAGCGCCATACAGTCACAATAATAGAGATATTTTTTCGGCGGCCACCTCCGTTCATGTTGGTGATGGCTGCAAAGTAGAATTTCGGGATTTTTTATGGCTTAAAGACCTTAGACCCGGAGATGTTGCCTCCAAGATCTTGGATCTCTCAAGGAAAAAGTCTTGCACGGTCCAGAGAGCCCTATAGAACAACTTTTGGTTTTGTTAGATCGCCAAGACATCATCATTGAGCACATTTGTGAGTGTGCACTCCTATGGGAAAATCTCTCTAGTGCCGTCCATCAGCCTCGTGTCGTGTGCATGACACCATCTCCTGGAAGTTCACTTCCAATGGTGAGTACTCAGCGTCCTTTGACTATGTTATGCAATCTGTGGGCCACACGACGAGTAACATGCCCATTCCGCCTGGAAGGTCTGGGCACGTCCGAAATACAAGTTCTTCGCTTGGTTGATCATCTAAAACTGTGTGTGGATAGTCAATCGTTTTGCCCTGATCGTGGATGGCTTAACTGTGGCATGTGCCCTCTCTATGAAACATCTGCCCAGAGACTGATGAATCCAGCAGTTATGATTAACCAACTGTTGTGATTAAACAAGAAGGTTTCGCACGATTCCCAAGACAACGGATGTAGGTAAATTTCCCAAGAAACTGTTTTTCAGACTAGAGCAGTTTCAGTAAACCGTTTTTCAGAAACAACAGTTTAAGGCATTGCCAATATGAGTTTCAGAAACAAGCGGAGCCTCGACGACGTGGTGCAGGCCTGGCAGCGGCGGCCGGGCCACCATCACTGGAGCTCGCGTTTGCTTGCATCAGGCATCTCTAGTGAAGTGATCCCATCCGGAGTAGCCCTCGTCGGCCAACGTTGCCCGTGGGAGCGCCACATGTGGCCCTCCACAGCATAACCCCCTCCATGGCCGGGTGCGCGAATGCCTCGCGCAGCTCCGTGATCCACACGGGGAGCTGAGCTGGAGCTCCGTCGCCGCCAGCTTGTCCAGCGCGTCGGCGTAGGCGTAGCTCACCTGCACCTGCACCGGCTCCGTGTAGTACCACTTGAGCCGGTTTCGCTGCAAAATGGGGATGACAATGTGAAGGTCCTTTGCAGAGGGGTAACAACGAGACTGCAAAAGCCAAATCGCCAAAATTATCGATGAAGACCACTCTGGCTTCCTTGCCAGGCCAAGCATATCCGAGAACTTCGTTTGTGCGGCGGAGCTGCTCCGGTGTTGTCATAAGAGAGCCGTGGCCACTCCTGTCCTCAAGCTGGATTTTTGCAAAGGCGTTCGACACCATCGCTTGGGACAGCCCGCGCAAGATCATGGAGGTGTGGGGGTTCCCGCCTCTCTGTCTTTGGTGCGACTGGATGGACCTCATCTTCTGGTTGTCGCGCTCGGCGGTCCTCCTCAACGGCGTTCCGGGGAGGTGGTTCGAGGTAAAATTATCGATTGGCCCTACAGGCTTTCATTGACGAGCATGTAAAATTATGGAATATGATTATTCCTACATAGAGATAAAACCCTGATTTATGCAAATAATCTTTTTACATTGTGTAAACATCTTTTAAGAATGCCACAAACATATTTTTGGAACGTGTGAACATATTTTTTTTAAATAACATTTTTTTAAAGCTATACAAAATAGCTCAACTACGCGAACATTTTTCATAAACATTTATTTAAATATCATGAACATATTTTTGGAACTCGTGAACCTCTTTAAATGCCATGTACTATTTTTTGAATGATGCGAGACATTTGTTTTAACTATGCTAACATACATTTACATTGTACTATAAACATTAATAAAAACTGAACATACTTTGGAGAAAAAGCTGGTGAGTCGATGCCAAGTGGGAGTAGCAAACCGACTTAGATCAGAAAACCAAAAAAGAAACGCCGATCAAACAACCATAGAGAGAGAGAAAAAATCGAATCAATGGATCGGGAAGCAGCTCAACATGATCGGTGGACAAACCCTAGCTATGGGTTGCGCAACCCTGGTGGAGTTCAGGGAGATCGACGTCCCCAGGGGCGGCGCGGCACGAAAGTGATCGTGGAGCCAGGTCTAGGAACTTGCGGCTGATACCATGTAACTAGATTAGAGGAAAGAGAGTTGGCGTTATGTGATGTATGTATCATTGAGCCTCGAGGACGAGTATATATTAGGATAAAATATTTAAAGAGAAAGACGCCTCCCAGAGATAAGTTGAAAATAATTCCTATGTTATCCGGTGCAATCTCCAACTACTAAATATATCTCTAACATTTCCGAGCGTTCAACTTTGCATCTAGAACAATCACAAAGAACATCTGGCACACATTACCAATTGGCATGAACTACTTATCAAAAAGAATTGGCATGGACAAATTTCTTTTTAGGGGTATTTGGCATGAACAATGTGGTTTGTGATTTGTTCTTATTTCAGTCTGTGATGATTTTTTTTAGAAGGGCTCATTTTGTTTGGGCTTGGCGCGTCCTGGGCCGTGGCTCGGTACCCTCTAGAACAGAGCATGGCTCAAGACTTCAAGAGACGATTGGTTTACCTAAGAAAAGAAGAGAGACCATTGCTCGGCGGCGGAACCCTAGCTAGCACTCCAGAAACAATGGCCAGTGACAATGAGCTGCCGGCGGCGGCGGATCCTGAGTCGAATCCCACCGCCACCACCATATCCTCCCTCGCCCGGGATGAACTTCTCGAGATCTTCCTCCGCCTGCCGGACTTGCCGGCGCTCGCCCGCGCCGCCTTCACCTGCCGCACGTGGCTCGGCGCCGTCCGCTCCTCCCCGCCCTTCCGCCGCCGGTTCCGCGCCCTCCACCCGTCGCCCCTCATCGGGTTCTTCCTCGACACCTACGGCCCACCCCCTCCTTCTTCCCCGTGCGCCCCTTGGATCCCGACGTCACCGCCACCGTCCGCCGGGGCGACTTCTTCCTCACCTCTCTCCCCGCACCCGCGTCCCTAAGGTGGAACGTCGCCGACTGCTGCGATGGGTATATCCTCCTCTGGGATACAACCGAGGTGGCGCTCGCTGCTCTCAACCCCATCACCTGGGCTGTCCACTCCCTCCCGATGCCTCCCGATGATATCAGGGCGGACGCGGAGAACGCTGAGGATATCTGGGCCGACGCGGACAACGCCGATGATAGTTGGTCAGACGCGGACAACCTAGGCGGCTTCACCTTCCTTGGTTTTCACATCTTGTCCTCTGAGGACAACCCTCGGTCGTTCCGAGTGGTCTGCGTCTGCAGTGATGAATATAGGGTTCGTGCCGCGGTCTTCTCGTCGGAGACATGGGACTGGGTCATCCATCCGTGGGTGGAAGGGACAACCATGAGGGCTAATGATGGCATGATGGCTGCCGGTTCCATTTACTGGCCTTGCCCTAGCTATGGAACTGGAAGCATGATAAAAATTGACACTGCCACGATGGATATCACCACTCTGGACATGCCCAATGGAGTGGACATGGGGGCAGGCAGCATAAAGGTCGGGGAGACCAAGGATGGTGAACTTTGTATTGCTCATGCATCTTATGATCTCCTTCTCAATGTTTGGATCCATAGTGTTGACGCTGATGGGATTCAGGGCTGGACACCGCACAGGACATTCTCTATGAGTTCCGAAATCGATCGCGTTTCGCAGGGGTGGGCGCGGCACTATGATGGAGACCTCGAGGTTGTGCAAGTTAAGAATGGATGCGTTTACTTATCAGCAAAACTGATGTGCCCTCTTGGCGCACTCTGCCGCTGGGTTTTCTCCCTTTCCTTGGAGACTATGAAGCTTGACTTGCTGGTTGAGGGAAGGTATGATGGTCCTGGCTATCCGTACATTATGGCATGGCCTCCTTCTTTAGTTGGTGATGATCAACTTGAACTCTAAGGTTGGTACTCAAGTATGCAGCTGGCTGTCATCGCATATGAGGAAATGAGCGACAATTCGTGGGTACGGATTATATTACCAAATATTTTGGAGGGCTGGCTGGAACTGAAAATTGGACGATTATTTATTCTGTCTTCAGTAATGGTTATTCGCATAGAGGTATTCAGATATACTAAAACTAGTGTTGCGAATTGCTGGAGCTAATGTGTTTTCATGTAAGTTTGGATTTTCATGTGCCGCATACTTTCTGTTGAATACTGCTATGCTGCTTAACCTATTTGTGTTCGCCTTGTTATGCTTGTGTTTTCTGGTGGTTTAGCTGTGACTTGTTTTAATTTGAATTCCAGTTTGCAATATTAAGCAGCTGATGCCTTGGTTGAACAGATGTCAGAGAATGTTGAAAGTAGTTGTAATAAAATTTGAGTAAAATGGAATTCTTAATACGCATCCATGCTTCCAACAGGAATTCCCTAGTACGCATACTATTTACTACTCCTGAGTAGCAAGAATTGTGAATTGTCACTATTGTATTGCAGAAGCTTCTGATTTTTATAAGCACGTGTTTGTCCAAGTTTGGTCGTTGTTCCTGCTGCATATGCCCAGCCGAATACCATGATTTAGCTTGTACTGAGTGCTTGACTAAACGTTGAATATTTTCCCACCCAACTTTGGGTGGTTTATTGGTGACTTGCATTCAGTCATCGATGTTAGTCAGTTGGTGCCTTGATAATGTGTGGATGAACTTGAAACAGGTGTTGTTGGTCAAGGAGGAGCTGTTTATTCTCCTTGACATATTATATTTTAGTGTGTCCACCTCTTTTGCTAAAAATGTTGGGCTAAAACTGTTTAAGTCGTAGTTGGTGCCCTGATGAGCATGGATGACCAATAGTTTTGGAAGTAGAAGTAGTGAAATCTTTTGAGGCCTGATGAACTTTAACATAGTATTCCCGTACGAGAGAGCCACGGCGGAGCACATATCAATAGCAGTATCATTTTTGCATTATATATCATTGGCATTTTTCACATTCCGAAAATGGTTGCAGCTCGGTTAGCTAGCCGCCCAGAGCTGGTCTTTCTGAAAGCAGCTTCAGACCGCATGCACACTACAAGAGTAGAATTAGAATTTACGTTCCGAAGCCGCCTTCACTGATTCAAAAGAGTAGAATTTACAAAGGAGCCTTGCCGGTGGGGGTGCTCTGTCTATCACTGTAGGAAAAAAATGCCGGCAAGTTGGGACACTGGAGCATTAGAATTCCGTCCTCAAGGCTTGTTTTCTGCATGAGCATCGTGGATTGCAGGAAGATATATGAGCAAAGGGCATGATTATACCGGTCGCAGGAAGATATATAAGCAAGGACCTGATTATACCGGTGGGGCCGGGAATCCTTGGTTGTGCCCCTGGTGAAGCGCCAATGTGGATGATCTATCTATCGACTGGTACCTGCCGGTATTCTCCTCTCCTCATCCGCTCTTTAGCTGTTGTACTTGAATCAAATGAAACAACTAGTCCAACTACGTTAAAGAGTGATAGGTTAACATTACATGCTGATCACCAAAGCAGTGCAATCAATATGCATGCTTCAAAACTACCTGAGGCTGAGGGATACAAAAGCAAACTAAACATTTTCCTGTAAATACACCGGTGGTCACATGTCATGGTTCTTTCATTCCCGAGATATCAACATGAGCATATAGATACGAAAAAAGCGTTTAGATCACACAGTTTGATTACACAGTTCATGGCAAATTGGCAAAGCATGTTAGGGCAACTCCAATGCGCTGACGCAAACTGTTCGTGCGTGTTCGTTTGAGTCGAAACGGACATAAATCGCGGCCAAATGTGCTGACGCAAATTGACAAGTGTCCGCTTTTTTGTCCGCGCGCGACCCGTTTGAGACCCAAATTTGAGCAGGGTTTGCATCGGCGTGGACATGGAGCGAACGCGCGTGATGCCCGCCTTTGTCCTCCCCCTGACCCGCCAGCCGGTGGCACATCCACCCCCATCCCCCCTCCACCCAAAACCTCCCACCCGCTCGCCATGGCCGACGCACCGAACCCCGCCGCCGCCGGCGCGGCTTCGCCTCCACCGTCGACAAGCCCAGCACCGTCCACAAAAAGGCGCCGCAATCCAAGAAGAACGAGCTGACGGACGCGTAGCAGGCCGTTCGGTCGGCAAAGAGGGCTGGCCAGAGGAAGGTGCAGACCGACAAGCTGGAAGCCGCTGCTGCCGCCCAATAGGAGGCCGCCGTCACGGAGAACAAGGCCCTCATCACTGCGGCCACGCAGCAGGCCCTCCTCATGCTAGGGTTCGACAACGGCCCCGGTCAGCATGGGCTCGTTGCTGCCGCCATGTCTGACACATTTGCGTGGCACCTATGGAACAAAAGAAATCAGACACATTTGCTCCAACTCCGCGACGTCGGCCAATGGTGTTACCTGTCTGACACCTGCAGATATTAAGCTGTTGGACTTAGCACTGTAGTAGCACGCCCCTGTACAGGCATATCACTGCTGGTGAGTGCATTTTTGTTTTCCCTCACTTTCCTCTGGACCTATATCCTCTTCTCTGTACATTCCTAATTCTTTAATGCATAGGCAGAGCTCTCGCCGTTCCGTTGCAATATGCGTTTTCAAGTTGCCGGACAAATTGATTGATCTCTTTGACAGACCTCGATGTAGATGCCTCTGGAGGAAAGTTATTGATAGAGACGCAAGATGTCACTCCCTTGCTGCGTGGTGCCGCCCAAAAACTAAAGGGGCCTTGGTGTTCTTGATATGAAGATTCAGAACCAAGCTTTGCTGCTGAAGTACATCCATAAGTTTCTGAAGAAAGATGATATACCGTGCGTTTTACTTATATGGAACAAGCATTACACTGACACACCTCCACACGCTATGCCTAGCTGCGGATGGTTTTGGTGGAAGGACGTTTTCTCTCTCATGGACATTTATAGGGGGATCACAAAATGTGTTATGCAAGCAGGTGACACGGTGTTACTATGGAAGGATGACTGGGATTCTAATGGGCCACTACAAGAATATCTCCCGCATCTGTTCTCATTCACCACTTCAGAAGACATCCCTATAGCTCAATATGCCCAGAATGACACGCCAGCAGACAACTACCTATAGAAAATCTATCGTAAGCGTTCTACCCTCTACGTGAGAGGGCCGTGGGTATTTATTGATTGAGATGGGGCTTATCCATGATCACATACATAGCTTGGAGTATAAGAGATTAGGAGATAGAGATGAATGAGTTTAACTATATACTAGTCTATCCCTAAGCTAACAAACTCCTCAACTAACATATATGCGCTGGCCTGGGCCTACATGAGATATCTTAAGCAACCCCCTTAATCACAACTTGATCAAATTGAGATACGCCTGAATGCTTCAAAGCTTCTTGTGGGCAACGCCTTAGTGAAACCATCTGCAACCTGATCTCCTGAATGAATAAAACGAACACCCATCTTTTTGCTGGCAACACGTTGTCTTATAAAATGAAAATCTATCTCAATAAGTTTTGTTCTGGCATGAAAAACTGAATTAGCAGAAAGATAAGTGGCACTAAGATTATCACACCACAAATAAGGAGCTTGTACTTGTGCCACTCCAAGTTCCTTCAGCATAGACTGAAGCCAAATGATTTCTATTGTGGCATTGGCTAATGCCTTATACTCAGCCTCTGTACTAGACCTGGAGACAGTTGCCTGCTTCTTAGCACACAATGACACTAAATTTGGACCAAAGAAAATTGCAAAACCACCTGTGGACCTTCTGTCATCTATACTTCCAGCCCAATCAGTATCAGTAAAAGCACTAACAAGAGTAGACTGAGACGTGATGAATGTTAGTCGAACACTTACTGTGTATCACATATCTCAGAATATGTTTAGCAGCAGTCTAGTGCAAGGTGGTAGGTGCATGCAGAAAGTGGTATACTTTGTTTACAACAAAGGATATATCTGGTCTAGTAAGAGTTAAATACTGGAGAGCACCAATCATACTTCTGTCCTGAGTGCTATCTTCCTGATTCAGAGGCTCATCTTAATGCAGAGATATCTATCTCTAGAGATCTTAATGTCCAATATGTAAGCAACTTCACTCAGGTCTTTCATTAAAAACTCTTGTTCAAATAACCCTTTATGCTTTCCAGAAATTATATATCATTTACAATCAATAAAATGTCATCCACATACAGTATTAGAAATGCTACAGAGCTCCCACTCACTTTCTTGTAAATACAAACTTCTCCATAAGTTTGTATAAAACGAAAAGCTTTGATCACCTCATCAAAAGCGTATATTTCAATTCTGAGATGTTGGCACCAGTTCATAGATGGATCGCTGGAGGTTGCATACCTTATTAGCATCCTTAGGATCGACAAAACCTTCCGGTTGCATCATATACAACTCTTCCTTAAGGAACCCGTAAAAGAATCCATCTGCCATATTTCATAATTGAAATATGCGACAATTGCTAACATAATTCTAACAGATTTAAGCATCGCTAGGGGTGAGAAAGTCTTATCGTAGTCAACTCCTTGAATTTGTCAAAAACCCTTTGCAACAAGTCGAGCTTCATAGACGATGACATTACCATCGGCGTCTGTCTTCTTCTTAAAGATCCACTTGTTCTCCGTGGCCTTCCGGTCATCGGGTAAGTCTACCAAAGTCCACACTTGGTTCTCATACATGGATCCTATCTCAGATTTCATAGCCTCAAGCCATTTGTCAGAATCCGGGCTCATCATTGCTCCTTCATAGTTCGTAGGTTCAACGTTGTCTAACAACATGACTTCCAAGACAGGATTACCGTACCACTCTAGTGCGGAATGTTTCCTGGTCGACCTACGAAGTTCTGTACTAGCTTGATCCGAAGTCTTATGATCATCATCATTAGCTTCCTCTCCATCTGGTATAGGCATCACGAGAACTTCTTTCTGTGATGCGATACTCTCCAATTCGAGAGGAGGTATGATTACCTCATGAAGCTCTACTTTCCTCCCACTCACTTATTTCGAGAGAAACTCCTTCTCTAGAAAGGACCCTTTCTTGGCAACAAAGATCTTGCCCCCGGATCTGTGATAGAAGCTATACTCAATGGTCTCTTTAGGGTATCCTATGAAGATGCACTTTTCCTCTTTGGGTTCGAACTTATTAGGCTGAAGCCTTTTGACAGAAACGTCGCATCCCCAAAATTTAAGAAATGACAACTTAGGTTTTTGCCAAACCATAATTCATACGGTGTCGTCTCAATGGATTTAGACGGTGCACTGTTTAAAGTGAATGCGGGTGTCTCTAATGCATAACCCAAAAATGATAGCGACAAATAGGTAAGAGACATCATAGAACGCACCATATCCAATAAAGTACGATTACGACGTTCGGACACACCATTACGCTGTGGTGTTTCAGGTGACGTAAGTTGTGAAACAATTCCACATTGTCTTAAATCTGAGTCAAACTCGTAACTCAAATATTCACCTCCACGATCCGATCGTAGAAATTTTATTTTCTTATTACGATGATTCTCCATAGCAAAACTCAGATGTGAAAATAGAACTACTTTTGCTTACTTGATCTTTTTGAGCATTAATATGAAACAATGGTTATCTATGATGCTTACCTATGCTTTCAGCTACTGTTTCTAATTCACCGCACATTGTGCTATCTTTCATTTAAATAAATGCATAACCATGCTTTTCATTTGATTTGTCCAACAACTGCGGCATGCTTTTAGATTCTCTTCATGGTCCTGTATGATCTATCTTTCGTAATCATATACACACTTTTGCCTGAGCCTGTGTTGTTTGTTCTAAAGGAAACACCTCTAGTATTTTGTAATGTTTATACATAGCTTGAAATGTATTGGAAGATATCAATGTTTGTGAATACATACTCAGACGCAATAATATTTTTATAGATACACATGGGAAGTTTGAAAACACGCTAGTAAGAATACATGTTAGCTGCCATATGTAGTTGTAAGCTACTTGCTTTGAAAACATCACTATGGTTTGCTTTTTTTGCTTGCATAATGATTATTACGCAAGTATGTATCTGCTGTCTGAACCTATGCCATTGTTTGTGAGTGCGGCGATAGGGCGCTCGTCCTCGCCTGCTCCTAGTAGTGGTGGCGAACTGGACATCGACGCGTGTACGCGACAATTGCCTCCAGCGGCAATGCGGGATGTATCACCGTAGAAGGCAACAGTGATATACGGAAACAGCCCCGTCTTCGGGCCGATAACTCCGACGGTGACTTTGGGATGTTCCATTGGTATATAACCGGCATGCACAGCTAAGTTTGTTTGGTGCACGACGGCGTGACGTGGGAGAAACATACACCGGCTATGCACTTGTGCTTAAAAGATTGCGTTAAAAAAAACTTTTGCTTAAAAGAAGCTAGCAACACACTTTCTCCGAAAAGAAAGAAAAGGCTGGGAACACACTGTGTAAAAAAGTGCGAGTGAACCGAATGCCCCGTTACTATTTTCCATTCATTGGTGTTTTTTTATTACATTTTTAGGTTTTCTTTAATCTTTTTGTGTTAAAAAATGTTCATCCACGTCAAAAAAATGGATATAAAAATATTCATGTTTATTAAAATGTTTCATGTATATTAAAATTTGGTCATATTTCGTTTAAAAATGCGCATCGTGTTTTCACAAAATTTCATCGTTCGAATAAAAAATATTAGGCATAAAAAATACTCATAGTGTATTTAAAAAGTATTCATCATGTAATTAGAAATGTCATTATGTGTTAACACTTTTTATACTTACATGAACATTTTTTCTAAAAGCTTAAACATTTAAAAAAAAGTGTTCATCACACATTAGACAAACTTTCGGCGTGTGTTTACAAATGTTCATCGTGTAGTTTATTTTTTTACCGTTCATTGAAAAGTTCTCATTATAATGAAAAATTGTTCACCCTGTACTCACAAGTCACAATGTCCATCGTGTACTTTTTTAAACACCGTGTGTTCAAAAAATATTGATCATGCATTTCAACAAAAAATGTTGATTGTGTACTAAAAATGTTCGTCACATATATTAAAAATTGATCACCGTGTCATAAAAAGTGCTCGTGTATGTATCATAAATGTATGTATTTTTTTTCACATGGTACCTGTTTATTGGGATCACGGTACCAACTTTCATGATACATTATATATTCAACATTTGAATCCAAGCAAGGGGCAGTAAAGTAAACCGGATCCGATAGGAACTGTAGGGATTAGTGAACACTAACTAGGGGATAGCAAGACTCCATGGTTCGTGTGCCCAGGATTTGGATAGGAGCGTACTGGAGAGTTCTCTCCGTTTCCTTTCCTTTTCTTTATAATCAAGAGTACATCATTTTACACTTTAGACCCTCTGACAACAAGCTATTTACACTTGAGTACAAGATATAACTCAACACTCCCCCTCAAGATGGGGCAAATACATCAAATAACCCCATCTTGCAACAAAGACTTGAGAATTGCCTATCTGGTAACCCTTTAGTTAAAATATCTGCTACTTGGTTAGAAGAACTCACATAGGGCATGCAGATGACTCCTTGGTCCAGCTTTTCTTTAATGAAGTGTCGATCAATCTCAATGTGTTTTGTTCGACTGTGTTGTACTGGATTGTGCGCAATATCAAGAGCTGCCTTGTTATCACAGTACAGCATTAAGGGTTTTGACCGAAACAAGCCCAGTTCCATTAATAAGATCCTTAACCACAAAATTTCACATATTCCATGTGCCATGGATCTGAATTCTGCTTCTGCTGTAGACCTGGCAACCACACTCTGTTTCTTGCTACGCCATGTAACAAGATTTCCTCCAACAAAGGTACAATAGCCAGATGTTGATCTTCTATCATCTAATGAGCCTGCCCAATCTGCATCTGTATAACATTCTATCTGTAAATTGCCATGGGAAGAATATAACAAACCTTTACCAGGACACCCTTTAAGATAGCAAATAATCCGATTTACTGCATCCATATGATGGGTTCGAGGATCATGCATAAATTGGCTAACAACACTTACAGCGAAAGCAATATCAGGGCGATTATGTGATAGATAGATCAAGCGCCCAACAAGTCTTTGGTATTGTTCCCGGTCTACGGGTGAGCCTCCCTCTTTAACAAGGTGACAACCATGTTCAATTGGTGTAGAAGCTGGACGACACCCCTTCATTCCAGTTTCTGATAGGAGATCCAAGATATATTTTCTCTGAGAAAGATAGATACCTTTTGAACTCCTAGAGACTTCGATTCCAAGAAAATATTTTAATTGACCCAAGTCTTTAACTTCAAACTCCTGTGCCAGTTGCAACTTCAATCTCTTAATTTCCTCCTCATCATCTCCTGAAATAACAATATCATCAACATAGACTATCAATATAGCCAGTTTGCTTGCATTACGTTTGTAAAACAGAGTATGATCGGCATTACTCTGTTTATAACCCATTAGTAGTACCGCGCGTCGAAAACGATCAAACCATGCCCGAGGTGATTGTTTTAAGCCATATAATGATCGATGCAGCCTAAGTACTTTGCCCTCAGTTTGTGCAGTGCCAAAACCTGGAGGTATATGCATGTAAATCTCCTCTTGGAGGTCTCCATGAAGAAAAGCATTTTTTACATCTAGTTGATGTAAATCCTAGTCAAGATTAGATGCACATGATATCAAAGTTCGTATTGTATTCATTTTGGCAACTGGAGCGAAAGTTTCTTCGTAGTCTATCCCATATGTCTGAGTATACCCTTTTGCTACTAAACGAGCCTTGTACCTCTCAACCTTACCCTCGGGATTATTCTTAATGGTGTATACCCATTTGCACCCCACAGGTTCTTTACCAGATGGTAAGTTCATGAGTTCCCATGTATTGTTCTTCTCCAAGGCTGCCATTTCCTCTAGCATGGCTGTCTTCCACCTAGAATCCTTTATAGCATCCTTCCAATCTCTTGGAATAGATGTGGAGTCTAAAGAAGCAATAAATCCTTGGAATGTTGGGCTACATTTTTCATAAGAAATAAATTTGGCAATATCATGCTTATAGACAACACAATCCTTAAGGCGCGCTAGAATATCAGTACGTCTTGCAGACTTACGCAATGCAATAGGAGGATCAACTATAGGAGAACTGGGAGCTGCTACAGATTCTACCATACCTTCTCCCTGAGTAGACTCCCTCGGTGAAGAAGAATTTTCTGGGGCATCAATATGGTCAATATCTTCTCCAGTCCCATCATTAGTTATTGGCTCAGAAGAAGTGTCAGGCTCAATAACTTGTTGACTGGGAAAAGTGTCACTTACCTCATTTCCATCGTTACTATTAGCATCTTCCTCCCCCTCTGGTTCATTCTCCCGCTGAGATATATCAATCATAGGAGTTAGAGCTGAGCTACTGGGAGTAACATCTTTACTCATATTCTCCCCCTGACTATCAACACCATGAACAATTTTACCATCTATAGGATAAAATGGCTCATTTTCATGAAATGTGACATCCATGCTGACAAAGAACCTTTTCTCGGTAGGGCTCCAGCACCGGTACCCCTTCTGGGTAGGAGAGTAACCCACAAATATGCATTTAACTGCACGTGGATCAAGCTTCCCTGCTGAATTCCTATAGTCATGAACGAAACAAGTACATCCAAAAACCTTGGGGGGAACAATGAAAGAATTAGCACCACTCAAACACTTAACCGGAGTCTTATGATTTAAAACCCTTGATGGCATACAATTTATTAAATATGCCGCTGTCTTGACAGCTTCACCCCAAAGGAATTTTGGCACATTCATCATAAACATGAGGGATCTAGCAACTTCTAGCAGATGTCTGTTTTTTCGTTCTGCAACCCCATTTTGTTCAGCTGTATTCACACATGTGGTTTGATGTATAATGCCATGTGAAGCTAAGGAATTATCAAAATCCTTGTTAACATACTCAGTTCCATTATCTGAACGAAATACTTTAACACTAGCATTATACTGGTTGCACACCAGAGTATAAAAGTTTTTAAATGCGGACAAAACATCAGATTTTCACTTGAGCAAATACAGCCAAGTATATCGACTAGATTCATCAATGGAAGTTACATACCACCGTTCTCCTGATAGAGAGGTTACAACTGCTGGCCCCCAAACATCTGAATGAACTACTTCAAAAGGTACATTACTCCTCTCACTGTTGCTAGGATAATTAGTTCTCGTATGTTTTGCTAGTTCACATACATCACATACAAGTTGCTCTTTGCAACAGGAGGCCAAAAGCGAGGGAAACATGCGGCCTAGTGACTGAAACGATAGGTGCCCAAGTCTATAATGTAGTAATAACAACTCATCTGTAGCGGAGACACATTTCACACTAAGTGCAAGTGAAGTCGATGCGTTGTCGAGGTAGTAGAGGCCGTCATATTCAGTTCCAGTCCCAAGAATTCTTCCTGACTTCAAATCCTGGAATACACAAAATTTAGGTTCAAACCATGCTCTGCAATTTAGTGACTTTGTAATAGAGCTGACCGACAACAAATTCACAGGAAAATTAGGAACATGTAAGATAGGGCTTAATGATAGGGTTGATGTGCAGTTAACAGATCCACAACCCATTATGGGAGCTGAAGACCCATCAGCAATGCGAACTCTATCTCTCCCAGAACGAGGCATGTATGATGAAAAATTCTTTGGTGATCCTGTCATATGATTTGTCGCACCTGAATCAATGATCCAGGGCGCACGTAAATGGTTCTCACCTTCTGTAGCCCGAGAGCCGACAGCTTCACTAGATCCTTCGGTAGCAACGGCCATCAACTTTGCCTTGAACTCTTCTAGCGCATGAGCAACGATTGCAGGTAACTCTGCTGTCGATGATGTAAGATGAGCTCGGTCCTGCTTCTTCTCAAAGTTGTTACCGCTGCTGTTGAACCTGCTTGTTTGTCTTTGCTTCCATCCCGGAGGATAACCAACCAACTCGAAACAATTCTTCTTCACATGGCCAGACATCTTACAATGATCACACACAACTTTGTTTCTCCTTCTGTAGTCAAACTTAGTAGTATTTGCTTGATCACTCCTAGAAGTAACAGAGGTTTGCGCGTGAGTAAGTGCAGCACGATTATCACCATGCATCTGTTGCATTGCTTCCTGGTTAGCCAAACGAGTTTCTTCTTCAAGGATACTAGCAATAGTTTGATCCAAGGTAGGCCAGTCAGGAGATGCTTGTATCATCTGAGAGCGAAGTTTAAACTCGGGATTCAGGCCTTCCAAAGAAACCTGCACCAACAATGGTTCAAACCATTCTCTGAGGAGAGACAAATCTCTAGGATCATGTGGCTTGAATGGCCGGAAGAACTCCAGATCTCTGTAAAGTTTCTTGAGTTCCCCTGCATATTCTGTAACTGATTTTTGATCTTGCCTAAAGTGCCACATCTCATGCAATATTTTGCTAACCTGCATTTTGTTTGATTTACCAGAAAACTGTTTTTCAATGCTTGTCCAGACTTCAGCAGCAGTTTGAAAACTTTCAACTTGTTCCCGAACAGTTTTTTCCATTGAGCCCAGTAGCCAAACCATGACTCGCTTTTGATTCTGCTCCCACTGCTCCTGCACTACATCCGTTGGTTTCTTCTCATCTTCACTTAGGTACTTATGCAGGCCATGAGCTTCCAAAATTAACGAGGCATTGCGAGCCCAACTAAAATAGTCGCCCGGGCCAGTCAATTTAACTGGATTCGGTTCAAGGATAGACTTCTGAATTTCAGTCGAGCTACTAGACTTTACTTGGGCCTGCTCCATCAGCTGAGCAAGCATTCGCTGCATACTTTCACAAAGTTTTTCAACACTTGAATCCACACTCTTATCCTTGCTGTTATCTCCCATGCCTGCTTGCTCCAACAACAGCAACTACTTGAGAATTAACTCGGCAACTCACAGAACTAGGCCAACAAATCAATAACTCTCAGAGGTCGCAGCTATCAGGACGAACCTCACCAATAACCACAAATCAGTGACTCCGTACGCAGTAGAATCACCACAAATAGACACAACTTCAGGTAGTGAACCGCAGAGGATTCAGACCAAACTTGAGGTTGCAACTCACAAGACGAATCCCTGGAGAAAAACAGGGGTATACCTCAGATCCGGAATCCGGAGCGCCGCCTCCCGACCTCCCCGTCGTTCTTCCCCAAAAGAAATCCTCAGATCCGCTGTACTCGAACACGCTGCCGTCAAATGTCGCACACCAAGCTCCGTCCGGACCGCCGTGGTCTGATACCATGTAGGGATTAGTGAACACTAACTAGGGGATAGCAAGACTCCATGGTTCGTGTGCTCAGGATTTGGATAGGAGCCTACTGGAGAGTTCTCTCCGTTTCCTTTCCTTTTCTTTATAATCAAGAGTACACCATTTTACACTTTAGACCCTCTGACAACAAGCTATTTACACTTGAGTACAAGATATAACTCAACAGGAACTCATGTCCTGGACCAAATGTAGACTATCACACCCTGCCGTCATGGCAATGTCTCACTTCGCCGGCCCGATCATACATGCCCAATAGAGTACGCGACCGAACATGACCGGATGAGCGGGCGGCGGCACTTCAATGCCGATGTAGTGACGGAGAAGTTTACTCTGGCCGATGCGCCGCACTGAAGCCGGTTTCACGTCCCTTGCACTAAAATGGCATTAGTGACGGTACCCGTACTAAGGTACCATGATGTGTCATTTGTCCTGGCAAAAAAATTGTAGGTAAGTGAACACAGGCACCTAGCAAAAATGCCTAGATGAAACAGCACCTAGCAAAATTGCAATGATTTCCATCTTGGCATGACTTATGAAAAACTAAATTACCGTAAAATTTGCCATTGGTCTAATATACTCCAATGCTCCATACAATACCAAAAATAAAAAACTGCTTGGTAATATAAGTGCCATGTTACCTACAATAAAACTAGCATGGTGTACTTAATAAAATTGACATCGTGTAAAAAAATTTAAAGTAAAGATTAACAATGTTTGAACAAATAAATTTGTCATATTACAAAAGGAAAGTTGCCATGGTCCAAATACAATTTTTACATAGTCCAAATTATAAAATCGGCCATGGTAAAACAAAAAAAAGTTTTCACTGTACAAGATTTTTTTTCTAGGGTCTAATAATAGATTCGTAATGACACAAAAGAAAGAAATTTGACATGGTCCAAAAAAGAAATTTGTCATAGTCCAAAAAAATCATGGCAAAAATACCTTTGTAGATCATGGCAAATGTGGATAAAGAAGCTTAGGAATTTGCAAATGGCCACATTGGCAAATTTTAAGAAAATCTGTTCTAAAAAAACACATGACAGCCTTTTCAATTGCCACGCTATTTTTCAGTTGCCCACAGTTGAAGTAGATGCGCTTGTAATTTCTTTTACTAGGACCTGAGTTGACGAATGCTCTAACTACACCACGCGGATGGCCGGTGACAGGTGTTGATGCGATCCTGGTGTGCACCTTCAGCGGGAGCCAACACCGTGCAGCAGCTGGTTTTCCTAGCCGCTAGTACTGCCGAACGGGCGTCAGCTATCGACGTGTGTGCAGCCGTTACGCAGTTACGTATACCGTGTACAATTGACGATACAAGACGCGGCCCTCATCCCATGCGAAAGAACGGCTGGCGATTCCGAGACTAGGCGCGCTCGTCCGTGCTTACGAATTTCCGCATTGTTTGTGTGCTACAACGTAGATCATTTACCAAAGTTATTAGCTCATAGCACTTGAACCATCGTATCTATTCAGGTTGGCATCATCACAGGGAGATGTTTCTACATGATAGCAGTTGTACTCGCCAACTAGGATGTCTACATGATGTTTCTTCTGTTCATAGTAACATCTTCGAAGCATTGCAAGCCCGTAACTCTTCTGCCGAGGACATGTGGCCATCTTCGAATAATGCAGTTTCACAGGATGGTGCGAGTCTAGTATTCAGAAGACTACTCATGAATATGTTAATTCCATCAAACAAACTGCTGAGCAGAAATGTACAAAGGAGTAAGCATGCAATTTGTCTTCGTGGACATAGCGACAGTCATGCGCTGAGCTTAAAACATTTGTGTAGCTCAGTTTGAGGACACAAAATATTACAGTCTTATGTAAATTTTGTTTACTGTTGTAGCTGGATGCTACTGAACCCATGTATGGATGTAGAAATATTGACCTTTAGTCTGAATGTTTCTGAAAATTTAAGGTTTTGGATGAGGCATATATGTAACTTTGATTGAAGTGCATGTATAGGTTGTGTGATCTATCCTAATGTCCTGACATAGTGAATGGATATCAAATGCTAGGGAAATCAACGTGATGGCATACTAACTGCAGGGTAGACATGCTTGTGCTGGCAGTTTCACCGCCGGTAACAATAGTTCATTTGCCATGACCAGTCTGCTAGGAGAAAATGAACTGCCGGCAAATGCATACATGACAGCGGATAAACTGCCAGGAATAGTTTATCTGCCAGGAGAACTAATCCCCGGCAGCCGTTCTTGTGGCAGTTCTATCTGTCGGGAGAACCAATCTCCCGGCAGTTTATCTGCCCTCTGAATGCTTTCTCCTGGTAGATTACATGCCATTAGATTTGTGTTGTGGTGTAGTGAATAACACACAAATATTTATTTTGCAGCTTAAATGAAGAGGTGGAGGCTAATGACATTCAAGTAGAACATGCAATAAACACAACTTAAAAGTAGTTAGTAGATAACATTATCATGCACATGAGGGCTTAAGGTTTACATTCTCCGTACAAAATGATGGAACGAAACGATCACAGCATTAACAAACCACATGTGGCATTATTATGAACCTTATAACCTATCCACGGAACCTTATAACCTATCCACGGAAGGTAAAACTAACAGGGTAGCCCAACACAGAAAGCTAATGAAGGCATACTGCCTCATATGGGTAGTTTGGAGGAACGTTAATACTCCCGAACCAGGGACGAACATGGTGCTCCTTCAAAACCAGAGGATGGTTTATATTGACTCCGGGGGAAAACCAGAAGATGGCTTGTAGGTATATACATAAATATGCGCCCGTCCGAAAATAATTGACTCAACTTTGTACTAACTTAAGTTAGTACAAGGAAGATGCTTTGTAGGTCTACTTTGTACTAACTTAAGTCTACTTTGTACTAACATTAGTACAAGGAAGATGCTTTGTAGGTCTATACGTATATGCATAGATTGAAGTGGTATAAATTACACTGGCGATGAACCAGGGACGTCCCATGTCTTGTATGTCTCGCCTCACGCGTTATCTGCACATGCCGGCCACGCCATGCCACCAATCATTCATTCATGCCAAGTGCTAGGTGCCATGTTCTTCTACTAGTACGCCGATAGATCTACTATTAGTGTCAAGGACAATATTTATAACCTCCTGCAAAATGAGACGCGGTGCAGTAAAACAAAAGCCCAAGAAGTCAAGGAAACCAAGATACTATTGCATTGCACGACCCAATTACTCATACAGGAGTGAAACTCGTAGTGTGCCAAGGCCATGTTGAATTCCATGGTCCACGGACAGTCAAATTCGCATGTTGGATATTCTCATTGCTTAATTTTTCTTCCTATAATCATGAGCTTCCCATCTCGGTAAACTCCCCGCGAGTGCGATGCGGAAACCGCATTGGCACCTGACCTAAAAAAATTATGGAAAAGAAAACGGATGTCCGGTCGATCTAGATCCACTGTCAACATGGCCACAACAATTGCATGTGTGGCATTGCATACGCCCGTGCTGAGATCTCATCTTCAGCAAAGAGAATATTCCACGGCTGCTGCATCCACATCCAACGTACAAAAACATCCTACAGCCGCTCTACAGTATTAAATGGTGATGGACTTCATGCTTCCTTTTGGGAGGGATAAGGACATTTTTGCGGCTGCCACCAAGGTTTTAGTTGGTGATGGACTTCATGCTTCCTTTTGGGAATTTGCTTGGTTAGATGGAATAAGGCCCAAAGACATCGCCCCAAAAATCTTTAAAATATCAAAAAGACGGGGATGCTCGGTGCAAAAGGCTCTGCACAACAACTTTTGGGTCTCGCAGGTGCGTACGGATGAGATCCGCGAAGCTAGCCATCTTGCTGAATTCGTCGATCATCAGGGGAAAATTTTGGCTGTCCATCTCATCCCAGATGTGGCTGACACTATCTCTTGGAATTTCACTAGTGACGGTATTTACTCTGCGGCATCGGCCTATAAGGCTCAATTCCTGGGCTTGGTGGACACAAACATGTCACAATTGGTATGGAAGAACGGGGCTCCCCCAAATGCAAAGTTTTCACTTGATTGGTTATCAACAATAGGATTTGGACGGCTGATAGACTTCAACGACGGGGATGGCCTAATTGTTACCGATGCCCCCTATGCAAGCAAGTGCAAGAGTCAGCGGCGCACATACTTTTCCAATGCCACTACATCGTGCGAGTTTGGGGAATGATCAAATCTTGGCTTGGTTTGGTTGATGTGCTCCCCTTGACCTGGCGGACCGTGGAGTCTCTGAAGTCATGGTGGAACATAATTGCATCCAACATCTCGCAATCCCGTCGTCCGATGCTCTCTCTTATGATACTAGTCTCATGGGAAATTTGAAAAGAAAGGAATGCTTGTGTTTTTTCGGGCACCATTGTGCCGGTTGGGGTGCTTGTCGCTAGAATTAAAGATGAGACTAAGTTGTGGTGCCTCGCGGGGGCTAAGTTCTTGAGTAATATGATGTCGCGAGAGTAATCCGTTGTAATTCGGCCTGTTGGCCTAAAAACCTCTAAACCTTCTTCTTAATCAATGAAAGTGGCAAATCTTTTTCCCAGTAAAAAAAAACAGTATTAAATGGACTATGAGGCTTAGGCAAAGAGACCTGCACGCACAACTCCATGAACCACCAATGATTCAACTTCTTCATCACTGATTTCATGGGTAAGTGAGTGCAGGCTTTTCATGTTGCCACCCATGTCGGACCGAACAGGGAACATATACACACTGTGTACCTTTCAAATTAAGAAGTAGATCTAGCAGTAACCATGTTCCTTTTTATTAGAAAAGGAGGAATACTTCCGGCCTCTGCATCTGGACGATGCATACGGTCAATTTATTAATTATTAACACAAGACCTTACAAAGTCGTACAACAGTAAGACCAAAGCCACAATCTTCGCAACCTCTGTCGCTACTTCTATCTAACTGATGAAGGGGCGCTGATGGTCTGGGCCTAATACCAAACAGACCTCGCAACCAAACCTAACATCTAAGACCTGAGGTCCCAACCAGGACGCCTGCCGGGTATGGGCACCCACCAGTCCGGCGTGCTCCTCAACCAGGACGCCTGCCGGGTATGAGGCCGCCACAGCCACCTGCCACATATCCATCTTCAGAGCTGTACTGTTGCATCGGCCTTGCCCGGTCTCGCTGCCGCCGACGCCACCACGACGCCAGACAGCGTCGACCTCCTGCGCGTGTCCGTCACCACACATCTGACACCAAGCCTCCGCTGCTCCATGCCGCCAAGAGCCGCCGCCAAGAATATGTAGAAAGAAACACCGCTCCACCGAAAGGGAGGCAGCACACCCCCACCCCTCACCTGCAGACCCTTCCATCCGGTCCCAATGTCCTTAGCGTCACCTCCAGGAAGGTTACGGTGCACGGGGCGCCGCCGACGCCCGATCCACATCGGATCTTGGGCTTTCACCCGGACATGGATCAGAGTGGAGAGATGGTGCCCTCAGCAGCGCCCCCAAGGAGGAAAGCGGCGCCAAAAAGCGGCGTCGCCGCTGCCGGCCAGCCAAGGCGGCCAAGGTTTCCCCCGGACACCGATCTGCTCCACCAGAACACACCGGAGGTGGATCCGGCAAGATCCAAACCGAACCGGGGACTGGGAAGGGATGCATGGAAGGGAAGGGGGCAATACCTCCAGATCTGGCACGCCTGTGGCTCGCCGTCCTCACGGCCGAACCCTCAGGCACGCCGCACGCCACGCCAGCAGGGGCCACCGCCCTGGATCCGATGGCCTCCGCGAAGAAGAAGCGCCGAAGACCCCGCCGCCACCTTCCCCGGCGCCCGCGCGGGCTTTCCCGGCGGTCGTCTCCGGTGGCGGCGAGGGGGTGGGGGAGGTGGGGGGAGGCGGCGGGGGGAAACCCTAGACTCCCCCGAGTCGCCCTAGGGGCGACGCGAGGGACGGGAGGGACGGACGAGTAGATGACACCGACCACCTCAGTAACCATGTTCTGCCTACCCTGATGGCCTGATCTATCAGATATTATGTGCACAAGTTTCGGCATGTCAATATTAATTACCAGATAGATGAATGTGCTATATTCGAAGCAAGGCCAGCGTTTTCTAGTCTAAATGGTACGCTTACTGAATGTGTCGCTGCTGCAGAAATCACATTCGAGTGGAATGGTTTTGCATCTTGGATAGTGCTGTAAAAAGGAAGGCACACAGATAACCTCGTGAAATGAAACTAAATAAAAATTATTTCCTATGCTCATGAAATAATTCAATTTGGACAATGTGAAAAATAATAGTAGCACCAGATGTACTAAATGAGAATCCTCACATCTGACCATACTAGCTAGTATGAAGAAGTGTAACTTTCACATAATTGTTCAGCTAAGCTTTGCAGAAACAAGTTCCTCCCATAAGGCTTTGGTACCGATGACGTTAGTAGACCTAGAATAATTAGAACAGACAGACTCATCAAGGTACTTTCTGAGGACCATAAACTTTTCACAAATGGGTGCTCTCTAACTGAAGTTCATGATCGACAATATTAGCATCTACTCTCTCCGTAAATTAATATAAAAGCATCTAGATCACTAAAATAATGATCTAAACGCTCTTATATTAGTTTACAGAGGGAGTAGCTAGTAATTGTTACCCACTAATAGCATGCATGATTTGTACAAAGCACGCTTATCAGAAGCTCATTCCTAGGCTGAACGGTTGATACCCTATGAAAAGGCACATCACAACTTTGCCCTCTATAGCTTGGCTTCACTGAGTGACGTGCTCTACTACTTTGCTTTGCTTCGGTGTTTGCGCTTCCTCGTCACATTGCCTGTAGCAGGACATGTTTGCTCCTCCTCGGCCCGCGCACTGTAGTGGTGTTCAAAAGAGATGTTGCCGGTATACCCACCATGGAGGTGTGCCCTGTAGCAGCATGCACCCTCAAACCTATAGTTTGCTCCTCCTCTTAACATTGCTCTACTTTCTTCCTCTCTTGTTGCTTCACTTTCCCCGTCTGCTCTGTCTGTTTTACTACTGGACTGGAGTGGCATAATCAATCAATCACCCAGATAGATAGATACTCCCTCCGTTTCAAATTACTCGTCGTGGTTTTAGTTCGGAGGGGGTAGATAGATAGATAGATAGGGAGCTGATGTTGGAGTTTTAACCTGGTTGTATAGTTGATTGGAGCATGTTTATTTATGAGTTATGCATGTAGTCCAAGCCTTGGTAGTGTGTGCACGTCCGAGATTCGTGTTTCAATGTGCACACAATGCAAATCTAGATTTGTTTAATTAGTAGTGCCAGTTACTTGCATGCCTACTTTGTGGGAGGAGTGAATTACATGCATATGCATGGATATATTTTGTTAGAAAGGCTAGGTGTGGACCTGGTAATCACCAAGATTGTGTAGATCACGTCTCCAAGGGTGAATCTGGGAGTGGCCAGAGAAAGGTGGTGGCTTAGTTGCTGCTTCTACAAAAAGAAAGGTGGAGCTAGTGGTGGTGCAAGCTGTTGCGTGGCTTGACTGTGTGCGTGCGTGCACTACAAAAGGCATTGTAACAAGATTCTCTAGTTTGAGAAGAAATACAAGAAAAGAGGCACAAGTGTGTGCGTGCCCCAAAGTGTGTCTATCTTCTTCCTCCTTGAGCTTGTGTGCCTGCGTCAGACTTCTTCTTCCGTAGCTACTCCACCATATATGCTTACTTAGGCCCTGTTCGGATCCTCTCCGCTCCCCAACTGCAGCTCCCGGAGCGGAGGGAGCGCCAGCACAACTGCAGGGAGCCCCTGCTCGAACTGAGCTCCTCGCGCGGAGCGGAGTTACGAGACTGGAGAGCTTCTGAACAGGCAGTTAGCAACCAAGTAAGAAACACCGACGGACGTGCCCCCTATTTAAAGAAGCCTTCCCCTCTTTTTCCCAATCGCGTTCACGTAGTACTCCATCAGTCGGTCCCTCCTCTTCTTCCACGTCGGCTCACTCCAGCTCAATCCACCGATTCTGCACTTGCTCAATTAAAATTAGGAGAGACGAAACACAATCAACACTTGTTTTTCTCTTCCCTTTCATAGAGAATGTCTGTTGTTGTGATGCAGGGAAGCGATTTCTTCTTGGAGCAGCCAGCTTCCACAATGGGCGTCACTCCTTCAACACAAGACCCATCCTCCTCTTCATATTGCTACTTGCACCGGCGGCGCCGCGGGTTTCCTCTTCTTCTTCTCGGTCTGATGTACAAAATCTTCTTCTGCTCCTCCTTCCCCGCCGTCTCAGGAGCTCACATGCCTGGTTAGTTTTTCTTCACCTCTTTCTTTCTTCCTTGTTATTTTCTTGCTTCTTTAGGCACATCAGTTCCATTCATTCATCCTGCTGCCTTCTTCCAATTCTTTGTATGTTTGTTTATGCTCTTGTTCTTCTTCATGTTCCTGTTTACATTCTTTGCATATATGCTTACTTAGCATACATGGAGTATTTCTGTGTCACAAGTGTACTAATTAGCTTCTGCTATTTTCTACAAAATGTCTCACCATATCTCTAGTGTTGTGTAGCACTATGATGCAGCTAGCTAGTGAGATTTAATCACACACACTGCATCCATCTGCATGCATGCTCAACCAAACATTTGTGAGTTTTTGAGCACTGTCTAGGACTACCTAGTATTTCAGGACTAGCTAGTATGCACATATGTGTTGCGCGTTTATTTATTCTACTCTAAAATATATAATTGCATCACAATTGTTCGTTTGTCTTTCAATAGGCAGAACCATGGCTGAAATGGATAGCGAGAAGGTCCGTGTAAGACTATGCGTTCGTCTACCACATTATGAATGCCCCGATCCTCCACAGTGTAACTGCTGTCTCGTGACTGAATTATGCTACACGACCATGGCTGAGTGCATCATAGAGTGTGAGAAACTCTAAAGAAATAATGCCTGATATTTCATTTTTGTGTAATGAAATCGAGTAAAAGTAATATTCTAGCAATTGTTGCTTAGTACATATTTGGCTTGGCAAAAGAATGAAATTCCTTCCCCGCAAAAAAAAAAGAATGAAATTCCAATAGAATCTCTTTGTAACTGGACAAGAAAAACGCCAAAAGTATGAATATGTTTTTTTTCTTCTGAAAAGTAGGTTTACCCAGCCTTTGCATCAATGCATGCAATCATCTTTATTAAGTTATTCAACCGAGTCTAACAAAATGAATACAAAGATCAAACTAAAGTTACCTTCGAGACGAACAAACTCGCTACACATACAAATATAAAGATGTGCCCCGACCGCATCAACGGACACCATCTTATCCAATGACCTCAAGAAGTCGCCTGACTGGCAAGTTAATAGCACCAACCGATCTAGGCGTTCCACAACATGCACCGCATGCGCACGCTCTAGGATCCGCCGCCGCCATCTTCCGCCGTCCCACCTTCAGGAGGGATCATTGCATAGACCTTGCCAGACCCATCTGCTATTGACGTCACCACAACGCCAGGCAACACCACCAGCCTGCGCGCGTCCATCAAACCACGTCCAACGCCGAGACTCCAGTGCTCCAAGCCGCCGAGACCCGCCATCTTCAACGCGGTAGATGGAACCGCTCCACCTGTTGGCCCCTCCAGTGAACCTCTGCTTCAAAACAATGCCCTCAGGAGGGAAAACGACACCGTAGTCTCCGTTATCATCCGATCTGGGAGACCCAGATCTAGGGTTTCCCCCGGGACTGATGCCCCATAGAGGAAGAAGGGCACGCCATCTACACCTACCAACGAACCTAAACAGTGTCCACCATCACAAAGCTCTCACGGCGAGACCTTCACGAAAGACACGGCGCTTGAGAGTTGTCGCCGCCCACCGCAGTTAAGGTTTTCACCCGAGAAGCAGTGAAGTCGGAAAAGGTAGGACGGACCAGAACGATGTATCCAAGAAGAATATCGGCACCTGCGAGCGTCGTCGTCGTGATGGCCGGCTGGAACCGACCACAGAATTATCCTGATCTAGATCCCCAACTCCCGCTCCACCCACAAAGCGGTGACCGGCTAGCTAGACAGCATGGCGTCCGGCGAGATTGGAGCGCACCTAGATGGGACAGCAGGAAGCGAAGAAAACGGCGCCGTCTGCCGCCGGGGCATCGCTGCCACGTACGGCCCGAGCCCGTCCCTGTGGACTCCTCAATCAAAAAGTTAAGGCACAGCACAATCTACACAAACAGATATGGGATTCAAGATCGACTATTACCGTGGTCCCTCGCTGGGAGCAGAGAGGGAAACGACGACGAGGCTGGTGGGTGGATCTGTGGTCGCTCAGCTCCTTTCATCCAGCAGTCAAGCAATGAACCTAGTAAAGTCCTATCTCTGTTTAATATAAAACGTTTTTTAATAAGACTACCAAAACATCCTCGCTAGGCATGCATGCATGCTCGACGCCCACTAAGACCTAACTAGTGTCGTACGTGCCGGACCTGACTCCCTCCGTTCCTAAATATAAGCTTTTTTAGATTTCCACTGCAAACTATATACGGATGTATCTCTACTCCTAAGGGAGCAGTTGGTAGTCTCGCTTCCAGGTTTTTTTTAGTCCCACCTCCCACGGTTTATTTTGGTACCTCCTCCCACCTTTGACTAAGACATCACAAACCGAAAAAACCTCCTCCTGAGGCCCGAACCCGCACCTATCCACATGCGACCCTCAAAAGACGTACGAAGGTTAACCTGCGACAAAAAAAACCTACGACGGTTAACCAGCGACGAGTCCTGTTCTCGAGCGAGGCCTCCCTTCGTGGCCGCCCTACATCCCTGCGCCGCCGCGCTTCAGTCGCTGCCCTCCATCCTCGCCGCCCTCCATCCTGGTCGAGGTCGCCGCCCCGCTTCACTCGCCGTCCTCCATCCGCGTCGATCCTGGACAAGGTCGCGGCCCTCCATCACTTCGCCGCCGCGCTGAACACCTCGACGATCCGGCGCGGGTCCTGGATCAGGTCGCCGCCGCCCTCCATCACTTCGCCGCCGCGCTGAACTCCTCGCCCTTGATCCAGGATCCAGCGCCGATCCTGGACGAGGATAAGCGGACACGTCCAGGATCCGGCCAGAACACGTCCTGGATCCGAAAAATAGGTATACAAACCATCTCATACGTCAATCGCATCTCATACATCTCAAATGCCATACAATCGCATCTCATACATCTCACAGCCCATACATCCATCGCATGTCATACAGCCATGGCAAGTGCTTTCACAGGGATGGATCCGCCTGCGAGATTGATTTCTGTTCTACACAGTTTAGACTCAAGTACACATGTTTACAGATGGCAATTGGCAAAAAAAAATACCAAGGGGTATCCTGCATCCTGCACTTGTATAAATATGGCAAAAAAGAAAACACAAACCATACAGGACCCTAGAGTATGTTTCCACTTGTGCTGAACTGAAGATAGAACAAAAACACTTGCATTCTAAGAAAGTACAGAGATGTAGAAGATGTAGATGAAAGTGCCATTGCAGTATTTATGTAGAATAAAATACAATTGCAGTATATGCTAGCAACAGGTTGCAGTATATAATATGTTGAACAATAACCCTTCCAGAATGTCATCAAATAACTACCATTTCTGTCTTCATGATTTTTGCCATTCAATAGTTGCATATGGGGAATTCAAAAAGCACGGTTGGCGAACATCAACCTGAAGATGACGTAACTACAGGTATGATGCAACCTACCATGTTTTCGTTTAGTTGCGAGACCTGAATATATGACAGGATGCATAATGTCTTCCAGGTCTTACAAGCGGGAGAAGTGATGCAGAACACAATGCGAGCATCATACCCGTAGCTGAAATTGTTGATAACGTCTACTCGACGGAATCAGGTATAATACTGTCCGGAGATTGGTTATAAATGTTGCTTCACGTCCATTTCTGAAAGTGGCAGAATGCATTATGTGTTGCAGTCCTTACGGGCGGGATAAATGTTGGAGACTACAATGCAAACTTCATACCCTTACATGCAGGTATAAGACTGTGTCAAGATTGCTGCTAATGTTTCGTGCATAACGTATATTTTGTTGATTGCTAAGATGTAGGGCGGGAACCTTCAAACGACGGGATTCCGTCGTATTCTGAGAATAATAAGGATGGTACGACTAAGCTACGAGATGATACTCAAGGTATTCACAGGCATGCTTATACAGCTTCCAAATCGACATCTCCCAGATGAGCTTAATGGGCTTTGTGGTTTTTACGCTTAACGTAATGCAGATGACAAAACTTCCGAGCAGCATGCAACAGTAGCTGTATTTAATGAAGAAAAAAAAACGTTGGCGAAACAAGGGAGCAGTTCAACGCACAGAGGCGTGAATCTTATCGGAAGAAAAAAGAGGAGGATATGGTCAGGTTACAAGAGTATAATCAGCCATGCCTTTCAAAGACCGGTAAGTATTTAAGCGTGATTTTGCTGACTACTCTTGGTTTTTTCTGAATACCTATAGTATGCAAATTAATCGTTATAGTAACCTGACTTCATAGATGTTCCCCGTGTTGGTTTCATAGATGTTGTATCAACATCGATACTTTTTTTGTTCTCTAACTCTCATACCTATTGTAAAAATGGTAGACCATAGAGATCTTATCAACGCGTGGAGGCGGGCATCTTATCGCACTAAGAAGTCAGATGATTTTATAAACCATCTAGACGATGGGCCGATTGTTCACCGTCGTACTCTATGTGATATCACAAATGTTCAACAACCTTCATATGTGATCCCTGGTACTTATTTGGTAGATTTACAATGTCGTTAATTACATGTGTGTATTTGACAATCATACTATTTGTGATTATGTTTAACTTCTCTTTGCTTTCTGAACGCCCGTGGTGGATAACTATAGGAACTAATGTTGGGGCAGATCATATCTTGGGGCAGCTAATCAAACCCACGCGAGATGATAAGCACAGGAAAGTTGATCTTCGTCCCCTTTGTAATTCAAGTACGATTATTTTATGTTACATCCTAGCATTCATGGTTCAGCCATTTTAATAAATACTAACCAAGCATGTTATATCAGATGACCCAGCTAGCTCGGTTGATACATCAATCTCGCATAATGAATCAACATTTCCTCCTAAAGCTACGGGAGCGTCTGATGTAATTGCAGATAAAAATATAAAAGGTAAAATGATTGTGCTTTTTCCATACTCGTTTGCTGTCATGTTGTTTTTACCTTTCGCTTTTGAGAGAAACCCAAGGAAGACATCAGTAGATAACTTGAATGATAGCACAGAAAATACGCAAGTAACAGAAGAAGAACGCAAACGAGACCGTAAAAAAGCTTTGAGGAGAGCTGCATATCGGCAGAGAAAAGATCGGAATCTCCAAGATGAACATAATCAGGCCCTTATTTTATCTGGTAACCTCTAAAGGTTTTGACCATTATATTCAGTACCCGATTTCATGTCTTAATGATTAAGTTTTCCACATGTTTTCATCAATTTGTTTAACCAGCCAACCCAACTAGCTCCAACTATACATCATTCTCGGTTGATGCGACGACATTTCATGCTACAACTACTGTCACATCTGGTCTCATTAATGACATGGAGGTACAAGGTAATCGATTTGTGCGTACTCCATCATCAATTGCTGTCATTGTTATGTTTTATTGTCTAATGTCCTGATCGACATCAGATGTGGTCTTGAATAACACCCAAGAAACAAAGCAAAAAACCGACGAAGAACTCAAGAGAGATCGTAGAAATGCCCTACGGAGAGCTGCTTATAGGAGGAAAAAGGATAAGCTTATCCATGATGAAAACATACGTCCACTTTCGTTATCAGGTAAAACATGATCTATATTTTCACCATGACTTACATATCTTGTTTTGCTGCTCATAGCTAAATATTCTTATAGCCACCATCATGCTCGATGCGTACAGTTTAATGCTGCATATTAATGCACCATCATGGTTTTTTTTCCTATAGACGTCTTAAATAATATTGGTTCTAACTATGTTTTAAAATCATTACGAAACCAGACAACCCTAATAGCTCCAGCTATATAGAATTCGAGGGTGACGCAGCAACATTTCCCCATTCAACATTAGACGCGTCTGTTGTCACTCATGACAATGATCTAGCTAGGAGGCAACGTGATAATGAGCGGAAAAGAAATTTAACAAACGCGCAAAGGGAGCAAATAAACGCACAGAGGCGTGCAGATTATCAGCGGAATAAGGACAAGGTATCTGTTGATGTCAGAGAAACAGTGAATGAAAAAGTACGAGGAAAGCGAATGCAACGTCGCAAAAGCATGTCAGTGATTGAGAAGGGGGAGTCAAGTGCTCAGAGGAAGGCCAATTATGCCAGAAGAAAAAACACCCCATGCAACGAATCCATCGCGCTCCCACGTCCAGACCTAGCAAACTCAACCTCTGAATGTCCCACTTTAATCTGCCGCGCATCATCCGTCTCTCGGGTCGCCGAAGATGATTCATCTGATGGTGACCCTCCGACGAACAAGACGAATTACATTGTTGGTATCGAAGGTATGAAATTGCTAATGTCACTTTCTTCTGCTCATTATCAACAACCATCTTCTAACATGATGTTATCTACTGTGACATTCGCAACGACGAATGTCCAGAGGACATCGAATTTTTACAAAGCGGCGTCGTGGGCGATGAGCCGACAGCAGCCGAATTGATGGATGAGGAGTACTACATGTTTCGCAACGAAGGTATGGTCAGATATGAAGTAGGACGGCGTGCATCTATATTGTAGTTAATTATTTTTTTGTAATTTTTGTTTTGAACGTTATGTTTCAACAAATGCTTGTAGGGTCCGATCATGACAACATGGATGATGACGAGGAAGGGAGCATGTCGTCTGCTATACCTAGCGAGGTTGATCCATTAGAATTTGTTTACACAAACATCCCCGACACCACTCACATCCTGAAGCTCGACGCAAACTGCAAACACTGCAAGGCCAAAAAGTTTGTCTCTGAGACCGACGGGTTCTGCTGTCGCAATGGCCAGATCGAACTTAAACAACCGGAGCCAATCCCAGAGCTGATGAGGCTATGGTCAAGCATGGATGCAGATTCTAGACATTTTCGGGAGAACATACGGTTCTTCAACGGGCATTTCGCCTTCACAACCCTTGGCGTCAGCCTTGATGAGAACTACACAAACATGAAGTCTGGGGTGTACACATTCCGTGCGCACGGCTCCATCTACCACAATGTGCATTCGTTCGGGCCTAGCTCCCGTCCAGAACATCTGCAGTTGTACTTCTATGATGACGACCCAACCATAACTCATCTAAGGTGGCCACCAAGCAATTAGACCAGGATGTCGTGAAGAAGTTAGTAGACATGCTCAAAGAAAACCCGTACTCCCAGCAATTTAGGAGTTTGGGTGCACACAAGGACAACCTCGATGATTATAGGATAGACCTAAACACCGATAAGAGGCTTGACCAAAGAAGATATAATAGACCGTTGTCATCTGAGGTCGCTGCAATTTGGGTTGAGGGCAACGACCTAGCAAAAAGGTTTGACCGGAGGATAACACTTTGTGGTAACAACAACGAAAGGCATAGTATACGTGTGACCTCCGGACCATATGACCCGTTGTCTTATCCCCTATTCTATCCAAGGGGGGAGCTAGGTTGGCATCCAAAGCTACTTAAACGTAATGTAACGGAGGAGGTTGTACTACATTCTCAACTGGTCCATGATGATGATGAGGATGCAGGTATGCCGTCTGTGTCCCATTTTGCTACAAATAATATCTTATTTCTCGAATATATCCTCATTTTGATGGTACTCAATCATGTGCAGAGGGCAACAGCAGGTTGTGCGTCTCTGTCAGAGACTACTACTGTTACATGCTGCAGACACGGCCTGGAATCTTCAATCCCATACTCTGTGGAGCACGCCTCTTGCAGCAATGGGCGGTCGACATGTACGTCAAGATTGAAAGTTGTCGGTTGAGGTGGTACAGGAAAAACCAGACGCAGATTCGTGCCGACTTGTATAAAGGAGTTGTTGGTGCAATCACATCGGGGGAGACGCGAGCAAGCGCTGTTGGGGTAAGAATAGTGCTCCCTGGAACATACCCTGGTGGCGACCGCGACATCAAGAAGAGGCATATGGATGCCATGGCAATTGTCCATACATACGGGAAGCCTGACATCTTCTTGACCATGACTTGCAATCCTAAATGGGAAGAGATAACGAATGAGTTGTTGCCTGGTCAGACGGCGCAAGACCGACCTGATATTGTGGCTCGCGTGTTCTACGGCAAGCTAGAGGCTATGAAGGACATGTTGTTCAAGAAGCATATCCTGGGTGTTGTTGTCGCATATGTATACGTAGTCGAGTTCCAAAAAAGGGGCCTCCCCCACGCACATTTTTTGTTGATCATGGACTCTAAATATAAGCTTCTCGTCCCGGAGCAGTATGACCGACTCATTTCCGCAGAGCTCCCAGACAAGCATAAGTATCCGGAATTGTATGCTATGGTGGTAAAACATATGATGCACGGACCATGCGGTGCTCTCAACCCGAAGAATGTTTGCATGCAAGAAAACAGATGCAAGTGCAGATACCCACGGCCGTTCAATGAAAACACATCACAGGGGAAGGACTCGTACCCAATTTATCGGCGTAGAGACGATGGAAGGCGTGCTAAGGTCCGAGGGAAGATGTTGGACAACAGATGGGTTGTGCCTTATAACCCATACCTGCTGCGGATGTTTAATTGCCACATCAACGTTGAGGTATGCTCCAGCATAAAGGCCGTCAAATATCTTTACAAGGGCCATGATAAGGCTTCTTTCAGCATCGACCATCCCGACGCCGATGGTAACACTGATGAGATCAAGAGATACGTTGATGCAAGGTGGATCACCCCTCCGGAGGCTATGTGGAGGATATTTGGCTTTCCACTTTGCGCCAATTACCCACCTGTCTTGCAGTTGCCTCTTCATCTCCCGAATATGCACAGGGTCGCATTCAATGCGCATGCTGACTTGAAGAATGTTGTCGCCTCCGAAAATAATTCAAAATCCATGTTAACGGAGTATTTCAAGGCTAACCAGGAACACCCTCGGGCTAGGCATATATTGTACAAGGATTTTCCCGGAAGCTTCACGTGGCAGAAGAAAAAGAAGTTTTGGAAGCCGCGGGTCGAGCGTTTTCAAATAGGTCGCATCGTGTCTGCCAATCCTGCCGAGGGTGACCGATACTACCTGCGTGTGTTGCTAAACCATGTTACGGGCAAAACATCCTTCGACGACTTGCTCACCGTGGACGGCGTTCTATGTGGGAGCTTTAGAGAAGCTGCTGAAAGGTTGGGACTCATCGAGGCAGACAACACGCTCGACAACTGTCTTACTGAGGCTGAGCAGTGGGCGATGCCATGTTCTCTTAGGAGGCTCTTCGCAACCATCTTGGTGCACTGCGAGCCAGGCGACGTGCGTGGTTTATGGGATAGGCACCTCGATCCTATGTCAGATGACTATCGTCGATCACGCACGTCCCCTATCGAGGTGGAGCAGATGGTGTTGGTTGACATTAGGGGTATGTTGCAGTCCATGGGTAAAGACATTGTTGATTTCGCTCTTCCAAGCATAGATGATGCGTTTGACCCAACCGAGGGTGAGGCAAGAGAGGTCATCGAGGAATCAACTGTTGAGTTTGACGTGGATGATACTAAATTTGCATCTTCCCTGAACTTGGAGCAGAGGGCCGCATACGACGAGATACTAGCGGCTGTTGAACGCGGTGATGGGGGTGTATTCTTTGTTGATGGCCCTGGAGGTACAGGGAAGACCTTTCTATACAGGGCGATGCTTGCCAAGGTGAGGAGCGATGGCAATATTGGTATCGCTACCGCGACGTCGGGCGTCGCCGCTTCTATCATGCCTGGCGGCAGGACTGCCCACTCGAGGTTCAAGATCCCATTGAGTTGCGATGATGGAGCCTCGTGCAGCTTCACGAAGCAGAGTGGGACCGCCAAGCTGCTTAGGATGGCCTCATTGATAATATGGGACGAGGCCAGCATGACGAAACGACAAGCGGTCGAGGCATTGGACAATAGCATGCGCGACATCATGGGAATACGCGACCGACCCTTTGGAGGAAAGACTGTTGTTTTTGGCGGGGACTTTAGGCAGGTGCTTCCGGTCGTCAGAAGGGGGTCGCGGGGCCAGATAATTGATGCAACCCTACGAAGTTCTCATCTATGGAAGGGTATGCGGCAGCTTCGGCTCATCACCAACATGAGGGCTCATAATGACACGTGGTTTGCAAATTACTTGCTAAGGGTCGACAATGGCACTGAGGAAGTCAACGATCAAGGCAACATACTACTCCCTGAAGACATTTGTCTGCCGTCTACAGGCGAGGTTGACGACCTGGAGAAGCTTATTCACCATGTGTTTCCGAGTCTAGATGACAACATGTCTGATTCAAATTACATGACATCTCGAGCAATCCTTTCCACGACAAATGACAATGTCGACAAGATAAACATCCGCATGATAGAGCATTTTCAGGGAGATGAAGTAATATACCATAGCTTTGACAGTGCGGAGGACGACCCATATGGCTACTACGCTCAGGAGTTTCTGAATGGATTGACTCCTAACGGTCTTCCTCCGCATGCACTCAAGCTAAAGCTGAACTGCCCTGTCATACTTCTAAGGAACATTGATCCAGCAAATGGATTGTGTAACGGCACTAGGCTTGTTGTTAGAGGTTTTGAGAGGAACACCATTGATGCAGAAATCGTGATTGGACAACACGCTGGCAGGAGGGTCTTCCTTCCTCGAATACCTCTCTGCCCATCTGAAAACGACATGTTTCCGTTCAAGTTTAAGAGGAAGCAATTTCCTATAAGGCTTAGCTTTGCTATGACCATTAACAAGGCTCAAGGGCAGACAATCCCGATTGTTGGTGTCTACCTACCCAATCCCGTGTTTTCTCATGGTCAACTCTATGTTGCTTTGTCTCGAGCCACCGCAAAGAGAAACATAAAGATACTCATTCAGAAGGAGAAGCCGAAGGAGAAGTCCAACAAGCAAAAGGACAATCCAAAGAAGCGAAAAAGACCGACCGTGTCATTACTAACCTCGATGAAGAACATCGTCTACAAGGAAGTCCTTACAGGCTGAAGTCCGGTCTTAATAGACCGGCAGGTTATGTAATGACACAACATTTACTCTTGTGATGGTCAAGATTTATTGTAATTCGTTTTTTTACATATATCTTTTTTATTTGGTATTTTGATAGTTGGAGGTATACTCCATTTAGTTGAGCTACTAACTGCATTTCAATAATCAGCCGTCATGTTGGCACCATCATCGCTGTTATATCTTTTCTACTATCGCAATGTTTCTGGCAGTGTACATGTCACCCACCGTAGTATTTCATGTGTAATATGTGATTCAGATATAATGATTGGCCTGAAAAATACCTGGAACATGCAATGAAACTTTTGTGTTACGGCAAGTGATCATATCCATTGTTATTATTTTGATATTTTGATAATATGGTTGAATGTAAATTTATTGGTGTCCTTATTATCCCTGTATTATTCTGATAGGTCAGAAGTATAGGATTATGATTGGTCTGAATTATAAGACCAACACACGCAGAAGGGAAGTTTGTGTAGCTTTTCAAGATATATTTTGCATATGTACATCTAATAGATAATAAAATGGTAGCCTGCGTACTTGCAAATATGTTCAAATGCCCGTGCGACTCTGGAGAATGTGACAATGCACGTGTCTGATCGCTGAAGTGTGCAATCTTTGGAAAAAAGATTGATTACTTGTATTTTCACGCGTCTGAACTAATTATTTATCAGTTCAGTTCAAGTTTCATTTTTATTTTTTGCATTGGTTCATGTACCTTCATGAGTTTACTGCGGATCTGAAAGAGTTCTAACCTAAAAAATTGTACAAGGCTGCATTAATCTAGGACCTGGCGAGGATTGGTTCAGAGAGCAAGCATCGTTCTGCAATATCTTAAGGACGCTGGTTGGGCTGAGGGTGGTCGACTTATAGGTTGCACCCAGCCAAGACGATTGGCTGTGCAGGTATCAACTGTTTAAATGTTCATCAAAATGTGTATCCTTCTCTAGATGCCATGTAATACTAGGTTTCTCTTTTTACCTTCTGATCAGAGCATGCACCAGATTATTCTTTTGGGTACATCCCTAGCAACTAGCATGGCGAGTAAGGATCTTAGCTAATTATCTAGAGCAAGCTTCTGTATTACTTATGGATATTCTGGTGCAACATGAATCAAACCCGGGCAACATGAATCTAAGAAATAAATTATTAGAGATAGATAACTCCTAAAAGATAAGCTTGGAGGACTTTCGCAGAGCTCCCAGCCATGAAGATTTATCCAGCTTTCCCTTTGTGACCTAGCCGTTTGTGACAGGGTTGCCATGTGGTAGTGGCCATAGTGCCCAAAAGTGTGTCTGTAACAGGAGACTTCATCCTGCAAAATTATTCATGTGCTCCGGCAGTGATTTCTGTGCTCCGGCAGTGATTTCTGACATCCTATACGGAGCAGTCAGCTGATAGAACCATATCTGTACTAATTAGAAGATGGTAGCTGAACATTTTGTTTACTGCATTGGTATTACTAATTTCCATATGTTTGAATTTTTTTACAAGGTAGGGGTTGCGTTCTATTTTACATTTGTTGTCAATGTATTTTTTATGTAATACTATGTCACTACTATATAACACTGATTTTTAGCGTAGATATCCATGAAGCCAGCCTCATGACACTTGACGAAACACGTGCGTACGTCAATGGTGTTGTTCAAGCTAGGAACAATGGAGGCTAGAAGTATCTGTGTACACAAGTGCACAATTTGTCTTAGATATAAAAATGTATGAACGCTTTGCATGCAACATTTTGTTGCCAATTGTCACATTATGAAGTGTTCGCTTATGTCTTGGAGGTTTAATAATATGTGATATTCAATAAAAAAATCTATTTAACAGTGTCGTCATATTTCGGAGCCATATACTGTGAAGTTCTGAACTATATATTTGACTAATATATATTTGATGACCAAACTGTCAATAATGGACTTCAAATGGTAACCTGTCTACTCTCATTTGAGCTACACGTATGAATCTCTCTCAGTGTAGGTTCAAATTTTTTAATATACAGTGCAGCGCAAAAAGGAAAATACGTTTACCTTGACAGATGCTATCGCATGCTATCATGCATTATGACATTCCAAAGATAATATAATTAATTTTGTACATGGAATCAAGGATTGCCGTATGCCCGTGCGTTGTGTTTCTTTCTACACACGGAAACAATAGTTCTTCAAGTGGCGCGGGCTTTTTGATCGTGGTGAGGAGGACAAAAACAGAAGAAGAAAAAACGTTGTGTTTCTTTATATTTCTCGGACGCCCGTGTTTGACGTATATTTGGGAAATAAATTAATTGTTTCTTTCTATATATATGGAGGCAAAGTTTGGAAAGGAGACATAAATTAGGAAATATATAATCCGGCGTTGATACATTTGCCGGGTGGAGCATGCAACCAAAATAATTTTATTCCATGTTTTCCTATAGTTTTTGTTATGGAATATTGTAACTACGGAAGGATATGGGCCACCTTCCGAGTACATGCCCACGATTCCTCCCGGCCAGGATATGTCAATTAGAACTATAATTATCCTTAAAGTCATTTCCTTCCAAAACGTTATAGTGTCCAATCTCCCGGTCCGGCCTACCATACGTTCAATGGGTTTCCCAGTGTGGCCATTAATATTCCCTTAATCGGATTTGTTTATAAGGAAAGTTAAATTATGCTTCTTCCGATCGGGAAAGGGAGACATATATAATAGATATATAATCCGGCGTATATTTATTTGCCCAGTGGAGTATGCAAGAAAAACATATGCTTGTCCTTTTATTAGCAAGGATTTGTAATGAAACATGCACGGATGGAATGATAAGGGGCACCTTCCAATCCATACAACATGCTAATGCGTCACCAACCTGGTGCCGGACGATTCCCCTCCGACACTCATATATATGGTCCGGCTGTGAGTCCACCGTTGTCCACTGCCCCCTCGCTCGCTCGTCCTGGTGCTAAGACGACTTTCTGCCCGTGCCAATGGCTGCAATGCCGATTTTTGATGGAGTGAACGACGCAGTCGAGTACATATACAACTACGTCATGCTTTCCTCAGTCGAGGAGCAGTTAGAGTTTGTTCTGGCAGCCCCAAACTCTATCTATAATTTATTTGCAATTGTTAGCTGCAGATCAGTACCATTATATTATGCATTATCGGCTTCTTATTTTAAACCCGAGTAAAAATCTGTTCTTTCACCTAATCCACGTCGATGAGTTGGTCACGTTCATAAGTTGTTGCATGCATGCACTGGTTAGGATCATGCGATCCTTTCTAAGTCCATAAGGTTCTTAAGATCTAATGTAGTGGTTGCAAAAATCTGGTCATGCGCTAATATTATCCTTTTACATTACGCCATGTTAGTACCATCCACAGCACGTTATTTTAAACTACAAATTTTCTATGAACTGTAGTATATTGCAACGGGTCCTGGTGCATGATACATGTACCATCTATAGATTTTATCATAACTGTAATAGGAACAAGTTGCAACCGAACATATCATAATAGATTTGGTTATCTTACGAAATAGTACTTATGTCCTCAAATGACACTACAACTCCAATTTTTAGGTACATACATTTCAGACCTTTCTAAAGTTTTGAAAAAAATATACTATTGTTTGCCCACACATTGAAGTACAATATTTTTATGATACCCTGATTTTATCATGCCGGTTTGTTTGCAGCACAATATGGATAAGGAGCCCTCGTCCATTCGTGATCGAGTTAAGTCTACGGACTATCCAAGACACCATGCGAGGTGATACATGGGTCAATCCGAGCTGCTTCGATCTTGCAGTGTGTAAGCTTAGTAGCGACGCGATACAAAGGAACGCAGGAACAGACTTTGTTGGCTCCACGCATATGTTTGATTTGCAATTCCATGGCCTAGCACGGGTGCTGAGTCAGACTGGCTTATGCCAAGCTGAACGCACCAACTTGTTGATTAACAATGTCATTGTACGGCCTTTGCCGAAATACAACGTGCTCATGACCCCGTCCATGGTAAGGATTTTCCTTCTTAAAAGTTGGTGTGTATACTATCTGTTCACCATTAACTTTGTATACCTATTGCAGTACCTATTGCCGTTGTATTTGGTGGATTCCTCCTACGGCCTCCTTGCAGTTAATATTGAAAATAGGAGGACTCTCCTGATTAATCATTCTAACGAGTCATTCCTAGGCTCAGAGGACTTTCATGACAAGGAACTTAAGAAGGAAGCTCTGATAGTTCTGAAAGAATTTGGCAGTGTATTGCAACAGGAGAGGCCTGGTTTGAATCCCCAACTCGTGGATTGGCCACAAGATCATACCTATATTACAGCCCCGTGGTAATAGTTTTAATTGGTCATGCACAATACAGCCTCACTGGTATAGGTTCTAACATATGGAGTTTTTTTTGTCACAGCCTAGACTTTGGATTCAAACTCTTACAGGAGATGGCTCACCAAGATGATACTCTCGGGCATAACATTTCCAGGACTTCGGTAGGTGCATATATAACAAGTTTCTCTCTTCCATATCATTGTTGAATATAAATTTATGTTCTTCCACTCACATAGGTTTGTTGTGCAATTCATTCTTCAACAATTTATTCCCTACATATATATATATATATATATATATATATATATATATATATATATATATATATATATATAACAATTCATTTTTTTATGTTTTCTAGGATTCAATACAGCTCAGAAAGAACTTGCTGGTCCAGATGCTGACGATCAAAGGCAATGAAGCAGCTGGAAACATCCCAGCTGAAATTACAGCGGCCTTGAGGTTTTTGGACGAATGACTATGGACTGATGCATATTGAAATGTCGCAGATATAATAAGCCAATAGAGCTTTGTTAGGGATCAAATATCAGATTTATCCTTTTGGCAATATGAATAATGTATTGGATTATATATATGTAGGGAATAAATGCTTCGATGGCACCCTCTAGCTTCGTATTCGCTTCAACGTTGTCTGCTTGTTTTGGTTCTATCTATATAATTTGGCTTGTATGTATATTTTGTACTATAATACCTGTGCGGTCAGGAGCAGGTTTGTTGCTCCCGGTGAACCGGAGGCATTTTGAAGGTAATAATCTTTTTGAATGCCCGTGCTGATCAGATGATCAGATGACATTTTCAATATTTTTAAAGTTTAAAGAGTGATTGATGGTGGCATCCACTAGCTATGTTGGTTGTATATCTATCTTTCCTTCTATCTAAATTTTATGGTTGTAGACCAGACAGTTTGGACCAGGTTTGCTCCAGGTGAACCTAAGTACTTTTGTGTTGGACCATGGCAGGTTCACAACGTACTCAAAGTCCGGCAGGTGATGTTTTCAGACATTCCGTGCCTCGCATCATATACTACCTCGTATAGTATAACTCCATCCTATACGAGGTTTTCTTCATCGGAAATAATCAGCTAGAGAATAGTCAACAAACATATGACGGTCATACAGGCACCATATACTACCTCGTATAGTATAACTCCATCCATACACGCACTGTTATACTATACGAGGTTTTCTTCGTCCGAAATAATCACATTCCAGCTAGAGAATAGTCAATAAACATATGACGGTCATACGGCACGTACCTTGCATATATTCTTAAATTTTGAAGTTGTCCTTGATCTTGCTCTCTCGCTGTTGCCTTTAATTCCAGCTAGCGAATAAACGCTGATTATCTTTTATGTGCTCCTGAATAGAGTAACAAAAATGAGAGAGGAATAGTTTTTCTTATTGATCAGTACCTACAGTAAAAAAGTAAAACCACGGTAACAGTAGATATGTTAGTGTGCAGGCTGTGAATTTTAATGAGTTGCATACAAATCAATGATAACTTCATAATTTAATGAGTTACATACACCGCGGGTGCCTTGGTGTAAAATACGTCCTCAAACCCGTTGCAAGTTGTGAGCAAGTTAGCTAAATTCCTCAGCGTGCCACTGACTGAAGAGGAGGATAGAGCTCTGGTGTTGCTAAAGAGGTGGTGAGACTCTCCAGTTTTGAGACACTTACCAGCCTATAATCTGGCATTTGAAAACTACGGTCTTTTGTAAAGAAAACAAATTAAGTAACCATTTGATCTCAACACATTTTGCCCGTACACTTTTGCAGGATCTTCAGCAAGTAGGGGTGATGAAAATTAGATAAAGAATGTTTTGTTTAGGTTTGGCCCCCTCAGACTTGTCCATCAACATTCTAAAACCATCAACCTTGGGGGTCTTATCTGAGGTTAAGTGGTTTCAAAGATGACAGTGGCCTTGTATTTGACTCAGGCCGGGCTAAGTGGTTTCAAAGGGTTCTTGGTGGGCTGGTTGCTGTTGTACTCACAATATCACAGACCCCCACACATATATAATCCCAGGCTTGCATATCCGGTGCAGTGATTGTTCGACATAAACTTGCGAGTACAGGAACCTACTACTACTAAGCTACTATACTAATCAAGTCACATTTTGTTCAATTTGCTACCATGTAGTTGTGTAGAGGATGTACCTGGCTGGGCAAAGTCGCTCGAGTCTGCTCTGTCTCACCATCAAAAATCACCACCGTGGCCGTGTCTTGGCCATCGGGGATACGTCTTCGCCCTGGCCCTTCCTGTGAGGCCGGGTCACGGCTCCTCGATACATCAGCGAGGAGGATATCAGGTCATGGAAGCAAAAAGGAAGAATTTTCTTCAAGTTGCTACCATGTAGAGGATATACCTAGCTGGGCAAATTCGCAGGAGTCTGCTCTGTCATAGATGGGCTGCAGCAGTTCCACGCCCCCTTGTGACCTACGGCCGCTCGTACTCAGTCGATGTCGACCTTGCAAAAGATCGATGATGCATTAGGTGCATTTGTGTTTTGATTGTGCAAACAACAAAATCCGAAGGCTGTTAATTGCCATCTTTCAGAAACAAAACATTTAAGATTGTTTGTTTGTTAATTTAACTTGATTTATAGTACATGTTGAACTAATTAAATACACATAAAATATATAGAAAGTTCATGTTTACCTCTTCAAATTGAACAATATTAAAAAAAGAATAAATATTTAAATAGACAAAAGATATTTCGTTTTTATATGGGAAAATTTTAGAAGAACAAACAAGTAACTTAGTGGCATGCAATCAATGATAAGTTGTTTATTTAATTAATACAACAATTTAATTATTTAGTAAGTTCTGATTTCTGACATATTTTCTAATTTATTAAGAGGTGTGCGTTTCATGAAAAAAGGAAAGATATCTGCACCATACATAAGTACATATCTGAAAAAGGAAAGATATCTGTCAGATACATAAGAATATATCTGAAAAAAGGAAAGATATCTGCTACCCAGCCTTCCCCTGCATGGCCTACCTATATATGTTAACCTCATGTGCCATCCCTCATCCCCCTCCTTACTCTCCCTTCCCCCATCACAGATATCAAAGGATCAAAATACCCAGACTTGGAGGGCAAATTCCCGAGGAGTACCTTCTGTAAGCAAGGGGCATCAAGAAGGCGAGTTCCTCTAGGTATGCAAATTTCTAGATCTTCCTCTTCTGTAAAAGGGTAACAGTTATTATATTAGGATCATGTTTGGTCAGGCATACCATCAAATTCCGAAAAAAAACACCAGTGGAGATAGTGCCATCTTATAAAAAGATCATAGAATACAATTGACTGTAGATCTAATCAAGCAGTCCTATTAGGTGGGCTGCAACTGAATACAAACAGTTCTTTCAGATATTATAGGCTAATAGTCTATTCTGGACATCGCACGTGTGTCATACACCTAACTTTTGAAGTCATGATCATAGTTGACTGCCTAACTTTTTAATGAAATCTCATATATATATTTGAGCCAGAAAAACAAACAAATAACTTATTAAGTGTTTCAACATGCCAGAAAACAAACAAATATAATAGGACTGCTTGAAGATATATATCATCAGAGTCATAATATTAAGTCATTACATGTAATAGAAATTGCTTGAGGACAAAGTGCTTCGATGGAATAGTCTAAAATTATTCACAATGGATATGTAATACTCTAATACTAACTATATCAAGATAGAGCAAGTAATACAATGAATATAACAAATTGAGGACAGTGTCAAAGCACAACATCTGGACAAGCAAGCAATAAAAGCAAAGTTGGGCAGGAAGATCTGTTGCTGTATGATGCAGTACGTAGAAGGTTGCATAGTTAAATTAAAATAAACTACCACTGGTTTTGAATAGAAAAACTGTACATAAGTCAAGGGGAGTAATTGTATATGACATAAATAAAAGAATATATAAGGAATACAGATTCAGGCATAAGTTCCAGGTAAGCATGGTACAAAGTACAGAAAACAACATAATATGCTGCTCATAAAATTATATACAATTTACCTGCTTTCCAATTCTTTGTGAACTGTTCTCTTTCTCTTGAAGTACTTTTTGAACTCTTTGTACAACAGCTCTAGCATTTTCAATCTCCATGCGTGCATTAGTTCGTTCTTCGTCAACAATTCTCCTAGCATCTTCAGAAGCCTGTGAACGATATAGAAAGAGTGATTTGTGAAAATGAAAAAATGGGAATATACCAAGATTAAGCATGCTTTACTCACAAATCATTGCCAGCATGTTATAAAAAATACTAAAACGACGCGCCAATCCAAGAGGAATTGGAACATGCTTTACTCACAAATCATTGCCAGCATGTTATTTTCTTAACCATGGTAAGAAAATCAGGCAGAACTCCTAAAAATTTGCTGTTCAACAAACCATCGGCAGGCCCCTGAAAATTTGCTGTGCATTTGCAAGGAAAGAACACCATTTCAAATTTGTAGTACTGTTTGATAGTCTGTTTCAGAAGTCCCAACAAAGGCAAAACTTCAGCTTGGCTTGCTTAATCATGGCAGATAATTTACATTTAAAAACGACGGAACTAAGTTTTCCTCCAAAGCCAGTAGCAAGCAGGGAAAATACACATGACATTTGATAGTACATTGTAAACAGAGAACACAGAATGGATCATGGTACTAAAATGTGCTTACAAAGGTCCATAGAATAAAGATACTTCCAAAGTACGAGGATCAACTCACCAGTTTCAGTGAAGTCGCTATTCTCGTGACCTCGGTTTTCTGCTGAAGCAACTCATTTTCTCTTTTGGACAGCTGAACTGCTAAAATATCCACCTATAGAAAGTGTCAAACTATTAAAGTGCTCACAAACAAAGGGATGATTTAGGCATATATATTTAGCTGGAGACTTCTTTTAAGAAACCATATTGGTTAGTTTAGAACACTTGCAGCGTCATTAAAGATACTCTAAAAACGCACTGAGGAACATTTGCAAAAGTGGGAACTGAGAGAATTATGTCTCAATTAAGCTTTGCAAATCATCAACAAAATCCCAATTTGATGCTACTTTCATAGAGGAACTAAAGAGAAAGCATGCTTGGTTACTAGCAACAACATTCCATAGAAGATCCACAACAAAGCATACTCTTTGATTCAGATTCGTTGCTCCCATCCTCTTTCCGCACCTCCTTCTTCTCCTTCGGGAAGTCTGAACCATTAAGGGCCGAATCATCAATACAACCACCAACTAAGCAGATGATTTCTCATATTACATTCTTGAAAGGAAAACACACTCTCTAAAGAATAAACGCGACACCCATTTTTGTTCCATTTTATAATATGAATTGCCTGTTTTTATATTCAAATGTCATATCTGGATGTAGTATGGTTAAAAATTTGCATATGCTACCTGATTAGTTAGTGTAGGCATGAGAGTCATGCACTTCTTGTTCCAGTTTAGCTCTTGAGAAGCACATACCACTGAATCCCTCTTCAATAATAACTCCTCCAACTTCCTTTCTTTTATGAAGATAATGTATCATCTTTCAAAAAGATACTGCATCATGTGAACTCTTGGATCCACTCACAACCAGAAGGGGCCGCAATTTAGAGCAGAATAATACTCAGTTAAATCAGATTTTCTAACAAAGCCCTTTAACAGAACAAAATATGGACAGTCTTGAAAAGGAATATTCATGGTGATATCTCAGTGAGGCGATGCACCTGGCGACTAACCGAATTGACGGGGAGGAGCATACGGCAGGGTCAGGGAGAGAGAGATTACCTGGACCTGGACGATCGCGCGGGAGAGGGTGGAGAGGCTCATCTTGGCGATGGCGAGGGAACCAGGAGGATGGAGGGACCCAGCGTCGCCGGTGAGCATGCCGACCTCGAGCGCCTCCTCGAGCACTTCGGGGCCGGATTGGAAGGAACAGGGTAGAGTAGGGCGTGCAAGTCCCGAGCCTCTGCGTCCGCATCCAACGGCGCCTAGCACTGGCGCGAGCATGCCGAGCTCGAGGACCTCCTCGGCCACTTCTGTGATCTGATTCGAAGGGGAGGGGCGGCCTGCTAGGGAGCGGCGACGCTGGTGAAGAAGGGGAGGGTAGCCTGACCAGGGAGCGCCGGCGGTGGTGACGAAGGGGAGGGGGCGACCTGACCAGGGAGCGCTGGTTGTGGTGGAGAGAATGGGGAACGGAGGAGATTGTGAGGCAGTGGTGGGGAATTATCCAGAGAAGAATGTGAGGCGGCAGTGGAGAGGATGACTGACGTTTTTTTTTTGAGAAATCTGACGTTTTTTCCTTAATACTACTACCTAGACTACTGTACTAGGTAGTGACGGGGGAGAGATTGTGATTGATCACGGCGTTGTCCGATCCAAAAAAGAAATGGTCTTCTTTTTATCGGCCGATTCACCTCACATTGTTCTAATAAAATCCATTATTTTTATAGTCATAATCATTTGATGCTTTAAAAGGTTTCCTGTATAAATAATATCTATAAAAGTTGAAAAAAATACTGGTAAAAAACACATTTGATATATCTGAATTTTAGTTGAGGAAATGAGTATGAGTAAATAAATTCAAACACGAGCCAAAGGCTTTGATGTTTTCTTGATTATTAAGAAGATTGTCAGGCCCCGCGCTACTACTAACTAATTGGGAATTAAAATAAATAAATTTCATCCATGGTTGCTGCTACTGGGCGTCATTACTATTTTTTCAGATATTATATATGATTATATTATGCAGTAGAAAACATCATTTATATTTCATCATATATATTTCATCGTAGATACAAAGTGATGGGTTCCGACATATGCACTGATGTAACGATGACAGACCGCACTGAAACACCACGAGAAGAGGTGCATATAGCTAACCTTCCTCTGTATGTATATTATACATGAAAACACGAAAGGTCTATTTTTATATTTTTGTTTTTTCAGAATATAGGAGACATGGATATGGACTTTGGAGATGCACGGAAAGAATCCATTGAGGGTTCATATGCGATGTTGCTGCAAGGGGACAAAAATTCACAACATAAAAATGTCGAAGAGGTTATATCTCATAACAAACCAAAAAAGGATGCTAATTTACATGTTATATTCACAAGGTATTTTTTAATATTACTATCAATCTTATTTTTGTGATATTGCCTCTTGTATTCAACTATTTTTGCTCAGTTTGATTGCTAAATTGGCTCATTTATTTATGAATTCGACAGACTATGTTTGTACCCCTAGGGATATTACAGTCATCGAATCAATCAAGTCTGCCCCCAAGAATACCCAGTTCGTGGACATTGGAGATGCCTTGTTATCAACCGACGATTTGGAATGCCTTATGAAAGATGATATGTTCTTACATGACGGTGTAAGACCAATTGCACAAACTTTGTAATTAATAATATGAACAATATTTAATATTATAAAATGTACACATAATCTAAATGTTGATTACAGGTGATAAATGCTTACATATATTGCATGTTTGCTCACGACCATCTACAAGACAGAGCGGGTGAAAAGGTACACGTTGTTAGCACGTTTGTATCTGGCCAGATAAAAGAAGACGGGGAAAGAGACATAGACCCATCAAAATATCACCGCATCGTGCATCATGTTAATACTTATCTACAGCAAGATATGGTTAGTTTTTGTCTCGTTATCCATGCATATAATTATGTATTGTTGTTATTAATTCATATGTATAATGATTTATTAATATTTATATCTAATTGCGACCGTGACTTGTATGATATTTACACCAGTTATTCATTCCGATTAACATGCCGAGCTACCATTGGTATCTAGCAGTCGTCAATGCCAAAAAACGTGAGATTCAAGTATTGGACTGACTTGGTTCTCGGGTCAAACGCAATGACCTTGCTACTACGATAACTATCTATTATTTTTATTCATCTTAACATATGTTTTTGTTTGCCTTGATCCCTACTATTTCTTATATATAAAATAGTTACTAGGACTCGAGAAGTGTCTGAAACTTGTAGAGCATAGACCGGATTTTATCAGAGGTCATAAGTGGCCCGATCTGAATGTTACAAAATGGACGGTTGTAGAGCAGTTTCATGAGGCAATACAAACTGATGGGTAAGCACTTGTTACAATTGTTTGTTTATTTGATTCATCTGTGTGGTATTCTAAAGCATTATTTTATAATATTATAGCGTATCATGTGGACTGTTTATGCTAAATTATATGGAATACTGGACATCACATGCACTGTCAGACCAATTCACCCAGGTATTTCGTTTTTATACATTATCTCGTTATTTTATCTCAAAATAATATATAAATTGTTTTTATATATATCTTGTAGGAGGATATGAAACATTTTCGACAAAAATTAGCTGTCATTTTGCTCGATTCAGAGCTGAATAAGCTAAAAGGAGGTCCCATATACCATCAACCTGACGATCAAGAAAATTTAGCTAATTCTGATCTCGAGATACTGGACAATCCATCTGACGTAGTCAAAGACAAACGTCCTGCACCAATCACTATCATACCCACGGACCAACGTGAATTACTTGCCGGCCTCTGCAACTACATCATGTCGATCGATGATGCCGGTTGTTTGGAGTAAGTATCAGGTATCAATATTTAATGTGAGGTTGTATATTATTGTTCTTCTTACCATCCAATTTATAGGAAGGTATGGGTCTGGAGCTCGACACCCGATCCAATGGGCTTAAGTCTTAAGAAACTTCAGTGCATACTTAACATAGAGCAGCCCATGGACAATGATTGCTTCAACACAGCCGTGCGTATGCTGGCATGTGACGAGGGAGTATTGTTCACAGACCCTCCTGTGCACTACATGGATCTACGATTTTGTGTAAGTTATCGTAACTTTTCATTCTATGTGTCATTAGCATCAACATGTTGAAGCAATATTTCTTTTTTTTTTACTTAGTCCATGATGCTAGAGTCAACACGAGGTCAGAAGTTTTGCGAGAAGAAAACTATCCAGACATTGGCAACATTATTTGATAGCTGGCCTGGGATGGACAATGACATCTCATCGTGCAACAAGGTAAGTAAAGTATTTTGTCCATTGTTATCATGGTTTATTATTGTTTCTAATAGCTCCACTTGTAGATTTATCTTCCCTATGCATCCATCGGCCCATACATCTTGTACGTCATCAAGAAAGAGGCACGTCGTCTATATATTCTGGATCCTATTCAAACATCACAATCGTTAGAGGAAAAAAATTGAGACATGCACTGAAATTAAAAAGTTTTGCAAGGGATTTCAAAGAAGCACTCGAAATAAAGCTGCCTGGTTGGAATTACGATATATCTAAATGGCAACGTTTATTTCCGTTCGGTGTTCCAACGAGTATAGACGGGTAATGGATTCATAACAAAAACATTTACTTTTGTTATCACTATATTCTATATATTATTAATCTAAAGTTTTGCAGGAATGTGTCTGGCCATTTTGTTTTTCATTTTATGCTCTGGTGGAACGGTAAAGAATTGGTCAAGCCGATTTGCATGGTGAGTATTGTCAGTTACATGTTTTAAGACCTTCGGCGTGAAATTTTCATAATAACTACATGTATTGTTTGTGCAGGATGGGTATGAATTGAGGAAGCAGTTTTTATTACACTTGCTAAAACATCGTGGGAATGAAGCTAAAGGAAACTTTCCTGATATTGTGAAAGAATTACTTAAGCGCATCATCTAGATATTAATAGTTTTGTAATAGATGTTTAGTTGGAACATCGCTCGGTTTGTTACATGGACACGTCGTTAATTTTTCTTCATGTTATCAATTTACATTGCAAAAATGAACTTCAGTTATTAAATAATTGTATTTGTGTTTTATTGTTTGTACGTGTGGAATTTAACATGTAACTCTTGTAAACTATTTCAAGAGCCCGTGGCAACGCACGGACACTCTACTAGTATATATATATATTTGATTCACTCATTTTGCTCCGTATGTAGTTTATAGTGGAATCTTTGAAAAGACTTATATTTAGAAACGGAGGGAGTACTTTCTTACGTATAAGTACGTACGTGTATGACGTACGTGTGTCATACATAGCAAACTACACGTGCATGTGTACGATACACACTTTGTCAAGTGGTTGCTTAATTTCAGCCCTACGTGCGCTTGCATGCATGGTACTAGCACGTGCCTATAACACACACACACAATAAAGTGACCTCATGTCATTATCTATGTGCTAACTCTCTTGAAACAGGCTTACACCCTATTTTATATATAAAGCAACCCCCAAAGAAAAATACAAGGCCGAACGATACAAGATGGTGAGGTAGCCCTCTTATAAAACTGTTCCCAAGATAAAGGATCTGGCAGCACGCACGCGACTACGCTACCGACAATGAACATAGCAAGATCTAAGCACACCTCCACGTTACAACCTAGAACACCTAAGCTGCACGATCACGTCCCCAGGAGGGAGAACGGCGCAGAGCGTCGTGACTGTCGAGACTAAAACGAACAAAGGTTGTCACTTGGAGCCTTGACACGCAAAGAAGAACCATGCCGACGTTTTCAGGAAGAGCGTGGCACCCACGGGGGTCGCCATCGTCGGCGCCGAAACACAGAGCTTTCGCACGACGGCTCACCCGTGCCACCACAGTAGTGGCGGGCAAGGCCCTCAGGGGCGCCCGCCACTGACCTTCCACCACTACCAACATGCCATAATATATAGTTAAATTATTTACATATTATTTCAAATTATCCATATAGTTAAATTATAAATTAAAAATATTCAAGTAATAATTTGTGTATTTAATTAAAAAATCAAAGTAATTATATTTATATATATATTTAAATAGATGCTAATCTAAGTTTAATTTTTAATGATCTTAATTAAATATTTATGCAGTATATAAAAGTGTTTATTTTATTTTGAATATTAGTTTATTAATAAAAATATTAAAATTTACAGATATTTTATATTTTTTATAGATATTATCCTAGCCGCCACCGTGTTTGCACATTATTTTGTGGGTCATGACAGCTAGAACCCATGCCAGGGGCTTTCTCGTGAGAAAGAATGCGGGTCACTGACAGGTGCACCGACCCGCACTAGGGGCTTTCCCGCGAGAAAAAAGAATCCAAGACCCATGCCAGGGGCTTTTCCATGAGTTCTGCACCAAAGTGACTTTTCACGCCAAGTTTTAGTACTAGTGGTGTAATTGACTCTCTCAAAATCTCTAATAAGCATATCCACATACTACTAGTGGTGCAAAAAGGCCATATTTAACTTCAGACTAATAATGTCACCCTTCAAGTTGACTTATGATCAAGTTTTGGCTTAAAGAAAAACCCTCCTATTTTATATTTTATTTGTTCATCATTGAAAAGAAATGTGCAAGTGCTGGAATAAGAATATCCGTACTACCTCCATCCGGAACTTTTTTTTAGGGCTCTCCGTCCGGAATTACTTGCCGCTCAAACGGATATATCTAGCACTCCTCACTAGTGCTAGATACATCCATTTGAGCCACAAGTAACGCTGTAAATCCGGACGAAGGGAGTACTATTTATGAAAGGAAATCTCAAATCTGGGCTCGCAGATAATTTTTTATGCCTGACTATGGGCGCTCCTCCCCATGACACCGCTAAAATACCGCACCCGGTCGCCTTGGAGGCCGGCACATGCCGCCGGCTTCCCCTGCGTTCCTGTGCTATTATGTTGACATAGGTTACAACGTGTGTCTACCCCCGCTATATATAAGAGGCCTAGGATACAAGTGTCCTACTAGGACACGACTCCATATCCTATCTAAACACAATACAACTACAAGTCCAATTGTAACCTACCTTGTACACTATATTCGACACAACTCTAACAGATTAGCTACATTTCTTACTTTTCAGCTCAATTTCAGGTACTTGCTTTGTGATATCTTTTCCCATAAATCTTTGTTCATTACTTGTCTTTCTGGCTCAGTTCGACGAGAATGGGCTTGAAGAGGACACATCTAGTTTGAAATTACATGGAAAAAAACCACTCGAGGGACCTTTCCGCAATTGAACTATGCACTAAGGTATGTTATCCCGCATTTTTGCCATTTATTTTCCTTCCAAGGTGTACTTGGAGTGCTTGCACAGCTTCAAAATTTTCACTCCCAAGGTTCCAGTTCTCTGTTCATCTGTCAGTCACTTCCACTGGTTATACCTGGAAATCCAAGACATGTGTTTACTTGAACCATTGGGTGTTTTGTTTATAGAATCTGTCAAATTCTACTTTTTATCTGTGAAAATTCTAGGTAAAACACAATGATCCAGGTTCAGTATTTGTATCACTCTTGTGTGTGCTGGTGAGCACCTTGGAATTTTAAAAAATGTTTGGCAATTTTGGCAGGAATACAACTGGTAACCAGCCCTTTTTTTAAGGGAAACTAACCGGCCTATTCACTAGTAGAAAACTAGGCTTTGGTCACAGGGCAATATTCACATTAGTCCCGGTTCAGTCACGAACTGAGACTAATGCGAGCATTGGTCCCGGTTCGTGCGGCCAGGGGCCTGCCGGGCCTCGTGGGGGCATTGGTCCCGGTTCGTTCGGCCCCTTTGGTCCCGGTTGGTGGGACAAACCGGGACCAATGGGCCACGCTACTGGCCCACCACCCTTTAGTCCCGGTTCATACCACAAACCGGGACTAAAGGGCTGGTCCTAGTTGCGGCCAGTATTTAGTCCCACCTAGCCAACCGAAGGGCGCTCACACCAGTTTATAAGCCCGTCCCTCTCTGCCTTGTTGAGCTCCTCTCAAAGTGAAAATAGATGCCCTTATACAGGGAATTTGACCTAAATTCACAGTAAATTTCTTTGAATTTCATAGAAATTTATTATGAATTTAGGTTGAATTTTCTCTATAGGCGCATCTATGTTCATTTTTTTATAGTAAATAAAATAAATAAACCTTAATAAAATAAATAAAAATAAATAAATCTTAATAAAATAAAATAAAATAAACTATAGTAACTAAAATAAATTAACCTTAATAAATTAAATAAAAATAGCAGTAGTAAAATAAATAAAAATAGCGGCAGTAAAATAAATAAAAAGAAAATAATTAAAGTAAAATACATAAGTAATTAGAAATAAAATAAATAAGTTTTTTGTTGTAAGTAGAAACAAAACAAAACAAATAAAGCAAAAGAGAAAACAAAAAACAGAGAAAAAAATTATGCCACCTACTGGGCCACCACGGCCTGAATACGACTTGAAACCCATCCATGGGCCAGGATTCAGGCCCGCAGAAGGCCCAGTAGGCCCCACAGGCAAAGAGAACGGTTAGGCCCAAAAGCCTGCAGTTGAGAGGAGGTCGAGAGGGTGGGCGCAGTAGCGCTTATAAACCATTCTCGAGCCCTCTCAACTAGCGAGGTGGGACTAAACTTTTGACGCGGGGCAGCACAAGGCCTTTGGTCCCGATTGGTGCCACCAACCGGGACTAAAGGGGGTCATTGGTCCCGGTTCGTGGCACCAACCGGGACCAAAGGCCTTTAGTCCCGGTTGGTGCCACGAACCGGGACCAATGAGTTCCCTATATATACCCCATCGCCAGAGCAGAGCACTCCACAGTGCTCTGTTTTTTCTGGCCGGCGAGGGGAGGGCATTTGGGTGCTCTAGCTCACCTCCTATGCACATGAGGTGTTCGATGAAATGTCTGAGCCACACTAGTTAATCTTTCTCCTCTCGAAACTCGACCTCCGAGCTCCATTTTCCCCGAGATTTGTCTAGGTTTAGCGGTCCGTCACGTCCTGTCCCCGTCTTCACCGCCGTCGATTGCCCGCGCCGATCTCGTCGCCTGCACCACCGTGGTGAGCCTCTTGTTCTTATCTTCTTTCTGAAAGGAAAAAATTCTTACTTTAGATAGTTACTTGTCTAATTTTGTTACTTTTATTATTCCTTCTTATTACATAGTGCGATGGTTTTGGTATCCGCCCCCGTCGGCCCTCGTCCTATCTATGATTCGGATGTGGTATATATTATCTTTTTATAACTATTTGGTTCATTTATTGTTTATGACAAATATACCAACCAACGTGACATAGATTTTATTTATCTAGGAGGTGGTTGAACCAGAAATTCTAACCGACCCTATTGTCGAGAGGTTAAATTTAGTTGAAGAAGAAAACAATTACTTGAAGGAAAAAATAAAAAAATTGAGGAGGAGAAGATGATATTGGAGTTGCATGTTGCGGATGTCGTCGATGATCACAAGATCAAGATGGATGCAATACGCTTGAAGATTAGAAAGATTAGAAAATATGTCATTCATACCGAGGCTTGGTATCATTATGCCGTTGGATCAATTGTTACCTTGGTTGCGATTATGATCGCATTTGTTTTCGCATTGAAATGTTTTACATAGTTTCAATGTATGATTTAATTAATTAGATGCTCTGGAGAGCTATATATATGTTGTTAGATGAGAACTATGTATGTACTTTGGTTTTAATGTGATGATGAACTTCTATTAATTTGGTCACTTAATTATCTATTCATGATGTTCTGTAATGGTTTTTGACACACTTAATTATATATAATGCACGCAGATGAACCGGCAATGGATGTACGGTGACAGACACACCTCCGAGTACATTAAGGCGTGCATGATTTTCTCGAAGTGGCTGAGGCAAACAGGCAGAATGGTTTTATGTGTTGTCCATGCCCTATATGTGGGAATACGAAGTCTTACTCTGACCGGAAAATCCTTCACACCCACCTGCTTTACAAGGGTTTCATGCCACACTATAATGTTTGGACGAGGCACGGAGAAATAGGGGTTATGATGGAAGACGGCGAAGAAGAAGAGGACGATGACAACTATGTGCCCCATGAATACAGTGATGCTGCAACGGGGGAAGCTGCTGAAGATCAAGAGGAACCAGACGATGTGCCCAATGATGCTGCAAGGGGGAAGCTGCTGAAGATCAAGAGGAACCAGTGCCCGATGATGATGATCTCCGCCGGGTCATTGTCGATGCAAGGACGCAATGTGAAAGTCAAAAGGAGAAGCTGAAGTTCGATCGCATGTTAGAGGATCACAAAAAAGGGTTGTACCCCAATTGCGAAGATGGCAACACAAAGCTCGGTACCGTACTGGAATTGCTGCAGTGGAAGGCAGAGAATGCTGTGCCTGACAAAGGATTTGAGAAGCTATTGAAAATATTGAAGAAGAAGCTTCCAAAGGATAACGAATTGCCCGACAGTACATACGCAGCAAAGAAGGTCGTATGCCCTCTAGGATTGGAGGTGCAGAAGATACATGCATGACCTAATGACTGCATCCTCTACCGCGGTGCGTACAAGGATCTGAACGCATGCCCGGTATGCGGTGCATTGCGGTATAAGATCAGACGAGATGACCCTGGTGATGTTGACGGCGAGCCCCCCAGGAAGAGGGTTCCTGCGAAGGTGATGTGGTATGCTCCTATAATACCACGGTTGAAACGTTTGTTCAGAAACGAAGAGCATGCCAAGTTGATAAGATCAGTTTCGAGCTGGTGTTCCCACCATCCTTCTTCAATATCATGACGCACGTCCTAGTTCATCTAGTCGACGAGATTGTCATTCTGGGGCCCGTATTTCTACACAATATGTTCCCCTTTGAGAGGTTCATGGGAGTCCTAAAGAAATATGTCTGTAACCACGCTAGGCCAGAAGGAAGCATCTCCATGGGCCATCAAACAGAGGATGTCATTGGGTTTTGTGTTGACTTCATTCCTGGCCTTAAGAAGATAGGTCTCCCTAAATCGCGGTATGAGGGGAGACTGACTGGAAAAGGCACGCTTGGAGGGGACTCAATAATATGCAGGGACGGATATTCTTGGTCTCAAGCACACTACACAGTTCTACAGAACTCTACCTTGGTGACCCCGTATGTCGATGAACACAAGAACAGTCTGCGCTCCAAACACCCGGAGCAGTGTGACGACTGGATTACATGTGAACACATCAGGACTTTCAGCAGTTGGTTGGAAACACGTCTCAGAGGTGACACCACTGTTTGTGATGAGTTGTACTCGTTGTCCAGGGGACCATCTTCGACTGTATTGACTTACAAAGGATACGAGATAAATGTGAATACATTTTACACGATCGCCCAAGATCAAAAGAGCACCAACCGAAACAGCGGTGTCCGCTTTGATGCAGCAACTGAGAGGGGAAAGGACACATATTATGGCTACATAATGGACATATGGGAACTTGACTACGGACATGATTTTAAGGTCCCTTTGTTTAAGTGCAAATGGGTTAATCTGTCAGGAGGCGGGGTACAGGTAGACCCACAGTACGGAATGACAACAGTGGATCTGAACAATCCTGGGTACACTGACGAACCGTTCGTCCTAGCCAATGATGTGGCACAGGTTATCTATGTGAAGGACATGTCTACCAGACCGAGAAAAAGAAAAGATAAGGAAGCGAATACATCATACGATGAGCCAAAGCGCCACATAGTTCTTTCAGGAAAAAGGGACATCGTGGGAGTGGAGGGCAAGACAGACATGTCTGAAGATTATGAAAAGTTTCATGAAATTCCTCCCTTCAAAGTCAAGGCTGACCCAAGCATCCTGATAAACGATGAAGATTATCCATGGTTACGGCGCAATAAGAAAATGTCCGTTTTGTACATGAAGTGCATCTAGTTTTTGCCGTAACCCTCTCAACTTTCTTGCACATGCTATGTGGATGAAATGATGATACCATGCCAACTTTCAACCTTTTCAGAGTTCATTTGAAATGCTTTTCAATTTTAGGGTCTTATAGCTCAAAATAATTAGTAAATGCATGAAAAATAACAGGCCAAAAATTAAAAATTATGCCACCTACTGGGCTACCACGGCCTGAATACGATTAGAAACCCATCCATGGGCCAGGATTCAGGCCCGCAGAAGGCCCAGTAGGCCCACAGGCATGTACAGAGAGGTTAGGCCCGTAAGCCTGCTTTAGAGAGGAGCTCGACAGCTCAGGCGCACCGCACCTTATAAACAGGTGCGGCTCTCTCTCAGCTAGCGAGGTGGGACTAAACTCCCACCACCACCCGTTGTGCAAGGCCATTGGTCCCGGTTGGTGGCACGAACCGGGACCAATTCCACCCTTTGGTCCCGGTTGGGGACACAAACCGGTACTAATGAGGCTGTGGCCCCACGAGCACCTTTAGTACCGGTTCGTGGCACGAACCGGTACTAGAGTTTCTTACTAAGCAGTTTTTTACTCCCACCTCACTAGCTGAGAGGCACTAGGAGCGGTTTATAAGCCCTGAGTGCAGAGACGATGAAGAAGAGGCGCAATGCTCACCTTCACGTTGCTTAGCTTCAAGCCTTGAGGAATAAGGTAGACTGCATGGAGCTATGTGCAGTGCAGTCTACACTATTCCGAAAGGCTTGAAGCTAATCAACGAGCATTGCGCCTCTTTTTTATTTTTAATAACTTATTACAACTCCGGACTTCTTGTGTTACGACAAAATAAAATAAACTTTAATAAAATTTATGAAACTAAAATTAACAAAGTATTTTCTGTTCAAAACATTATAAGAAACCTCTAGTATTATTGAAACTAAAATCATATAAAATTGATGCAACTAAAATTATCGAAGTATTTTCTGTTCAAAATCATTAAAAGCAAAAAGAATTTTCATAAAGAACTTTTTTTGATAGAAACTTTAATAGCAAAAAGAATTATCATAAAGTAAAATAAATAAGTAATTAGAAACAAAATAAAATAAAATAAATAAGTTTTTTGTTGTAAGTAGAAAAAAAATAAAACAAAAAAACTAAATACAGCAAAAGAATTTTCATAAAGAACTTTTTTTGATAGAAACTTTAATAGCAAAAATAATTATCATAAAGTAAAATAAATAAGTAATTAGAAACAAAATAAAATAAAATAAATAAGTTTTTTGTTGTAAGTAGAAACAAAACAAAATAAATAAAGCAAAAAAGAAAACAAAAAAACTAAATACAGCAAAAAAAAATTGTTGGGGCGCTGCCCGCTGGGCCTTCCAACCCTCGGGTTTGCAAATACAGGCCTAGAAGGGCTAGAGGGCTCAACGGGCAGCGCGCCAAAGTTAGGCCCAGAAGCCTGCTATAGAGAGGAGTTCGAGACAGCAGCCGCGCCGGGGCTTTTAAACTGGTGCGGGCGCCCCTCGGCTAGCGAGGTGGGACTAAACTTTTGCCCGCGACGCGGGCAGCAAGAGGCCTTTGGTCCCGGTTGGTGCCACCAACCGGGACTAAAGGGGTGCATTGGTACCGGTTCGTGGCACCAACCGGGACCAATGCCCCCCTTTAGTCCCGATTGGTGCCACCAACCGGGACCAAAGGGCGCCGCTTCCCGCCCTTTGGGCTGCTGAAAAGAGGGCTTTGGTCCCGGTTGGTGCCACGAACCGGGACCAAAGGCTTTGCTATATAAGCAAACACTTAGGAAATTTTTCAGAGTTCATCTGCAGTTTGCCCCGACGACGCCGACGCCGCCAGGCTGCCTCGACGCCGCCCGCCGCCCCCGCCGTCGCCGTCGCCGTTGCCCGCGCCCTTGCCCCGACGCGCGCCGCCCCGGCCCGTCCCCGTCGTCGCCGTCGCCCTGCCCCACCCTTCGCCGCCGTCGCCCCCTACCCCGAGCGCGCGCCCACTGACCCGTCGCCATCCTCGCCGCCGACCCCGCGGTCCTCCTCACCTTGGTCCGGCCGGCGCCCTCCCTAGCATTTTTTCTTGTTTTTTTTCATATATATATGCTTGTTTTTTTATATATGATGATATATATGCTTGTTATCATAATTGTTTTTGTTCATATATATATATATATATATGTAATGATTTTTTTATAGAATATGATGTTTATTTCATAGATGATCACATATATGATGTATGCATGGATGTGAATGAAATATGATGTTTTTTTGTTCATAGAACATGATGAAATATGAACAATGCATTAGGCAAAACATTTACTTTTTTCGAAATATGAACATGATGAAATATGAAATATGAAATATGAACAATGATGAAATAGGAAGAAAGGAGAAGAAGAGGAGAGGAAGAAGAGGAGAAATAAATAAGAAGAGGAAAAAAGAAGAAAAAGAAGAGGAGAAGAAGAAAGGAATAGAGGAGAGAAGAAGAAAAAATAGAATTTTTTTCTATTTTTTCTTCTTCTCTTCTATTCCTTTCTTCTTCTCCTCTTTTTTTCTTCTTTTTTTCTTCGATCTTCTCCTCTATTCCTTTTCTTCTTCCCCTCTTTTTATTTCTTCTTCGTTTTCTTATGTTTTATCTGGTCTGTCGTCGATATACCCCTCTCCCGATAACTTCAACACGAGGGGGGGTCGATATACCCCCTCCCCGATAATATTATTTTCCCATGTACGTATGTCGTCGTTGTCAATATAACCCCCTCCCGATAACTTCAACACATGGGGGGGGTCGATATACCCCCTCCCCGATAACATTTTTTTCCCATGTATGTATGTCGTCGTTGTCGATATATATAACTCCCTCCTAGATAACTTCAACATGATGGACGGTCGATATTTATACCCCCTCTCGACCGTGATAACTTATACCACGGGAGCACCCCCCGGCCCTCTCGCTCGACCAAAACTCTCGAGGACACCCAAACCCTAGAAAAAACGATGTCGGTCTCCTACCCCCTCCCGCCGCGCCCCTACCCTTGAAGCGTTGCCGAGGCCACCCCAAACCCGGAATAAGCTAGGTCTACGTTTTCACTAACCACCTGCTGTCATGTTTGTGTAATAATTGTCATGTTGTAATATTTGCATAAACAATGGAGCACGGACGAGACGAGCAAGCAGAAGAGGTGTTGGGGGACATAATCTTAGCCGGAGGTGATATCTTATCGTATCTTAACGACAATGATGGTATGGAAGAACAGGGTGAAGAAGCAGGCTACGGTGATCGAAGAGTGGAGGAGGAAAGACATGATTATGATGGCTCCGGTGACCCAATGCTGGTGCAAGAAGGAGCCCGTGGTGACGGCTCCGGTGACCGAACAGAGTCCGGCCAGGTAAATATATTAGTTAAGCCTGTGCTGACTAGCTAATTGATGCATTCATTGTTTTGGTATGTACACATATTAATTAACACTCGTCTTTCTTCCTTTTTCTAGCCCTCCGGATCGAGCACAACTGCGGTAAAGAGACGAGGCCCGAAGAGAAAGTTGCGCTCGGATGAAAGGTTTGAGATCACAGCAATCGCGCGCGACGGCCAACCGATTGAACCCATCCGGACAAAGGATGCATTTGCTGCTCAGTGCGGGGTTCTAGTTAGGGACAAGATCCCGATCAGCATCCAACAATGGTATAAGCCTAAGAAGGAAGACCCTGAGGTGTCTTATGTCAATGATATGCAGAAAGATGATCTTTGGACTGAGCTGAAGGCAAATTTCACCCTACCGCCAGAGGAGGATCCGGAGAAGCCAGTTAAAGAGCAATTAATCAAGTCTCATGCTCTTAAGAAGATGGCAGACCTATTCAGGAGGTGGAAGAATGAGCTGAAAACGTTTGTCGACAAAGAAGAGACACCAGAATTCATCGGCCGGTATGAGAAGATCAGAGATCACTGGCCCGCATTTGTGGCCCACAAGACATCGGAAAAGAGTAAGAAGATGTCAGCGACAAACAAGAAGAATGCTGCGAAGAAGAAGCTTCACCATCGCACGGGGTCAGGTGGCTACCTCAAAGCCCGGCCTAAGTGGGCCAAGGCTGAGAATGATCTGCTTGAAAAAGGGATCGAACCACAGACAATGAACTGGACAGACCGTTGCCGGACTTGGTTCTTCGGGGCTGGCGGAACCTTGGACCCTGTATCAGGGAGGTGCGTTTGGACGAACGAGCTTTTGAGAATACCAGTCAAGAAGATTCAGCAATATATCGATGCAGTGCAGGAAGGGATGTTCGTTCCAGACAGAGAGAACGACGAGCTCACAATGGCCCTCGGGAATCCTGAGCACCCTGGACGGACACGAGGCACGCTAGGCTCCGTTCCGTGGAAGGCTAGTTTTCCGGACGCAGGCGGTTACAAAAGCCAGGAGAGGAGGAAAAAAATGGAGCAGACCCAAATTTAGAAGCTGCACGAAAGGGTTCAAGCGCTAGAGGAACGAGACGGCAATCGACATGCCGAAACTACCCCCGAAGCTACCCCGCCATCTCAGTAGAGAAGCAGTGTGGCTTCCACCGAGCTGCTTCAGCCGGAGCATGTCTTGACGGCTCCTGCTAGCTACCCCGTGGATGCTATCACGGAGTCTCAATATTGCCACCTTATGGCGCAATGGCAGAACTTCAAAGTCAAGGCGGCTGTTGGCTCTGTTTTACCTCCTGAACCCGGCGCAACCTACCACTTCCGGCCGATTCCAGAAGGATATGCTAGGGTGATGGTGGATGAAATAACGGAGGGATTTGAGGACCTCCATCTTGACCACCCTACCGGTGAAGGGGAGATTCGGCTGGGTTTAGCTCTGAAGACTCCGTGCCTATGGCGGAAGGAGCTCATTAACCTTCCGAACTGGACGCCTCCGGCGAGTAAGGGCACTCCGCCGCCGCCTCCTCCTCCGGCGAGTGATCAGGGCACTCAGCCTCCTTCTCCGGTGCGTGGCGGCACTCCGCCTCCTCCTCCGCCTCCTCCTCCGGCGAGTGATCAGGGCACTCATCAGCCTCCTTCTTCGGCGCGTGGCGGCACTCCGCCTCCTTCTCCGCCCGCGCCGGCGTGCCAGAGCAGCCAGCCTCCTCCTTCTCCGCCTCGTCAGCAAGGGCGGAAGAGACCCGCCGCCGCTTCGGCTGCTCCGGCGCGTCGTAGTCCTTCTCCTCCGCCTCGTAAGCAAGGAAAGAAGACAGTCGCAGCCGCTCCGTCTGCTCTGTCGGCGTCTAGCAGTACAGCTGCCAGAGGCGGGAGGCAATACAGATTCGGTCCTTCTCTGAAGACTCCACAGAAGTTACCATACGAGAGGACCGAGGAGGAGAACGCGAAGATCGTGCGAGCCGAAGTGAAGAACTTCTTTGAAGGGGTGAAAGCAAAGAAACATCCACCTCCGGAGGAGAAGGTAGATCCGGTGAAAGCGAAGCGCACTCTGGATGCCCTGACAAAACCACCAAAGTCTCCGCCGAAAGGCAACTATTAGCGCATTATTGCAAAGACATTTGTCGAAGCGGAGCGGTCGGGAAGTACTATCAGTGATCAAAGGTTAAAAGAAAGACGAGTTGGGAAAAAAATTGCCCAGCTCAGCGAACAAGCGAACCAATCGTGCCCCCCGCTCAAGGTGTCTAAAGACATCGTCGCTAATGATCCGAGGATGGTGGCCGGTTATAGCAATCTTGGAGATTACCTGCCCGACGATGTACATTATGAAATCATGGAGGTGGACGAACACAAATACCATTACGGGAAGCCTCTCGTCAAAGATGAAAGATCTCTAACAACGATGATGCGAAGATTACATGATTGGTACATGAAAACCTGCAGAGAGTCTGATGGGATGAATACTTTGACGCTGAGAGTTAAACCGGAGCATGACCTCGTTGGAATTGAACTGATGAATGTTCCATTTGACGAGTTCTTCCAGTTTTACAATCAAAAGGCCCTCGATAAATCAACGATCACTTGCTACTGTCTGTAAGTAGTACTAATTCTGTCATTAAGTCTCTCTATATAGGTCAGCTCTTTCATTGCATGTATTTATAATTATCCTCACTATATTATGCAGATTGAAGATCGCCGAATTGAAGAAAAGACAAATCGGTGATATTGGGTTCATTAACACAAATCTCATAGATGCATATACGGTTGAAAAACATCCCAAAGAAGCCGAGGCCAACTTGCTACGATCGTTGGTATTAAATCAAAACAAAGATATAATACTCTTTCCTTACAACTTCAAGTGAGTGTTACTGTCTTGTGCATATTCGGTTTCCCTTATTAGTCCAGGTTATGGTAATGTAATTGATGACTTATGCATGCATGCGCAGCTTCCACTATATTCTCCTAGAGATTAAGCTTGAGCAGGGAGTAGTAACCGTCTTAGACTCGAGACGAAAAGATCCCCAGGACTATGCGGACATGACTCAAATGCTCGAGAAGTAAGTTAAATTGATCATTATCCACCATATCGGCAACTTCGTTCATTTCCTGATATCAAATAATTGTTTTCTTTGTCTGGCAGGGTTTGGAGAAAATTCACCACAAAAGCTCCGGGACTGCCGAAGAAGCTGCAATTTAGACACCCGAAAGTAAGTACTATAGTAGCATGTTCCGCACATCTCCTAGTGATTCAAGCGCTAGTTTCATCAATACCATTTAGCATGCTTGCTTATCAGTTAGATTGACCTCTATTTCTTGTAAAGTGGTTGTGGCAGGACCAAGGGAATGATTTCTGTGGATACTACGTTTGCGAGTCTATCCGCCACACGACCTGTGAGCGGGGCTACTCTGACGACCAATATGAAGTGCGTAAGCAACAATATTCACAATTTTATTTTATTACCATCATTTGTGTCGAGTTTCATTTATTCATATATATATATATATATATAATGCGGGATGAACTCCTAGCAGAAGATCGTATGCGAGCAATTCAAGAGGAATTGGCGGCATTCTTCCTTGACCACGTGATCGCTGAAAACGGAGAATACTATGTGGACCCTGTGTTCTTACAATTTAATTAGGAGATTATATTGTAAGAGATAATTATTGTATATATGTAGCCGGTAGTGTCAGATAGATATACGAGAATTTGTTGTTCGACCAATCTCTCGGAGAAGGAGAGGTGGTCGATATCACTTCTCTCTGCATGCATATGTTCATGACGATCTTCTGTTTCCTTCATTTACTTACTAGCTAGCGTGTCTAGTCCTCTCCGTACGTATATAGTACGTAGCGTCGACCAAGCACGGAGATAAGAGAGGACACTTCTCTCTATTAATTAGCTAGCTAACACAATATATGAAACACCTAAATTAACCCCCCAAAACCCCCCAACCCCCCCCCCCTTTCAAAAAAAAACAAAAACCCGAGCCCCTAAAATGCTGACGCGTGGATGCCTATTGGTCCCGGTTGGGGACACCAACCGGGACAAAAGGCCCTGCCTATTGGTCCCGGTTGGTGACACCAACCGGGACAAAAGGCCCTGCCTATTGGTCCCGGTTGTTGGCACCAACCGGGACCAAAGGCCCCCTGCCTGGGCTGGCAGCAGCGGCCACGTGGAGGACCTTCTATCCCGGTTCGTGTAAGAACCGGGACTAAAGGGTTAGGGCTTTAGTAACGACCCTTTAGTCCCGGTTCGAAAACCGGGACAAATGGCCCTTACAAACCGGGATAAAAGCCCCTTTTCCTACTAGTGATTCTTGATAACAGACCGAGTCTGGTATTTTACTCATTTCTTCCTTTTCGATCCTTGGTGGGTGGTAATGTTGAAATTGTCTTTAGGCGCTTCAGTCCAGTCATTCAGTGTATGTTTTAGCACTCAGTAATTGCTAGTTTGATTTGGTTGAGTGTAGGCGAATGGGCCTTGATTACGAGGATGCGACCCTGTACTCAGGTAGGAGTCTCTGCTTTCTCCAAATTGGCAAGGGAGACAAAGCCTTTGCAGATGCTTATACTTGTAGAATGAAGCGCCTTGATTGGCCAAAGGCGTGCTATCGGCAGGGAGCATCTCTAGTGCTGATGAAGGTGAGCTCAGCCGAACTGTTTTTTCTTGAATCATTTTCATGGAAAAACTTTAACTTCTTATATGTTCTACTTTGTTTGTCCAGGATTATGGAAAGGCTTGTGATGCGATTTTTGATGGTTTGGAAACGGAACCAGGGAATCTTGAGATTGAGAACGCCTTACGGTGTGCTATATATTCCATTACGTACAACAAGTTTACAACACATTGTATGTTATTCATGTTGGCAATGCCACCTACACTAGCAGTCATCAGGGTCTAAAATCTTTCAAACAATATACCAATGCCTTCTTGGCCAAGAACCAGTTCCCAGTTTAATCACGTTTCTTTAGCTTTAAACCTTCCAGTACATTTTCAACTTGTAACATCATTTGGTTAGCAATTACTATCGAAAACATAAAAAACAGAGATAAATTGCATACTCTCAGCTCATCAGATCAAAGTACGCAACAGTGTTTCCGGTTCCTGGTGGTATTGGGCACCAGTTATACCGCTGTGATCTTCAACTTACGACTGTTGTATAATATGCAGGGGGGCTACCGATTCCTTGAGGATATCTCGTGGCGCCAAGAAGACTGTATCGAAGTGCCAATAGGAGCTTGGTTACTGCCTGCCTGCACGCATCTGCATTATTTTTCTGAGTTTTATCCATATTGTTTTATATTGTACTCCCTCCGTAAACTAATATAAGAGCGTTTAGATATTCTAAACGCTCTTATATTAATTTACAGATGAGTAGATAGAGAAACAATTAAATTGTAGGTAGGGCAAGTGTGGGCTTTCCGTAGTCGTTGCTGGCACGCATCGAGTGTGCTTGTCAATGACATGTGTCTACTGAACACTGAATTTAATGTAAAATGGTATGACACGCTTAAACAGCGAATCCTTTGGAATTGATGCTTTGATCACATCCTGGTGCATATGCGAGTGCCGTAACAAGAAGCAGCTCCGGAATGAAGCTTCATTTTATGATCCCACGCTTGAAGCAGTGCTTGGCATGCAGTCCGAAAATTCTGGCATGGCCTCTGCTAGACCACTACAGAAGGCAAAATGGATACAGGAACTTCCACTTGGGTTTTGTCATTATAAAGGGTCCAATTATAAGGTTGATTGTTTCCATTACTGCTAGTGCAGGTTAGCCATCTAATTTTGTCAACCTTCTTTTTACATTTTTTCTTAAGAAGGTCCAAATTATCCTGACAAGTTTGCCTTGGGTTTGAATAATTTGAAGTTGCCACTAGGAAGGGAGTGTCTAGGAAGGCGAGGGATTATTTGTGCAGAATTTTTACCCCTGATGCGCGAATATACTGAAATGAAGTGCCCAGGCAAAAAGAATATCGAAGCAGATTGACAATTTGAAAGTCCAAGAAAAGGGCTTCAACTAATGTGGAGTAACTTTTGCTTTAGGTCCTTTTCAAAAAGAAACTTTTGTTTTAGATCAGGAGATACTTAATTTACATCTCTTCAGAAAAAGATAATAGAGCAAAAAATAAATAAATGCCGTGACACAAACTAAAGCAGCAGATGCCTTTGCTCTGAGGTGTGCTGATCTTGATCAAAAGAAACGATCAACTTTGCCAAACAAACTCAATGGCACAGTTGAACAACACACAGTTATCTCTGAAACCGCTTTCTTTCTGCAAAGAAAAAGAAAATCCCTCGTCTAGATGCCGATGCAGCATCCAACAATATCCTGCTGTTTGGGTGCTCCACCACCACAAAAGCCACCCTTTCACACCATCATACCCTCAGACCTGTAAAAGCACAGCCGAGCCAAAATGTGCTCTTGGACCAGCTAAATCTTGCATTCCTGAACTTGCTTGCTAGATTCTTTCATTCCACCGCAATTTCCTTCGGTCACTGCATCGCACCAACGGTTAGCGTTTCACCAGCGCTGATTGGTCTCAGTTGTTGTCCTCTGCACATTGTGTAGTTCAGCTAGGTTCTCTGCACATTGTTAATGTTCTAGGACTAGTATTTAAGGTGAGGGGGAGCATTGCAAGAAAGGGATGGCTTGGATGGGTATGTCCAGTAGCATGAGGTGGTAGCGGAGAGAGAGAAGAGACTAGAAGCTTGCCCTGTTCATCATCATCTTCTCCTTCTGCCATTGCCGGCCGGCATACGTAGGTGCATCGATGTGATCCTTCTCAGGTGCAATGTCAAGAGCACCAAGGCCATCAGGGTCCTCTTCTATTGCCACATCGCCGTGTAGGTCCCTGGCCACCGCCGCGGCAGCGCTGTCCATCAGCAACTTGGAGAACGTGTTCAACAACGCCCACCAGCAGATCGGGCTCGCCCTCTACGGCCTCGTCTGGCTCCAGCCCCTCATCGGCCAACGACCACAAGGAGGTGGCCATGAATCCATGATGCCGTAGCATGTCGATGGGCAAATGCAAAGCCGATCTGTACAGTTCATGAGCTGGAATTAAAATAGCTAGAAGAGGAACATCAGAGACTCTCGTTGTCTTGCCTCTTCCGCACCATAATCTAGGGTTAAAGTTTCAGCAACTCTTTCAATGAAGCAGCAGATTTGACAGCTTCTCGATCATACATAGATACAACAGGCGGTATGGCATTTCGCCCAGCCGGAGATTGCATGATTAATAAGAGATTTATATCAGAAACATTCAGCTCGCGGTACCCATACAGTGAGACATTCCATGAACCATATTGATAGTTTGAAATTTCCAAAATACAATGACCAAGTGACCAAAGCGCATGATTCCTCGTACAGGTTCAGGTACCGACACATTTTAGTCTAAGTGAGAACACACCATTACAACCAACGAACTATGCTTTCAAGATAAGGTTAGCGATGAGCTCGCTCATAACAGAGGGGTCAGTTGCAGCTATATGCTCCCACTCGCTGGTCGCCATGACTCCTCGCAAATCTTTAGTAGACTGGACTTTAAGGAACTCTAAGCAGGCCTTTTTGAGTCGGCTGCAATAGTGCTGCGCTGCCAGACCAAGGATGGGTGTCACCGAGCTCAAATCTACGAGCCCACACAGCCTCTCTTCGCACATCAACTTGAGCCGTGGGAGATCATACCTGTCCGCCCCAGCATGCAAGTGTCGCAGCCACATAACCTGAGCCGCGGCTTCTCCTTCCGCCTCCATCTTGGGCATTGAGTCAGTGTAGATGAAACTGAGCAAGGCCTTGAACACATTAGGCTCCATGTCTTGGATCTGTATGGCACTGGCTGTAGGAATGCCCTCCCTCGTCGGACCAAAAAGCTCTGCCATGAAGACAGCAGAACGGGTCGCGAGCACACACCGGTGCGCGTCGAACATCTCATGGCCGACCTCGAATGTCACGTCGGTGCCCACCTTGGTCACCAAGAGATGGTTCAGGTGCTAGCTTATGTTAGATGGTGGCACTTTCACAAAGGTAGCAGCAGCTTCAGCAATGATGAAGTCACACCGGATAGTGAAAAGATCACCCTTGAGATGTTCTGACTTCTCAAGGTCCTCTTTTTTTACGAAACGACGGCGACCCGAACCAATACCACGTCTAGAGAAATCAAATGCGTCGGTTGCGCGGATGCGTGCAAGCTCTTGCATGTGAACCTGACGGACCAAACTAAACTGCCGATGCACCTTCACCGGCCGCGCAACATCCTCATCAAGGACAAGATAAACAGAGATAAAACCGGCGTCCTCCACACGGGCACCATTGGGATAGAACTTCAAGGCCCATCGATAGCCTCCAGCGGTGAAGGAGCGGCCCGTGATGTGCACTCCCGTGGGCATATCCTTAACACGGGAGTAATCTTGGACCACAAGCTGGTGATACCACCAGCCGTCGCTGCCGCTGCCGGCCGTGCTGGAGTAGGTGTCCGGCACCCCGGAAGGTGGCTGCACAAGCCTGCCGTCAGCAACAAGGGATACCCCGGCGAACGACATGATTCCTACGATCTAGATCTTGTGGGCGATGTGGACCAGCAGGGGTGGGGTTGGTGAGCGAGCGGCAGGGGAAGACGTGGCAAGGGGAGGGGAGCGGGCTACGGTGAGGCGGCGCCGGGGAGTGATCGACGGCGAGGCGGCATTGGGGACGGCGGCGGTGCGGGAGGTGTGAGTGAGACTTGGAAGACTAGGGGTTTGGCGTTGGGGATGAGTGACGGCGGTGCGAGGTTAGGTTGGATTAGAAACGAGGCGCCGCCCAGGAAAAATCCGCGCGGTGGGCTGAAAATTTTCCGCCTGGCCCGAATTGTTCCGGCGTGGGCTGCAGGGTCAGGAAATTCCACAAGGGCAAGTGCCAACCGTGTCTGAAAAATTCCCGCCTGGCCCGAATTGTTCCGGCGTAGGAGTCTCTTCTAAAAAAAAGTAGTAGAAGTCTATAAAGTACGAGGACTAGCTGTGTTGAGTGATGGGTTAATGGTTATTGTTTAGATTGTGATTTTTTGTTCTTAAAAACATTTTCCTTTTTTGCAGAGATTTCCGTTGCCTTGTTTAAATTTTAGTTCAAACTACAACATTTGCTTGCTAGTAAAAGCAAACAAAATCCAGTAAATCTAACACGTACCCACACACTAGTCCAGTACTAATGTGGAAAAATTTCAGCTCATTTGGGCCAAAATGTATGCATCTGTCAATTGAAGGCCGGCGATTAGAAACGGTTTTTATGGCTGTTGTTCCCACCCAAATACAAGCTTCTCACATATCATACCGCAAGCAAGCATGCATGACTTCTTCTGCTCCTGCAATCAGCAATCGGCAACCCAAAAATTCCACAAAGATAAAAATTTAGTGCTCCTCATCGGAAGCACAGATCTCTACAAGCATGAACTGCTAGAGATGAACAGATATGAGAGGCAATCCAGCTTTTCCCTCATGTATGAAATTGCCAATTATTCAAATAGCAAGAGCGTGAAGCCATGGACACCCAAGTCGAGGGAGATATAGTTAAAAGCATTAGTTCTGGATTTTATTTGCTCACATATTATGCATAGTTAATGCCATTTTCTCACATATCATACATGGACAAGTGCAGATCAAGAGCTGGATCTTATCAACCTGAGCCTATTCATGTTCCCACAGAGCAAACAGATTATCATGTGAAGGTAATGGGCCAAAAGGGAAAAGCTAGTGCTTGCTAAAACAACTAATCCAGCTAGCCCTGCAATGGGCACCAGAAGGAAAACAATTAAGTAACCTAGCTAGCCCTGCAATGAGCTCAAGAAGCAAAAGAAGGCTTAACTTTTGTGTTGCTCATTTGATGTACGTGTGGACTTGGACTCATGAATGAGAACCTGGTTGTGCTTGGATGTGAACTTGTGTGCTTGGATCCGAACCTGGATGTTTATGGCAAATGTTGATATTGTGTAATGAATTATGTATATGTGAATTGTGTGCAGGGATATGACATCAAATTACAGGGGGGTTCTATCCGATTTTTGAACTGAAACCTAAAATTTTGAATTTGAATCCGAGATATGGATTGTGTCCATATTTTGGAATTAAACTTGGTTCATTGGTGTAGACGATGATTATTGTATATGTAACCATGAAAAAAAATGCTTCTTTGGTCATGTGAATAATTTGCTCACAAGTTGCAATAGGGGTACAATTGTCTTTTCAGGTTTCATTTAACACCGTTAGTGGTCAAAATGGATGGAAGTATCACAAAGGGAACAACATTTAGACTTAGTGTTACATAAGGAAGAAAAAGTTTTGGGTGTCAAAAGGGAAAGAAAATTTAAGACGGTGTTAAATAAGGAATTGTCTCTACAATAATCCCTCTGTTTGAGAATCTCCGGTCACAAACATTAAATTTAATATATCAGATTTTGAGGGAGGATGGAACGGTGTGTTTTGATTAGGAGGATATAGGAACTATGGCGGCTGAATTTTATAAGAATTTGTGTGATGGTGAGCCTACTGTGGACATTGAGGAGGTTTTATCCCATGTCCCATGCAAAGGTGGATGATGTTATGAATGGCATGCTTATTGAGACCTATACTGAGAAAGAAGTAAAAGAAGCATTGTTTTAGATGTTTCCAACCAAAGCACCTTGCCTAGGCGGTTTTCCAACACATTTTTTCAGAGCAATTGGGGTGTTTCTGGTGATGAGGTAACTCGAGTGGTGTTACGAGTGTTGAATGGGGAAGAATCTCCAGATATTTTAAATAGGACGTTCATCGTATTAATTCCTAAGGTATCAAATCCAACGTCTTTCACTCACTTCCGACGAGCAAATAACAAAAAACTACCACATTCGGGCTGGGGTTACAAAAAAACTACCACTTTCTTTAATTTCTCAAAACGCTACCACTATTTTGGTTGGCTGTTCCAAAAAACCCCAAGTGGTTGAACGATTAAGTTTTAAGTGTGCTTATGACATGTCTGGCCCACCCGTCATGTCACTATTATATTGGATCGACAGTTGACCGTTATGACATGTGGAGCCCACATGTCGGTCCCTACAAAAATAAAAAGCAATCGGACCCCTGTAATTTCCTAAAAGAGCAATCACTTCCCTATAAGTTTTTAAAAAAAGCAATCATGCAACTGTAAGTTTTGTAAAAAAGCGATCATGCCCCTATTTGTTTTGTAAAAAAGCAATTGGGTCCCTGTTAGTTTTGGAAAAAATCAATCAGGTCCTTGTGCGCCAGAGCACGCACTCGAGCTCCTGAACATTGGGCTCTCCGTGGTGGACATGGTCGCCGTCGCCGGAGCCGACGAAGGGACCTGAGCTTCTTCTCCTCCACCTTGCTCTGTCTCTCTCTCGTTTGCCCTGACGCCATGGCTGGAAGCTGCCGCTGCTCGCCGCCCCCCTGCTCCCCGCCAGTGCGGCTGATGCTGCCCGCCGACGATGCTACTCGCCGTCACCGTTGTTGCACAACCGATGGAGTGGAAGGTTTCTGCTGCTGCGGGCAGCAGACCATTGCTCCTTGTGGTCGGTGTCGGTGCTAAAAACTGGCGGATCTCGGGTAGGGGGCTGGTAATCTTGGCATGATGGTAACAAGAAGTAAAGGGGACACAATATTTACCCAGGTTCGGGCCCCATCAAAGAGGTAAAACCCTACGTCCTGCTTGTATTGTATTGACTGTGGATGAAGTACAATGTACAAGATGATCTACCTCTAGATCGTATGTGAGCTCTAATCTCTAGAACCTTGCCTCTACAGAATAAACCCCTCGGCTTATATAGGCACATAGGGTATCTAGGGTTGCAAGTATGTCGGCTACAACTAGGGATAACATGCTGATCATTTGAATATGCCTTGAAGTGTACGCCAAGTCTTCAGGGGATTCCATCTTGAGTACGCCGAGGGCCACGATGGGCGCAGCCCATTCTTCATCTGTCGGTGGGTCTTCGGACCGACCCATGAATGGTGAGCTGATGTGGTGTGCACCCAACTATTGAAAGGACACGTCAGTAGCCCCTGAACCAGTCTTCAAGCCGAGGACGTTGGTCCTTTGTCGGAATAGCTTCATCTCCTGTCTTCGGCTTCGTAGGCGAGTTCTATCATCCATGTCGTCTTCTAGGTCCGAGGACTTTATCTGGGCCCGTGGTTCTTTTATAGTTTCATCATCGGATTCTGCCCTTACGTGTAAATATGAGCAGTGATGGTCTCTGTAGATCCGAAGACTATTGATTGAGGACTCCAAGTCCGAAGTTTATTTATGCTAAGGTCGATTCCTTACAGGCGAAGTTTTATCCTTCGAGATTCTTGATGGCCTTTGGCAGTTTTGCGGTCCCATCCCTCGACATATCTGATAAGGGAGTCGTGGTGGGCCCCCATACCCGTCTTTAGCGGTATTTTTAACCCTAGTCCGCCCCAAACTGGTGGCTATAGACAAAGGAGTGCCCAATGATAAGTACCGCACACCCAATGGGGCAGAGCGGATCGGATTTGTACCTTTCCTCCTCCGAGGACTAGGCTTTCCGATACATCCCTTTCTTAGGGGCCTTCTAGAGTTCTATGGGGTCCAACTCCACTACCTTATGCCCAACGCCATCCTCCACATATCGGGCTTCGTCACTCTTTGCAAAGCCTTCTTGGGCTGTGAAGCCCACTTCGGGCTGTGGCGTAAGTAATCTTTGAAGTGGGGGGGGGGATGAGCTATGTAGAATTGCTGGGACGGGTTCACTACAAAATTTGCTCTATTTTACGACGTTTCACTTGTGTCACGTAAAACCGTACATGGATCGTGGAACACCTCCATGCAGGCGTTGAGGCAGGACCACCTTGTTGACCCCGTCGCCTCCTTGCCCCTGAGTGTTACCATGCTGGGGTCCATGCCCGTCACCCCCGCCCATAGCAGCTTGGCCAAGACGAGCGTGGGATCGTGTAGTCCCAATCTTAAAAAAAAAAACTAGCCCGTGTAGTCCCAATCTTCATTGTAAAACACCAAGTCAAGCTTGCAAAGGGTGGGATAGGATCTTTCGTTTGGAGGTCTCTGACTTGAGCTCCCCTGAGTTCTATCTCTCCGCGATGGTTCGTGAGAGGGCAAATCAAAACTTCTTCAACATTACCATCAGGGCCGTACCTAGAAAATAAGAGGCCCCGTGTGAATCAAAATTTAGGCCCCGGCGTTTGAAAGAGGGGATTAAAATGTATAGTCTGTTCTCACTGCAGCAATATAATTTTCATGTGGAATTACACCACCAGATGCACAAATCCAAGAAAGAACAACAAACTGGGTGTAAGAACTGCCACCACCTTACCAGGACTCTGTAGTTTATGATCATGCGAGACTGCAAATGAAGCTCCGATCCGATGGTTCATTGGTAGGTCAGTGACAAAGCAGTGCAAGGGGCGACTCCAATCTCTACAGGGTTCTAAATGATGCAAAAGAGCATATGAGAATTGAGAGGAGAACTCCCCAATATATAGAAGATTGGAGTACATGACCACGCCAGTTTGCTGCCATTAATGCCTTTCTTTTGGGGAAATCGTGAAGCATTATTCCCGAGGAGAATTGGAAAAGAATCAAGATGGGGAAGAAACGATGGGTCCATTAGTTAATTTGGGGCTTGTGAAATTGATTTTTTGAAATAGCAACAATGCATCGAGAGAGGGCACTGGGAGTAGTAGGATGCCTTGGGGTGCGATATTTCAATCATTTTTCACTTAATGCCTGTTTAACAGCTTAATTACCAGCGGCCGGGGGGCCTCCAATTTTTGGGGCCCTGTTCAACCGCTCCAGTTGCACATGCTGACATACGGCCCTGATTACCATGGTTTATGCATGGGCCAACGGCCAATGCATGGAAAGACAATTTTTTCGATGACTTTATATCACATAAGCCACTAAGTGGAACAAAATGGTTCGTTTTAGGCGGTTTCAACCAAATTTACCGGGCACGAGCCAAAAAAGAGAGGAATGTTAATAGAAGGATAATCAATATATAGTTTCCACCCATCACCTCGTGTGAGCTAAAAGAGATCCCACTATAGAACCGGAGACGTGTCATCCGAAATAAGGTGGATGCATCCGTGTGTGCGAGGGCCGGTATTTGGGCATAATGTCGTTACCAGTGACCACCCAAAAACGCAGCTGTGAACTGATCAATGGTTGTTGCTGGCAGTGGTTTCACTTTCACGTACGGTAGCTCAGCGATCTGGACAGTTTAAACCCCTTATGTTCCAACACAGGTATATTACATAAAGGAACCAACATAAACCCGATGCCCAGCATACAACTAGGAGTGCCACAAACGGCTGGGTAGAACCAACAGAACAACAGGGACGTTGGCGTCCTGCTGTTGGTGGCGCCGGCGGTCATCATGAACGTTATCACCCTGACTATGAGAACTTTGAATTACCGAGTATTGGCAGAGTACGTAAGGGGTTTAAACAGGGCGACTATGTCAATGCAAGTCCTGTTGTTTGGCAGTGTTTGTAAACAACAGGACAGAGAAACAAAGGAAATTGAAAAAACTGAGAGGTATATTACTACCCAAATGTGACATGTTCTTTGTAGTATTGCCGAACATAGACCATATATACCGTGTCTGCCACACGCCATATTCGCAACACTAGGTGAGGAAGTACTCGCCGTCTTGATTGATGCAGGTGCTGCCATTGTGGATCATATGGAGCAGTTGCTCAAGACGCATTGTTTGATTATATGAACAGCAAACTCATTTGCACAGCAAAACAGAGTTTGCTCTGTCTCAACACTATGATTACACTGGAGAAACTCATTTGCAGGAAGCCAACAAGGTCACACTATACATCTCATAAGCAGTTACACTACCACAGTCCCTCTAACCATCCATAGGGATAGGGTGTGCGTGTGTACATTCATAAGGATGAGTGTACGCGCGTGTATATGAGCGCTTGCGTCTGTACTGCGTTAAAAAAAACAGATACACTAGAACGTTTTCCGCCAGAAAGTGAACCGAGTGTCTTGAGCCAGTGGTCGGGTATAACCGGATGAAGCCGCGAGTAACTACAAGAACCAAACCGCCGGCTATGGAAACTAACCAAACGGGCGGTGTCACACTGGCGGACATAGCGGGCCATCTCAAAAAGTTGACACATAAAATTGTCATTTTTTATTATTATTCGGAAGTCAAAAAATCTGACATACATGAAAGGATGCTTGGAATGATCGATCCAAGCCTTTTATTTATAAGAAAATACCATCTTTTAGTGAGCTCATCACGTTTCACACATAAAAAAAAGATGGATCGCTCACCATGTATTCCACGTGGTCCAGTAAAACTTTTCATCCTATGGTGAGCTATTAAAAAACAATGAACAATAAAAAAAAGTGGCAGCGGTGGCCGGCTGGCCGGGTTTGTCTCTCTACCCACCTATGCCGTAACGCAGTGAGCAATCCATTTTTGTTTTTTCGAAAACGCGGCGAGCTCACTAAAAGTTGACCAAACGCCAGAATTTGGTGGCCCAACTATACTTAGATCAGGAAATCAATCCTAGCACCTTATGCTAGCGCCTCGTGTTCTAGGGCGACGCGAGTCCTTCAACGCAGCAACTATATCTCGCTTATAGCGACACGGAACGAGCTCTCATCTTAAGAGTCTACAGTAACGGTTCGGCCGCACCATTAAAAAAAATAGAGAAGAAAAAGAGGGAGATACTGGGTCTCCTCGATAACGGGCAGCGCTGCTTACTTAAGGGAAAAAAAGCCGGTTTTTCACTGGTTTTTTGGGTTCTTTTGTTTTTTCCCCGCCTTTTTGTTTCTTTCTATGTTTTCATTGTTTTTCCTTTTCTTTGTTTTATTTATTTCTTTTCTCGGTTCTCATTGTTTTTTATTTATTTCTTTTTTCTTTGTTTTTCTTTGATTCAGTTTGTCTCTTTCTCCTTTTCATCGTTTTTTCTTGTTTTTCCTCAGGTTTCATTGCTTTTATATACACATGTTTGGTAATATATCTAATAAATTTCTTAATACATGTATAACTTTGTTCAAATAACAGATTACCATTTTTTGAATATATGGTCAACATTTTTGTATACATATTTAACATTTTCAAAAAGAAGTTTAATATTTTTTGAATGCATGGTCAGTATTGTTTCTAAACACCTTTAACATTTGTCAAATACAAGTTTAACATTTTTCGGATACATGGTCAATATTTTTTTCTATACCGTTTAACATTTTCAAATGCCTGATTAACATTTGTCAATTCTTGATTAAGATTTTATTTTCAAAATTTTGGATTAACATTTTTTAATACATGATCAACTTTTTTCACGCAAAATTGCATATTTTTGGTATACAATTTTTATATAAATGAGAAAGCTTTTCTCTATATGTATTAAAAAATCAAATGATTGGTCAATTTTTTAATGTTTTATGTAAACTGTTTTCTGTAATATATTTATTTATAATACTTGGAATTATAACCAAAAATAAGAAATAAATAGAAAAACAGAAAACGTGAAAAAACGAGGCTGTGGCTTCCCGCGCAACTGGGCCGACCCATGTCGCTCTGTCTTTGAGCGAGGCTTCCACAAGATAGGGGCGTTCTTCCTTCAGACGCGCGCCCACTCTTTCTCACGCACGGTTTTGTGCAGGCCCATGAGCTGGCGGGGCAGCCATTTATTTGTTTTTCTTGATTTTTTTTTTCTATTTTGTGTTGAATGTCTGTAAAATAAATTGGGATTTCCAAAAAAATCATGAATACTGAAAAATATTTACAATTTTGTTAAAATCTTGGATTTCTAATAAAGTCATAATTTTTCAAAAAATCTGCATTTTGCAAACTGTTACAAATTTCACAAATGTTTACCGATTCAAAAATATCCTTGAATATAAAAAATTGTTCCACAAGTTTAAACAAATTGCCAATTAAAAATCGTGAATTTCAAAAACTATTCTAAAAAGCCAAAAGTATTCGTTGGTTGAAATAATGTTCACAAATTTTAAAAAATGTTTCTGTTTTTGTAAATTGTTTCAAATATTTATAAAATGATCGTGAGTTCATAAAATGTTAGGGAGTTCAGTTTATTTGTGTATTTTAACAAAAATCCTTAAATTCGGAAATTCACAAAATGATAGAAGAACAAAAAACCAAAGAACCAAAAATAACGCATTAAAAAGGTAAAACCCGTTCAGGGAAGGTAATAGAACTTTCCCCGAACTGATGAGAGAAAGGGACGTGAAAATCACGAAATGGGACGGCCCATAGCTGAGCAACCGGGGAGGGGGTGCGTGTGGACGGCTCGCGTATTCCAGTGTTCTAGATGCCTAAGCTGTTGTGTATACACAAAGAACGATAAACACACGTAGTCAAGTCTCCTCAATAGATCACTTGGGCTGGTGGGAAAATGAATCAGTGCATCAACAGGATACAAACACAATAAGCATACACCGGCCTCTGCATAGTTAAGATGCACACAACCAACACCAACACACGCACAGAAAAACACACCATCGAATAGCAAAGTCATCTAAGACCAAAACTATGCATAGGCGAGAGAAAAAAAGAGAGAAACCCCAAAGCATCAGATCCGCGGTCGACAAACTATATTAATGACCATATCTGCATCGACCATATCATGACATCACACGGACAATGAGGTTCTTCAACAACAACGCCTTCAAGAAGGGAGCAACACTTAAGTGCTGTCGTCACCGAATCCAACCACCCAAAGTCAGAATCTAGATTTTTCACCCTGAAGAACCACTCTGAGCATATCCGAGCAATGCCTTCAACAAGGTAACGACATAAAAACATCGCCATTGCCAGGTATAACCAACTAGGTTGCACCTAGGCTTCCACCCCATAGCTCGAGAGCATGTGCTCAAGTAGCACAACCATCAAAGTCACTCATGTGTCGTCGCCATCACTTTTCCATGATCCCAGTAGCTACATGTGTGCGTGATGCGCGACCGCCGCCACTGCACAATCATCCCTCTGCGTCAAGTCGTCGTTGATAGTTTGCTTCTCCCTGTCGAAGTCAACCATCGGGTCTAGAGAGAGGAATCCTCACAATGACCTTCCGATGGTCACCACAATCCATAGGGAGGCCATCGCCGCAAGCCGAAAGTCACCAAAGACCTACACCGACAACGAAGCAAACCACCACAGACTACCACCTCGCCGAAGAGAACCATGCCCATGCCTGTCGACCGAAAACCGATATTGCGGAACTAGAGCACGAAAGACAGATCACTGTCATCCCTGATGTGCACCCAAACCAAACCAACCACGCAATGGTGAAGGAGGCGGGTCGAAACCCCGGCACGGGTGCAGCCCACCAGTGGACAAAGCCGTCACCACCAGAGCAGCTGCAACATACCTGGGCATAGCTGCCACCGTTGGATGAGGCTTCCTTCCGATGCATTCGGACTCCACAACCTAGGCGGAGTTAGTTGGCGAGCAGCCGCAGTGGGCAGCCCCTATCCAGATTGGATCTAAGAGGGCCAAGCCAGAGGCCTGCCGCACCAAGGCCATGTACGGGACAACCACAAACTCTGACTATGGTCCCTGTACTCCAGGAGCTTTTTCAGCCGGCAGAGGAGGCCACACACCAGCTGCGGCACCGGCGAACACAGATCAGCGAGAGTGGTTCCCCACGAACACCAAGATGGCGCTGGAAGGAGAGAACTGCCCCCGCGCCGCCGAGGGGGCAAGGGAGGAGGAGTGGGTGGTTTCGCCGTAGGTGGAGGTCACCGCCCATGTCGCCCGATAGGCAACGCGGGGCCTAAGCGATTTTTTCGGAAGTACTTCCTTTGTTTCTAAATATTTATCTTTTTTAGAGATTTTAAATGCACTACTATATACGGATGTATATAGACATATTTTAGAGTGTAGATCCACTCATTTTGCTTCGTATTTAGTCACTTGTTGAAATCTAAAAAAAAATTTAGAAACGGAGGGAGTAGAGATTAGTAGTATCTATTTTTCCCCAGAGATCAAGCTAGTGAAATATGGCTGCTCCAAGATGATGCAAATACCGAATCCTTTCACATGATTGCAAATGAGGAAAAGATGAAAAGATGTAGGGTGGGGATGTGTTGTTACAAGGGACTGCCAAAATCTGTATTTGGACGTGAGGAGGGTGACCATGCATGTTAGGCTGGATGATAGGTTATGTGGAATGAGGATTTGACTCAGATCAAGATATATATACATACTCAGATCAAGGCGTCTATATATATACAACCAGGTGAAATGCCGGCCGGTCGACGTGCACGGTCCGCTTCGAGTCATGCATTTTCTTTGCTTAACGGTGCATGCATGTGGTGTGGGAATATATGCTCGTCGTCTATAGTTAGTTTACCACCACCCTGACAGCACGCTAGGTAGCCAGCTTGGTCTATATATATCTTCCCTAGCTCAGATATGCATAACGCACTCCACCACGAACTCATTCACGTACGTACGATCCTAGCTAGTGTTTGAACTCAGCTACGCTCAACGTTCCAACTCTCCATCAACGCTGTCGTGGAGAACAACGACGCCATACTCAAGGGCAACACCAACACAGCCTCACTCTCCTCTGACCAACTAGCGACCCGCCTCTCTTCTTCATCGTGCCGTCGCTCTGCCTCGCGCCGCCAGACGGACGGACCTGGCCGCTTTCATTTATAATAGTATTATATTATTATTAAGGGAGAAGATGGTTTATAGTACTACCATTACAGAGTTTCATGGGTGCACGTGCACCTAGTAAGGACAGCCCATGCATATGTATAGCAAAAACTGAAGAAATGAAACTATGGTGGCTTCCACCGCACTCGAGCTCGACGAAGCTCATTCCAGAGTCTTCCATATAACCGCCTTCAGGTTAGCTCACACTAACTGGAAAGCTGCAACCGGCCACGCGATATTCTCGATCGAAGCAGTGTCCCCCTAGTGCTGGAACCAGACGCGCCTCGCCACCGAGGCGTTTTCTTGAGGGGAAAGCATTATTTTTTGTTGTAACTGGTTGTAGATTATTGCAATTTTTTGCTACTGAGATTTTTTTACTGTAACCATAACCAGTTGGGTTTTTTGCTGGAACTCGCTAATTTGTTTGCTAGAATCAACTATTGAAGTTTTTGCTACATAGATATTTTTGCTGGAACAGAACAGACATTATTTTTTGTTGGAACCAGCTAATTTTCTACTTCAATCGAGTCCCAGAGTTTTTGTTGCTTTAGAAATTTCCCTGTGGACATGGTGGTGCATGTCGACGACGATGGCAAGTCGAAGGCGGTGACACTATTGATGTTGCAACCATGGCAACTGCGCCATGCAATCGGACAGCGTTAGAGCTGCATCCATGGTATCCACACCATGGGACCTACTAGTGGTCGTGCTGCAATTTAGGCGGCAGGACCTCGCCGGAGCTCTGTCGGCCATGGCCACGACGGCGGAGGCAGACACTACCTTTGAGGTGTGGAAGCGGCAAGCCAGGGAGGGGGGCCGATGCTCTGCGCATGGTGAGGATGTGAATTTGAATGCGAGGGAAGAAGACAATGCAGGGGAAATAACAAAAAGCCCGGTGCTAATGTATAGCACGTGCCAACCCGGGTATGCAATTGCGCTATTTTCTTACGACTGTGCCCTCATAGGGGATCTTTTCACTGCATTTGTTTTGGTCTGTGCGCACTTATCGGTGCTGGGTCACGGCTGGGCTCGGAGGCCATCTTTTCGTCCGTGCGCACTTTTTTGTGCTGAGTCACGGGTTGGGCTCGGTGGCCTCTTTTATTTGTGCGCTTTAGCATCTTTCGTAGCTGACGGCCGTGCAAGATTCCCGTGTTGGCGATGAACTAGGCAGAGTCCGTCTAATAAATGGTCATATTCAGATAAAACTTCCGGTACGGTACTAATCTGCGGGCAGCTCGCCGCTGCACCCAACGCGGGCGTTGTTCGTGAACGACTACAACGTGAAGCACGCCAAGGACCCAAACGCGACGGCGGAGCAGTGCGCGGCGCTGGTCACGAGCCTGCAGAAGCGCGGCGCGGCCGTGGGCGGGACCGGGGTGCAGGGCCACGTGACGTACCCGGTGGGCGCCGTCATCTGCGACGCGCTGGACAAACTGGCGGCGACGGAGCTCCCCGGCCGTGTGGATCACGGAGCTGGACGTGTCGGCGGCGGACGAGGCGGTGCTGCGCGAGGCGTTGGCGCACCCGGCCATGGAGGGGGTTATGCATGCTGTGAGGGTTCATGCAGGGCCACATGCATGTGGCGCTCCCACGGGCAGGGCAGGTTGTCAACGTTGGCCGACGAGGGCTACTCCGGATGGGATGACTTCGCTAGAGATGCCTGATGCGAGCTCCGGTGATGGTGGCCCGGCCGCAGCTGCCAAGCCTGCACCACGCCGCTTGTTTCTGAAACTCCTGTTGGCAATGCCTGAAACTGTCATTTCTCCTGACGGGAGAAGCCTGTTTGAGTTTGCACCAAATGTTTGAAGAATGGGTTCCTTCCTGTGATCTTGAAGATTCTGCTGCTCAAGTGGCCAGCACATTTTTACTGGTTAATATCATTTTAATTCCACTTTCTATGATGGTGAATATATATACTGATCTTGGGTCTTGTTTCATTGTACAGACGCCTGATGCCTATGAAAAAACATGGGGTCTACTAAAGGTAAGCAGTAGCACTGCATATATTTTCAAACGATGGCAATTATGCAGAAATCTGAAAGAGTTTTCCACCTCAGGGTGCACACGGTGTACTAGTTCCGGGAGGCTCTGGAGACAGAGGTGTCCAGGTAAAAATTCTTGCTGCCAAACATGCGCGAGAAAACAACGTCCCGTATCTCCGCATTTGCTTGGGCATGCAAATTGCAATGATCGAGTATGCGCCTTCTTGCATGAAGCTGCGTGATGCTAATGGCACGGAGTTGATCCAGCTGCAAAAACACCATGTGTTATATTCATGCCAGAGGTAACCTGCCTTACCAGCTATTGAGTTTATTTCGTGCTTACTCTGCACCTTCCACAATGCCTCTGCAGGGCTCCAAAACTCACATTGGTGCGACGATGCAAATCTGCTAAACTGTAAGAAATCTCGTACATTGTTATTTTACCTTTGACGCCTTCTTCACATTTCATGTTCTGGAAATAATCATGCGAGATTTGACTCTTATAGGTATGCTATGTAGATGAACGACACCGCACAGATGGGAGGTATATCAAAGAATGCGATGACATATAACTTTCTGTTATTATTAATCCAGTTTGGTGATACCGTGATAGAAACATTCTCCATTTTTTCAGGTGAATCCTGATATGGTCTAAGACTACCCACAATGGGAGTAACATAGATAGTAACATCACACATATCTAGATAAAATAGATGATGTGGCAAGCAATAAATGAAGAAAGAGAGGCACGTGGTAACATAGCTAGTTACTACTAGTATGAGTAACATCACACATATCAAGGCAAGATGAGTCTATAGACTAATAAATAAAATGTTGCATGTTACCACACATATGTTACTCCCCACTATAGAGGTAGTAACATAGAGTAGTAACATGTACATGTTACTACTCTATGTTACTACCCAGTGTGGCTAGTCTAAGAATTTGAGAAAGCAGGGCTTCCTTTCGTGGGCAGCGATGAAAGCGGGAGACACGCAGAGGTAAGCGTAATAAATTTTCTTTAGAATTAGTAACGCACTAATATTTTTGTTCCTCCAAATACCTAATGTAAAATGCTTTACTGGATACAGATTATTGAGCTACCAACTCATAAGCTTTTCGTGGGCACGCAATTTCATCCTGTACTGAATTTAACCCAGGCCTGGAAAGCCATCACCACTTTTCGTAGGTAAAACATCCTCAAAGCTACACTTCACTCGTATGCTTTTATTTCCTGCAGGGAAAGCTGCACATCGTACTAGTGAGCTACTTCCTCCGTTCCTAAATTAAAATTTTAGTGTTAGAACTTGTGGTGTACATCGAAGTCGAAGTGGTGAAAAATTGGTTAAGACGTGCAAATACGGTGCTAATCACATTTGTATACACCTGTGATGATGACGAGGCATGCGAGCGTGGTGCGGGACCCGTTGTGGGTGACGGAGCAATGAAGATGAGGTGTGTGCGAGTGTTTTTTTCAAAAATCGCCTTGTTTTTTCTTTATTTTATCACACAAAAGCCCCCCACGGGCTGGTCCCAGCTGTCAACAGCACTAATTTTAATTTTAATTGAGAAAAACGATGCCGTCAGGATTCAAACCGGTGACCTCTAGTACCCAGCAAGCGAAGAATTTAAGAACTAGTGCTTTAAGAACTCTAAAGAAACCGATGCCCATCAGGATGATTCAAATCGATGCCCATCCAACTAGTGCTTTAAGAACTCTAGAGAAACTAAGTTTATATATCTTTAGTCAGACAGGCGAGCAGGTCGGCCACTCCAACAATTGTAATTTCATTACACAAAAATGTCACACGTCTTATATACTTAAGAAGTTCACCCTCGCTACTTGATTTATCTCAACATGCAACATAGACACCTCACCATTCAATCACATCCAACCACGTCATATCCTATATCCTATATATTTCTAAGGGCATGTACAATGGGGGCAGCACCTAGGTCATATTCTTTTGTCAAGCTAGACGAAAATAAATGAGGCTACAGGTCATATTCTTTTACACCCAACGCTCTTTTCTCAAGCCACCGGAGCACAGCGGGGCATGACGAACTTGTCCCAACTCTGTCTGCTTTTTCTTCTACTTTTTCCTTTCTCCCGCTTTTTTCCATGGAGAACCGGCCTCCTCTGCAAGCAGCGACCGGCACCTGCAAGCAACGGTTCTCCTGCCACCATGGAGCCCGAGCCTAGTTGGCACCTGGGGCGACAAGTCTGAGGCGACGCGATGGCCATGCCCTAAGTAGTGTACCATGGCGACCCCCCGCGCTAGGTTTCCCTCCCTGCGCCGCCACCCGCGAGGCGGCCGGCGAGGGCCCCCGGATCCGCTCGCCGCGAGCCTCCCATCCTCCCTCCTCCCTCGCCGCCGCCAGGGGGCGCGACCGGGCGAAGCCCGACCGGCGCCGGTGGCGGCGGGGCCTGCTCTTCCCCTGGCGCGACGGGGCGGCGCGGGCCGCTTCTTCGGGTGCGGGCGCGGTGCAGACGCGGGGCACCGCGGCGTGGCGGCGCGCGCCTCCTGGAGGGCGTGGCGCGGCGTGGCCGGCTGCGCGGTGGTGTGCGCCTTGCCGTGGCGGCCGGTTCCGTCCGGCAGGCGGCGCGGGCTGCGGGCGGCGTGGGCGGCGGCTGGGGTCCGGCTTCGGGCCCCCGGCGGCTGCGTTGGTTCCCCTCCGTCGCGGGCGTGCGGTGGTGGTGCGGCTCGGCCGGTGGCGGTCCGGCGACCTGGTGGTGGTGGCCGCCGGCAAGCGTGTGGTGGTGCTTCCACTTGGCGGCTCTCTGTGCGGGGAGGCAGGGGAGCGACTTGGACAGGGGCGGCGGCGTCGACGGCGTGCCGGCTGCAGCGCGAAGGCGGGAACTTTACGGGCCTTGGAGATCTCGGCCGGGCCTGTGCGGCCACGGGCCTGGTATGTTCCTGCTATTGCGTCCGGTCAGCTACCGTCTTCGACGATGGAGGTGGGGCCCTCCCGCATGCCGACGGTGCAGCTGCCCCAGTCCCGGCTCCTCTCCTCCTTTGTGCGGACCATACTTCACGGTGCCGTGGTGAGACGGCGTGAGAAGCTTCGTGACCAGGTTGGCGCAGGGGGAGGGTCTGTTTGGTGGCGAGCACTGGAGTGCCTGAGGTGAAGGTTGGGATCAGGAGAAATCGCTGTTGGCTTGGCCGACACTGACGCGGTGGCACTTGTGGGTACCACCCGACCTTCCTGAAGGGCGTCGGGGCTACCCTTCCTCTTGTTGGGGATCGTAGCAGAATTTTAAAATTTCCTACGCATCACCAAGATCCATCTATGGAGTATACTAGCAACGAGGGGAAATGAGTGCATCTACATACCCTTGTAGATCGCGAGCGGAAGCGTTCCAATGAACGGGGTTGATGGAGTCGTACTCGCCGTGATCCAAATCACCGATGACCGAGTGCCGAACGGACGGCACCTCCGCGTTCAACACACGTACGGAGTAGCAACGTCTCCTCCTTCTTGATCCAGCAAGGGGGAAGGAGAGGTTGATGGAGATCCAGCAGCACGACGGCGTGGTGGTGGAAGTAGCGGGGTCTCGGCAGGGCTTCGCCAAGCTTCTGCGAGAGGGAGATGTGTTGCAGGGGAGGAGGGAGGCGCCAAAGGCTGTAGTATTGCTGCCCTCCCTCCCCCCCTTTATATAGGCCCCCTGGGAGATGTGTTAGCTAGATAGACAAAATTAGTGTAGTGCAATTATTTTGTATGTTTAGTGCAATTTTAGTAGATAGATAGAGAAATGTTAAAATTTGGATAGTTGAATGAAATGGATAGATAAGTAGATAAATTTCTAGGTACATCAATGTATGGATAGGTAGGTACATTTTAGTTTTGACCAAAAAAATTATTCAATGCGGTAAAAATTTAATTTGAAGTATCATGATCATCTAAGTTTTTTACTTTATGTTTTGAATAATGTAGAATATATGCATTCTATCCTACAATTTGAGATGTTGTTGAAATGCTACATGAGATGCGAAGTTCGAAATTTTTTACTCGGTGGAATTTATAGGGTTTGTGGTGTCGCATCTCTCGATATGATATGTAGATAGATGTTTTGTGAAGTAGATAGATAGACAGATGTTAAAATTCGGATCATGGTTAGTGGTTAGTTCATCATGATGATATTGCAAAAAAATTGAAGACAAAATTTTGATTGACTGAGATGTGATGATCTAAGTTGTTCTTTCGGTGGATTTTGCAGGCTTTGTGGTGTCGCATTTCATCGGAGTGACCGTTGTACGACGCGTTGGTCCCCCTGAGCATCCCTCTGCTGTTCGACTACTTCCTCTACAGCCGAGGGTGAGCTACAAGTCCATCTCCTCCATTTTCTCATATCACTAGATTTCATTCTCAAGTCAACTGGCGTAACCTAGGCGTCTCCCGTCCGAAAGGGTTGCATCGATAAATATGCATTCAATTGCATATTTATCACCGCAGCTCTTTTGGATTGTCCAGCGTTTTCCACGGACAGCCTAAGGATGTGTAGATTGGGTATGTTCTCCATGTTCTACCCAATTCCGAGACAGGATTTCGGCGGTGCCTCCCCATTGTTCTCCGGAGCACATTCTCTCGGCTATTTGCCGAGATGTGTATCTGGAGAACAGCGGGGAGGTGCTGCCGAAATTTTGTCTCGGAACGGGGTAGAATGGAGAACCTACTCAATCTACACATCCTCGGGTGGGATTAGGACCCATCTTTACCTATTAGAGATGTAGGTGTATTCAACGCTGTAGAAACTGAAATTTTGATGTGATTAATTTAAGTGAATCCTTAATTATGTTGTGTGGCTTGCAAAAAAGCAGAGGATGGCAGATAATTAGTGGATGTACAGTGGTTTTATCCGTCAGCATCGAGTAACATCAGAGTGGATCGTGAAAACCGATGTGTATTTGAAGGAGATATTCCGTCGTCCAATGAGAATTATCCCACCATGCCCCTGTGCGAAATGTGCCAGACGTCACCGTAGAAATCAGACGGACATGAGTGAGCACCTTCGCACGCACGGATATATGCCAAACTTTGACATGCCGCCGATAAACATAGCCGAGTAGGACCGTGGTAGAGAGGAGGTGATGCGACAACACATCGATGGATATGAGGACGACGCGGTCAGGGACATGCTAGATGATGTCATTGTTGCAGAAACGGCAAATGCGACACCTTCAGAGAATGAACCGGAGGAGCCGGAGGCAACCGCAAAGGCCTTCTTGGAGGTCTTGTCCTCGTCGAAGAAACCTCTTTATGCGGGTGCGAAAATATCTCAGCTGGATGCCATCTCGCAACTGATTGCAGTCAAGGCTGAGTACGGCTGTAGCCAGAAATGCTTCGGAGCATTCTTGGGAGTATGGGCTAACAGCCTCCTTGAGGGTCATGAACTGCCGAAAAGCATGTACGATACAAAGACAATCATGAAGGCACTCTCTATGGATTATGAGAAAATAGATGTTTGCCCGAAGAATTGCCTTTTGTTTAGGCACAAGTATGCGGATGACAAATACTGTAGGCAGTGCCGAAAAGAATGTGGCAGAGTCCCTTTTCCGTACGATCCTCAATATTCCTGATAAGACGAAGGATAACGTTAAAGCTAGAGCCGATGAACAGAGAATTTGTGATAGACCACGTCCGTCAGACAACGAAGATGATATGATTGATAGTGATGATGAGATGGACCGAGAAAGAGGTTACAACAGTGATGATTCATATGGTTTCTAGCAGATGTACGTTTCAAGTCTTTTTTTTCTATAGTTTAGGAATATGCATTTTTATTAATGTGTTTATTATCATGCCTTTTCCTTCATTTCATTAATTTACTAATTTCTTATTCTCTTTTCAATGCAGGTTCGTGGAACATGGGCAAGGGAAGGCCAACGGCGTGGGTTTCCTACGCAAGGTCGTCGGCCTGCCTAGTCGGAGTGGTCGAGCACGTAATCCTCCCCCCCCCCCCCCCCCCCGCTACTTGACGATGACTCCTCACAGGGAGGTCGAGGGAGAGGTGCCCCTAGAGGAGGAGGGGGCGGGGGGAGAGCCCCTAGAGGGCGAGGTGGTGGGGGGAGAGCCACTATAGGGGGTCGCGGCCAGAAAGAGCGCACCCTCACCGACTTAGGGGTGTTGTCTTCGAGGCCCTCCTCTAGTGAGGTACCCTCCTCTGGCGAGGAGGAGGAGGACGAGGCAGGCGAGGAGGAGGAGGAGGTTCGGGATGGGGCCGAGGAGGAGGTGGAGGAGGAGGATGAGGAGGAGGCTGGGGAGGGGGAGGCAGGCGAGGAGGAGGGTGGTGGCGGGGATGATGGTGGTGGCGGGGAGGGGGTTGACAACAAGGGGCGGCTGCGTGGTAACACAAAGCTACCAAAGCAGCTTCCTGCTACTGAGGAGCAGAAGTGGCTCATTGACCCCACGGGGAAAGAGTAAGTGCCACTTTATAATAATTTCATTATTTTGCTTATCACATGCTCATTCCGGTTGTTATTTATTTTGCTTGTCACATGCTAATAGTTTATTCTTTTGCAGCAACTGGATATATTCTAAAGGGGTCTGTATTCCCAACGGCCTCATCACCGTCTTGCTGAAGTTACACTGGCCGGGGTTGTACTGTCCGGATCCATTCAGGCACCCGGACCATCGGGTCTTGGCCACGAGCTGGGAGCACTAGGAAGCGGCCCTCCACGCGGACCATGGGACCCATGCCAAGGCCGTGATCACCACTTTCTGGGTGAGTTCTCTTCAGAAGCACAAGTCCATTCTAGTTTCATGAATGATTTAACTCATGGCTTCTTCCATTCTTGTTTCATGCATGATTGTAGAAATTCTATCGAGTTCTTCCGGAGCACAGGGCCAGAGTGGACCAGATCGTGCTGCGCCAATGCAAGAAGAAGGCCCGCCAGATGCAGTACGAGGTGCGCTATGTGGCCATCTCGACATACCATCACGACTATCTTGGTGTGAAGATGACCAAGGAAGACGCGCGGAGGATGGGCATTACCTTGGAGAGGGACGAGTTCTTGAAGGTAAGTATAAAAGATTTTTCATTATGCTTTCATTACCTTGTGGTACATTTCACCGTTTCGTGTTGACATGCCATTATGCTTTCATTATGCAGGTGTTACCAAATTGGTGTTATGGAAAAGACGAGTCCTGGGCGGCATTGGTGGATCTTTGGTGTGATGAGGCTGGAGCCTGGGCGGCTATGAGAGTCAAAAACAAGGCTAACCGAGGGAAGGAGGGAGTACATGCTCAGGGAAACCGAAACCACTATCTCCACAAGGCAGTTAATGTATGACTAGCCCCATTAAACATTCTTCTTCTTCTATTTACCATCACTTTCTTATGTATGACTAACCTCTGTTTGGTGGTGCAGGAGGAGAAACTGAAGCGCCCGCTCTCACACATGCAGGCGTGGGAGATCGCCCATACGCGGAAGGACCCCAAGCCTGGCGAGCCCAAGTACTACGGCAAGAAGACCGCGCATAGGAAGAAGGCCTACTCCGATGGGTATCTGCAGTTACATCCTGACACACCTGACCCCATTGCGGCGGATCTAGACGAAAGGGTGGTGGTGGGCATGGGGCCGAAGGAGCACGGTCGGGAGGCCGTTCTCGATGCTGTGATCACTCCTACTATCTCCTACACACAGCTCCGTCGGATCGACCCGACCCTGAGCCAGCGCACGAGCACGCCCATGAGCAGTGCACCGTCACAGTTCCTCTTTCAGGAGCAGCAAACTGTAAGTATTTTCCCTTTTATCTTCATTGCTCACTTTATTTTCCGCATTTAGTAGTTTTATGAGTTTCATCATGTCATACTATAAGCCTACATGGAGTACACATGCCAGGAGACCATGGCGTGGCACGACCGCCTTCATGCATACCATCAGCAGAGGGATCGCCAGATGCAGCACGCTTTTCAGGAAATGGCGGCCGGCAGGTGTCCTCAATGGCCATCAGCAGAGGGTCCTCCAGCACAACCAACGTTGCTGACCTTTGAGGAGTTTGTGGCACAGGACGCTGGCCCCTCGCCGGTTAGTTCATCCCCAATCTATTCACTCAAAGCATATCATGCCTTTCAACACAGTCATATATCCCATTAATATGTCTTTTCAACATCCAGGGAACCGGTGGATCAACCGTTGGCGGTGGTCTTCGCAGCACTCCCGAGTCACGGAGCCCGACCACTCCGATCCATGGAGGCCGAGGCGGAGGTGGAGGCGGTCTTGGCGGTACGGCTGCCGCTAGCAGTGACGACCTGGGCTTCGGCGGTCTTGGCGGTGACGACCTCCGCGGTGCTCGACGTCCTGGCGCTTAAGCCTTTGGGTCACATTGTGGCGGTTCTCGATGCTAGGATACTTATATGCTTGTAATGTTTCTTATCTTATTGTTGTTTGTGAGATTCTTATATGCTTGGTGGCGATGATACTTATATGTTTATGCTTTGCGATGCTTTTTATGATGTGTGATGATGAATTTGTTGTGTGATGCTGCTCCTTATTGTTACGTGATGCTGCTTCTATATATGCTGCTTCTTATATATGCTGTGTATATTCAAATGAATTGAGCTGAAAAGAAACAGAAAAAAGAGAAAAAAAAATGGACAGAAACTATGCCGACGGCCTGGCCGTCGGCATAGGCCTGGCGTGAGCTCCCAATGGCCGACACATGGCAGGTCTATGCCGACGGCCTTGGCATAGACCTGCCCCAGGAGCGCCCAGTTTCTGACACGTGGCATGTCTATGCCGACGGCCTAGCCGTCGACATAGTTTCAAACTAAGCCGACGGCTAGGCCGTCAGCATTTACCTGCCCCAGGAGCAACGGCTTCTCGCCACGTGGCGAGAAGCCATTGGTCAACACTTGACGGCCGCCGCCGTTAGGCGATGACTTGCCGACGGCTAGGGCCGTCGGCATAGATGTACGGCCACCGTCGGGATAGGGGCTATGCCGACGGCCTTTCTATGCCGACGGTCATCCTGGCTACGCCGAAGGATATGTTGCCGACGGCCCATGCCGACGGGGGCCGTCGGCATAGACCTGTCCCGATGGCTAGTCAGGGCTATGCCGATGGCCCTGGCCGTCGGCATAGGGTGTGATTCCGGTAGTGCGAAACCTAAGCCCAAGAGCTTCTTCAGCCACGTCTGGAACGCGCTCAAGGACGTCTTCCTCATCGTGCTCCTAGCTAGTCTGCGCCGTCGTCTCCCTCGGGTTCGGCTCGGCATCAAAGGAGCACGGCCTCAAGGACGGATATGGTACAACGGCGTCAGCATCATCCTCGCGGTGTTCCTCGCGTCCTCACTGCCGTGTCCGCCGTCAGCAACCACACCAGGCCACGCAACGAACCCAGCGGTTTGGTCATCGAGGGGCACGAGTTCCGCCATGTCGCCGGGCAGAAGGGCCACGTGGTGGACGTAACCGGCGACGGCACCAACGACGCGCCGGCGCTCAAGGAGGCCCACGTCGGGCTGTCCATGGGCGTCCATGGCACCGAGGCGGCCAAGGAGAGGTCCGACATGATCATCCTCAACGACAACTTGGACACGGTGGTGACTGCCACGCGCTGGGGACGCTGCGTCTAGAACAACATCCAGAAGTTGATCCAGTTCCAGCTCACTGTCAACGTCGCAGCGCTCGTTATCAACTTTGTGTCGGCGATCAGCCGATCACCACTGGCAAGATGCCGCTTATCATCGTGCAGCTCCTGCGGGTGAACCTGATCATGGACACCATGGGCGCTCTGGCACTGGCCACGTATACACCTACCAAGACGCTCATGGACCGCCCGCCCATTGGCCGCACAGCGCCGCTCATCAGCACCCTCGCCGTGCTGCTGGCGCTCTAGTACCGGGGCCGGGACCTCTTATAAAACGGAACAATCGAATTGAGACTTATAAAACGAAAAATCTAAAATTTTGAGATAAGTCTTATAAACCGGAAAAGTGAGATGTCTTCGGTACGTAGTAGTCATCTGGCTAATTGAATACCAACAGCAACAGGTTCAGAAAACGACCTGATACACTGCTTTGCACAACCTAGTTATTGATTCACTTTAACGTCAGGTAGTTGATCTAGGGCCTCTGCATCCTCACTAATCCATGTTGTGGGAGTGTACACACAAACTTCAATCTGCGGATGCTCTTTGGGTGTGTTTACCGATTTTCTTTTGGTGGTGGGCTGTTGACTCGATTGGAGTCGGTTGTTGCATGTTCATGGGACCACTTACGTGTTTGCATGCGGATTTGCATGTGCTCGTAAATCGTGTCCTTGATTTTCTTGACGCCGCTTGATCCGATTCTTCTCGAGCGATTGCGTTTCTGGCTCCTCTTTGGTTTGTTCTTGCACCGCCAATGATGAGGGGCCAAGCGTGAGTGGTGGGAGGTTGCGAAGATTGATGTGCTGTGGTGACCCAGCATACCATTGCATGATGTAATATGCAAATCGTTATATAATGCCCATAATACACCGTCACATGAACCTTATATCCCTCAGGAGGTAAAATCACCTTCACTCTGTTTGCTAGAACCTTCATCGCAATCTTATAGAGAACGTCACAAAGACTTGTAGGACAAAATTGGGAGAGTAACTCGGATGAATTTACTTTAGGGATCATAATGATAATAGCGTCATTAATACCATCCGGTTAAGCCACGCCACTAAGAAAATCCTTGACAGCCCGATATATATCATCACGAAGCAAAAGACCAGTGTCTTTGATAGAACATAGCCAGCAATCCGTCCGGACCCGGCGATTATGTCGGTCCCATCTGAAACAGTTCTCTTTCAATCTCCCCGCGAGAAACCTCTGCCGTCAGACTTACGTTCATGCCATCATAAACCGAACTCTCTATGTGACGCAATACGATCAACATCCATAGACGACTCCTCTGATGTGAATAGGTTTGCATACAAGTTCGCAGCCAGCAGCCGCATCTCCTCATCAACAACACACTTGGAACCATCCTCCCTTTGCAAGGCACGAACAGTATTTTTCCTTTTACGGTGCGACGCTCTGTTTTTGGAAATACCACCTATTTTGGTCACCCTGCTGTACCCAGTCGACATGTGATCTTTGCTATTTTGTGCATGATTTCTTCACGTTCATATATCTCAAGCAACCGGTCCTCTATGTCCCGTATTTCCTGAGTATAGCCAGTGCTAATTGACCTTTCATTTGCATCCTGTAGATGCTTCTTCTAAAAAAATATTTGTCGCCACCTAAACTTCACGTCCCCAGCTCTGCATGCATGCATGCAATCACATATTTTAGATTTTCGCATGTTGTGCCAATACCACGTGCACCACCATCGACCCTACTAAAAAAAAAGTCATACGCGCGACTTTATAAATAAAGCCGCCAGGCAGAGTTACACAGTCAACAAACCAAGCAACCACAGTCACAGGACAGACGAAAGAAAAGAAGGTCTGATACATGGCAACCAAGCCAAACATGGCACGCAGGCCAGAGACAAGAAGAACAGAAGGTGCCGCCAGGATCTATCAAGCTTCTGGTTGTCTGCGCGTCAAGGAGGAAGCCGTAGCCCGAATCTTGGACGTCATAATATCGAAGGCCTCGTGATCAGCGACCCTAGTCAATGATCTCCACTGCTGTAAGAATATGCCAGTTTTAAATAATCAGTCAACAGGTTTAGTCGGGAATGAGTGCTCGATAGTAAACTTGTTTCTAGTGGTCCACAACGACCAACAGATCGCTGCAAACCCCACCCAAAAAACCCGTTTCGAGCTCCCATAGATGCCGTTGGCTGGTCAAAAAGATGTGGAGCCAAATGCAAGTTCTTAAAGCGCGGCGTGCGCTCCTCTGGGCTTGTTTTAGGTTGTTGTCTGATATTACTTTCCCTTTTAAGTTCCTATTGGTATGACTTTGAAAACTCTTTAAGCTGCTGTATATATGACTTTGGTTTCATCTATGCAATCCTTAAAAAAAGAGTTATCCGGATCCCTAAAATCCGAGTCAATTGCACAAAACTACCACATTCGCGGCTAGGTTTGCAGAAAACCACCAAGTCGCTAATTCGTTGCAAAAAACGCCGTTTTTCACTAAACCTTTTGTAGAAAGCACCGATCATCCAATTTGCCTCGTTTAAGCGTGTTTATGACAAATGGGACCAGATCGTCTGAGCTGACTTGGCCAAAAATTGACACATACACCCCTGAAATCTGAAAGAAAAACACAATCAGCTCCTTCCGATGATGGCCTCGTCCGCCCGCTCAGATCCGTCGCGGTTGAGCGGTTGCGACAGGATCCACCGACGGGAGGTGCTGCAGCCACGACTCCTCCTCTGGCCGGGCTCCCCTCCACCATGACCAAGGATCACGCCATGGTGGCTCTGCTCTGGCCGCCGTCGATTTATGGACCTCCTCCTCTGACACCGTCCAGTCGCCGGCTCTACTTGCAGGGATGGTGTCCCCTGGGTGGGCGGCGTCTCGCCCGGCGCGGGCACGGACGGGGAGGTCTCGTCGCCGCCCGGCGAGGCCCTGGTGCGGCAGGAGGCGGTAGGGTTGGAGAAAGGAGAGAGACAGCAGAGTTGGAGAAGGAGAGGGGGCGGCGATGGTGCTCGGTGCACCGGCGAACTGGCGATAGCGAGCCGCGGAGAAGCCTGGGCGAAGCCGCGAGGCTAGATGGCGCGAGCGCACGGGGCTCTCCCGCGGGCCTGGAAGAGGCACCGGAGACGGGCTGAGCCGTCGGTGCCGGCAGCCGAAGCCCATGGAGGTTAGGCCCCATCCACGGCGCTGAGCGGCCACGGCATCCCAGCGGACGACAGGCAAAGGGGGCCGTCGTGGCTTCAAGGCCGAGCTACCGGCGGCCGCCTCCGGCTCCCCGTGCATTCCATCCAGAGAGAGAGAGAGGAGGATTTGATTGCATTTTCTTTTTCGGTCGAGGGGTGTCTATGTAAAGAGATTGGAGAAGAATCTTTTTTTTGGCAAGTCAGCTCTGACGATCTGGTCCCATCTGTCTTAAACACGCTTAAACGAGGCAAAGTGGATGATCGGTGCTTTCTGCAAAAGGTTTAGTGAAAAAGCGGTGTTTTTTGCAACGGATTAGTGACTTGGTGGTTTTTTGCAAACCTAGCCGCAAATGTGGTAGTTTTGTGCAATTGACTCCTAAAATCCGGAGAAAAGGGAAGTCGAGTGTGCTTTCGAATAGAAGGTATAAATATTTGTTACTACGTCGTTGTAAGATTGGACCATTTCTCCGGTGTCCAACCAAAAAAGACAAGGTCCCAGCTCAGAAAAAAGAAGAGAAAAGGTCCTGAAGACACGGGACCCAACACGTACGTAGCCTGTCGCCGGTGATGAAACTTGAAACCTATAAATGACCGCGAACAAGAAACAAAACACACGCAATGCCGCCTTGCTTTGCCCGCCCCGCCGTGTAAATTGCAAGCACAAATGCCTCCTACTCCATATAAATTGCACCCTTTCCCAGGAAAGAAAATCCTAGCTAGGCAGCGCCAGACAAGTAAGTCCTACTAGCTAGAAAGAAGATGGCCGCCGGTGGCCGGGTGCTGCTCGTGGCGCTGCTGGTCGTGGCCTGTGCCACCGCCGTCGTCGTCGTCGGTCAGCTCTTCATTCCACGGCCATGCATGCATGCACCTCCTTAGCTGCAAGGCGCGTGCTGAGCGCTGACGCTCGATCGCTGTCAAATTTGTATTGCAGGAGACACGGCGTCAGTGTGCGACGGAATAAGCTGCGGCATGGGCACCTGCAAGGTGCCCATCCTGCCCACCCCCGATGGCTACGAGTGCGACTGCAGCCCAGGGTGGTTGCGCCTCGACCTCCTCCAGCCAATCACGCCCTGCAACTTCCCTCTCTGTAAGCAACCATATGCCATATGTAGCACAGTTTTTTGAGCTCGTTTTTTCCGTTATGCTATATGTCTCTGGCCTTTGTTTGCAGGTCCCTCGGTTGTTAGCTGCCACACGCCCAAGCCCAAGCCGGCGCTGCCGTTTGGAAAGAATTTCACAACTGACCGTAAGCTCTCGGAATTCAAACCATGATTTAGGTACTGCATGCTCGACTGTTTTTCTTCTGGCAATGAACTGATCTCCTCCGTTTCTTCGTGCCAGCCTGCTCAGTCGTCGACTGTGGCCCGGAGGGCACGTGCGTCAAGCAAGAGAGCTCCCCTTACTTCCACTGCCAGTGCAACCCGGGCACACCCAACGCGCGCAACGACCCTTCCCTCTTCTGCACCAATTGTAAGATCCCCATCTGAAAAATGGTTGGAAGTTCAACTGGGGGCTTCTACTTCTTGTTCTTCGTCGTCGTCTTCTTGTTTGTTTTGCTTGGCCTGAGGCCTTTTCGCTGCTCGCCCGTGTAGGTAACGTCGGCGACAACGGATGCGCGGTTCCGCCGCCTCCACCGGCTCCGTCAACGGGCTCCCCGCCGCCTCCGTCAATGGCGCCAACTGGTAATGATCACAATTCATCTGCACCGGCCGCTTCCTCCATCACCAAAGGCAATGCAACCTCACTAGGTTCCATCCGATCCTTCATTATTCCGTCGAGATCATCATCGTATAGTATACACGCGCGTGCACACATAGCCTTCCATCGACCCCCCTTCCGTCTCCGGCCGGCATAAATAACAGAGGAAAATGGACTGCTCACAGTCACAGCTAACTAATGACGCTGCGTACCTATTTTGCAGGCTCCGTCTCCTTACAGAATCTCCCGCGGCTGCTGATGCTGGTGGCCTCGCTCGCCGCGCTTCACATTTTGTGATTATTACGTGGACAGCACGCTGTGATGCGGACGGACGTGCACTGATCAAGACTACGTACGTAGGACCGTGGGAGCAGCAAAATGTACGTAAGCACGTACGCTATGTGTGGTGCATACTGTGCATGCGTATATATGCTGCTGCTTTTACTTGATATATGCATGCATGAAGCCTAGAAGCAAGCGGCCGTATAAAGTGACCAGGAGAGGATCTGGCCGCTGCCATTTTTTTTGCGTTTTCTCTTTTTTGTCCATTTTTTATTTATATTTCTTTCTTTCTTTTTCTTTGTCTTTTCTCAAAAATATGAATAAGATTTTTTGTGAATATTCTTTTATAAATTTTAGATATATATATTTAATTTCGTTAACTTCTTAATGTGTGAATGTTTTCTATACGAAAAGATGTCTCATCTAAGTTTCTCCAAGTTGCATATCCATCCTCGACACGCAAATGAACTTGTAATTGTCCCAGTTACAAGTCCACCCTCGACTCATAAATGAGCATGTGTTTTGTTTTTCATCCCAGTTGTAAGTCCACGCTTGACCCGCAACTGGGCTCGTAGTTGGTTATTCTCTCAGTTGCAAATCCACCTCGACATGCAAATGATATCGTAGTTTCATGTAGTTGTCCCAGTTGCAAATCCACCTCGACATGCAAATGATATCATAGTTTGATATAGTTGTCCCAGTTGCAAGTCCTTTCTTGACTTGTGACGGTGTCCTGGGCTAGGGGGTCCTACCCCAACAGGGCTAATGTATGGGCCGAACTACCAGCCCACTAAGGGAGCAAGACTCCGAAGGCCTTCAAAGTGCGGCGACCGAAGACTTGGCGTGTACTTCAAACATATCTGATTAGATTTGGCATGTATATTCTTAGATGGCAACCGGCTATGTGTAACTCTAGATACCCCTAGTGCCTATAACAACCAGGAGGTTTAGTCCGTAGAGGCTATCCATCCATACACCCATTCATCATACCCCTAGGGTTCAGACCACAACTTACGATCTCGAGGTAGATCAACTCTATACTTCAATACCTTCATAATATAAACAAGAGCATGACGTAGGGTTTTACCTCCAAAGAGAGTGCCCGAACTTGGGTGGACTCCTTGTGTGTTCTTCTCCTATTACCCATCGAGCCAATCTAACAGCTCGGCCCCCTAGCCGAGATCTGTCGGTTTTGACGCCGACATTGGTGCTTTCATTGAGAGCTCGTTGTTTGATCACTCGAGGTTGATGGCTCGTCTGCAAATCAACAGCAGCATTGGCTGTGGTGACATCTTCGTCCCCTGTCGGGGATATACCCCGCGGCGTAACCCGGCCGGAAGTATAACCCGGCCGGACTGGACGACTCACTGGTAACCCGCCCGGAGCTTGGCGATTCACGGGTAACCCGGCCGAACTTGGGGGTTTACTTGAGACCCGGCTGAGAATTGACGATCCACTGGCGACCCGTTTGGACCTGGCGGTTTACGATTCATTGGTAATCCGGCAGGCGGGTCAGAGGAGCGACAAGACCCGGTGGCCCAACGGGCGGTTCTTGAAGGCCGATTCATACTATGGTGGGCCGGTTTACAAGGAAAGGCGTGAGGAATATTTGTCTTACAAGGAGTTAAGACCTGGACTTGTATCCGGTTTGTATTAGAGATAGACTAGTCCTAATCCTAATAGGACTCCACATGTAACCCGCCCCTTCAACATATATAAGGAGGGGCAGGGCTCCCCAAAGAGAGAGACAAGAAAACAATCAACAATCTCTAGGGCTAGACACAAAGAGCCGGTTTACGACGTCTCCCTCGTGATGATAATGAGATCTAGCCTCAAACAGCATGTAGGGTTATTACCGGATGATGTTTCCCGGGGCCCGAAGCTGTCTAAATCCTCGTCTTGTGTTGCGTCTCTCGATTCCGCTCAACCCCTCTCAAGCTACCACATAGATGCGCTGGCCTCACGACTAAAGTCCTCACCCTAGGACATCTGCCGTGACGATTCCACGACAGTTGGCGCCCACCGTGGGGCCTGCGCACGGTGGTGTTGAATTTTTGGAGGGATCTATCTCAGGATCGAGAGGTTTTGCGATCGGGCGGATGAAGAAGAACCAGCGCGAAAAAATCGCGCGTGATAACCTGGCATAGGGCAACCCGTGCAGAGCGGGCAAGTTTATCGTTCGGTGATTAGTGATTAATCTTTTTAGCTGGCAGTGCAAGTTGAAGGTCAAGAAAAAACAAATAGGATTGCACGTATATACGCCCACGCAAAGACGCCGAGTCCGACAGGAGTTCCAATACGTCCAAGCTCCAGCCGTTCCGCTGAGTTGCCGTTTGCTGCTCCCGAGGAAATCATATATGATTATTGTTCACAAGTTAGATGGCGATGGCTGCTGGACAATCAAAAGCAACGCCGCTGCAGCGCACACATTATATCCATCTGAATCATCAAACCGTCCCCATGGAGATTGAGCTAGTCAACTAGCCCATATCAAATTACCAAGTAGTAGTACTCATCATGGCAAGCTACAGAGTTTGATCCCCGCTTGCTATGTACGTGAAAAGAAGATATCAAGTGCTACTAGTACAAGTTGGATCTGAAGAAAATATCAAGAAAAGGAAAGGAGTCAAACCGATTACGACCCGGCCTCTGAGTCGCCACCGAGCACGCCTCCGCCGGTCGGGCTGCCGCGGTCGTTCTAAGCCGTCACCTGCCGCCGCTGTCTCTGAGGCTACAAGTTGCCGTTTGCTTAAGCCGCCGTAGCTCCTCTCCCGGTTGGTCCTCATCTGCCCCTCACTGAACCGCCGCCGGAGAGCCGCCGTCTCACGTTTGAGCCGCCGCGGCCGCCACGCGCTAAACCGCCGCAGCCGAAACCTGCCGCGTCGCTTCCGTCCTCTGCTAGGGGCTGCGCTGAGTCGCCCTTGACCGAGCGGCCTCGCTTTCACCTCTCCGAGCCGCCTTTGCCAGGTCACTCGCCGCGCCTCGCCTCGCCTGGTCCATCGACCGCGGACTCGTCGGGACCCCGCGTCACCCGGCCCTGCTGGGTCGAACCGCCTGGCTGCCTCCGAGAGCCGCCTTTACCAACGCCATCAGACAGCTTCGGCATCAGGCGCCATGGATATTGAATTTATACGTGTGTCTCACTGTACGGGCTCGTGGCGTGCTAAACCGCTTTGCCTGAACCGCCGTGGCGCCCTGCCGTTTCAAATCGCCACCAGGCCGAGCAACCCGCTCTTGTTCCACCTCTGGCTCCACGGACTTACTACTAGTGCTAATTGAAAAGCACAATGGCGCAATTTCCAAGGAGGACCATCATCCATCACGTGAAAGACAAAGACTAGTCAAAGTGATGAATCAATTTCTCCATTACTGCTCCACAGTGACGACGACGCTAAACTTGTTATGGTCAGACGCCGTTCCTGCTGTCCGATGAACGCGTGAAGGGCCCGACAGTTTGCAGTCCAACATACGTTGACGCCGGAGGCCTTGCAAGCATTTGTACCATGCCAGGCTACCGGAAAATTCATCCAACACCAGCATCCTTGTTTATTTGACAAAAATGCCAGGTGCTATTTATCTTATTTATTTTAAGCACATATTAATTCATCCGAAACAAAACTACTTTGCCCTGCTATATTTTATATGCAGAAGAATTATTTATTACAAAGTGGTATTACGCCGACATCATTTTCAACGCAATGGTCGTCATTACTCAACGGATTCCCGCACCGGTTTATAACGCCGTGGCCGTCTCTCATGACCGCGCCAGTTTACAACGCCGTGGCCGTCTGACGTGGCCGACCCGCCTGTGAGCGATTTCAACTTCACCTAGTGATCATCAATTTCATGGCGGATTATTTCCGGCCTGGCACATCAGGTGATATCCATCTAAAATATATTTTATTAGCACATATCATTTTTGTCAAAAGAGCAGTTTATCGTTGCCTTGGTCTGCAATATTGTACGCAGGACAATTATTCACTGCAATAATAAGGATCATGGATATATGACTCGTGCTACTATTATGATGCGCTATCATCTGGTCCAAGACCTACATATGTGCATGCCGCCGCTTCTTCGGCCCAATTTATATCAACACGACGTGGCTGACTCGCCCGACGGTTTACCGCGTTCGCGATTGACTCGCCCGTCCATGCTGGTTTACAATGCCGCGGCCGATTCATCTGTCCGAGCTGTCTCTGATACTACGGTCGTCTTTTCTGTCCGTCTCTCGCGGCCTGGTCTACATCAACATACCGGGCCGCACCTGTCTGCATGACCTGTTTATTGAGTATGAGCGAGTCGCAGCTTGGGTAGCCCGGTTTTCTTTCAAATTGGAGGCAAATTATCAACTAACATTTGCACTGGATGGCTCAATGGGCAGGCTCACAATTCGCCGCCACTACAGTTTTGGTTAACTTCAAATCGCCAGTTGGAAGGAACCATTGGCCGAGTTGCTGGCACAGCTCGTACGGGATCATTTATAACCCGCCGCAGTCACCTCAAATTTCTGTGGATTCACATCGCGTTATCAACATCAATGATATACACCTTTTGCTATGGTCAAACACGGAGAATCTCAAGCCAACTCCTCGAGTCACCTTGAGACACGGGGGCTACAATGATATGATTCAGCTATATGCCGGTTTTCAGTGAAGTCAAGAACCCTAGGACGTTGGAGGGAAAGATAACCCGGTCCCGGTGGCTAGTAGTAGATTGATGAAAATTTAAAGGCCGTCAGAAAATTTTCGGTTTAGAAAGTATATGACAGTTACAAAATCCCAGATCAGTGAAGAAGTTTCGGGTCATCAGAAAGGATTCCGGTTTAAAATCCGGCTCATGGGAAGTCAGTCTCACTGAAGCTCTTGAATATCCGGTTTACAATCTGGTTCAAGGAAAATCTGTTCCCCCACAAGGCTCTGAAGCTGTCAAATCCGGTTTAAGAATTTCCGGTTCAGAAAGAAATAATCTCTCGCAAGTTCGAGTTTAAATGCCGTCAGAAAATTTTCTGGCTGAAAATGAAGATTCCGGTTTAAAATCCGGTTCAAGAGAAATATGTCTCCCACAAAGCTATGACGCTCTCAATATCCGGTTCAAAATCCCGGTTCAAGAAGAATTTATCTCGCAAAAAAGGTTGCCGAAGAGGACATGTTGACATGATGCGCGGTTCAAACATGGGTATTCCGCCTTATTGGCTTATCATATTATTGATCACTTGGGGGCTTGGTCGTATCTGAACCATAGCTACACCTCTTGATCGGCGCAATGCCACAAAGTCACTTGGGGGCTTGGTTGTATTCGAATCATAGCTACACCTCTTGGCTGGCTCAAGGCCACGAAAGAAAGTCACTTGGGGGCTTGGTCATGTTCAAACAATAGCTACACCACTTGGCTGGCTCAAAAGCCACGACAGTAAGTCACTGGGGCTTGGTTGTGTACAAACCATAGCTACGACTTTTGGCTGGCGCAATGCCATTACATGGGGGCCAAAGAGTGTTGTCAAGAACAACTCAAACATAGACACCCCGGGTTAACCTGTCTTCATTAAGTAAGTCACTCCATCCAGGTAAGCCTGGTATGACCCGCCAACTTGACAAGTCAATCGCATATGACCCTGAACTTGTCAATGATAGACCGGCGATTGGTTAAATATGGAGGACCATCTTAAAAGGCTTTGTGAAATGGTTTAACTCAGTGGCCTGACAGCCCATGAAAAGCCTCGAATTTGGGGCCTGGCAGCCCGTGAAAAGCCTCGACTACAAGTTTTTCATATGCTTTTGTTTGCCAAGTTTTTTCTCTTTTGGTGACATTTATAATGTTTTGATAAACCGGTGTTCATTAAACCGGCTTGACTTTCAACTACAAGTTGTCAGTACATGATCAGTTATAATCCGGTGTTTATTAACCCGACCTGGCTTTCGACTATAAGTCGCCAGTGTATATTTGGATTGCGCCATTGGAATCATGCGCTTATAAATCATTGGGTTATATTATTCAAATAGCCAAACTTGGCTAAATTTTCATTATGATATTGAATGAATAAGGTTTCCATACCGGATTATATTATCTTGAATAGCCAACATGGCTGGATTTTATTATGGTTATTAATAACCGGTATTATTGAGGTTTTCAGAGTCGCTTTAGCGCAATGGCTATTAATTTATCAAAGGATATGATTTATTCTACAATGGAAGGAATAGTCCCGAGTCGCTGCAGGCTTACGACCCGGCACTTGGGGGCTACATTATTTAAATTGAGATTACATGCAAGTCTCATGTCGCTGCAAGCATGCACCATGACACTTGGGGGCTAATGCAAAGTCCGGCCCTTGGGGGCTACACATTACTGCTCAAGTCTACATGATTATATTTACAAAGTCCCTGCTCATTATTGCATAATGACCCGGCCATTGGGGGCTACACTGATTGAAGTTTTTATAAGCAATTACAAGTCCCAGGTTGCTGCAAGCATGACAACCCGGCACTTGGGGGCTACATATATGGAGTATTCAGTTTATATGATTGAGATGAACAAACCGGATTTCTTCAAGGTTGAAAACACTTATGAGAGTAAGTCTTAAGTTATCACTATGTTCTCCTCTTAAGACTTGGGGGCTACAGGTATTATGAATATAAAGGAGGAACATCTTCAGTTTATCAGTTTTGAGCAAATCAGGAAGATCAATTACATGAACTGGCGTCGACAACAATTATGACCCGATGCCATCAATATTTATAAACCAGTAATTTTGGTAATATTAAACCGGCAAGTTTTACATCTTCAAACCGGCTGAATATCAGATGAATATTTCAAGACCCATATTTCTTAAACCGGCGCTTTGGAAGCCGACTCAAGTGGATTATTCTTCACAATATTTCTCTGTGAGAAACCAATGTCAGCAAATTGAGTATGAAGCTGGCTTGTTGACCCGGATTTTCTAGAAGGAGGAAATGACAAGGACTTAAGGATGATCAGATGCCGGTTTACAAGAATTCTTAACCCGGAGCATAACCCGCCAAATTTGTTCTTGTGTTTATGTTGCAGATCAGTTTAACATGGATAAATCCAAATTAAACTGGGGGCTAATGTCGGGGATATACCCCGCGGCGTAACCCGGCCGGAAGTATAACCCGGCCGGACTGGACGACTCACTGGTAACCCGCCCGGAGCTTGGCGATTCACGGGTAACCCGGCCGAACTTGGCGGTTTACTTGAGACCCGGCTGAGAATTGACGATCCACTGGCGACCCGTTTGGACCTGGCGGTTTACGATTCATTGGTAATCCGGCAGGCGGGTCAGAGGAGCGACAAGACCCGGTGGCCCAACGGGCGGTTCATGAAGGCCGATTCATACTATGGTGGGCCGGTTTACAAGGAAAGGCGTGAGGAATATTTGTCTTACAAGGAGTTAAGACCTGGACTTGTTTCCGGTTTGTATTAGAGATAGACTAGTCCTAATCCTAATAGGACTCCACATGTAACCCGCCCCTTCAATATATATAAGGAGGGGCAGGGCTCCCCAAAGAGAGGGATAAGAAAACAATCAACAATCTCTAGGGCTAGACACAAAGAGCCGGTTTACGGCGTCTCCCTCGTGATGATAATGAGATCTAGCCTCAAACAGCATGTAGGGTTATTACCGGATGATGTTTCCCGGGGCCCGAAGCTGTCTAAATCCTCGTCTTGTGTTGCGTCTCTCGATTCCGCTCAACCCCTCTCAAGCTACCACATAGATGCGCTGGCCTCACGACTAAAGTCCTCACCCTAGGACATCTGCCATGACGATTCCACGACATCCCCGGCCAGCTTTTCGCCTTCGGCAGCATTGTTTTGCATCCCGATCCGACCGACCATCTAGGCCGTGTGGAGAGTTTCGCTCCAAACCAAGTCATCACGTTCGGACATCTGGAGTACACCACACGACCTTATGATAAGAACTTGCATATATAGTCATCCACAAGGTTTTTGATGCTATCACTTCTGCATATAGTCATACGTGCTTATGATAAGAACTTGCATGCCATCTTTTGTCCTACCCTCCCGTCGCAGCAGGGTCCATAAGGAAACTAAGGGATATTAAGGCATCCTTTTAATAGAGAACTGGAACAAAGTATTAACACATAGTGAATACATGAACTCCTCAAACTACGGTAATCACCAGAAAGAATATCAATTATTGTCACCTTTGGGTATGCGGATCATAACACGTAATAGGTGCGTATAACTTGCAAGATAAGATCAAGAGCTCAAATATATTCATGAAAACATAAAGGGTTCAGATCTGAAATCATGGCACTCGGGCCCTAGTGACAGACATTAAGCATAACAAAGTCATAGCAACATCAATCTCAGAACATAGTGGATACTGACGTGGCTTGAACTGTGTCGGTATTTCCCCAAAGAGGAAGGGATGATGCACCAAAGTTACGGAAAGTATTTCCCTCAGTTATGAAAGCAAGGTTATCAATCCAGTAGGAGAACCAAGCAACACTATGTAATGGTACCTGCACACAAAGAACAAATACTTGCAACCCAACGCGCAAGAGGGGTTGTCAATCCCTCTATGGTAAAAATAGATTAAATTGTATGAGATTGGATAAATAGATCTAGAAAAAACACAAAATAAAATAAGTAAAGAAAAAGTGCAAGAAAGTATTTTTGGGTTTTTGGAATAATAGATCTGAAAACAATACGATAAAAGATAGATCCGGGGGCCGTAGATTTCACTAGTGGTTTCTCTCGAGAAAATAGTATACGGTGGGTAAACAAATTACTGTTGGGCAATTGATAGAAGAGCAAATAATTATGGTGATATCCAAGGCAATGATCATGTATATAAGCATCACGTCCAAGATTAGTAGACCGACTCCTGTCTGCATCTACTACTATTACTCCACACATCGACCGCTATCCAGCATGCATCTAGTGTATTAAGTTCATGGAGAAACGGAGTAATGCAATAAAAAGATGTCATGATGTAGACAAGATCTATTCATGTAGGAATAGACCCCATTTTTTTAATCCTGAATAGCAATGATACATGCGTGCCTCGCTACCCCTCCTGTCACTGGGTGAGGACACCGCAAGATCGAACCCATCACAAAGCACCTCTTCCCATTGTAAGAAAAATCAATCTAGTTGGCCAAACCAAACCAAAGTTTCAGTGAAGAAATATGAGGCTACAACAATCATGCATATAAGAGATCAAAGAAAACTCAAATAATATTCATAGATAGATCTGATCATAAACTCGCACTTCATCTGATCCCAACAAACACACCGCTAAAAGTCATTACATCAAATAGGTCTCCAAGAACATCGAGGAGAACATTGTATTGAGAATCAAAAAGAGAGAAGAAGCCATCTAGCTACTGCCTAAAAACCCGTAGGTCTATAGTGAACTACTCACACATCATCGGAGGAGCACCAATGAGGATGATGAACCCCTCCGTGATCGTGCTCCCCTCCGGCATAGTGCCGGAATAGGACTCTAACTGCATCTCATGATTCTGGGATTTGCGGCGGCTGTAATTGTGTTTCGATCGCTCCCTAGGGTTTATGAAATATATGAGTATTTATAGAGCTGAGAGACAGTGGAGGAGACTTTCGTGGGCCCCACCACCCACCTGGGCGCGCCAGGGGCCTTTGGCATGCCCTGGTGGATTGTGGGCCCCACGGGCCTCCCCTCTAGTGCTTCCTTGGCTCCCAAGTTGTCTTCTGGTCCAAAACAAATCTCCAAAAAGTTTTGCTATGTTTTGACTCCGTTTGATATGGATATTGTGCGAAGTAAAAAAACAAGCAAAAAACAACAATTGGCACTGGGCACTCTGTCAATATGTTAGTCCCAAAAAATGATATAATGTTGCTATAAAATGAAGGTAAAACATCGAAAAATGATAATATAACAGTATGGAACAATCAAAAAATTATAGACACGTTCGAGACGCAGATACTAGGGATCAAGCCCTAACAAATTAACTCGATTACATGATAAATTACATCCAAACCCATCACCGTCCAGCAATACTACAAAGGAATTACTCACTCCCGGTGGCGAGCGTCATGAAATTGGTGATGAAGAAGGGTTGCTGCTGATGATGATGACGACGAATCCCCCTCTCCAGAGCCCCGAATGGACTTCAGATCTGGCCTATCGATGAAGAACAGGAGGTGGCGATGGCTCCGTATCATAAAATGCAATGAAACTTCTTCTCTTATTTTGTTTTGGAAAATAAAAATTTATAGACTTGAGTTTAGGGTCAAAGGAGCCTCGTGGGTCGCACGAGCTACATGTGCGTGCCTAGGGGTGGCTACGCCCATGTGGCTCGTGAGCCACTGGTGGCTCCCCTTTTGTGGATCTTTGCTCCAGTATTTTTTATATATTTCATAAAAAATCTTCAAAATGTTTCGTTCAACTCCGAGAACTTTTATTTCTGCAAAAAACAATACCATAATAGTTCTGCCGAAAACAGCGTGAGTCCGGGTTATTTTCATTCAAATAATGCAAAGTAAAGTCCAAAACAAGAGAAAAAGTGTTCAGAAAAATAGATACGACGGAGATGTATCAGTTATCTTTTGGGTCGTGCCGACCAACCTCTGCCTTAACGCATCATGAGGCGGATTGGCAAGCAACTCATTGAGTATGTCCTCGCCGGAGGGACCAAGATCGCTTTCGGCTGGATCATCACGTGTGCGTTCAGGATTGTTGTTGCCATTGGCACCGTTGTCGTTACCGTTAGTGCCATTGTCATTTCCGCTGGCATTGTTGTCATTGCCGTTAGCACCATTACCATTGTCGTTGGCACCGCTGCCATTGCCATTCGTGTTGTTGCCATCGTCATTTCTGCCTCCTCTATAGTTGCTAGAGTTGGGCATGTCCACCATATAGATGATGTAGGTTGAGGTTGTCGTCCACTTGTCGGAAGGGATGGTGGCTGTTGGCGGGTTGTGCTAGAGTTGTCGGTCTTGTTGGTGGCACGTTCGAGGACGTCGGTTAGGTCTTCGACGTTAGCAATGGGATGGGTGGTGGGTGGGCTAAAAAATCCGACCTCTACCGAGGATTCTCATACCCGATTGTATACAGTCGTCCGAAGATTTCGAAACCGATCTAAAAACTCGTCTAGAAGAAATTTCTCGCGCTCCTCCTGGTCTTAGCCTGATTCCGAGATAGGGCGAGACAGCTTCGGGGTCTGATCCAACATTGACTCCAAAATAATTCTGAACATTCCTCCCAACCTTGATCCAGAATCATGACCCGAGGAAGTGGCTTCGAGACCCGATCTGACATTGACCTTAGGTTGTCGCGCTCAGTCATGACCTGATCTGACATTCAGGCCATGGGGAGGGCTTCGGGGGCATGATCTGAGGTAGACTCTAGAAGAAGATTCTCATGCTCATCCTGGTCCTGATCTAATATCGTACTTGGACCGAGCGGTTCACGCTGCTCCTCAGCTTGGTATGATACCCATCTTGTGAAGATCAGCTCACCGCGGCAATCCGCGGTATACTCCATGTTGCCGAAACCAATGGTCCGGCCTGGAACGAAGGACTCGACTTGGACGTGGTGGCCATCTCAGTTGGCGCCGCCGCCAAAGACGAACATCTGGCCGAGTACGAAGGTTGCACCAGCCATGATCTGCTTGTTGATCTTGACTCCCACCGATCCGTGACGATCACCCAACGGGATCTGCATGGGCCGCCACTGAGAGAGCTAAATCCGGCAGATCTTGAGGTAGGGGATCGTAAGCTAGATGCCTTGAAATGAAGGTAATAGGGACGCAAGGTTTTTACCTAGGTCCGGACTCTCTGAGAAGATAATACCCTACGTTCTTCTTCGATTGTATTATTGTGTTGGGGTGTACAAAGTACAAGTAATCTATCATAAGATTGTAATGTGTTTCCACGGGTCTGGCCCTACCGGTGAAGAGCTGGACGTGGGAGACCGACGTGCCCACGACCACGAAGAGTAAACAAGGCTAGTTTTACTTTTGCTATGTAAAAATGGTGTATCCGCTTACATTACATTTGATGCATGAGGTTGGATGACTGCCCTGTATCTGTGTCCACGGACGCATCGTCAAGGATGTTTAGTGTGCCCGGTTTGCAATACACCGTTAGAGATGTCCTAAATATTTTTTTGTTAGAATACCTATAGTCGGATTTAGCAAATCCGGTCCTTCAAACGTCCGCGAGCGTGTCCGGGCGTGCCCGTTTTGAGTCCTTATTTATGTGTGCATATAGCCATGCTTGTCATTTTCTTCCTTATGTATCTGCTCACATGCATGTGATTGATGGAGATGAAAAAAGAGAAAGTAAGGAAAAATAAAAAAAGACAAAAATGTGGTCTGGGGTGGCCGTCCTACACGGCGGACTGACTGAACACATTAGGTGGGAATATGAGTGTTTGCGAACAACCTAAATGTATAGGAACAATATGAGATGTTTGATTGGACCATTTTTTTCATTTTCTCTCATGCTCGACACATTGACCGGGCGCGTCTGCGAAGGATCTGAGGCTGTTTCACAATCTCACGCATGATGAACTGCTAGAGCGAAAGAAAAAGTTTGACCATTTCTCTCGTGCACAAAAGAAGACAAGAGAGAGAAAAGGCCCTGAAGACACGGTGATGAAACCTATGACCCCGAACAAGAAATAAAACACACGCAATGCCGCATGCATCGCTGTCGCCTTGCTTTGCCCGCCATGTAAAATTCAAGTACAAATGCCTCCTACATATAAATTGCACCTTTTCCCATGAAAGAGAATCCTAGCTAGCGCCAGATAAGTAGAGAGAAGATGGCCGGCGCGCTGCTCGTGGCGCTGCTGGCCGTGGCCTGTGCCGCGGCCGCCGGCCCCGTCGTCGGTCAGTTTGCACCTGCTCAGTCAGTTGGTTGCAAGCCGTGTGCTGAGCGCTAACGTATGCTCCGTACGTGTTGAATTTGTATTGCAGTTGCAGGAGACACGGCGTCCAGGTGCGAGGGAAAAAGCTGCGGCATGGGCACCTGCAAGGAGGTGCCGGTGGTGCCGCTCGTGAGCCCCGACGGCTATGAGTGCGACTGCAGCCCAGGGTGGTCGCGCCTCGACGTCCTCGAGCCAAACACGCCCTGCAACTTCCCTCTCTGTAAGCAACCATGGCATGCATGCTATACGTCCTTACAATTTTTCTGAGCTCGCCCTTTCCATTTCTCCTGCAAATCTTTGTATTTCCGTTATGCATATAATGGAAGAGGATGCGCGGTTCTTAGCTGCCTGCCACATCGTCTCTGCCCTTTGTAGGTCCCTCGGATCTTAGCTGCCACATGCCCAAGCTGAAGCCGCCGCCATTTGGAAAGAATTTCACAACTGACCGTAAACTCACGGAATTCAAACCATGATTTACCGCATGCATGCTCGACTATTCAAACCATCATCTCCTCCGTTTCTTCGTCTCAGCCTGCTTAGTCGTCGACTGTGGCCCAGAAGGCACGTGCGTCAAGCAAGAGAGCTCCCCTTACTTCCACTGCCAGTGCAACCCGGGCACACCCAACGCGCGCAACGACCCTTCCCTCTTTTGCACCAACTGTATGATCCCTCTTAACATTTCTTCCTCGTCGTCATCTTCTTGTTGTTGTTTTGCTTAGCCCGAGACCTTTTTCCTGATCTTGTAGGTGCCGTCGGCGACAACGGATGCGCGGTTCCGCCCGCGCCTCCGCCGGCTCCTTCAACAGGCCCTCCTCCGTCAACGGCGCCACCTGGTAATGATCACGATTCATCTGCACCGGCTCTTGCCTCCATCACCAAAGGCAATGCAACCTCACTAGGTTCCGTCTGATTCTCCATTATTCCGTCGAGATCATCATCGTATGGTAAACATGCGCGTGCACACACAGCCTTGCATCGACCCCCCCCCCCCCCCCCTCCCATGTCTATGGACCCTTTCGGCATAGTTTAACCGAATCTGACCCCTCTTTAAAAATATTTCGGGATCTGACCCTCTCTCTACCGCCAACAGGTCCAGCGGTAGCCTAACACATCCTACCGCCAAACGTCATGGCGGTAAGGTAACGGCAGGCCGCTGATGGCCGTTTGGGCTGCATAACCCTACCGCCGAGGGACCTCGCGGTAGGTTTGCGAAGTGGATAAGGAGTTGTGGTGGGGGTTGTGTTCCCTCACCCAACCATTCACCCCCATTCTCCTAACCTGTCTCCCCCGAGCTCAACCCCTCTCTTCCTGTGTATCCAGCTAGATCATCCATGTTACTCCTGGACCTCTTCTTTCTTCTTCTTCCCTTTGTAGGCACCATGAGTTCGGGATCAGGAATGATATGTGGGCCATCATACTCAGGCCACTGTGACTGATCGAGGAAAGGTTGGAACTGAGGCGCCCATGTCAACCTTGTTTGTTCCAATGCGAACTCATGCAACTGCACGATGGTACCATCAGATACGGGCAAGTTTCTCGCCCTCGCCGCTGTCATGACATGCGATCAAGGCCAATGATACTTAATTATGAGGCCTCTCGCACTGACACCACCGGTTTTTGAGGTGCACCTTGTACGCAATACCACCATACGACACACCATCCCATGTTGTGCCATCTGGCTCATCCACTTCGGTAGATCATATCTTTTTCATTGAATCTAATGATTTTGTTGATGCGAAGACTTGCATGCTTGAAACTTCAACCAGTCATCAACCTTTAAGGGATAGTCCTTCTTTTCACCTATTCATTTGGCGGTGATTCGGGAATGTTTTAGGAAATACTCATTGAGCTTGAAGAAAGTATATTTCACTACTGCAATCTCGGGCAATGAACGGACACCCTTGAGCACATTGTTGAAGAATTCCACCATGTTGCTTGTCATGTCGCCGTATCTCAAACCTCCTTCATCGTAAGCGCGTGACCACTTATGCTTCTCCTCAAGATGCCTTGTCAAGAATTCTCTCCCTCCTTTGTTCTTCTCCAACGCCTTGAAGAGTTTATCATAACGACTTTTGAATGTATCGGTGTTGAATGCCACGTAAACATCGGTAAGGTGATCTTTCCAAAACTCCTTGCTCTTGCATGGGAAGGCCTAGAATATCAACTTATATTGCTTTGAGAATCCCATGATGCCGATCCGATATGTTGCATACCTCTCTCTTGCCAATCACCTTGGTCCGCACATGGCCCATGAACCACTCCCAGTTGTTGTCGTGCTCGGAAGGGGCCAACGCAAATGCTGCCGGCAACACGTTATCATTGGGTGAGTGCATTATAAGCACAGGAAGTCTTAGAAGGATCTTTTTCCTGTTTAATATAATGAATACACTAAAAGCGACTAATGCATTATTAGTGATCATCCTCCCTGGGATGAAAGCACTTTGCTTAAGAGAAATTATACCATCCATCAAAGGCCTTAACCGATTAACTAAATATTTTGATATCACCTTATAGACAACATTACATAAGCTTATGGGCCTACAATCAGATATTCTGAGAGGGTTAGAAATCTTAGGAATCAGAAGAATAGAAGTAGAGTTCGCACCTTCCGGCATAATACCAGGCCGAAAGAACTCCTTGACCGCAGTTAGAACACTGTCCTTCAAAACTCCCCAATTATGCTGGAAAAACGGGCCGGAAGCCATCCGGACCGGGGGCTATTAGAGGGCCAATCTGAAAGAGGGCTCCCGAAATTTCCTTGTTAGAAAACGGCACACAAAGTTTAACATTATCCTCAACAGAAACCCGTGGCTCAATCAAGTCCAAAATAGGAGATGCATCAAGAGTAGGATCAACCGAGAAGATATTATGAAAGTAGTCGTTTGCTACCTTTCCCATTGCTGACAAATATGAATGTACTGTCCCAATGCTATTTGTAAGCTCCTTAACTTATTTGCCTTGCCCTCCAAACAACATTGTTCTGAATTTTTTTTGTATTTCTATCTCCTTCCTTAAGCCATGTAATTCTAGATCGCTGCAACCACATCATTTCCTCTTGGTACAACAACTTGTTAATCCTGTCCGACACTTTACGGATATCCTGTCTGTCCGCGTTCATGATGATAGGATCTTCTAGTTGAGTCCTAGACTTAGCCAGTTCTCGCGTAACGTTGCCAAACTTCATACTCCAAGATTTGAGGGCCGACATAGTTTTGCTAAGGGTGTTCTGCAGCTCGGCCATGTTGCCCACCGACCCAACAGAATCCCAAGATTCTTTAATTACATCAGGCAGCCCCTCGTTTCTCTCCCAGAAGAACTCGTAATGTCGCGATCTTGCCTTACTGGACCCGGGTCCGGAGCTCCCTTGACTACCACAGCCACATGATCTGAACAGGGTGAAGGAACATGCAAAACAGAAGCGAAGGCAAACATGGTGTGCCATGCATTAGTAGCCACCGCTCGATCAAGACGAAACGGACATTACCATCTCCACTTCTTTGGTTATCGTATGTGAACGATGTAGCAACATAGCCAAGATCAATCAGCCCACCAGTCTCCAAAGTGTCCCGAAATGCTACCATTTGTGGTTCTCCCCTCGGTGTAGTTGCCATGTGTTCAAAGCCTCAAAGAGCTTCGATTTAGTCTCCTACTACAAGCCATGAAAGGTCACTGATTCCTCTCAAATTAAGGAGTTTTGTCCACATGAGGTGACGACTTTCAACATGCCGCTCACCATATACACAGGTTACCCTCCACTGCTCGGCTCCCTCATGTAATCGGATAGTTGCATCTATAAAGCACTCCTCTTTATATTATATCCACAAATGCAAGACTCAAGCTAGTACAAAGATAAACCTCCACTCATATCATTGCTATCCATACCCGCAAACCCTTTAAGTGGTTGTTTGGATATAGGGAATTAGATGTGAGAATTTAGAAAACGAGTTTTTGGCAGATTTTTTATAGGAAAACCAGCTTTTGTTAGTTATTCTGTTAAGGTCAGTACATACAATACCTTGTTTGGATGCGAAAATAGAAGAACGCGGTTTTGAGTTCTTCGTTTTGGGGAGAAAACAATTCATGGAGGTGTAGTGCTTCGGCTCGCTCTTGGCAACCACACGCACAGTGGCAAACAACCACACCGTAAACGGCTCTCTGGCGGAGGTTCGCGGTTGTCAGCGTGCCCGCCGGGGTGATCGCGCTTATCGCCTGACCGTGCTCTGCTTCGTTCGCCGGTGTCATGCATGTTGGTCCAGGTCCCCACTGAACGATCGCTCCGGTGACGAATTCTTTCCGCCGTGAAGATGCACGTACATGTAGCTCGCATATGGTTAGACACAAGTACACGGAGTAAGTCGCCTTGATTGATTCTCAGGCCAGACATGCATGTAACACCTAGCTGCTGGATTGATTCGCCGGTAACAGCACAACACACATGCTAGGGAGGCGCTGGGCTAGGTGGAGCATCACAACCTTCCTGGGTGCCTGGCCGAGATCGGCAAGCTGCTGTCATAGCCGGCGGAGTTTACCATGATCTGGGGAGTAAATTATAAAAAACCACCATAATTCGGGACCCTAATTCACAAAACCACCATCATTCAGTTTATTTTCAAAAAACCACCAACATTATGCTTATAGTTTTCAAAAAAACGCTGATCGCTTAGATAAACACTTGCTGACTCTGAAATTGACATATAGGCCCCACTGTAAGCAATGACATGGCAACCAAAACTGACGGCGTTTGACTAGAGATTAGTTCACCGTTAAAATAGACATGGGCCCACATGTCAGTGCGATATTTTTCTCCTCTAAAAAAATACAGTCATAGCCGTCCTACTCCCCCGTACCGTCCACACGACAGCCCCCGCAGTCCCGATCTGCACAGCAGCCGCCGTCGCCCCGATCCACTCAACAGCCGCCGTCGCCCCGATCCACTCAACAGCCGCTGTCGCCCCGATCCGTAAGGATCCCGCGCCGAACCTCCGACCGGCGCCGGCAAGGTGAGGCAAGCCGCCGCTGCCCTGCCGTTCTTTCCCGCTCTCTGCTGCGGCAGCGGAGCAGCCGGTGGCGGCGGCCAGAGGGAGCAGCTAGTGGCGGCCGGATGGAGCAGCAGGTGGCGGCGGCTCGAGAACGCTCCGCCGCCTCGTCCAGAGCGCGTCGCCGCACCTTCCCGTCTCCTCTAACTCCGACGAGCTGCACCTCCCCATCTCTGACATGGCGACCTCGACCATATGGGCTCAGGCTCAACAATCTAGAGCGGATCAAGGAGGATGGCGACGACGACTCCGGCGACCTCCGTGACCAACCCTGCTTCTGGTCAGCTGCGCCACGAGCTCGTGCAGGAGGTGCCTCGCGGCCAGCTAGATGCTGCTCCGCTGCGCCACAAGCACGAGGGGGCAGCGTCACGGGAATAGAAGGGAGGGCCGGAGGCGGCGGCGCTGGGAGGCTCATCCGCTAGCGGTCGGGCTGGCCGGAGCCAGCGGGGATCGTGCCTGTAACGGAGGTGCGAGGCGCTCCACCTCTCCTGGCAACTGCATGTGTAGAAAGGTCACGGGAGACGTTGTTGACCAGTAGTGCCATCTCGCCCAGGGCCACGTGGCACCTGACAGTGGCCCCCAAGCGTCATGTTTCGACTTAAACTGCTCTAATCGAGCTATCAGCGTTTTATGAAAACTGTCAGCACAATGTTGGTGGTATTTTGAAAAAAAATCGAATAGTGACGGTTTTGTGAATTAGGGTCCTCAATTGTGATGGTTTTTTGCAATTTACTCTGATCTGGGCGTGAGACTTCGTTGATCTCCTGGTGCATATAGAAAACCCATTTATATAAAAATGTCTATTAGCCGTTTTTGTATAAACTCGTTTTTCGGGCTTTTGGAAAACTCGGTTTAGTATATCCGCGAGTTAGTTAGATAATCCAAACAATGTTTTGAGTTGTTACACCAGAAATCAGGTTTACGGGAAACTAGTTCTCTATAATCTAGCTATCCAAACAACCCCTAAGTCCCAGTCGGCCACATATTCTTCTCATCTTGGTTTCCTTTTGCCTGGTTTCACACAAGAACACAAGTGTGGGGGAATGCAACTGTACCATAGTCGTAAGTTCGCAAACTGTCCGAGAATTCTCCCCTCCCCGACAGTTCCAACTAATTAAATTCATTGGGTCCGGCGGTCCTCCATCCCAAAGGTTGCCTCGGTTGTCATATCAGTGTCTTCCACAAGCCCATCCTGTCCCTGCCTTCGTGTCTTAACAATGGGTACCTTGCCCGAAGTAGAATTAGGGGGTATAGATCCTTGTTCCCCCGGCCAAAACCCCATTCTCTAGGAGCAACACAGTGTTAGAAACTTTCCCTACCAGGTTTGGAACCGTCTGCCCTCGAACATTAATCGTGCCATCATCTTTGATCAGCCTTTTACGGGCACTTTTGCCATCATCCCCCGCCGATAGGTCATTAACATCCTCCATGTCATCGCTCACAGTACCATCCCCCTTCCTCGACCACCAAGTGGTGCCATTCTTCCTCCTCGGTCACCTCTACCACGATTTCCTCTTCCCCCGCCTCAGCTAGGACCGCCAAAGGCGCCACAATCACCTCCAGAATTTGTCCATTCACCTCCTCTACCACCCCTCACCCTAGCACCAACCGGTTCACTATTCCAATGTAACTAGTCTCCCCACTCGCATGAGCTCGTTCATGAATCCCATCACCACATTCCTCCACAACGTGTCCCATACAGCCACAAAAAAAGCAAAAAATTGGTAATTTTTCATAACTAACCGGGTACTTCTTCCTCTCCTTCAAGGTAATAGGAACAAATCTAACTAGAGGGTTATTCACGTTTACAAAAACTCTCACCCTCAAGTAGCTTGATAGATTGATCTTCCCTTCATTAACCACAACCGTGTATGGGGGATCCCCAACTTGCTTGGCCACCTTCTCAGCCAACTCTTTCTTCCTTGTTAGCCCATCCGGTAGCCCCTTAATCCTTGCCCACAAAGGATACATATTCAGAGCATAATCAAAAACATTGGTGAAGCCATCGTACTCAACTAGCACAACTGGATCTCTTCGGAACTGCCATGGCCCTCCCTCCATAACACGTTTCCAATCACCTAGACAATGGCATTGAGCCAAAAAAGATTTGGGCCTTTGATATGAAAGTTACCCCCTAAGCACATGACCATGCGCTTCTCATGGAGTTTAGGAGCGCTGCATGGCTGAACTTATGCATGGTGTGAACCCTAAACACGGCGAGCCATCGAATTGCTTGATCAACGCATCCACCTCCTCAGACAGATCTAGGTCCTCTTTCCCCTCACCATGCAAATTAATACCATCAAACATGTCCCCGAGATCTGGTTCCGGGTCGAATTGGCCCTAGCCTCCATCATCATCCCCCTCCTCACGGAGTGCCTCATCCGCTTCCTCCTCACGATCCTTCTCCCGGTTCTCCATGCATCACCGGTGGGGCAGATTGCCCGCTGTTTGAACTCCCATCTACTTGCATCTCTCTATCCTCCTGTCCTCCCCTCCATCCTTCCTTCGTGACCCCCGCGCCCACCAACGTGAGCGGCGGATCCATGCAGGAGCGGCTAGATGATCCCTCGCTGAAGTGCCGCCGACCGATGTTTGGGAACCAGAGAAGATCTGGCAGAATTACGTGGACTCTGTCGTCGTCGCCAGGGGAAGGGGTAGACCCTACGCGGAACTGTAGGGAAATATAATTTTGTTAGCTAACTATGAAGGGAGTATTTGTTACGTCGTTGCTTCTCACTCACGTATGATGAGCTGCCAGAGAGAAACAAAAGATTGGACCATTTCTCTCGTGTCCAAAAACGACAAGGCCTCAACTCAAACAAAGAAAACAAAAGAAGAGAAAATCTAGTGAAGACACGGGAAACCCTACACGGATAGGTTGGCACAGGCGATGAAACCTATGGCCCCGAACAAGCAATAAAACACACGCCCCGCTTTGCCCGCCCCTCCCCCTCCCCTGTACAAATTGCCTCCTACAAGTTGCACCATTCCCCAGAAAAGAAAGAAAGTCCTAGCTAGCGCCAGACAAGTCGAAAGAAGATGGCCGGCGCGCTGCTCGTGGCGCTGCTGGCCGTGGCCTGTGCTGCCGCCGCCGTCGTCGGTCAGTCCTGTTCGACGGCCATGCACTTGCTCAGTCAGTTGGTTGCAAGCCGGGTGCTGAGCGCTGACGCTCGCTGGGTATTAAATTTGTATTGCAGGAGGCACGGCGTCCAGGTGCGACGGAAAAATCTGCGGCATGGGCACCTGCAAGGAGGTGCCGGTCCTGCCGGTCGTGAACCCCTACGGCTACGAGTGCGACTGCAGCCCAGGGTGGCTGCGCCTCGACGTGACGCCAATCACGCCCTGCAACCTCCCTCTCTGTAAGCAACCATGCATGCTATCTACTCCCTCCGTTCCAAATTTCTTGTGATTTTAGTTCAAATTTAAACTAAAACCACGATAAGTAATTTGGAATGCAGGGAGTAGACGACTATACGTACAAATTTTCTAAGCAATCATGGTATGAACTGGGGCCAAGTTCATCGTCTCTGCCCTTTGTAGGTCCCTCGGCTCTTAGCTGCCACATGCCCAAGCTGAAGCCGCTGCCGTTCGGAAAGAATTTCACAACTGACGGTAAACTCTCGATCGGAATTCAAACCATGATTTACTGCGTGCTTGGCTATTCAAACCATGATCTCCTCCCTTCCTTCCTGTCAGCCTGCTTAGCCGTCGACTGTGGCCCAGAAGGCACGTGCGTCCAGGAAGAGAGCTCCCCTTACTTCCACTGCCAGTGCAACCCGGGCACACCCAACGCCCGCAATGATCCTTCCCTCTTTTGCACAAACTGTAACATCCCTCTTAACGTTTTATCTTGTTGTTGTTGTTGTTGTTGTTGTTAGCCCGAGACCTTTTCCCCGATCTTGTAGGTGCCATCGGCGACAACGGATGCGCGGTTCCGCCGCCTCCGCCGGTGGGCCCTCCTCCGTCATTGGCGCCACCGGCCGGTGATGATGACAATTCATCTGCACCGTCCGCTTCATCCATCACCAAAGGCAATGCAACCTCACTAGGTTCCAGCCGGCACAAATAACGGAGGAAATGGAATGCTCACAGCTAACTAACGGCGCTGTGGGCGTATTTTGCAGGCTCCGTCTCCTTGCAGAATCTCCCGCGGCTGCTGATGCTGGTGACCTCGCTCACCGCGCTTCACATTCTGTGATTATTACGTGGACAGCACGCTGTGATGCGGACGGATGCACTGATCAAGACTCCGTACGTAGGACCGTGGGAGCAGCAAAATGTACGTAAGCACGTATGTGTGGTGCATACTGTGCATGCGTATATATGCTGCTGCTTCTGGTGCTTTTACTTGATATATGCATGCATGTATTCCTACGCGTTGTTCACAAGGGAAGACCAGATCATTTCTATTAACAAATGTTTGAGGTGAATTTGTTTCATCTAAGAGCTACAAGGTCATTATTTGAATGTTATATTCATACGGTGGAGAGCTAATAAAGGAGAGTTTACAGATTAGCCGGTCACTTCTGGTGGATTAGATGGTTACAGTGGTGAGGACTTTTTTTTTTTTGAAACAAGGCAAAAGATTTGCTATTTTCATTAATTAAGAAGAAGGTTTAGACATAAGCCGTAAAGCGGCAAAAAGTAAAGTTCGACTCTAGCGACATAAGTAGAATCAAATGCTTGCCTCCAGCAAGCGCCCAGAGGCGGGCTTCCTCATCAATTTTGCTGACGACAATCGTTGTCGGAGCAACCATGTTGCGAAAAACGCTTGCATTTCGTTCCTTCCAGATTTCCCAGGAGACGAGCATCATAACCGAAGCAAGGGCCTTCTTGTGTTGGTCTCCCGCGCCCACCGCCTTGATCCACCAAGTTCAAACCAAATCCTCATTCTGCCAAGACATTGGCGTGTAGTCGTGAATGCCAAGCTAGGCGGTGATCTCGTTCCAGACTCGAACAGAGAATCAACACTTAAATAATAGGTGAGCCGACTCTTGCACTTGTTTGCAGAGAAGGAAAAGGGGACAATTAGATCAACCCCTTCGCGTCAGTCGATCAGCCGCCCAAACTCGGTTCTGAGGAATTGACCAGGCGTAGAATTTGCACTTCCGAGAGGGGCCCACATCTTCCAAATCATGGCAATGTTGGGGCTGTAGGTGAGGCCCGCAAATTGCGCCAAGTACACCGTCACGTGAACTACTCCCCACTGGTAGTGAATTTCCATGAAAATAGTATCCTTCCTATCATGTCTGAGATTTACACTTGCAATCATCTCCTAGAGTTTAGCAAACTGTTGGACATGTGTCAAGGTGCGTCCTGGGTGTTAATCAATCTGGTGAATCCAAGTATTGTCCAGTGACTTGCTAACCACACACGCCTTCCTTTCTAATATCTCAAAAATCTTAGGTGTGATGTCTCTGGGCCAAATACCATCCAACCAAGAGGATTCCCAGAATTTCACCGTCTTACCATCGCTGATGCACACCCTTGTGGCCGCCACAAAAAGATCCTTATCACCCTCAGAACAGGGTGTCCCCATCCCAGCCCACGTTTTTGACGGGTCAGCCCACTCGAACCAAATCGAACGAAGACGTAGAGCAGAAGCAAACTTTTTAAGGTCTAACATACCCAGCCCCCTCCCCCCCCCATAGATATTGGGCTTGCAGACAAGGTTCCAGTTAACTTTACATTTGCCTCCGGTCACCGAATCACATCCTCCGCCTTGACATTTGTCTCAGACTTTCAATCTTTTTCGTAACTTCAACCGGGAGGTCAAGAGGTGTGATATGGTATATTGCAATGTCCATGAGGACCACTTTGACCAAGACAATGCGCCTTGGCTTTGCCACATGCATGGCCGACCAGGGGGAGTTTGGCAGCCACCTTATCCTCCAAAAACAGAAAGTGGATGCGCTTGAGTCTCTTAATTGACAATAGAAGGCTAAGATATAACATTGGGAATGAGATCTTGACCGTGGGGAAGGCCTAGAAAATGTCGTCAAGGTTGATGTTGGCACATCGAATGGGTGCCACAAGGCTTTTGTTGCAGTTGGTGACTAAGTCAGTAACATCACCAACGGATTTGAGAGTGGATGCCAGGAAATGGATATCCTCCTTGATTGGTGCAACTAAAAATGGCCGCATCATCCGCATACAGAGATACCTGAATGGGGTGGCCTCGAGTGCAGCTTGCCCTGTTGTGTAGCATTGGCGAGGATGTGGTGGAGCGATTCAATGGCAAGCACAAAAGGTAGGGGGAAAGCGGATTCTCCTATCGAAAACCACAACCATACTTGATTGGGTCGCCTGCAACACCATTGAGGAGAACTCTATATGAGGCCGTGGAGAGGAGAGCGGAAATCCAAACTCTGAATCGGCTTGGAAAGTGATGATGTCTCAGTAGGTCCGTCAAGTAGTCCCATCTGACCGAGTCAAAAGCTTTTTTAATATCTAACTTGAAGATCAAGGTTGGAGATTTGTTTCGGTGAAGACGATATGCCAAGTTGCAAGCATACATAAAGTTATCATGGATGCTTTTTTCTTGATAAATGCACTTTGTGTGTTAGAGACGAGCGCTGACATGTGGAGGCAAGATGAGTTGCATGCCATCATCATCGTGATGATCTTAGCAACCGCATGGATGAGACTAATGGGCCGAAAGTCTGAGATGTCGTCCGCCCCATCTTTTTTTTGGGATGAACGCAATGTTGGCCGAGTTTAGCCGGTGAAGGCTGGAAACATGGTGTCACGCCCCGAGACCAGGCCTAAGCGAGACAGCCGCCACACGCCTATAGACCAGAAGGCCTATAGTCACAGAAGGCATGATTAAGCAGGCATAAACCAGCAGTGGATTACAAAAACTCATATATTGACTATACAAATTCCTTTCCGTTTACAAATGTCCAAAATTCGTTAAATTCTCTAATCGTTTTCCACCCACTGGTACAGCCTATTCTTGAATGACCTCTTCTGGGTATACTTAAGTTACATCGTCTACATCCAAAAATAGAGGAAGCAAGGATCATACTCTGCAATCAGATACTTCACTATTGAACAAGGAGAATAGTATGACGATGCATATCAATAGATGAACTGAACAAGGTAATAATTATTTGAACATGTTTCAAAGGGAATGAGCAAAATGAATGACATAGTCAGATTTAGTGGAAACATACAAGGAAAATATTGATATCACATATGACCGCAAGCTTCCCAACCCCGGAGTTACAGGGGTGAAATTTCATACTTTTACGCTCTTAAGAGGGGTACTCGACATCGACATACTCAACTAGAACCACACAGGTTCTAGAAGAGCAGAGCTCTTTAATCCCCCAAGAATCGACCACTGGACTTACTAGTGTCGATCCCTCCTACGGATCCATCATGGACACGCTTTCGAACAAGTGTCGTTCCCAGCAAAGAACTCAGACAGTCCCATACCTGAACTGTGATCGGTACAATATGTTTGCCGTCGTGACACCAATATAGATGGATAGGATGTGTGGTTGAATCGACGATAATATCACCGAATATTAGACAAGACAACACGCTCATGCCTTTAAATGAGTTCCCCTCAACCTTTACATGAGGTTCCCTCAAACACACTGATTTCATCAACGAATGGATACAAGGGCAACATGTCCCCCTCATATGCAATAGAAGCCGGGAGTTGCACAACCTCATAGTCGAAGGAATATGTACTTGACATGAAGAAAGCAATAGCAATAAAACTGAACGATCAATATGCTAAGCTAACGGATGGGTCTTGTCCATCACATCATTCTCCTAATGATGTGATCCATTTATCAAATGACAACACATGTCTATGGTTAGGAAACTTAACCATCTTTGATTAACGAGCTAGTCTAGTAGAGGCTTACTAGGGACACGGTGTTTTGTCTATGTATCCACACATGTATCAAGTTTCCGGTTAATACAATTCTAGCATGAATAATAAATATTTATCATGATATAAGGAAATATAAAATAACAACTTTATTATTGCCTCTAGGGCATATTTCCTTCAGTTCGTAACCATCATCTCTAGCATTTGACACTGATAACTGCCTCCCTCCACTGCTCTGCCCAGGATCGTATCCACCCTCGCCTTCATGTGCAGTGACCTCCTTCACGACAGGAAGCACCAAGGCAATAGGATTGCATCCCCTGCATTCACAACCTTGTAACCACCGCACCCACTTAGAGTCTCACTCTATTGGCCTCAAATAAAAGTAAATTATTGAACTTGACCGTGTCCACAATGCATGAACACCGACGGTGTGTGTTTCAGTATTAAGCCCTAAACTTGCTGTAATCCATTTTTTTAACTGACTGAAGACCATGTTTTAGGTGAGCTCATTGGCACCTCTATGTGAGTAAATTCACTCAGATCAGCTCCCATCTCAGTTGTTTGGACAGTGCCAGGACCGTAGTAAAATATGAACTTCACTACATCAGACATCTCGGCTCACCTAATTTTTTTCAACAACGACAGACAAGTATTAAGCAACAACTTAAAATATCCGCAGTACTAAATATTTGGCATGTATATATATTACGGAATATTAACGAAGCAACTAAAAATATTCACATACCTACAAATATAGTACGGAAATTTAAATATTACGAAAATTTGCTGGAGCAACTACACATATTGACATATTTAAATATTTGACATCTACATATATTACAGATATTACTGGAGCAACTCCAAATACTGACACCTAAATTTTTGACATCCACATATAGTACGGAATATTACCGGAGCAACTTCAAATTTTCACACAACTAAATAGTTGACATCTAAATATATTTACGGATACTACCGGAGCAAATAACAATAATCACACACCTAATTTATTTCACATCAAAACAAATTATTGAATACTACCAGAGCAACTACGAAAAATAAAATGAATGTTAAAATATACCCTTGAAGCGTGCAAGCGAACGACGAACGACGCCTTCAATCACCGTAACCGGAGCCGAAAAACTCCACCAAACTGCCGGAGCTTCACCTCCACCACACTGCCCCCACTTCACCACCACCACCTCCACCTCCACCGCTGCCACAACCTCCACCAATGTGCTAAAGAAAAGCTCCAACAAAATGCTCACCACGACCACCACGAGCTACCCCATCAGTAGATCGAGGTCTTCCTTGGCTCCCCTAACTACGTACAACACATTCACGGTGCTAAATCCGCAAAAAACTGGCCCATTTTGGTGTAGAAATTGGAGGCATTTCTTGCAAGAAAGAGGAGAAAGAAAGAACAGAGAGGAGGAGCTGCTGCGTGTCGAGAAAGGAAGGAGAAAGGAGAAGGAGCCAGCCGTGGTGGGGCCCGCACCCTATCGGCCTGCAGCTGACCGATCGGTCTACAGCGGGCCGGCAGGGGCACCCCGTGACAGACCGCGCCGACAGCCCCCCTCGCGCCCCCTCGCTACATGGCCTGGCGAAAAGGCGGGCGACACGTGGCAAACGGACCAGCTGTCGGCCGGCTGTTGGCTGACTAGGCCCAGTCGGCCTGCTATGGGCTGACTAGGCCCAGTCGGCCAGCAGCGAGCCGACGGCGTATTATTTTTGAAAATGTTGTATTCTGCGTAATATTTATGAAAATTAGTAAAAAAGTGTATTATTTAAAAAAATAGCCAGATAAACAACTTGGCCTGCATGAGCTATTGTTTTTTAAGTTCAAAAAAAAAAAGAAGAAGTGTTCATGCTCAGATTCAGTTCAATAGCATGCATTCCAGTATGTCTGAACAATATGCTTGCAATAATAACACAAGAACTCTATGCTTGGAATCACAATCAACCAAAGGCGAGCCAATAGTTCATTAACCAAGCAAGATTATTTCAGCCCATCCAAATTTTGGCCAAGTCACACTGAACATGGAAATAAAAAGAGAAACAAAAACATAAGAGGGATATCTTCGCTTCTTCAGTCTGAATCCAGGACAAACAGTTACTCTACAACAAGAAGTCAGAACAAACAGGAATTATATGGAATGCACTTGTTATCTTCTACAACGAGGGGCAGTCCAAAAGATAGACAAAGGCTGAAACTTTTTAAATAGGGAAGAACTCCCAGGAAAAATGAAATAGGGAAGCAGAACTAGAGGAGTGCAATCTCTATATATGAGATCAGGCAAAGTAAAACTCCACATAGGGTAAGTCCTTGCAGAACATAACAAAAACTGAACCAAGAAGAAATCCCTCTTTCGACATTCATGCATTTCAGCATAAAGAAAACATAGGGGTCACCCAATCAATTTCATTCTACTTGCAATATAGATGTAAATAGATAGTTCTCTTTCGGACAAAGTGGCCACATGCACGGCGCCCAATTTCATTTAAGCCCTAGAAGAGAAATTAGAGTTCGATACAGACCGGATAGAACATGAAATTGCAGAGTCAACAACAAACATATATAGCAGGTTTTTCTTTTTTTCTGCTACGGCACACATCCAACCATACATAGAGAACTAATCTGAGACATGCATAGATAATTAATTTAGATGTGGTCATCATGCGTCATAGTACTAAAGTGCCATGACAATATCCTTGGCAGCTTTCATGTTAGGCGGCAGGAGCCTAGCAATCAACTCCTTGAGGGCAGATGGGCAACTGCTTTTGAGATGCTTGTAGCCATCACTTGCCATCATTGCCTCCAAATTGGAAGGAGAAGCAAGGAACTGTAAACAGGCTTCCTTGAGTCCATTGCAGCAATGCTGCTCAGCTAAGACCAAACTGGTCGCCACCATGTTGGCATCAATGTGGCTGCGTAACTTGTGCTCGCATATGAGTTTCAGCCTCTCGATATTGTACCTGTCTGCTGCCACGAGTAGGTGGCTAGCCATCATCACATCTAGATGTGCTTCACCTTGGTTGCTAGCCATTTGAAGACCAGGCAGTGAGTCGGTGTATATGAAATGGAGCAAACACTTGAACACATCAGCCTCCATGTCATGGATTTCAATGGGACCGCCGGCTTTCTCCTTCATGGCTCCGAGGAGCTCGGCCCTGAAAACAGGTGACCTCGCGGCGAGAATGAGCCTATGGGCCGAGAACATCTGCCCGCCGACATGAAAGGTCACGTCCGCTCCATCCATGCTCTCTAGCAGGTCGGCGAAATGCAGGTGCAGGTTGCTTGGAGGAACCACAACAAACTGATCATCCATAGTCTCTCCACTGAGAGTCAGAACACACCTAATGCTGAAACAGTCATCTATTATATCACCTGATTGCTCCAGCTCCGCCTTATCTATGAGGAAGCGATAATATGAACTGAGACCAGACGAAGTAGGGCACCCTGGCCATGAATAGATGGTGCTGACGACGTATGGTGGTTCTGGTTGCCCCCCATGTCTATCACGCAGATCAATGGGTGGTCTTGGTAGGTCATCAATAGCATCAGAACATTCAACAACCAGGGATACGTAACGGGCAGAATCACCGATTTCCGATCTACCACCGTTGGGGTAATACCTCAGAATCCAGTCGCAACCTTGCTATACGTACGATCAATTCCCGTCCAACATGTACGATTAGAGACAAAATGTAGATGATCCAGTTTGTGGGCCATAGCATTTGCAGTCTGGTCGTATAGCTATCCGACGAAAGTTAATCGTACGCAGAGCTGTTTTGATCCAAGTCGTGCCCTTTGAAGCTGAGAAGGGGAGAAGCCAGGCACTCGCCGGTCTTGAATCGCTCCTTGGCGCTCGAGTACCCGTCTACCTTGAGCAAGTACGACCTTTCCACAGAATCGGATACAATGGCAGCAGAAAGCTTACACCGATCTGCCATTGCGGTGGCTGGCTAGGTCGCTAGACAGCCCAGGACCCGGATCGAGGATCGGGGCGAGTCCCCAGCGAAGGGCAACGCTGCCTCTGCTTGCCGGCGGAGCAGAAGAGGAGAGTGAGAGCAGGGCGGCAGCAGCAGCAAAAACAAATCAGGGGAATGCGGCGGCGTGAAGAAGTGCTCGGCGTGAGGTAGGGTGATGGTCACGGGAAGAAGTTCGTTTTTGGGCTTAGATGGGCTTCCGTGAGCAAACGGCGCACAGCCCGTGTTCGATTTTTTTTTAAAGTTAATAACAGCTCAAAATTACATCTCTGACCTCCCTCTACTATGCCAGCATGCTTGTATTTCAGTTTCAAAAAAAAATGCTGGTATTTGCCTGTCAAAGAAAAAGTATGCTTGTATTTAGATTGACCTCCCTCTACTAGTCAAAATTTAAAGCATTAGTTGGCACGCAAGTCACCACTTTATCACATGGCACTGTTATATACTCCCTCCGTTCCTAAATATAAGTCTTTTTAGACATTCCACCATGGACTACATACGAAGCAAAATAAGTGAATCTACACTCTAAAAATGTCTATATACATCCGTACGTAGTTTCTAGTGAAATCTTTAAAAAGACTAATATTTAGGAACGGAGGAAGTAGCATTGTTGTCCTTTGGGTATTATGAGGTCCACTTGTGGGAAAATGAAAAATGTTCCAAAACTGACCCTTATCTTACGTATCTACCTTAAGAACAAACAGAAGATAATAAAGATAAATAATGACATAGACCCATCACATATAAAAGGTGCCCACACCCCAAGTGTAGAAGGTGTTGGATAGGCTTCCTATATTTGGGCATCAGTTGCAATACCAGTTTACAAATCTATGTGCCGCCCATAGAACAGACAACATAACTGTGCGCTGTTACCAATATATAAGAATGAACCATTTTCGAGTTCCATTTATCTTACAATCCACATTAATCTCTTTGATCCTTCAATATATACTATGATGGGTTTCTCCCCAAATCTTTCTGTGGTCGTCCTTATCTTACTTCTTGTAGCCACAGGTGGGTCTAACATCATGAACAATCCCTCAAAATACGTGCCTCTGGAGTTTGTGCACAAATATACGGATGGTACATGTTTTTTATTTTCTTTGTTATTTTTATGCAAAATCCAAAAGAAGCCTTATTTTCTTTGCTCATGCAATACTTTTTCGACATGCCGCTCCACACGGCTCCTCTTCTTTGTGTTGCCATGTCATTGAAATTTTCATCATCTTGCTTGTTGCCCAATACCATTCTCTGCCATGGCAGCCGGTGTTTTCTTCTCCTATTCTTGCTTGTAGGCCACAACCATGGTACCACCTCCCTAACCCTCCCACTAGAACTAGAATGAGAAATAAACATATAGTGAACTAGATGAGTTCATAGCCATCTTATATGACTTCGCACCATATGATAGGATCCTAGTTTGGATTTTATTAGAAAGTTTACATAATTTGGGATGTGATTTCCATCGTTTGCTTAATCTTCAATAAATTGTATATTGGGTATATGGATAATGCGATATATGTGTGTCCTTTTATTTTATTTTATTGTTTCTTGAAAGATATGTGTCTCCCTTTTCCTTTCGGAAAAACATGTGTCTCTCCACTCACTAAAAAGTCCATAGCATAGATATAAAAGAAAAAAAGACATTTGGTTCAATTTTATTAAGCAATAAACATTTAAATTTGGTATCCTATAATATACAGAGTTACTCGTGGTTGACTATTTGTCACACCAAAATTCACTTTATCTTTTTATGCAGAGAACCGAGAAGCGGTTCATGTGGCTACGCCGAGGGAATGTGTAGAGAAACAAGGGCTGGCACAAGAAGATATTCCGCCGGTGGTGTGCTATACACCGAGCAAGGATTTTAAAGGACAATGTGTCATAGGCGTGATCGAAAGCAATTGCATAAGTGTCTGCAAGGCCGAAGGATTCATGGGAGGCAAGTGTGTTGGCGTGTGTAAACGTTGCTATTGCACCAATCTTTGTTAGATAACGTTTCGATGCATACATGTTCCTAGGTAATAAATAAAGCCCATGTGTGCATGTCTTGTACTATTTCAATGAAGATGTTCGTTTTGTAAACCGCGCGAGCCCCTTCCCATTGGTTACTCAACAGAAATACACTGGTTCCTGCAAACAGGGAGAGATTCTGAGTTGGAAAATACACTACTGTAGTAGGAAACTTGTTGTGAATCACCATATATTGAAACACTCTTTACGGGGTGATGATGATATAGACTTGGGGTAGGGTCATAGGCATGACCTATACGCCCTATCCATAGTCACTATCCTCGAAGCAAAGAATCTCAAGAGACAACAGGGAGGGCCCAACAAAGGTGTCGAGTGCAATCCACTCGACCGATCAGTTACTCGGAGACCCCTCATCCCTGAAGTCGCCCGACCAATCAACCACTCGACCATGCAAAAATCCACTCGACCTATTGAAGATCAGGAGTCATCTAGAATAGCAAAGGACCAGCGTTCACTTTGTAGTCTTTAAGGCCATTAAGGCATTTAAGGTTGGCGTTACCAGCAACGCCTCCTCTTTATGTACATTGAACCCTTGGCGACAGTGGACTGGCTGGGGTCCTGGCTCACTCTATATAAGCCACCCCCCTCCACAGGCACAAGGGTTCGCACCTCCTGTAACACATACATATAATCCAGTTGACCGCCTCCGGGTACCGAGACGTAGGGCTACTACTTCCTCCGCGAAGGGTCTGAACTCGTAAAACTCGTGTGTACAACTTCGCCATAGCTAGGATCTTGCCTCCTCATACCTACCCCCCATTCTACTATCAAACTTAGAACCACGACAGTTGGCGCCCATCGTGGGGCGGGTGTCTTAGCGACTTTTTGGTGAAGTTGCGATTTTTTCGATTCCCATCATCATGGTTTCCGGCAGTGGATTGGCTGAGGGCCGCGAGATCCGTCTTGGCGCGCTTGTCTTCGTTGTCGACGACTCCGCCTGGCTTCAGAAAGCTCCTCTCGACGTCGAGGCGCTCCCGGTCCGCGGCACGGCGCACTTTCACGCGTGCGTCCGCGGCGTCCTTCTCCGGCAGTTGTCGACCCAGTATCGGTCGGCTCCCGTGGTGTCCTCGCTCCCCGCTATTCACCGGCGCAAGCGATCCGATCGGTCGCGGCTTCAGCGGTGGGTGAGACACGCGGTGGCCTGTCAGTCGGCCACCCCACAAGTCGCAGCAATCGAGCCCGATCAAACTCTCTATGGCCTGTTCGACTGGCTCCGTCGAGACCGCATCCGAGTGCGATAGCAGCAATCCTGCGGCTGAAGTCTTATTGGTCAACGGGCCACGTAGTCCTCCTGGCTTCCCCCGCGGCGATGGTGGTGATGATGGCGGTGATCCGTCACACGTTCATGAGGAGTACCACCCGAGCCCCTTTCTTCGCAGCAGAGGGAAGAGCTTCGCCGCCGCAATATGGATGCACTCCATAGTCCCATCATTGGAGAAACCCCCGAGGCCCGGGCCTTGGAGGAGGCGCTTCTGGCCAACTTGGCTGAGCGCACTCGACTGGAGAACCTTCAGCATGCACTCGACGAGCGTGCTCGGCAGCGGATCCCTGAGTCCAGTCGACGAAAGCTTTTTCCACCTCAACCTCAGGTATACCGCACTCCGATTCAAAATCTCACAGCTGCAGCCCGAATAGCAGAGTCAATTCAGCCTTCCCAGTCGGAGGCTGGCAGAGGTCTGATGCAGATCCGGGCCTTACTCCGGGCAGCCGGAGAGCAAAACACAGCGGTGTCTCAGTCGCGGAATAGGATTCACAGCAAGTCTGTCATGGCTGATGCAGTTCAGTCGGCCCATAGCCCAAGATCGCCCCCGCGACGTGAGGGTGGCGGGCACCGGCAAGATCGGTACAGAAATGACGAGCAATATGATCACCGACTCGGCCGTGATGACCGTCGTCGAGTGCCCACACCCCCTCTGAGGAGTGGATCGTATGTGCCTCAGCAACGTGACAACAGACACCCTCACAGTGGCGAGCGAAGAATACCAGTCGACCCGAGGGAGCCAGGCTTTGACGCGAGATCTATCCTTGTTCAAGGACTGGTTGACAGGAATAGGGCACACAGAGAGGGCCATGACAGAGATCACCCGACTGGCAGCAGAGTGCATGTTTCAGGTCCAGAGTGTTTCAGCAGAGCCATCAGGGCCACAGTGATTCCTCCCAACTTCAGGTTGGCGTCTGGTGTAAGCAAGTTTACTGGTGAATCCAAGCCTGACACTTGGCTTGAAGATTACCGAGTGTGTCGTGGAATTGTCACGGCAGATGTCCTAGCGAAAGGACTTAGTCGTGGAGCCATCGCAACTGGGAAACAAGAAGGGGTTAATCGGGACAAAGGACACGGGGTCTATACTGGTTCGGCCCCTTACGGTGAAGGTAAAAGCCTACGATCCAGTTTGAGTGGGATTGCTTATGTCTCGATAACCCGGGAGCGAATCCGCCTGACCTAGCTCTCGATTTGATGTTACTTCCCCTGAACCGCCGCCGGGTCATCCCTTTATATACAGAGGTTGACGCCAAGCGGCTCATAGAGTCCCGGCCGGCTCTTAAACAGTGTCCGGCTCGGTCTCTCTCTATTCCTGCCTTATAATACAAGTTACACACATATGGCGGTTTATCTCTACGGGCCTTAAGTCGCCCTTGGGCCCTTAACTAACCCGCCATCTCCAGGAGTCATCTTGGGCTTCATGAGTCTTCATAAGTATAACCCGGCCCCTCCCGGGCGGGTCATACTAATAGTTATATCCCCAACATTAGGCCCCAGATTGATTTGAACTGGTTCATGTCAATCTTCAACACTTAGAAAAAATCTTCTGCTTTTTATTACACGGCAATTTGTAACCCGCCATGACGTCATCTTCTGGATTTGCAATAACCCGCCATGACGTCATCTGTCATTAATTCATATTTTATCCAATATATCTCAACAGATCCTTATCTTTAATAACCATCCCGAGAATCGAGGCGTCCTGACAACCTGGATACCCATATTTTTCGGCCTCCTTGTTTTTCGCGCCCACTTATCAGTCTTCCCCTTATAAATAGGCACGACTGGTCTTTCTTCATTCTCCCCCTTTCCATCGTCTTCTTCCTCTCGCGACCCTACTGCTGCTCGAGCTCCGCCGCCGCCGCAGCGCACTTCGTCTTCCTCGACCCCGGCCGCTGCATCAACCTGAGCTTGTCCAGAAAACGGCGGTGACCCTCCGCAGTAGATCTGCATTCGTAAGTCTTTGCTTTTCCGCACCTTAGATCCACATTAGGGTTTGCGAGTTCTTTTGTGTTCTTCGCTGTTCCTTGCGGATTCTTCGTAGTTTCTCCATCGCAGCCTCTTTTGATCTAAAAGAAATATGAAACTCATGTGGTAGCTGTTTCGCATCCATTTCAGATGCTAGTAGATTCCCTTTTCTTGTACAAAGGCCTCTTTAGAACTGATGAACCCCTCTATACTTCATTTTTAGGTCTAGAATATTTTCTTTTTCCTGATCAGTCCTTGATCCAAAATAATGACTGCGATCTTGTGAAACTTGTTTTTATGACACTTAGCCAAATATCTGTGTTTTTTGATAGATCCACCTAGCCCTGGCGGCTCTAATCACTGACTTAAATTGCAATGCCCAATAAATAATATCAACCACACATGGCGGCTTAAGTAACTTGATTGCTCATGGCGGTTTAAACAACCTAACATAATTAGTCATATACCATTAGGCCCCTTCGTAAGCCGCCATCTTGTATACGCACTGCAATATTTGTCTTCTCTGGCTTAAGTTTGAACCGGTAATTTTACTCTTTTGCTAGGCTTCCGTCTTCATAATGCCGCCTAAAACACCCGTTACATGCAATTGGGTCAAGTCCATCGTCACAGATAGCACACTTGACGATTTTGTGAAGACTGGCTATCTGCCCAAGAAGGAAATTAAGTCCTACCGTGCACCTGATCAAACCGAGGAAAGGCCTCAACCCAAAGAGGGGGAAGTCATTGTCTTTACTGACCACATGAACCGAGGTTTTTCCCCACCCGGCTCAAAGTTTTTCAGAGACGTTCTTCACTTTTTTGACCTCCGTCCTCAAGACATCGGACCCAACTCCGTGTCTAATATTTGCAACTTTCAAGTGTTCTGTGAGGTGTATCTTGGAGAAGAACCCAGCTTGCTACTCTTCAGAGAGTTGTTTTACTTAAACCGCCAGAATGAACGTGCCAACGGGCCCAGCTTGGAGCTTGGTGGGGTCTCAATCCAACGACGGAGAGACGCCATTTTCCCTCACGCAAATCCACCGAGTCACCCCAAAGACTGGAACCAAACATGGTTCTACTGCCAAGATACTTCTCCGGCTAATGAGAACCCTTTGCCCGGCTTTCGTGCCTCGCGCCTCGAGTCTACTCATCCTTTGCCAGACAAGCTATCTACTGCTGATTGCCAGAAACTTGCCCCCACCATGACAAAAGTCAAGGCTCTTTTGGGGAATGGTTTAAGTGGTATCGATTTGGTCCGGGTCTGGGTTGCTTGGCGGATCATTCCGTTAAGCCGCCGTTCCGGTTTGATGTGCACCTACACATGCGAGAAAAATGATTCTCTGCGGCACAGTTCTGTCGATTTACCTGAAGATGTCATTGATGATATGACAAAGTCGCTCTTGAACGAGAGCCTAGCAGATTGTGGCAAGTTTTGCTTAAGTCCTTTCTGCAAAGCTAACCCGGCTCCAGCGGTAAACTGCCAAACTTGAGTATTCTTACTTTCTCCCTTAAGGTTTTGTCTTTACTCAGATTCTCGCTGTTTTTCACAGGCTAATGATCAATTTTGGAAGGCAAAGTACGACCATGAAGCTGCAAAGAAAACCAGGAAGGCCAAGAAAGCTGCCAGGAAAGCCGCTGCCAAGAAGAAAGGGAACAAGACCAGCGCCTCGGATTTGCTTCATTTAGAAGATACCTCTGAGTCGGAGGTAGCCCTTGACTCCCTAGGCTCCTTTTTTAACCACCTTATTGACACCGATTATCATCAGGAGGACACATGAACGACGGAGTAGATGAAGAGGTAACTATTATTTCCTCCGACTCCGAGCCTTTGCCAAGACAGAAAATCCGAAGAGTAACCCGGAAAGTAAGATTTTCACACCCTTTAGCTTATCAAGATCCTCAATTTCTTTTGAAGCGACAGATTCATGAGAACCGGAGGTAGACCAGGACCATCAAGGACGCAGAACTCTCCTCCGGCTTACCAAATACACCAAAGAAATGCCGGAACAAGGTCACCTCCGACTTAATTCCTTTTTACCCTTTGGCGGGTGTGATCCGTCAACCACTCAACTCTTCTGACTCGAATTACCAGGAAACTTCACCTTCCTCCGGCGACTCACTCCAGTCCAATATGCCGGCTTTTAAGACCGTTCCAGGGTAAGAACAATTTACTTATCCTGTATTCATTTCAATTCTTTATATTTGTACTGATATTTTAATCTTTATGTAGTGGGAAAGCAAAACCCAGCAAGAAGGCGAAGAAGAGTAAGCCGGCCGAAGAGCCATCCTTCAAAGAACCGGAACTCCAGACGACCGCGCCTGATGCCTCTGTTCCTGAGCCACCACTTGAACCGGCGCATGATATGCCAACATCAACTACTGAACCGCCTACCGATCAAGCCGCCGAGATCTATGAAAATCTTGATATCTCTAGCCCAGCTAAAACAGACGACCCCAAAGATGATGATGTGGAAATCACTAAAGCTGGCTATACTGAGCCGGGGAGACCTACTATGCTAGCCAAGTGTTCTGCCAAAGAAGAACACCTGGAACACCGTAAGGTCAGATTTGACATTGCTGATTATACTCACATGAGTATTGGGAAAGTTCTTTCTGGATATCTTAGCCAAGTGCACAGCAGCCGTGACATGGAAATTGACATGGTGAAGCAGATGCACCAGAAGTTTGAGGTACAGTCCTTTCTCTGTACTCACTTATCCTTACTATGCTAGCCCCCAAGTCTATTGCTTATGATGAAATATGCTGTAGACTTAGAAACAAACTTGATAACATTAGTAATATATCTGGACAAGGTATGTACGAAATCTGGCTTACTCTGTAGCCCCCAAGGGCCGACTTAAGCAGCATGTTTGAACCGGTTCTTATCATGCTTGAATCGAATAAAATACTTGTAACAGCAATATGCATTAGCCCCCAAGTGCCAAGTATTCTTGCTTGGAAAGTGCTTGGGACTTACTGTCATGAACGGCCACTTTAAGCAAAATTCTTCAGTGTACATTAGCCCCCAAGTGCCAAGTGTTATTGCTTGCAAAAGGCTTGGGACTTAATATTGCATCATGATAATCCTGATTTTGACCCAGTATTTGTACAGGCCACCACTAGTCAACTTAAATCAGAAGTATCTGATTTGAAGAATCGCCTGGAAGCACAGGAGACTGAAACCCAAAGAGCCAACTCCAAATTTGAATTCAGTGTATCTAAACAAGAAAAACTGAAAAAGGCTTTGAAGTGGAGAAGAAGGCCTGGGCTGACGAAAAGATCGCCTTGACCAATCGGGCTGAGAAAGCAGAGGCGGCTCTTGCAGAGGCGACTGCCGAATTATCCGGCTTAAAACGCCGTATATCTCAGATGGTCTCAGCAATCTTTGGTAAGTCACCCTGCAAGTCTTAAATATTTGAATCTTTCTAATAAGCATACCATTTGTCATCAACTCACCTGACATTGTAATGCAGGCCCCAGGAGTTCAAATCTTAACCAAAGCATGCTGATAAAGCAGAAGGCGGTTTATACACTAGTGGAACAACTCTACACCGGATCTCAGCGTGCCTTAACCGCAGTGGCCCTGTCAAATGAAGTTCCCACACTCTTGGCGGATGTATTAATAAATCTTTTTGTGCTGCCCCAGCGGTGCAATGAACTGATGCGATCGTCTGCAAGAGCCGGAGCCGTGGCTGCCTTAAGCCGGGCCAAAGCTTGGTTGCCGGAGTTAGACCCGGCCGACATTGCCATTGGTTATCCAAGCCTTAAGGAGGATGGTACTCCCTTTGAACAGGGGGACTTTGCCACTTGTGTGAAGGATATACGCCCCGTGGCCACCCTGATAGGGGATGAAGTAGATCTCACCAAGTACCAGCCGGGCTACGACGCGGAGAACTGGAGGATTCCAACGCCACATTATAAAGTGACCAGCTTGATTCCACCAACCCGTAAGCATACCTTCGCCCCTGAAGTTGACCCGGCCGGACTAATTGATGATGAAGCTGAATTTGAGGCTTTGAATGGCATTGACTGGTCATCATCAACCTTCCAAGACAAGGAATAAAGCGAAGAAGCGGAGAGGGCTGACCCAGAAGTGTCAGGTCAACAAGGAAATTGATCTGCCCGGCGGTTCATATCTGTGTTTTGCTGAAAAAACAATGTTAATCAGTTGGACTCGGGGAGTCATGTAATAGGGTAGGAATAACTTTGTTTTGTCGTGCCATCGTGCACGTGTTTGGTGCTCAACACTATTAAGCCGCCATCTTATATTCACCCGTATTATGCTTATCATCTGTTTTCCCTATGCTTTAGAAAGTTTTTGAACTATCCTGCATACAGAAATAAATCACAAGACCCTTGGCAGCTTACCGCAGGGCGGGTCATGTGTCTTACATAGAACCCGGGTCATGAAAAAGAGTCATTGATAAGCCTGTTATCAATTATAGCTTTGAAACATAACTATAATATCATACCTGTGATCCTTTGATTTGTACCGCCGGTTTATGTGACCCGAACAGTAAGGGTGATAACCCAATCTTTAGAAGCTTCTTACTTCCAAATGTATGATGCTTGTTGTCTGTTGGCGACTTATCGTCCAAAACCAAGCTGAGCTAAATTTAAACCACACTTATACTTATATCTGAACCAAAAAGTCTTAAAATAAAATCAAAAAGTGTGTTCAAAAAACTTAAGCCAAACAAGAAGAAAATCAAGGCTTTTGATTCGAATACGATTAGTAAACCGTTCCAAAGGGGTTAAGATAGGATTCGAATACGATCATGTAGCCCCAGTGGCTTTGGCGTTGCGCCGATCAAAAGGGTATCGACAGCTATGTTCTCTTTGGTTCAAACACGACCTTTGTTTGAACAGGAAGCCCCCTGATGATCTTGAGAGTTTTTTAACGACGCTGATTCGAATATGATCAACGTCGGACCCAAAGGGGTTGAGCTATGATTCTAATACGATCAAGAAGCCCCCTAGTGAGTTTGGCAGTGTGCCGATCAAAAGGGTACTGAAAGCTATGTTCTCTTTGGTTCGAATACGACCTATGTTTGAACAGGAAGCCCCCTAGTGATCATGAGGTTTAACGGCTAGATTCGAATACGATCATGAGCCGGACCAAAGGGAAAGCCGGATTCGAATACGATCAGCCCCCTTTTGGTCGACTTAAATATATTATAATGAAGACACATGAACTTTTGAGGATGAAAAGGACAGAGGTCCTGCCTTATTACTTATCATAATATATACATTGTCAAAATATGTACATCATGAGAGCCGGTGGCTCAAGTATAGTAGGGCCGAAGATGAGCGATATTCCACGGCCGGCGGGTCTCCTCCTCCGACTTACGTGAGTCCGTGTGCTCTCGAACATCAATGAGGTAATATGACCCGTTGTGCATGTTCTTGCTGACCACAAAGGGCCCTTCCCAAGGCGGGGATAATTTGTGTGCATCAGTTTGATCCTGGATGAGCCGGAGCACTAAGTCACCTTCTTGAAAGGTTCTGGACTTAACCCCGCGGCTGTGATAACGGCGCAGGTCCTGTTGGTAAATCGTCGAGCGGGCTGCTGCCAAGTTACGCTTTTCATCTAACAGGTCAAGTGCATCCTAACGGGCTTGTTCGTTATTAGCTTCAACATAAGCCGCCACACGGGGCGAGTCATGACGGATGTCACTTGGTAGAACCGCCTCTGCTCCGTAAACCATGAAGAAAGGCGTATAACCCGTAGACCTGTTAGGGGTAGTATTGATGCTCCATATCACAGAGGGTAACTCCTCCACCCAACAACCTGGCGTCCGTTGTAAAGGGACCATAAGCCGGGGCTTAATGCCTTTCAAGATTTCCTGATTGGCTCTTTCAGCTTGACCATTGGATTGGGGGTGAGCTACTGGTGAAACATCAAGCCGGATATGCTCACGTTGACATAACTCCTCCATGGCACCCTTGGACAGATTAGTACCATTGTCAGTTATAATGCTGTGTGGAAAGCCAAAGCGAAAGATCACCTTTTTCATGAATTGAACCGCCGTGGCTGCATCACACTTACTGACTGGCTCTGCCTCAACCCACTTTTTGAATTTGTCAACCGCCACCAAGAGGTGGGTCTTTTTATCTTTGGACCTTTTGAAAGGCCCGACCATGTCGAGTCCCCAGACTGCAAACGGCCAAGTAATTGGAATCATCCTCAATTCTTGAGCCGGTACGTGAGCCCGTCGTGAGAATTTCTGACAACCATCACATTTACTGACCAGATCTTCCGCGTCAGCATGAGCCGTCAGCCAATAAAATCCGTGACGAAAGGCCTTGGCCACAAGGGACTTTGAACCGGCATGATGGCCACAATCTCCTTCATGAATCTCACGAAGAATTTCTTGACCTTCCTCAGGAGAGACACAATGTTGAAACGCCCCAGTGACACTCCGATGATGTAACTCCCCATTAGCAATCGTCATTGACTTAGACCGCCGGGTTATCTGCCTAGCCAATGTTTCGTCCTCAGGCAACTCGTCCCGGGTCAGATAAGCCAAATATGGCACTGTCCAATCTGGGATGACGTGAAGAGCCGCCACCAATTGTGCTTCGGGGTCAGGAACAGCCAAGTCTTCCTCTGTAGGCAACTTGACAGAAGGGTTATGCAGAATATCCAGAAAAGTGTTAGGTGGCACCGGCTTACGCTGAGACCCTAGCCGGCCTAAAGCATCGGCCGCCTCGTTCTTTCTGAGATCAATGTGTTCCACCTGGTAACCCTTGAAGTGTCCATCAATGGCATCAACTTCTCGGCGATAAGCCGCCATAAGGGGATCCTTAGAATCCCACTTGCCTGAGACTTGCTGAGCCACCAAATCTGAGTCGCCAAAGCACCTTACCCGGCTTAAGTTCATCTCCTTAGCCATTCGTAGACCATGGAGCAAGGCCTCATATTCCGCTGCATTGTTAGTACAAGGAAACATCAACCTTAGCACATAACAAAATTTGTCACCTTGAAGGGAAGCCAAAACAACTCCAGCCCCCGAGCCCTCCAATTGCCTGGACCCATCAAAGTGAATAGTCCAATATGTGTTGTCTGGTTTCTCTTCAGGCATCTGCAGTTCTGTCTAATCATTGATGAAGTCCACCAATGCCTGAGACTTGATAGCAGTACGTGGCACATACTTTAAACCATGAGGCCCAAGTTCAATGGCCCACTTGGCGACTCGTCCAGTGGCTTCTCTGTTCTGAATGATATCTCCCAAAGGAGCAGAACTAACCACAGTGATGGGATGACCCTGGAAATATTGCTTAAGCTTCCGGCTTGCCATGAACACCCCATACACGAGCTTCTGCCAATGTGGATATCTTTGCTTGGACTCAATAAGCACCTCACTGATATAGTAAACCGGCCTTTGAACCGGATGTTCCTTGTCGGTCTCCTTGCGTTCCACCACAATGGCCACACCGACAGCACGTGTGTTGGCAGCCACGTATAAAAATAATGGCTCCTTGTCAATGGGAGCTGCAAGGACCGGCGGCTCAGCGAGCTGTCTCTTCAAATCTTCAAAGGCAGCATTAGCCGCATCACTCCAGACAAAGTCGTCCGTCTTCTTCATCATCTGATACAGTGGTATGGCCTTCTCTCCTAACCGGCTTAAAGCAGCAATACGACCCGCCAAACGCTGAACATCATTGATACACGCCGGTTTGGCCAAAGAAGTGATGGCCTTGATCTTCTCCGGGTTAGCCTCGATGCCTTATGTTAGAAACCAGAAAACCGAAAAGCTTGCCTGCTCGCACTCCAAAAACACACTTGGCCAGGTTAAGCATCATCTTGTAGACCCGGAGATTATCAAAGGTTTCCTTCAAATCATCTATCAAGGTCTCCTTCTCTTTGTATTTCACCACAATGTCGTCCACATAAGCATGAACATTGCGCCCAATCTGATTGTGGAGACAGTTCTGCACACATCGCTGATAAGTCGCCTGGGCACTTTTAGGCCCAAAAGGCATAGATACATAGCAGAAGGCTCCAAATGGATTAATAAAAGCCGTCTTCTCCCGGTCCTTAACTGCCATCTTGATCTGATGATAACCAGAGTAAGCATCCAAAAAGCTCAAACGCTCACAACCCACCATAGCATCAATGATTTGATCAATAAGAGGGAGAGCGAAAGGATCAGCCAGGCAAGCTTTGTTTAAATCCGTGTAATCTACACACATACGCCAGGTGCCGTTCTTTTTAAGTACAAGCACCGGGTTAGCCAACCACTCTGGGTGAAAAACTTCAACAATGAACCCGGCCGCCAAGAGCCGGGCCACCTCCTCACCAATAGCCTTACACCTCTCCTCACTAAACCGCCGAAAAAACTGCTTGACCGGCTTAAATTTGGGATCAATATTAAGAGTGTGCTCAGCGAGTTCTCTCGGTACACCCGGCATGTCAGAAGGTTTCCATGCAAAGATGTCCCGGTTCTCACGGATGAACTCGATGAGCGCGCTTTCCTATTTGGGATCAAGATTGGCACTGATACTGAACTGCTTAGATGAGTCGCCTGGAACAAAATCAACAAGCTTGGTGTCATCAGCCGACTTAAACTTCATCACCGGCTCATGTTCCGTGGTTGGCTTCTTCAAAGACGTCATGTCCGCCGGGTCAACATTGTCCTTGTAGAACTTCAACTCCTCTGTTGCACAAACAGATTCAGCATAAGCGGCGTCGCCTTCCTCACATTCCAAAGCTATCTTCCGACTCCCATGCACTATGATGGTGCCTTTGTGACCCGGCATCTTGAGCTGCAGGTAAACATAACACGGCCGTGCCATGAACTTTGCATAAGCCGGCCATCCAAACAATGCGTGATATGGGCTCTAGATTTTGACCACCTCAAAAGTTAACTTCTCAGCCCTGGAATCATGCTCATCCCCAAAGGCGACTTCCAGCTCAATCTTACCCACTGGGTACACCGACTTACCGGGCACTACTCCATGAAAAACAGTGTTCGACATCTTGAGATTTTTGTCAGTCAACCCCATGCGACGAAACATCTCATAATAGAGGATGTTGATGCTGCTGTCTCCATCCATGAGTACCTTTGTGAATTTGTATCCACCAACCTGAGGGGCCACCACTAAGGCCAAGTGACCCGGATTGTCAACCCGAGGAGGGTGATCCTCCCTACTCCACAGAATAGGCTGCTCAGACCATCTCAGATAACGAGGAACCGCCGGTTCAATAATGTTTACAGATCTCTTATGAAGTTTCTTGTCCCTTTTGCATAAACTGGTGGTAAACACATGATACTGCCCACCATTCAACTGCTTTGGGTTACTCTGATACCCGGATTGCTGCTGACTTCCTTGGCCGAATTGCTGATTATAACCTCCTTGGTTACCTTGAAGGCCTTGGAAGTTGGAATTTGAACCGCCGCCCGGGCCATGAAAACCGCCGCTGCCTGAACCGTCGCCAGGTCCATGATTACCGTCAAACATGTTAGAATTCTTGAAAGCCCTCATGATTGTACAGTCTTTCCATAGGTGAGTGGCCGGCTTCTCCCGGGTACCGTGTCTTGGACAGGACTCATTTAGCAACTGCTCAATGGTGGGACCTGACCCGCCAGACCGAGGGGTGGCCTCCCCTTACGTCGTTGATTGTTGCCCTGCGTATTAGCCACAAACTCCGAGCTACCATCAGCCTTATGTTTATTATTGCCTCCTTGATTCGTCGGGTTATGCTGAGGACCGTTAGCATTGCCGTTCTTCTTTCCCTTCCCTGTCTTCTCCTCATCAGATGTGGGGTCCTTGGTACTATCAGAGTCGGCGTATTTGACTAGAGCCGCCATCAGCTGGCCCTTGTCATTACAATCGTGCTTGAGCCGCCCCAGCTTCTGTTTCAGAGGTTCAAAACGGCAATTTTTCTCCAACATTAAGACCACAGAGCCGGCCTCCATCTTATCAGATGAATGTATTATGGTTTTCACCCGGCGCACCCAATGGGTCGTGGACTCACCTTCCTCTTGCTTGCAATTAGTCAAGTCCCCAATCGACATGGGCTGCTTGCATGTATCTTTGAAGTTCTAAATAAACCGGGCCTTTAACTCGGCCCAGGAGCCAATGGAATTAGGTGGCAGTCCCTTTAACCAAGTGCGGGCCGTTCCATCCAGCATCATAGTGAAGTACTTGGCCATTGCCGCGTCACTGACCTCCAGAAATTCCATGGCCATCTTGTAGCTTTCAATCCATGCCCCGGGCTATAAGTCGGCCGTGTAATTAGGCACCTTTTGAGGCCCCTTAAAATCCTTGGGCAAACGCTCAATGCGCAGTGCTGGTACTAAGCAGGGGATACCTCCCGTTCTCGTGGTCGCGCCTGCCTCAATAGAAGTCATCGGATAAACCGAAAAAGACTGGTAGGCTGCCCGCTGAGCCGCCTGCTCAACCGCCTGCTGAGCCGCCCGCTCAGCCTCCTGGCGTACCCTATCCTGATCAACCAAGTTAGGGGCCCCATCATGCACCGGGTCTCCCCCGCATGGCTGGTCACGGCGCCGGGCGTTGCTTGAAATTGCCGCCGTGTCCATATGCATGCTATAACTCGGGCTCCGGCTTGGGCGAGGGGTCGAATGAATCCTGTCTCGACTATAAGAGTATGCCTCCTGCTATGCTAGAGCCATCTGAAGAAGTTCTCTGACCCTTCGTGTTTCGATCGCTGTCGGAGAGTCGCCCTCCACCGGGATGGCCGCCAATCGTGCCGCGGTAGCTATCATGTTCTCCAAAGGGTTAGAATAATGACCCGGTGGTGTTGGTACGTACTGAGGTGGAGCAGTGTTCATTCGAGGAGGTTCCATCACCCGTGGTTGAATCGGTGTCCCAGCCCCGGGCGCTGCAGCTGGGTTTACCTCCGGCGGGTTACTGGGGCCTGTACCAGGCGTACGGAAGAGGTTTCTAGGATCATAAATCGAAGGCAGACGGGATTGAGACTTCTGGTGCCTTCTCCTCATGACCTCATTCGATGCGTTCAAGTCCATCGTAAGCTGGAACGCTTCTGACTGAAGCTGCTGAGCTCGAGCATCCAAAGCCGCCCGCTCTGCGGCCAATCTGGTGTCCTCAGCTGCTAGGGTTTCCTTGGCTTGTGCTACCTCCTCACGTAACCGTGCCACTTCTGCATCAGGTGCAACCTGATCCGCTGGATTAACTACGGCGGTTAACAGGGTTGTCAGCCTATCCATGAGATCTATCAGCACCTGAGTCGGAGGGCACACATGACCTCCTGCCCTGGCTGCTGCTGACCCGGAGGTTATTGCTGCTGCAGCCGTAGAATTTTGACTGGGTTGCGTGCCAGCCATGAAGATCCCTACTCTGCTCGGCGGCTCAAAGGGGTCCGGAATACTGCTGCCATCGGAACATCCCCCAAGCCCGCCGTCTTGTAGTTGATACAACGAATCCGTCTCACCCATGGACGACTCACCGTCCGAATAGATGGCCGTCTCACCACCAGACGCGGATCCTTCAGGAAGTTCCCCTCCACGGATGCATCCCACGAAGGCACGCTTTATTGCGGGCAGAGCCCGGGCGGGTCTCGCACGCTGAGCCGTCTTGATGATGTCGGTGCAGATGTCTGGCTCAGGGCCCGGCTCACCGATCCGGCCGATGAAGACGTGAATTCCGCCGAAGGGGACCCGGTACCCGTACTCAATTGAGCCGGCGTCGGGGCCCCAGCCCGCGTCGTCGATGTAGAGCTTGCCGCGACGACTCTTGGTCATCTGGCCCACAGAGTATCCCTTGAGCCCTTCGAAGCTGCCCTTCAAGAACTCAAATCCACCGTGCGCTGGCCCCACGGTGGGCGCCAACTGTCGTGGAATTGTCACGGCAGATGTCCTAGCGAAAGGACTTAGTCATGGAGCCATCGCAACTGGGACACAAGAAGGGGTTAATCGGGACAAAGGACACGGTGTTTATACTGGTTCGGCCCCTTACGGTGAAGGTAAAAGCCTACGATCCAGTTTGAGTGGGATTGCTTTTGTCTCGATAACCAGGGAGCGAATCCGCCTGACCTAGCTCTCGATTTGATGTTACTTGCCCTGAACCGCCGCTAGGTCGTCCCTTTGTATACAGAGGTTGATGCCCAGCGGCTCATAGAGTCCCGGCCGGCTCTTAAACAGTGTCCGGCTCGGTCTCTCTCTATTCCTGCCTTATTATACAAGTTACACACATATGGCGCTTTATCTCTACGGGCCTTAAGTCGCCCTTTGGGCCTTGGGCCCTTAACTAGCCTGCCATCTCCAGGAGTCATCTTGGGCTTCATGAGTCGTCATAAGTATAACCCGGCTGAGGGAGTCCTGGATTAGGGGGTCCTCGGACAGCCGGACTATATACTTTGGTCGGGCTGCTGGACTATGAAGATACAAGATTGAAGACTTCGTCCCGTGTCCGGGTGGGACTCTCCTTTGCGTGGAAGGCAAGCTTGGCAATTCGGATATGTAGATCTCCTCCCTTGTAACCGACTCTGTGTAACCCTAGCCCCCTCCGGTGTCTATATAAATCGGAGGGTTTAGTCCGTTGGACAACAACAATCATAATCATAGGCTAGCTTCTAGGGTTTAGCCTCTATGATCTCGTGGTAGATCAACTCTTGTAATACTCATATCATCAAGATCAATCAAGCAGGAAGTAGGGTATTACCTCCATCGAGAGGGCCCGAACCTGGGTAAACATCGTGTCCCCCGCCTCATGTTACCATCCACCTTAGACGCACAGTTCGGGACCCCTACCCGAGATCCGCCGGTTTTGACACCGACATTGGTGCTTTCATTGAGAGTTCCGCTGTGCCGTCACGATAGGGCTTGATGGCTTGTCTTGTTGTCAAGGACAACATTTCCTCTAGGGGAGTGAGGGAGTCCTGGATTAGGGGGTCCTCGGACAGCCGGACTATATCCTTTGGCCGGACTGTTGGACTATGAAGATACAAGATTGAAGACTTCGTCCTGTGTCCGGATGGGACTCTCCTTGGCGTGGAAGGCAATCTTGGCAATACGGATATGTAGATCTCCTCCCTTGTAACCGACTCTGTGTAACCCTAGCCCCCTCCGGTGTCTATATAAACCAGAGGGTTTAGTCCGTAGGACAACAACAATCATACCATAGGCTAGCTTCTAGGGTTTAGCCTATACGATCTCATGGTAGATCAACTCTTGTAATACTCATATCATCAAGATCAATCAAGCAGGAAGTAGGGTATTACCTCCATCGAGAGGGCCCGAACCTGGGTAAACATCGTGTCCCCCGCCTCCTGTTACCATCCGCCTTAGACGCACAGTTCGGGACCCCCTACCCGAGATCCGCCGGTTTTGACACCGACATTGGTGCTTTCATTGAGAGTTCCACTATGCCTTCACCGTAAGGCTAGATGGCTCCTTCGATCATCGGCAACGATGCGATCCAGGGTGAGGTTTTCCTCCCCAGACAGATCTTCATATTCGGCGGCTTCGCACTGCGGGCCAACTCACTTGGCCGTCTGGAGCAGATCGAAAGCTACGCCCCTGGCCATCAGGTCAGGTTTGGAAGCTTGAACTATACTGCCGACATCCGCGGAGACTTGATCTTCGATGGATTCGAGCCCATGTCAGGTGCGCCACACAGTCACGACGGACATGATTTAGCTCTGCCGACGGACAGTGTTCGGGAGATCCCACCTGCAGCTACTCCGGCCCTCGATCCAGAGCAGATTACGCCGTCCGAGGACGGGTGGATGGACCCCGCCACGGAGGCCGCACACTCAGCGGTGATGGAGCCGAATACTGACTTCACCTCTTATGAGACCCGTGTTGCCGGACACGTGGATTCGTCCTCGGCCACGGGCTCCGAACCGCCTGCGTCCGTGCCTATAGAATCTGATTGGGCACCGATCATGGAGTTTTCCTCCGCGGATATCTTTCAGCACTCGCCCCTGGGCGACGTGCTAAACTTATTGAGGTCTCTCTCCTTGTCAGGAGACCCTTGGCCGAACTATGTCCGGCTAGAATGGGATGCGGACGATGAAGAAATTCGCTGCCCACCCACAACCCACTTAGTAGCCACTGTCGACGATTTAACCGACATGCTCGATTTCGGCTCCGAAGACATCGACTGTATGGACGACGATGCAGGAGACGAACAGGAACCACCGCCCACAGGGCACTGGACTGCCACCTGATCATATGATATATACATGGTGGACACCCCCAAAGAAGGCAATGGTGATAAGACAACGGAGGACAATCCCTCCAAGAAGCAATCCAAGCACCGACGTCAGCGACGCCGCTCTAAGTCCCGCCATAGCAAAAGCAGCGATACCGGCACAAGAGACAATAACGCTCCGGATAGTGCCGAAGACGACAACAATCCCCTCCAGCCTGACCTCGAGCGGAAGGATGAACAAGCTAGCCCTCCGAAACAGGCAGTAGACGGAGAATCAGAGGATGGCAATGACATGCCTCTCTCCGAAGACGAGTTGAGCCTCGGCGACGAAGAATTTATCGTGCCTGAGGATCCCGTCAAGCAGGAGCGCTTCAAACGCCAGCTTATAGCCACAGCAAACAGCCTGAAGAAAAAGTAACAACAGCTTCGAGCTGATCAAGATCTGCTAGCGGATAGATGGACTGAAGTCCTGGCGGCCGAGGAATACGAACTCGAGCGCCCAACCAAGAGTTACCCAAAGCGCAGGTTGCTACCCCAACTCGAGGAGGACGCATTGAAACCTACATCACCAGCGGATGATGCGGCTGATCGGCCACCTCGTGGCCGAGACAGAGAGGCATATCAGCCCGAATTCGAGCCCGCACCGCGCCGCCACTGAAACAAAAATACCAAGGCCCAGGGCAACACGCGGGACCTGCGAGACATATTGGAAAACAAAGCAAAACATGCAAGATCGATCTACGGATCACGGGGGCGCGCCCCAACGCGGGACGATGACCGTCACGCCGGATATACTAAAAGAAAATCCGGCCGGGCCGAATATAGCAGACAAGACTCATATGAACTGCGTCGTGATATAGCCCGGCACAGAGGCGCCGCACACCCCCTATGCTTCACTGATGAAGTAATGGATCACGAATTCCCAGAGGGTTTTAAACCCGTAAACATTGAATCGTATAATGGTACAACAGACCCCGCGGTATGAATCGAGGATTTCCTCCTCCACATCCACATGGCTTGCGGTGATGATCTACATGCCATCAAGTACCTCCCACTAAAACTCAAAGGACCAGCTCGGCATTGGCTGAATAGCTTGCCAGCAGACTCCATTGGCAGTTGGGAGGATTTGGAAGATGCATTCCTTGACAACTTCTAGGGCACTTATGTGCGACCGCCGGATGCTGATGACTTGAGCCATATAACTCAGCAGCTAGGGGAATCGGCCAGGAAATTCTGGACCAGGTTCCTAACTAAGAAAAACCAAATTGCCGACTGTCCGGAATTAAGAGGCCTTAGTGGCATTTAAGCATAACATCCGTGACGAGTGGCTCGCCCGGCACCTCGGCCAGGAGAAGCCGAAGTCTATGGCAGCCCTCACGACACTAATGACCCGCTTTTGGCGGGCGAGGATAGCTGGCTGGCTCGCAGCAACAACACATCAAGAAATCATGGCAATTCAGATGCCAAAGGTAGTGACGGCAGACCACGTCGCAACAGACACAAGCGCCGCAACAACGGTGCCAACGCCGAAGACACGGCAGTCAATGCCGGATTCAGTGGCTCTAAATCTGGTCAGCAGAAGAAGCCGTTCAAAAGAACCAACCCGGGCCCTTCCAGTTTGGACCGCATACTCGATCGCTCGTGTCAAATTCACGGCACCCCCGATAGAGAATGCTGGGTGTTCAAGCAGGCCGGCAAGTTGAATACAGAAAACAAAGAAAAGGGGCTGCATAGCGACGATGAGGAGGAGTCCCGGCCGCCGAACATAGGAGGACAGAAGAAATTTCCTCCCCAAGTGAAAACGGTGAACATGATATACGCAACCCATATTCCCAAGAGGGAACGGAAGCGCGCACTAAGGGACGTCTATGCGATGGAGCCAGTCGCCCCAAAGTTCAACCCATGGTCTTCTTGTCCGATCACTTTCGATCGTAGGGACCATCCCACTAGTATCCGTCATGGCGGTTCTGCTGCATTGGTCCTTGATCCCATCATTGACGGATTTCACCTCACCCGAGTCCTTATGGACGGTGGCAGCAGCATGTACCTGCTTTATCAGGATACAGTGCGCAAAATGGGTATAGACCCCTCGAGGATCAAACCCACTAAAACCACCTTTAAAGGTGTCATCCCAGGTGTAGAGGCCCGTTGCACGGGCTCAATCACACTGGAAGTGGTCTTTGGATCTCCGGGCAACTTCCAAAGCGAGGAGTTAATCTTCGATATCGTCCCGTTCCGCAGTGGCTATCACGCACTGCTCGAACGAACCGCATTTGCCAGATTCAATGCGGTACCGCATTATGCATACCTCAAGCTCAAAATGCCAGGACCTCGTGGGGTTATAACAGTCAATGGAAAAACAGAACGCTCTCTCCGCACGGAGGAGCACACTGCAACCCTCGCAGCAGAGGCACAAAGCAGCCTTTTAAGGCAAACCGCCAATTTGGCGATTAAGCCCCTGGACACCTCCAAGCGAGTCCGGAGTAACCTGCAACAGGATCGCCTGGCAGGTTCAGAGCTCGCCTAGCAATTCGGCCTCCGCCCTAGTCCCAGTCAAGCGACGAAATCTGTGCCGTGCGTACATAATTATGCACTAAAAATACCATGGGCATAGGCGGGGGCACGGCCAGGACACGCCCCACGATGCGGCTCAACCGCCCCAGGGGCTGTATACCTTTATCATTTTCTCTCTTTCAGGACCTTACTCTCTGGAAGCTCTTTTCGACAGTCTGATTGCTGGACGCATTACGAGAAGGAATACCAAGGAGGCAAGAAGCTAAGACGTACAAGGGAATCCCCAGGTGGTCTCTGATAAAGATCGAAATACCTGTTTTAAATACCCATACGCAGCTTGCCCTTGGATGGGACATGTCAAATAGTCCTATTTTTTTGCTTATTGCACTACTTGTATCAGTACGCTTCGACGTATTAATTAATAACAATGCATAGCGTTAGTCTATTACTGCATTACCCTTTCTTTTTTCTCTTGTCCGCTTATTTACGACAAATTGCACCCATACATTCTGGTACGACCAGTACGCCAGGGGCTTTAGTATACCCCATAAATACGGCGTGAGAAGTCCGAACACTTTCGACAGTGCGGCACCCTGAACTTATAGCATTATATGCATCAGCTCCGAATCATGTCCATGGTCAATAGTTGGGTTTGCCCGGCTCCAATGTTTTGGTACCTTACGTTCCGCTATATCGGCTAAGGTAGCGCTGGGAGAACTACTGCGATTGTGTCCCGGTTCTTCTGGACGAGCACCTTAGTAGAGAATGCCGAAAACTGAATGTCATGATAAGGCGAGAGCTGGTCGCTGTTCGAGAGGTCTCAAGTCATTAAAGACTTTTTCCGCTTCGGGCGAGGAGTCGGCCTTGCCCAACTTAGGCGTATATAGTGCCCCAAATTCGGCTTTTCGAATACTAGGGGCTTCGCCAAAATTTAAAATTGTAGACTTCTATGGCTAAGTGAGAGTGATAAAGCTTTATAGTCCGATTGCCTGGTTCATTGTGTTGAACACCTCCTTCGAAGGACCCAAAATTGGGATAAAGAGTGATCAGGTTTATCCCGAACACCTCAGTACTAGTTACATGGGGGCAGAAGCCGACGACTAGCCACCTCTCAGATTCTATAAACGGCCGCACAGAAGGTAATATTTTAAATTAACAAGCGTTGCATAGCACAGATGAACTAGTTTCATATTACAGGATCACATGAGTACATTCATTCAAAAATTACATCCTTAGCACACTACTCCGCCACAAGACGAGCACCCTTCAGGACACCGTCATAATACTTTTCGGGGTGGCGATGCTCCTTGCCCTCTGGCGGCCCCTCCTTCACCAGCTTCTCGACATCCATCTTCGCCCAGTGCACTTTTTCTCGGGCGAAGGCCCTGCGGGCACCTTCGATACAGATGGACCGCTTTATGACTTCAAGCCGTGAGCAGGCATCCAAAAGCCGCCTTACCAGGCCGAAGTAGCTGCCGGGCAGGGGCTCGCCAGGCCACATCCGGACTAAAAGGCCCCTCATGGCATGTTCGGCTGCCTTGTGAAGTTCGACCAGTTGCTTCAACTGGTCTCTCAGGGGCATCGGATGTTCGGTCCCAGTGTACTGAGACTAGAACAACTTCTCCGTCGTGCTCCCCTCTTCGGCCCGGTAGAACTCCGCGGCATCTGACACATTGCTGGGTAGATCTGCGAATGCTCCTGGAGAGCTCCGAACTCGGGTAAGTAAAAAGAAAGTTTCCTTCACATGCTTGCTTTGCATAATGAATTCCTTACCCGCCGCTATCTTCTTAACCGCCTCAATCTCCTGGAGGGCCTTTTGGGCTTCGGCCTTGGCATGTTGTGTGCTTTCGAGGGCCTTCGCAAGCTCGGACCCTTGTGTCTTAGAGTCAAGCTCCAAGGACTCGTGCTTATTGACGAGAGCTTGGAGCTCTTGCTGCACCTCGCCTACTCGGGCCTCTTGTTTGTCTCGCTCGACGCGCTCCTTGGCCGCTTTGTCCTCGACCTCGGATAGCGCCTTCTTCAGGGCCACCACTTCGGTCGTGGCCCCTAGCGAAATTCATAACGATCCTATGATCTAAGCAACCACCCTTTTTTCTTCTCAATATACAGACGGGGTATCACTTACCTTTGTTCTCTTCGAGCTGCCTCTTGGTAAGGCCGAGCTCTTCCTTGGACCTCTCAAGGTCTCGCTTCAGTACGGCGACCTCCGCAGTACGTGCGGCAGCGGCCAGCAGTGAAGCCTGCATATGCACATACACATATTCTGATTAGACTCCTGCGATTATTATTTGATCCTCTATTCGGCCTTCCTTCGCGAACGCCAAACAGAGCATCAGGGGCTACTGTCTATGCCGTAATACTTTCTTATAATTTGATTACTTACCTCAAAGCCTGTTAGGAGGTTGGCACAAGCTTCAGTCAGTCCGCTTTTGGCAGACTGAACCTCCTTGACCACCGCACTCATGATAGTGTGGCGCTCTTCAACAATGGAAGCGCCGCGAAGCGCTTCCAGCAAGTTGTCCGATGCCTCTGGATAGACAGAGGTCATCGGCACAGACGGCTCGCCCCCCTTAGTGAGGGGTCGCCTGACAGAGTCTGGAACCACTGGAGGTTCCGGCGCAGTGTTCGGCTGGGGGGCCAAGCTTGCCGCCCCCGCCATGCGGGCCCATGGGAGTCTTGCTCCCCACGCGCCCAGTATCCGGAAAGTCGCCTTGGGGCACTTCCGGGACTATCTCCCCTTGGTCCAGTGCCCTTTGAGACAACACCTCGACATTGTCCGTAGGGCGAGGGGAGGAGGCGGTCGGGAGCGAATCACTGTTCATCTCCGACTCGCCCAAAGACTCCTCCGAAGAGGATATGCCGATATGGGCCTTGGAGGGACTGCATGATCATGCTCGGCATGATAAGGAGCAATAAAATGAAACATACCAAAACTATTATGGCATCCGGATACTTACGACTTCTCCAGGGGCTTGTCCCTGGGCAACCACTCCTCTTCGCTGAAGGCGGCGGTGGTGGAGTTGTCCGGAAGGAGGGTTCTTCCCTTCTTGGACCCTTCGGCCGCCCCGGACGGGGCGGCCTTCCTTTTCTTGTCTCACCCGGCTGGGGGGAGAACTTTCCTCTTCCTCCTCCTTGTTTTCGTGGGAGGAGTGCACCTCGGTGCTTTCGGACGATGAGTCCGATATCACCTTGCGCCGGAGACCCTTCCTGGTCCCCGTGGCCTTCTTCTTGGCCTTCTTCTCCGGCACCTCATAAGGTGCTGGAACCAGCATCTTCGTTAAAAGAGCATCTGCCGGATCTTCGGGCAGGGGAGCCGGACAATCGATCTGCTCTGCTGTCTCTACCCAGTCCTGTTAAAAGGCGTGGAGGCTTAGATCCCGCGCATGGTTATACTGGGGAAAGGAACATCTTATGAGATGTAAAAAGACTTACCGGATTGGCAGGGCGCTTTGCGCTGAGTCCGCGGTCCTCGGTAAGGGGAGGAGGTACCTCGGCGCCATTAAACAGCACCTTCCAGACGTCCTTGTGCGTCGTGTCGAAGAGCTCTCGCAGCATCTGGTGCTTGGCCGGGTCGAACTCCCACAAATTGAATGCCCGTCTTTGACACGGGAGAATCCGCGGAAGAGCATGACTTGGACCACATTGAAGAGCTTGATTTTCTTGCTCATCATGTTTTTGATGCATGTCTGGAGTCCGGTCAGCTCTACCGAGGAACCCCAAGACAGGCCCTTCTCTTTCCAGGAGGTGAGCTGCATGGGGATTCCGGATCGAAATTCAGGGGCCGCCACCCAGTTGGTGTCGCGCGGCTCGGTGATGTAGAACCACCCCGATTGCCACCCCTTTATGGTATCCACATAGGAGCCTTCGAGCCAGGTGACGTTGGGCATTTTGCCCACCATGGCGCCTCCGCACTCCGCTTGCTGGCCGACCACCACCTTCGGTTTAACATTGAAGGTCTTTAGCCACAGGCCGAAGTGGGGCGTGATGTGGAGGAAGGCCTCGCACACGACGATAAACACCGAGATGTTGAGGATCAAATTGGGGGCCAGATCATGAAAGTCTAGCCCGTAGTAGAACATGAGCCCGCGGACAAACGGGTGGAGGGGAAATCCTAGTCCGCGGACTAAGTGGGTAAGAAAAATCACCCTTTCATGGGGTTCTGGAGTAGGGATGATCTGCCCCGCATCTGGCAGCCGGTGTGCGATATCCGTGGCCAGATATCCGGCTCTCCACAGCTTTGTGATGTCCTCCTCCGTAACGGAGGAGACCACCCACTTGCCTCCCGCTCCGAACATGCTTGGAGTGGTTTGAGGAGAAGAACGCAGACTTGGGTGCTGGAGCTCGAGTGCGCGAGAATGGATGAGCAAGGAGGAAGAAGGCGTGGGTGAAAAGGGTGAATCTTTGTCCCTTTATAAGGGCGGAAGAAACTATGCGCCTGCCCACCTACCTGGTAAATATGCTTATTCCCCAAGCGCCGTAATTGATGGCGCGGTTGGGTTACCCACACTCGTATTGATGAGAATCCCGTGATAAGGGGACACGATCTCTGCTTCGACAAGACGTGCCAAGAAAACCGCCTCGCGATATGTGCGGTGGCGGGTTGTGAAAAACGGTTCGAATAATGACCAGGCCGTGGTGTGATGTCACGCTACAGAATGTGCCAGCAGATTAGATTTGTGGAAATATTATTCTCTCTACGGTGGTATGTGGAATTTGTTTTGCAGAGCCGGACACTATCCTCGTGTTCAAAATCTTCTATGGAGTATTCGGAGAAGGAACCCGCCTTGCAATGCCGAAGACAATCTGCGCGCCGGACTCATCGTCATTGAAGCCTGGTTCAGGTGCTACTGAGGGAGTCCTGGATTAGGGGTCCTCGGACAGCCGGACTATATCCTTTGGCCGGACTGTTGGACTATGAAGATACAAGATTGAAGACTTCGTCCCGTGTCCGGATGGGACTCTCCTTGGCGTGGAAGGCAAGCTTGGCAATATGGATATGTAGATCTCCTCCCTTGTAACCGACTCTGTGTAACCCTAGCCCCCTCCGGTGTCTATAAACTGGAGGGTTTAGTCCGTAGGACAACAACAATTATACCATAGGCTAGCTTCTAGGGTTTAGCCTATACGATCTCGTGGTACATCAACTCTTGTAATACTCATATCATCAAGATCAATCAAGCAGGAAGTAGGGTATTACCTCCATCGAGAGGGCCCGAACCTGGGTAAACATCGTGTCCCCCACCTCCTGTTACCATCTGCCTTAGACGCACAGTTCGGGACACCCTACCCGAGATCCGCCGGTTTTGACACCGACAGGGAGCCCTGGCTGTAGGCCAAACTCTCCGACTAGGCGGCTTCGTCATGACCGCCCATTCGGCCGTCGCGCCGATGGTGACTTCTCGGGTCATCAAAAACAGCCTCCACGTCGGCTCGGGATTCGCCGAGTAGATGGATCCAATGGAGCTCTCCTCCTTGAACGAGCTCTTCGATCACATCGCCGCCCTGGGAGTCGCTACGGACTATGATCGAATCGGGCTTAAACCCGACCAAAGGGAGATTAACTCTCCGCCGGTCACCCATCAGATAGCGGTGGTGGAGGAGCAATGTAGCGATTCGTCCTCTATTTTGAGGACAAACTATGTCCGAATTCCCGAGCTCTCCGAGCCGGATACCCGTCTACGGGAGGACATGGCCCGAGCTTCGAACCTAGAATCAGACAGCGGGCCAGAACTATTGGGCAACATCCCAGAGCCCGAATTGCCAGGCTCGGGAACTCCTCCGCCCCTGGGTCTCAGATCGGGTCAGGGTTTGGACCTAAATCTACCCACCCACCCAGACATAAGTGATCTTTCCCACATTAGACAAGAGCCCCAAGAGACAGTACATCACTATTGGGCCAGATTCCTCCTTGTAATGAGCAAGGTCAAGGACTGTCGCGAGGAAGACGCAATTTCATTCTTTTGCAAAAATTGCACGGACAAGGGAATCCTCAACGCCATAAGTCACCGTGACATAGCACACTTCGCTGACTTGGCGGCCATTGTACAGAAGTACTGTGCGATGGAAAGCGCCTAGAAAACCCAAACAAAATTCTGGGATCCTCCGGCTCTCACTAAACCCCCCGTCCGAACTAAAAGGGTGTACTCTCGTAAGTCCCCTGATCCAATTACAAAGAAACAAAAGCCCACTACAGGGCGTGGAACTGTATTGGAGGAATGCCTCAATGGGCCATGCAAAATTCACAGTACACCGGATACCATGCCAACACACAGCCTTAGAGCATGTTGGATACTCTGGCAGGTGGCCAAGAGCGGCGAGGATATCCTCATCAACAATACCACAGAGCACCATCCCATGGAAAATAACAATACAATATTGACAGTCTTCGAGACCTTCGCCTCAAATAATAGGCGCAAGCGAACACTCCGCAGCCTTGCCGAAGTCTGCCACGTTGCAGCAATAAATCCATGGAACGATACGGCCATAACCTTCAATGCCAATGACGAACCTCAATTCCGAACAGCCCGAGCACCAGCCGCTTTGGTCCTTAGTCCAATTGTGGACGGCTTCCGGCTTACTAAAGTGCTCATGGACGGTGGCAGCGGATTAAACCTCATCTTTGAGGAGACTCTTAGCAAAATGGAAATAGACAAGAGCCGCATTGAGCGAAGCAGCATGACCTTCAGAGGAATCATCCCTAGTCGGGAGGCACGATGTGTGGGAAAAATCACACTAGATGTGGTATTCGGCACGCCGGAGAATTATAGGTCTGAAGAAATCACATTCCAAGTGGCCCCGTTCAGTAGCAGATACCACGCCCTTTTAGGGCGGGAGGCATTCACGATCTTCCAAGCTATACCCCATTACGGGTACATGAAGCTCAAAATGCCCGGGCCTAATGGAATCATCACTCTAGCTAGTGATCCGGACATAGCACTCCGCGCCGAAAATAAAACCGCCGCACTGGCCCTCGAGGCGTTATCCGAAGCCCTTGCGGCCGAAGAACTAACTGCGCTGCGCTCCATAGTGGACAGGGACGACGTGATACTCGACAAAAGACCCAAGTCCACCTCTTTTAAACCAGCGGACGAAATAGTCAAATTCCAGGTCCACCCAACGGACCCTACAAAAACAGCATCCATCGGGGCACAGCTGAACCCCGCAACAGACACTGCACTGCGGGAGTTCTTGCGCGAGAATTGGGACATCTTCACCTGGCATCCTTCAGACATGTCAGGAATCCCACGCAGGCTGGCCGAGCATAGCCTAAACATTCTAAAGGGATACAAGCTGGTCAAGCAGACTCTTCGGCGTTTCTCAGAGCCTAAGCGACAAGCCATGGGAGAGGAGCTAGCCAAGTTACTCGAGGCCAGATTCATTAGAGAAATAAAACATCCGGACTGGCTAGCAAATCTAGTAATGGTACCAAAGAAGGACAAATCCTGGCGCCTATGTGTCGATTTCAAGGACCTTAACAAGGCTTGCCCCAAGGATCCCTTCCCCCTCCCCCGCATCGATCAAATTATCGACGCTACCGCAGGTCACGACTCATTGTGTTTCCTCGACGCATACTCCGGATACCATCAAATTAAGATGGCGGAGTCCGATCAAGCCGTAACGGCATTCATCACTCCATACGGCCCCTTCTGTTTTAGCACCATGCCTTTCGGGCTCAAAAATGCCGGTGCAGCTTATCAACGCATGATTCAGACATGCCTGGAAACACAAATCGGCAAAACAGTGGAGGCATACGTAGACACCAGACACGTCGAACCTTAATCGACAACTTGAGGTTCACGTTCGACAATCTCCGAACATATGACATCAAGCTCAATCCGGAAAAATGCGTTTTCGGCGTGCCCGCCGGAAAGCTCTTGGGCTTCATCGTTTCCCATAGAGGAATTGAAGCAAATCCGGCTAAAATCCGAGCTCTGTCACAGTTGGCTATCCCAACAGACCTCAAGCAAATCCAGAAATTAACTAGATGCGTGGCTGCCTTAAGCCACTTTATCTACCGATTGGGAGAAAAGGCACTACCTCTTTATCGCCTTCTTCGACGCACCGAACACTTCGAGTGGACGGATGCGGCCACGGCCAGATTGGAAGAAATAAAAGCCGTCTTGGCCAGCAACCCAATCTAGGCCGCACCAAATATCGGCGAACCAATGCTGTTATATATAGCGGCAACACACCAAGTTGTAAGCGCAGTGCTCGTCGTCGAACGAGAGACGGGCGGACATAAGTTCCCACTTCAAAAGCCGGTATACTACGTATCCACTGTCCTCACTCCATGCAAATCACGGTACCCACATTATCAAAAGATAGCATACGCGGTCTTCATGGCATCCCGGAAACTACGACCCTACTTTCAAGAGTGTTCAATTACGGTGGCCTCTGAAGTACCACTCAACGACATAATAAATAACCGCGATGCCACGGGCCGGATTGCTAAATGGGCTATTGAGCTCCTCCCGTTCGACATAACATACAAACCACGACGAGCCATTAAGTCATAAGTACTGGCTGATTTCGTCGCCGAATGGACAGAAGCCGAACTCCCTAAAGAGTACGGCGTGTACTCCAATTGGATCATGCACTTTGACGGCTCTAAGATGCTGGCTGGTCTGGGGGCAGGCGTCGTCCTGACATCCCCCACCGGAGATACAGTCCAATACGTACTTCAAATATTATACACACACTCCAACAATGCAGCAGAATATGAGGCCCTGTTGCATGGTCTCCGGATGGCAGTCTGCATGGGCATTCAACGCCTAGAGGTGCGTGGGGATTCGAACCTCACAATATCTCAAATAAATGGAGACTTTGACGCCAAGGATTCAAAAATGGCGGCTTACCGCAACGCCGTCCTCAAAATGTCAGCTCGGTTCGAGGGGCTCGAATTCCACCATGTGGTCTGAGAAAACAATCAAGCGGCGGATATCCTCGCCCGCATAGGCGCTAAGCGTGACCCTGTCCCACCTAATATCTTCTTGGAAAGGCTGTTTAAGCCATCAGTGGTGTGGGAAGGGGAGACCGGTAACAACAGTACGGATCCGGCCACAACGCCAGATCCCGAACACTCTGACATAATCGGAGGCTCTACCACCGAAATAACACCTTCGGCCCACGTGATTATGGCTGTCATCACCCCGTGGACAGAACCCTTCTTGGCTTACCTAACTAGGCAAGAACTCCCTGAGGACCTAAACGAGGCACGTTGCATTGTGCGGCGGTCTAAAGCCTACAAGGTCCACGAGGGAGAGCTTTATAAGAAAAGAGCTATCGGAAGTACTTCAAAGGTGCATCTCCGAAGAGGAAGGACAACAAATTTTGGCAGAAATTCATGCTGGACTCGGCGGCCACCACGCCGCAGCTCGGGCCCTTGTAAGTAAGGCCTTCCGTACAGGCTTTTACTGGCCGACGGCCCAAGCAGACGCACAGGACCTCGTCCAACGTTGCGTAGGTTGCTAGCTTTTTGCAAACCAAAGCCATCTGCCACCTACCGCTCTCCGAACAATCCCCATTACTTGGCCCTTCGCGGTCTGGGGGCTTGATATGGTCGGACCCCTCAAAGGTGGAAGCCATAAGAAAAAGTACCTATTGGTCATGGTGGATAAATTTACCAAATGGATAGAAGCCAAACCAGTTAAAATGGCCGAGTCCGGACCAGTGATAGACTTTATATCCGGGGTTGTACACCGTTACGGTGTCCCCCACAGAATCATCACCGATAACGGCTCGAACTTTATAGCCGATGAGGTAAAAACTTGGTGCGGCAACATGGGCATTAAGCTCGATTATGCCTCCGTCTATCACCCCCAAACAAACGGTCAAGTCGAGCGAGCAAATGGTCTTATTATGAGCGGCATTAAACCCAGATTAGTGCGATCCTTGAAGGAATCAGATACGCACCGGGTTGAGGAGCTCGACTCCGTACTATGGGGGCTGCGGACCATGCCGAATCGCACTACCGGATACACACCGTTTTTCATGGTGTACGGTGCACAGGCGGTACTGCCCTGCGACATCATTCATGACTCATCTCGAGTGCGCATGTACGAAGAGAAAGAAGCCGAGCTCGATCGGCAGGACAGTTTGGACGCCCTAGAGGAGGAGCGTGACGTGGCAAAAGCCCGCTCCGCATTCTATCAGCAACAGGCTCGACGGTATCAAAGAAGAGAAGTACGGGCCAAAACTTATAACGTTGGCGAACTCATTCTACGCCTACTAGAGAAGAAAAAGGACAAGCTCAAGCCCAAATGGGAAGGTCCCTTCGTTATTGACAAAGTTCTAACCGGTGGAGCGTACCGTCTGCGGGATGCATCGGACAATCTACTTGAGCCAAACCCATGGAACGCGGCCAGACTCCGAAGGTTCTACGCCTAGTGCCGGACTCTGTGTTCGTCTCCTTACCTCCGTCAATTTATATATATATATCCGCTATCTGTCTTTCTTTCTTCCCTTTTTCTTCACGGCCTTAAAAGGTTAAAATGTGTCTTGACTATACAATCTTGACGCGCCAGGCGTGCTCATTATACCAGGGGGCTTCTTATGCAGAAGCTTAATATAACCATGTTCCGGGGTCTATGCCCCCTGCACATGTGTTACTTTTCCACATGTACCTTTTCTTCGCCATTATATGCATCGATATGACTTAAGTTTTGGCCAAGCTGGGTTGCCTGGCTCTTGTGTTTATGCCCTACGTTCCCATTAATTCGGCTAGGGCATAAGGGGAGCACCTCTGCGATTGTTACTGGCAGGTCAGGCGGATGTGTATCGCAGACTGGGTAAAGCCGAAAGCTAGCATTCTTAAGGGAATATTCGGTCGGTGAACAAAAGATGACTTTTACTTATTACAATACATGCCCCCAGATATTTACATCCTGTGTCTCTTTTTGTAGTTCGGACATGCACATTAATGCATGCGTACCCAGGGAAAGGAACCCTTAATGGAACTATTCTCCCTGGAAGATGTTTCTTACTATCCATGTAATATAACATAGCTAGTTGGGTACTTGTCTGTTCAAGCACTTATGACCCCTACGCCTGGTTTCCACACGTACCCCAGTTTTTACATAACTGAGCGGGTATTCGGATACACTCCGGACTGTCGAGTCCGGAGGTTGAAGCGAAAAGGTCCGCCATGACAAATGATTTACAATCCGGCTAGGGACAATGTATGTCACCTGAAGTACACAGTCACTTAGACTGATTAAATTCTTCTTCTATACCATCCAACAGGCTGTCTAGCCTACAATCCTGTTGGGAATACTTTGCGGCTAAATTCTCTTGGTCATACACCAAACTGATGGGGATCTCTTTCCCATCAGACCCCACAGGTCCGACCTCGGCCATGTGGTTCGGGTCAGCCTTGGTATATCGAGTCTTCACCATGGCCCAGGCTTCCCTTGCACCTTGTCGACAGGCATATATCTTCCATAATCGGAAGCACCGCCGCGCTCCCTTGAGCATCTCTACGAGCTCCCCCATGCCTCCTGGCAGGGAGGCGGATGGCCACAAGGCCTGGGAAATGCCCTGCATCACCTGCCGAACTTGTTCGTGCAATTGTGAGAGCTCTGGCAGAAGATCACCCGCAGACCCGGGCATCTCCTCTCCGGGACGACCCGTCAGCATACCTACAGATATAACTCTGTTAGCCGGTTTCTTTGCCGGAATCTACAAAAGTTCATTCAAGCACTTACTAAAAATGCCGCATTGAAGCTCCTTATTCTCCTTTACGCAGTCGGCAAGCTGGGCCCGAACATCTTTCAGTTCAACGCCCAGCCGGGTATTGGCATCTTGGAGGTCATTTTTCTCCCGCCTAACCTGCGTAAGCACGCGCTCGCCAGCCTCTAGCTGTCGTTGAGCATGTTGCTCATCCCCTCGCACGACCTTCGGATTCACTCCGGGATCATCTGCAGAATCTATTGTTAGATTTGCATGCATGACGAATACTAACTGGTATATGTCATTCTTTTCGATAGGAACAAGTGCTACCAGATGGGGCCTTCTTGGACTCCTTCATTGCAGCAACTGTGGCCCATAGCCGGGCTTTGCACTCCTCCAGCTCTTCAGACAACTGGGTATTCTTCTCTGTAAGAACCTACGCAAATAATGATCCTTAAATCAGTTGTGCCAACTGTTTCAAGTCTCAGGAGCTACTGATATACATAATTATCATATTTTCTTACCCGTATATCCTTTAAATACTGGTCCGTGGCTCTGGCAAGACCATTTTGAGCAGCTCGGATGTATGCGTCTCCTGAGTTGAAGGCATCGAACGCCTCTTCAGAGAAACCAGGGCCGCGGAGTACGGCCCGGCGACGCCTGTGATTCATGGCACTCTCCACTTCGGAATTCGTAGCGGACAGCCTATCCGCATCCTCTATAGGAGGAACATCCGGTGTTGTCCCCACGTTAGCGTCTGCCCCTAAGTCCAGCTCTGGAGCCCGGCTGGTGGAGGCGTGGCCGTCAGGCTCTCTGGATACGGCCCGGTGAGCGTTTTTCTTGCCAGGAACCATGGACGTTATTATATTTTAAAGACGACAACCATGGAGCAGGGTTCTTTTTCATACCTCTGCGACGGTGTCTCAGTCCTGACCGCCTTCCTTTTAAGCCTACCCGGCTTCGGTACCCCTTGCTGGTGAGTCACCGCGGGTTCGGCATAGCGTCCCGAGGGCCTTCCCTGTAAGACACCATATGTGTGCGGTGGGTGAAGTGTAAAAAAGGGATCCTTCTCGGAAGTTGGGACTCCGGTTTTACTTACATGCGATGTAGGGAGCAGTCCAGGATAATCTTCTATGATGGCCACCAAGGCACCATCGCAGCTTAACTGATAGAACGTCCTGTCGATAAGCTCCACACATATGTTCGGATCTTCTTCGAGTCCTGGGTCGAGGGCCCGGTCAGGGTCCTCTGGCTGTGGAGACGGGCAGTGGACCTCCCTCACAGCTTTTCGTAGTTCTAGCTATGAAATAGCAAGGTAAATATTTTATGACAAAGAATGCGGGAAGGTCTGGAGTAAAAAGTAGCAACTCACCCAGTTCGAGGGGTTGTACATGGAGAATCCATCCCGTGGCTTAATGCGGATGAACTCCTCTTCCTCTCCTTTATATAAATCGGACAGTATTTTCGCTAGAGCAGCGGTGGAGTCCGGATCTTTACGACCGCAGCGGGTGGCATCGTCTTCTCCATTGAAGTGCCACATGGGTTGTCCCCGATATTGAAGTGGCTGCACCCCCCGCATTATACATATTGACATAACCTCAATTATTGTCAGTCCTAATTTGGCCAGCGTTTTTATCCGGCCCATCAGGTAAAGGATCTCTCTGTTATCTTCCTCCTGGGGGCTCCGAGGGCGCCAGCTGCGGCGTTTCTTAAAGGGGGGTTGTTAAACTCGGGAAGGCCCATCTGAATAGGGTCCGGAAGGGGGACGTCCTTCATATAAAACCACTCCGAAGGCCAGTCTTCGGATGTCTTCTTCGGAGTACCGGACAGGTATCCGGTCCCGGCGATGCGCCATATTTCGGCTCCGCCCACTTGATATATTGACCCCTCCTGTGTATGGGGTACAAGGCAGAATAGCCTCTTCCATAGCTCGAAATGAGCTTCGCAACCCAGAAACAGCTCGCAAAAGGCGACATAGCCAGCGATGTGTAAAATGGAGGCAGGAGTAAATTTGTGCAGCTGGAGGCTGTAGAACTCCAGGAGCCCGCGGAGGAACAGATGGATTGGAAATCCGAGTCCCCTTTATAAGTAAGGGACAAGGCATACCCGCTCCCCCATGGATGGGTTGGGAAAGCTCTCCGCTTGCTCCCCGCCATTGTAAATGGCTAGTCCGGCTCGGACGGGGACCATATACGCAGGAGGGAGAAACCCCTGGGTCTGTAACTCTACTAATTGGTTGTGGGGGACGGAACACTTGTCCCAATTGCCTGGCTTAGTGCTACGAGAGCGAGAGGAGGAGCTGCGATGGCCGGCCATGATGGGATGGGCTTTTTTGGGCGCGCTCCGATGGATACTCGTTGTGGGAAGATGGTGTGATCTGGATCTGAGGATCCCCGACTCTTTAAATAGACGATTTACTCACATGGTTAGGGTGGCAAGTGTCAAAATGCCCCGACTTCTCGCATTCGCTCGACACGTGGAAGATAGCCATTATTAGGCGTAGAAGCCAAGGAGAGCAACATTCATGGGAAGCCAGACACTACTCGACAGGTACTCAGGATTTGGAGAAGAACCCGCCTTGCAATGCCGAAGACAATCTGTGCATCGGACTCATCGTCATTGAAGCCTGGTTTAGGGGCTACTGAGGGAATCCTGGATTAGGGGGTCCTCGGACAGCCGGACTATATACTTTGGCCGGACTGTTGGACTATGAAGATACAAGATTGAAGACTTCATCCCGTGTCCGGGTGGGACTCTCCTTTGCGTGGAAGGCAAGCTTGGCAATTCGGATATGTAGATCTCCTCCCTTGTAACCGACTCTGTGTAACCCTAGCCCCCTCCGGTGTCTATATAAACCGGAGGGTTTAGTCCGTAGGACAACAACAATCATAATCATAGGCTAGCTTCTAGGGTTTAGCCTCTACGATCTCGTGGTAGATCAACTCTTGTAATACTCATATCATCAAGATCAATCAAGTAGGAAGTAGGGTATTACCTGCATCGAGAGGGCCCGAACCTGGGTAAACATTGTGTCCCCCGCCTCCTGTTACCATCCGCCTTAGACGCACAGTTCGGGACCCCCTACCCGAGATCCGCAGGTTTTGACACCGACACCGGCCCCTCCCGGGCGGGTCATACTAATAGTTATATCCCCCACAGAGTGGTTGTACAGATTGGTGGCAGCAATGATGAAGTGCCCACGAAACACCTTCCTCTGATGTTGGAAGGCTCGGCCAGGGCATGGTTGACATAGTTAGCGCCTGGCAGTATATTCAGTTGGGAAGAACTTGCCCGAGTGTTTGTTAGAACTTTTGAAGGTACTTGCAAACGGCCAGAAGGGTTAACAGAATTGTAGTATTGCGGTCAAAAACCGAATGAAACTCTGAGGGATTACATTCAGAGGTGGACCACTTTGCATCACACAGTGGAAAATGTGTCCGAACATCAAGCAGTGTTTGCCTTCAAGGAAGGCGTTAAGTATCGAGAGCTAGTCCTGAAATTTGGTCGGACAGGAGACATGTCTTTGACTCGGATGATGGAGATAGCCACTCGGTATGCTAACGGCGAAGAAGAGGATCGACTCCACAGTGGTAAGGGCAAACCTGTCGGCCAGGACACCGGTGGGAACACTTCCAATCGGAAACAGAAGCGCAAGGCCGAGCTAGCTGCTCCTGGTGAAGCTTTAGTCGTGGCTCAAGGAAAGTTCAAGGGGAAGCCCAAAGGGCCCTGGACCCCCAAGAAAGTGAAAGATCAAGCTGGAAACGATGTGTTGGATTTACCATGTCATATTCACACCAAGAAGGATGAAGAGGGTAATCTGATTTATCCTAAACATACCACTTGACAGTGTCGAGTTCTGATCCAGCAGTTCCAAGGGAAACAACCCAATGAGAAAGAAAGAGAGTTGGACAAGGATGAGGATAAGGAAGAAGATGATGATGGTTTTCCAAACGTCAATTCCACTCTGGTGATTTTTGCCGATGTGGAGAGCAAAAGTCGGCTGAAAGTTATCAACAGAGAAGTTAACATGGTTGCTCCAACAACACCCAGTTATTTGAAGTGGTCTCAGACTGCCATCACGTTCGACCAGTCGGATCACCCAGCGCGTATAGCCACCCCTGGGAGGGCGTTGGTGGTCGACCCAGTGGTTGAAGGCACTCGACTGACCAAAGTGCTAATGGATGGTGGTAGCGGCCTGAATATCCTTTATGCTGAAACCTTGAAGGGGATGGGCATTCCGATGTCCAAGCTTAGCGAAAGCAATATGAGTTTCCATGGCGTTATCCCTGGGAGGAAAGCCGAATCACCCGGCCAGATCGCCCTTGACGTGGTTTTCGGTGATTCCAAGAATTACCGCGAGGAAAAGTTGACATTTGAAATAGTGGATTTCCAGAGTGCTTATCATGCCATTCTGGGTAGGCCTGCTTATGCACATTTTATGGATCGACCATGTTACGTGTACCTCAAATTGAAGATGCCTGGTCCTAGAGGAGTGATCACAATCACTGGCAATCGGCAGAAGGCAGAAGAGTGCTTCAAGAAGGGCTCAAAAATTGCCGATGCACAAATGGCAGCAGTCGAAATGCAAGAATACTGGAAAAATGCAGATCCGAGTGATTTGTTGTGAGCCAAGAAGCCTGCCACAGATTCTGCATTTCAGTCGTCCGGTGAAACGAAGCCGATTCATATTCACCCGACCGATCCTAATGCTGCTCCTACTCATATCTCAACATCACTCGACAGCAAATAGGAAGAAGCGCTCATCCAGTTCCTCCGTGAGAACTGGGACATCTTTGCATGGAAACCTTCTGATATGCCGGGTGTACCCAGGGAACTGGGTGAGCACCGTTTGCGAGTCGACCCGAAAGTGAAACCAGTCAAGGAACATCTTCGACGGTCTGCCGTACAGAAGAGAAAAGCAATTGGGGAGGAAGTGGCTCAGCTCCTGGCAGCTGAGTTTATCCGAGAAATTTACCACTCCGAGTGGCTCGCCAATGTTGTCATGGTCCCTAAAAAGGACGACTCACTTCGTATGTGCATTGACTTCAAGCATATCAATCGGGCCTGCCCGAAAGATCATTTCCCTCTCCCCGTATTGACCAAATAGTCGACTCGACTACGGGGTGTGAGCATTTGTCTTTTCTGGACGCCTACTCCGGGTATCATCAAATCCGACTGTATGGACCCGATGAGATAAAAACAGCTTTCATCACTCCATTCGGGTGCTTTTGTTATGTCACCATGCCATTCGGTCTCAAGAACGCTGGCGCCACATTTATGAGGATGATCCAGAAGTGCCTGCTCACTCAGATCAGTCGGAATGTGGAAGCTTATACGGATGACATTGTGGTCAAGTCACGTAAAGGTTCCGACCTGCTGACTGACGTTGCTGAAACCTTTGCCAACCTGGGAAGGTATGTGTTGGGGAACGTAGTAATTCCAAAAAAAATCCTACGCACACACAAGATCATGGTGATGCATAGCAATGAGAGGGGAGAGTGTGTCCACATACCCTCGTAGACCGAAAGCGGAAGCATTAGCACAACGCGGTTGATGTAGTCGTACGTCTTCACGGTCCGGCCGATCAAGCACCGAACGCACGGCACCTCCGAGTTCTGCACACGTTCAACTCGATGACGTCCCTCGAACTCCGATCCAGCCGAGCTTTGAGGGAGAGTTCCGTCAGCACGACGGCGTGGTGACGATGATGATGTTCTACCGACGCAGGGCTTCGCCTAAGCACCGCAACGATATGACCGAGGTGGATTATGGTGGAGGGGGCACCGCACACGGCTAAAAGATCAATGATCAATTGTTGTGTCTCAAGGGGGTTCCTCCCTCCCCGTATATAAAGGAGTGGAGGAGGGGGAGGGGGCCGGCCACCCTTGGCGCGTCCCATGAGGAGAGGGAAGGAGAGAGAGGGGGAAATGAAAGGGGGGGCGCCGCCCCCCTACTAGTCCAATTCGGACTTGGGGGGAGGGGCACGCGGCTGCCCCTTGGCCGCCTCTCCTCTTCCACCACTTGGGCCCATGAGGCCCAATAACCTCCGGTGGGGGTCCGGTAACCCCCTGGCACTCCGGTATATATCCGATAACCCCCGGAACCATTCCGGTGTCCGAATATAGTCGTCCAATATATCAATCTTCATGTCTCGACCATTTCGGGACTCCTCGTCATGTCCGTGATCACATCCGGAATTCCGAACTACCTTCGGTACATCAAAATACATAAACTCATAATATAACCGTCATCAAACTTTAAGCGTGCGGACCCTACGGGTTCGAGAACTATGTAGACATGACCGAGACACGTCTCCGGTCAATAACCAATAGCGGAACCTGGATGCTCATATTGGCTCCTACATATTCTACGAAGATCTTTATCGGTCAAACCGCATAACAACATACGTTGTTCCCTTTTTCATCGGTATGTTAATTGCCCGAGATTTGATCGTTGGTATCTCAATACCTAGTTCAATCTCGTTATCGGCGAGTCTCTTTACTCGTTCCATAATACATCATCCCGCAACTAGCTCATTAGTTGCAATGCTTGCAAGGCTTATAGTGATGTGAATTACCGAGTGGGCCCAGAGATACCTCTCCGACAATCGAAGTGACAAATCCTAATCTCGAAATACGCCAACCCAACAAGTACCTTCGGAGACACATATAGAGCACCTTTATAATCACCCAGTTACGTTGTGATGTTTGGTAGCACACAAAGTGTTCCTCCGGTAAACGGGAGTTGCATAATCTCATAGTCATAGGAACATGTATGAGTCATGAAGAAAGCAATAGCAACATACTAAACGATCGAGTGCTAAGCTAACGGAATGGGTCAAGTCAATCACATCATTCTCCTAATGATGTGATCCCGTTAATCAAATGACAACTCTTTGTCCATGGCTAGGAAACATAACCATCTTTGATAAACGAGCTAGTCAAGTAGAGGCATACTAGTGACACTCTGTTTGTCTATGTATTCACACATGTATCATGTTTCCGGTTAATACAATTCTAGCATGAATAATAAACATTTATCATGATATAAGGAAATAAATAATAACTTTATTATTGCCTCTAGGGCATATTTCCTTCAGTATGATATCAAGCTTAATCCATCAAAGTGTACATTCGGAGTTCCTGGTGGAAAGCTACTAGTTTTCTCGTTTCTAAATGAGGCATCGACGCGACCCAGAGAAAGTTGGTGCCATACTCCGGATGAAGCGCCCTGTGCATGTGCATGGTGTCCAGAAGCTTACTGGTTGTTTGGCCGCCTTGAGTCGATTCATCTCTCGCCTCAGTGAAAAGGCACTGCCACTTTACTGACTGATGAAGAAATCTGACAAGTTCGAGTGGACTCCTGAAGGTGATGCAGCGTTTGCAGAGCTCAAAGCACTGCTTTCCACCCAGCCGGTGCTCGCTGCCCCAATCAGCAAAGAGCCTTTACTGCTTTATATTGCAGCTACTGGACAAGTTGTCAGTACAGTACTCACGGTCGAGCGGGAAGAAGAAGGAAAAGCCTATAAAGTTCAACGCCCAGTATACTATATTTCTGAAGTTTTGACTCCGTCCAAGCAAAGATATCCACATTATCAGAAGCTTGTCTATGGAATTTACATTACCACGAATAAAGTTGCACACTATTTCTCTGATCACTCCATTACAGTCGTTAGCGATGCACCATTGTCAGAAATTCTGAACAACAGAGATGCAACTGGTCGAGTGGCAAAGTGGGCGATTGAACTCCTTCCCCTGGATATCAAGTTTGAGGCAAAGAAAGCTATCAAGTCCCAAGCAATAGCAGATTTCCTCGCCGAGTGGGTCGAACAGCAACTGTCAACTCATATTCACTCGGAGCATTGGACCATGTTCTTTGATGGATCCAAGATGCTGAATGGTTCCGGTGCTGGGGTGGTATTTGTATCCCCCCGAGGTGACAAGCTCAGCTATGTTCTCCAGATTCATTTTGATTCCTCCAACAATGAAGCTGAATATTAAGCACTTCTATACGGGTTGCGTATGGCTATTTCACTCGGCGTCCGTCGCCTCATGGTCTACGGCGACTCAGATTTGGTGGTTAATCAAGTAATGAAGGAGTGGGACGTCAGAAGCCCGGCTATGACTGGCTATTGTAATGCAGTGAGAAAGTTAGAGAAGAAGTTTGAGGGGTTAGAGCTCCATCATATACCCCGACTGAAAAATCAAGCAGCTGAGGAGTTGGCTAAGATAGGTTCCAAGAGGGAGGCCATTCCCAGCAATGTGTTTTTGGAACATATTCATACACCTTCAGTTCAGGAAGATCCTTTCACTGAAGAGCCCCCACAACCAAAGAGTGCCACTGATCCGACTGAAGTCGAAGTGCCAACCGTGGTCGACTTGATCATGGAGGTTTTGGTCATCACTCCCGACTGGACAGCGCCATACATTGCATACATTCTTAGGAAGGAACTCCTAGAAGATGAAGAAGAGGCTCGACAGATCGTTCGACGATCCAAAGCCTTTACTGTGATCAGAGGACAGCTGTTCAGAGAAAGTGTAACTGGAGTCAGCCAGAAATGCATAATACCAGAAGAAGGTCGAGTGATCCTCAACGACATCCACTCGGGGACCTGTGGTCACTATGCATCCTGTCGGACCATCGTGGCTAAAGCATACCTAGCGGGATTTTATTGGCCACGAGCAAATGAAATGGCGAAAGAAATAGTCGACAAATGTGAAGGTTGCCAGTTTTACTCCAACATGTCTCACAAGCCTGCATCAGCCCTGAAGACCACTCCACTTGTCTGGCCCTTTGCTGTTTGGGGATTGGATATGGTTGGACCTCTGAGGACTGGTAGGAGCGGCTTCACTCATGTGCTCGTGGCAGTCGACAAGTTTACTAAATGGATTGAGGCCAACCTATCAAGAATCTTGAAGCCAGTACTGCTGCCAGCTTCATCAGAGAATTGACATTTAGATATGGTGTTCCGCACAGCATCATCACTGACAATGGTTCAAACTTTGATTCCGATGAGTTCAGAGCCTTCTGTGCTTCCCAAGGCACTCGAGTTGACTATGCTTCAGTCGCCCATCCCCAGTCGAATGGACAAGCAGAAAGAGCAAACGAATTGATTCTCAAAGGACTGAAACCCCGATTGATGCGTGATCTCAAGCATGCAGCAGGTGCCTGGGTCGATGAACTTCCATCAGTGCTTTGGGGATTGAGGACTCCTAATCGGTCGACTGGTCGAACTCCATCCTTCTTAGTCTATGGAGCTGAAGCTGTTCTTCCGAGTGACTTGCTTCACAATGCACCCTGTGTCGAGCTCTTCTCAGAAGATGAAGCAGAACAGGCTCGGCAAGATGCAGTCAATCTCCTGGAAGAAGAAAGAGAGATGGCCCTGATCTGGTCGACCATCTATCAGCAAGACCTGCGTCGATTCCACGCCAAAAACGTGAGGGTCGACCATTTCAAGAGGGAGACTTGGTTCTTCAAGTGGATCAGCAAAAACCACACAGGCTTGCTCCTGCTTGGGAAGGCCCCTTCATCGTCTCCAGAGTGCTCCACAACGGAGCATACCACCTTTACAATGTCGAGCACAAGAAAGACGAGCCACACGCTTGGAATGCGGAGCTGCTCCGCCCCTTTTACACTTAAGCATTCAGACTGTTGAGAAGTAATAAGAAATACCTTATAGTTTAATTATCAAAGACACAGTTTTACACTCTCCTAAGTGATTGTCATTCCTTTTTTATATGTTCTAAATCCCCCAGTTGGTGTCTTAGATGTGAATCCGCTTTGCTTAAGTTTCAAAAAATCCTGTCGAGTGAAGAGCAAGCCTCTCACTCGGGGGCTTAGCTGCGAATCTGTTTCGCCTAAGTTAAAAGAAAATCCTACCGAGCGGTGAGCAACCCTCTTACTCGGGGGCTTAGCTGCAGTCCAGTACTCGCCTAAGTTTGAAAAATCCTACCGAGTGGTGAGCAACCCTCTCACTCGGAGGCTTAGCTGCAGTCCAGTACTCGCCTAAGTTTGAAAAATCCTACCGAGTGGTGAGCAACCCTCTCACTCGGGGGCTTAGCTGCAGTCCAGTACTCGCCTAAGTTTGAAAAATCCTACCGAGTGGTGAGCAACCCTCTCACTCGGGGGCTTAGCTGCAGTCCAGTACTCGCCTAAGTTTGAAAAATCCTACCGAGTGGTGAGCAACCCTCTCACTTGGGGACTTAGCTGCAGTCTAGTACTCGCCTAAGTTTGAAAAATCCTACCGAGTGGTGAGCAACCCTCTCATTCGGGGACTTAGCTGCAGTCCAGTACTCGCCTAAGTTTGAAAAATCCTACCGAGTGGTGAGCAACCCTCTCACTCGGGGGCTTAGCTGCAGTCCAGTACTCGCCTAAGTTTGAAAAATCCTATCGAGTGGTGAGCAACCCTCTCACTCTGGGGCTTAGCCGCAGTCCAGTACTCGCCCAAGTTTGAAAAATCCTACCGAGTGGTGAGCAACCCTCTCACTCGGGGACTTAGTTGCAGTCCAGTACTCGCCTAAGTTTAAAACACGTCCCGACCCACAAGGACGACGAGGTGCAGGTCGACTGCAACCTCCTCCTCAGAGCTGCGCCACAAGTATAACGTGCGCTCCATCCCGATCCACAAGGACGACGAGGTGCAGGTCGACTGTTACCTTCCCATCAGAGCTACAACACAAGTTCATAGACTATCCCGAGTGAAGAACAAGTTCCACTCGAAGACAAACACAAGCTCATAAACTATGTAGACATGACCGAGACACGTCTCCGGTCAATAACCAATAGTGGAACCTGGATGCTCATATTGGCTCCTACATATTCTACGAACATCTTTATCGGTCAAACCGCATAACAACATACGTTGTTCCTTTTGTCATCGGTATGTTACTTGCCGAGATTCGATCGTCGGTATCTCAATACCTAGTTCAATCTCATTACCGGCAAGTCTCTTTACTCGTTCCATAATACATCATCCCGCAACTAACTCATTAGTTGCAATGCTTGCAAGGCTTATAGTGATGTGCATTACCGAGTGGGCCTAGAGATACCTCTCCGACAATCGGAGTGACAAATCCTAATCTCGAAATACGCCAACCCAACAAGTACCTTCAGAGACACCTGTAGAGCACCTTTATAATGACCCAGTTACGTTGTGACGTTTGGTAGCACACAAAGTGTTCCTCCGATAAACGAGAGTTGCATAATCTCATAGTCATAGGAACATGTATGAGTCATGAAGAAAGCAATAGCAACATACTAAACGATCGAGTGCTAAGCTAACGGAATGGGTCAAGTCAATCACATCATTCTCCTAATGATGTGATCCCGTTAATCAAATGACAACTCTTTGTCCATGGCTAGGAAACATAACCATCTTTGATCAACGAGCTAGTCAAGTAGAGGCATACTAGTGACACTCGGTTTGTCTATGTATTCACACATGTATCATGTTTCCGGTTAATACAATTCTAGCATGAATAATAAACATTTATCATGATATAAGGAAATAAATAATAACTTTATTATTGCCTCTATTGCATATTTCCTTCAGTCTCCCACTTGCACTAGAGTCAATAATCTAGATTACACAGTAATGATTCTAACACCCATGGAGCCTTGGTGCTGATCATGTTTTGCTCGTGGAAGAGGCTTAGTCAATGGGTCTGCAATATTAAGATCTGTATGTATTTTGAAAATCTCTATGTCTCCCACCTGGACTTGATCCCGGATGGAGTTGAAGCGTCTCTTGGTGTGCTTGGTTCTCTTGTGAAATCTGGATTCCTTTGCCAAAGCAATCGCACCAGTATTGTGACAAAAGATTTTCATTGGACCCGATGCACTAGGTATGACACCTAGATCGGATATGAACTCCCTCATCCAGACTCCTTCATTTGCTGCTTTCGAAGCAGCTATGTACTCCGCTTCACATGTAGATCCCGGTATGACGCTTTGTTTAGAACTGGACCAACTGACAGCTCCACCGTTCAATATAAACACGTATCCGGTTTGCGATTTAGAATTGTCCGGATCAGTGTCAAAGCTTGCATCGACGTAACCACTTACGACGAGCTCTTTGTCACCTCCATAAATGAGAAACATATCCTTAGTCCTTCTCAAGTATTTCAGGATGTTCTTGACCGCTGTCTAGTGATCCACTCCTGGATTACTTTCGTACCTCCCTGTTAAACTAATAGCAAGGCACACATCAGGTCTGGTACACAGCATTGCATACATGATAGAGCCTATGGCTGAAGCATAGGGAACATCTTTAATTTTCACTCTATCTTCTGCAGTGGTCGGGCATTGAGTCTTACTCAACTTCACACCTTGTAACACAGGCAAGAACCCTTTCTTTGCTTGATCCATTTTGAACTTCTTCAAAACTTTGTCAAGGTATGTGCTTTGTGAAAGTCCAATTAAGCGTCTTGATCTATCTCTATAGATCTTGATGCCCAATATATAAGCAGCTTCACCGAGGTCCTTCATTGAAAAACTCTTATTCAAATATCCCTTTATGCTATCCAGAAATTCTATATCATTTCCGATCAACAATATGTCATCCACATATAATATCAGAAATGCTACAGAGCTCCCACTCACTTTCTTGTAAATACAGGCTTCTCCAAAAGTCTGTATAAAACCATATGCTTTGATCACACTATCAAAACGTTTATTCCAACTCCGAGAGGCTTGCACCAGTCCATAAATGGATCGCTGGAGCTTGCACACTTTGTTAGCTCCCTTTGGATCGACAAAACCTTCCGGTTGCAACATATACAACTCTTCTTCCAGAAATCCATTAAGGAATGCAGTTTTGACATCCATTTGCCAAATTTCATAATCATAAAATGCGGTAATTGCTAACATGATTCGGACAGACTTAAGCATCGCTACGGGTGAGAAAATCTCATCGTAGTCAATCCCTTGAACTTATCGAAAACCTTTTGCAACAAGTCGAGCTTTATAGACAGTAACATTACTGTCAGCGTCAGTCTTCTTCTTAAAGATCCATTTATTCTCGATGGCCTACCGATCATCGGGAAAGTCAACCAAAGTCCACACTTTGTTCACATACATGGATCCCATCTCAGATTTCATGGCCTCAAGCCATTTTGCGGAATCTGGGCTCACCATCGCTTCTTCATAGTTCGTAGGTTCGTCATGGTCTAGTAACATAACCTCCACAACAGGATTACCGTACCACTCTGGTGAGGATCTTACTCTGGTTGACCTACGAGGTTCAGTAACAACTTGATCTGAAGTTTCATGATCATCATCATTAACTTCCTCACTAATTGGTGTAGGTGTCACAGGAACCGGTTTCTGTGATGAACTACTTTCCAATAAGGGACCAGGTACAGTTACCTCATCAAGTTCTACTTTCCTCCCACTCACTTCTTTCGAGAGAAACTCCTTCTCTAGAAAGGATCCAAATTTAGCAACAAAAGTCTTGCCTTCAGATCTGTGATAGAAGGTGTACCCCATAGTTTCCTTTGGGTATCCTATGAAGACACAGTTCTCCTATTTGGGTTCGAGCTTATCAGGTTGAAGCTTTTTCACATAAGCATCGCAGCCCCAAACATTAAGAAACGACAACTTTGGTTTCTTGCCAAACCACAGTTCATAAGGCATCGTCCCAACGGATTTCAATGGTGCCCTATTTAACGTGAATGCAGCCGTCTCTAAAGCATAACCCCAAAATGATAGCGCTAAATCAGTAAGAGACATCATAGATCGCACCATATCTAGTAAAGTACGATTACGACGTTCGGACACACCATTACGCTGTGGTGTTCCGGGTGGCGTGAGTTGCGAAACTATTCCGCGTTGTTTCAAATGAAGACCAAACTCGTAACTCAAATATTCTCCTCCACGATCAGATCGTAGAAACTTTATTTTCTTGTTACAATGATTTTCAACTTCACTCTAAAATTCTTTGAACTTTTCAGATGTTTCAAACTTATGTTTCATTAAGTAGATATACCCATATCCGCTTAAATCATCTGTGAAGGTGAGAAAATAACGATACCCGCCGCGAGCCTCAACATTCATCGGACCACATACATCTGTATGTATGATTTCCAACAAATCTGTTGCTCGCTCCATAGTTTTGGAGAACGGCGTTTTAGTCATCTTGCCCATGAGGCACGGTTCGCAAGTACCAAGTGATTCATAATCAAGTGGTTCCAAAAGTCCATCAGTATGGAGTTTCTTCATGCGCTTTACACCAATATGACCTAAACGGCAGCGCCACAAATAAGTTGCACTATCATTATCAACTCTGCATCTTTTGGCTTCAATATTATGATTATGTGTATCACTACTATCGAGATTCAACAAAAATAGACCACTCTTCAAGGGTGCATTACCATAAAAGATATTACTCATATAAATAGAACAACCATTATTCTCTGATTTAAATGAATAACCCACTCGCACCAAACAAGATCCAGATATAATGTTCATGCTCAACGCTAGCACCAAATAACAATTATTCAGGTCTAAAACTAATCCCAAAGGTAGATGTAGAGGTAGCGTGCCGACCGCGATCACATCGACTTTGGAACCATTTCCCACGCGCATCGTCACCTCATCCTTAGCCAATCTTCGCTTAATCCGTAGTCCCTGTTTCGAGTTGCAAATATTAGCAACAGAACCAGTATCAAATACCACACATCAATAACATGTATATCACATATACCTTGGTTCACCTTGACATCCTATTTATCCGCCAAATACTTGGGGCAGTTCCGCTTCCAGTGACCAGTCTGTTTGCAGTAGAAGCACTCAGTCTCAGGCTTAGGTCCAGACTTGGGTTTCTTCTCCTGAGCAGCAACTTGTTTGATGTTCTTCTTGAAGTTCCCGTTCTTCTTCCCTTTGCCCTTTTTCTTGAAACTGGTGGTCTTGTTGACCATCAACACTTGATGCTCCTTCTTGATTTCTACCTCCGCAGCCTTTAGCATTGCGAAGAGCTCGAGAATCATCTTATCCATCCCTTGCATGTTATAGTTCATCACGAAGCTCTTGTAGCTTGGTGGCAGTGATTGAAGAATTATGTCAATGACGCTATCATCCGGAAAATTAACTCCCAGTTGAATCAAGTGATTGTTATACCCAGACATTCTGAGTATATGCTCACTGACAGAACTATTCTCCTCCATCTTACAGCTGTAGAACTTATTGGAGACTTCATATCTCTCAATCCGGGCATTTGCTTGAAATATTAACTTCAACTCCTGGAACATCTCATATGCTCCATGACGTTCAAAACGTCGTTGATGTCCCGGTTCTAAGCCGTAAAGCATGGCACACTGAACTATCGAGTAGTCATCAGCTTTGCTCTGCCGAACATTCATAACATCTGGTGTTGCTCCTGCAGCAGGTCTGGCACCTAGCGGTGCTTCCAGGACGTAATTCTTCTGTGCAGCAATGAGGATAATCCTCAAGTTACGGACCCAGTCCGTGTAATTGCTACCATCATCTTTCAACTTTGCTTTCTCAAGGAACGCATTAAAATTCAACGGAACAACAGCACGGGCCATCTATCTACAATCAACATAGACAAGCAAAATACTACCAGGTACTAAGTTCATGATAAATTTAAGTTCAATTAATCATATTACTTAAGAACTCCCACTTAGATAGACATCCCTCTAATCCTCTAAGTGATCACGTGATCCAAATCAACTAAACCATGTCCGATCATCACGTGAGATGGAGTAGTTTCAATGGTGAACATCACTATGTTTTTTTGAAGAATTGGACAGTAGGAGAGGCTCCTACTGTTTTTTCATATATATATATATATATATATATATATATATATATATATATATATATATATATATATGGGGGGGTGTTACATAGTCACAATTCATGTACAAATGGGGAGGTTGCCAACCTCCATCCCCTAGTGTGGGGTGAGCAATCAAAAAGTGAGAAAAAAACGCTAGGCTACAGAGTGTACAAATGAGGCGATGGAGGCACTAAGGGCCTCTTTGGTTCTATGCTGCAGCAAGCTAAAATCCTGGATGAACCTATTGAGCCAAGTGTTAATACTGGGTATGGTGCCTCTGAAGTGTTTATTGTTCCTTTCTTTCCATAGGCTCCAAGCAGCGGTCAAAAATATATCGAAGAAGAATAACGGTCCATCCCAGGTTTGGTGCATCCCATGAAGGAGTTGTAGTCTGCATGAATATGAGGGCCAAACAACACCCAGTTTGCTCCAACAGGCTTGGCAAAACGAACACGAGAAGATCATGTGATCAACTGTCTCCTCAACTTGCAACCCACAAAGCAGGCACGTGTGATCATCGCCAATGTTGAAATGCCTTCTTTTCAACATATTCCTAGTGTTTAGTCGATCATGAATGAGAAGCCACCCGAAGACTTTGATACGCATAATGCAGTATGATTTCCACAAGTGCGAGAAGGTAGGACGTGCATCAGCCTCTCTGAAGCAGAACTTATAATAATCTGATGCCTTGAATTCAGTTTTCCCCATGCATACGACCAAACATCATTCGGGGAGGTGGAGGGTTGCAAGTGCATGGATATTTCCTGGAGATCGTGGACTTCATCCAACGCTTGTGGAGATAAGGGCAGATAGAAATTTTCATCCAGCATCGTGCTGCCCAAGAAATCTTCAACAGACACGTCTTCTTTGGTGGCAAAGGAGAAGGCACGGGGGTGGGTGATCTCAAGCACATTATCATTCCATAGGTCTTTCCAAAAAAAGGGCCGTGGAGCCAGTAAGTATCCAAACAGGTGAGACTCCTCTATAAATGGGCGTGAGTTTGAGTATGTCGCGCCACCAGAATGAGCCCAGTGGTTCAGCTGCGTGTGGGATTTTGTCCGTGTAGTAGTTGTCCCAAAGAAGGCTTACCCAGGGGACGTCCATCCTGTTATAAAATTTGTGTAAGAATTTCAAAAGGAGCGCCTCGTTCTGGAGCTTAATGTTGATCACCCCAAGACCACCGTGTTTTTTAGGCTTGCAAACCATCTCCCACGCAGCCAAAGAGCTGCACCTGTCACCTTGTTCAGTCTTTTTAGTCCAAAGACATCTTCTTCTTATCCTCTCGAGCAGCTCAATCAATTTTGGAGGGAATTTCAATGTACACATGGCATATATGAGGAGGGAAGTGACTGTGGCGTTGAGCCAGGAAAGTTTGCCTCCATAAGACATCATGGCTATCGTCGAAGTGAGGCGCCTTTCAGCAAAGCAAACCAGCGGCATAAGATCCAGAATCGTTGGTTTAGACGTGCCAAGAGGAAGGCCGAGGTATGTGAGGCATTTGGCCCACAAAACAGCCAAGAACACACGCCAGGTCAGCAGTCATGTCGGGAGGTGTGTTGATCGGTACCAGAGTAGACTTATGGAAATTGATTTTCAAACCGATGGACGACGCGTAATCCGTCAGAATCCCTTTGACAGTGGTAGCCTGCTGAGGACAGGCGGGTAAGACTAAGATGGTATCGTCGGCGTACTGGATAACCGGATAATCTGTCTGCCCAGCACATGGAAAGGGTAGATGGATTCGGCCTTGTCTGAACGCCTCATTAACGGCAGCTTGTAGGAGATCGGCGGCAAGAACAGATATTAGAGGCGATAGAGGGTCACCTTGCCGGACGCCAGTACGACAGTGGAATTGTTGACCGGGTACGCCATTAAGGAGAACAGAAGAGCGACCAGTGGAGAAGATGGACTTGATCCAGGAGAGCCACTTGTCATTAAACCCCATGTGCTTCATGATGGTGAGCATAGGAGCATGCTCGATGGTATCAAAGGCCTTCGCGAAATCGAGTTTCAAGAGAATGATTGCTCGTTTGGATGCATGGCACTGGTGGATGTATTGGAATGCCCACGCGAGGCAATCTTGGACCGTGTGCCCCTTGATGAAACCATACTGATTCCTATGAATGAGCTTGAGAATGACACGTTGAAGGCGATTAGCAAGGAGCTTGGTGATAAGTTTGAGGTAGCAATTGAGCAATGTGATCGGCCTATAATCATTGACTGTCTCCGGAGAGTTTGTCTTGGGAATGAGTGTGATGAGGCCATCATTTATACTTGTGAGATCAAGGTCTCTAGCATGAAACTGGTCACAGAGGGCATAGAAATCATGTTTGATGATGGGCCAACAAGCTTTTAAGAAAGCCCCACTAAAACCATCCAGACCCGGTGCGCGATCAGCCGGCATTTCTTTGACAATGGCGTCAATCTCAGCGTGAGTAAAGGGGTCTGTCATGTGATCAAGGTTGTCATTGTGATGGATTATTTCCTGGAGATTGAATTTCATTTCAGACGGGGTAGAAGTACCCAAGCTATCTTTATAAGTTTGGAACAAAAGGGTTTCCTTGCTTGCATGATCTTCCATGATCGTGCCATCCTCAGTTCGGAAATTGGCAATATTATTTTTTCTGTAACGTTCCGTTGCCACTGCTTGAAAGAATTTAGTATTTTCATCCACGAACTTGATCCAACGAATGGTGCATCGCTTTTTCCAATACTGCTTCTGATAGTTAAGTAGCCGTAGCAGATGCTTTTTCAGGATCTTTCTGAAGTTTGTTTCTGGTGTGGTGAGGAATCTATTGTTTTCAAGTTCATCCAAGTCTGCTAGGGTTTTATTACAGTTAGCAATTGCCACAGAGAGATGAGAGATGTTCTTGCTCCAAATTTTGAGGGCATGTCTGAGCGTTTTGAATTTACGGCAGAGAACGGTGGCAGCATTGTTGGATCAGACAGGTCTATTCCACATCTCTTGAACAAGGTCAAAAAAACTGGGGTGTAAAATCCAGTATGGTTCAAAACGGAACATCTTGCAACGAGGGATAGAGGTTTGGATGGATACCGAGCATGGCACATGGTCTGAAACAGAACATCACTATGTTGATCATATCTACTATATGATTCACGCTCGACCTTTCGGTCTCCGTGTTCTGAGGCCATATCTGTTATATGCTAGGCTCGTCAAGTTTAACCTGAGTATTCCGCATGTGCAACTGTTTTGCACCCGTTGTATTTGAACGTAGAGCCTATCACACCCGATCATCACGTGGTGTCTCAGCACGAAGAACTTTTGCAACGGTGCATACTCAGGGAGAACACTTATACTTTGATAATTTAGTGAGAGATCATCTTATAATGCTACCGTCAATCAAAGCAAGATAAGATGCATAAAAGATAAACATCACATGCAATCAATATAAGTGATAGATATGTCCATCATCATCTTGTGCTTGTGATCTTCATCTCCGAAGCACCGTCATGATCAGCATCGTCACTGGCGCGACATCTTGATCTCCATCGTAGCATCGTTATCGTCTCGCCAACTTATGCTTCTACGACTGTCGCTACCGCTTAGAGATAAAGTAAAGCATTACAGGGAGATTGCATTGCATACAATAAAGCGACAACCATATGACTCCTGCCACTTGCCGATAACTCGGTTACAAAACATGATCATCTCATACAATAAAATATAGCATCATGTCTTGACCATATCACATCACAACATGCCCTGCAAAAACAAGTTAGACGTCCTCTACTTTGTTGTTGCAGGTTTTACTTGGCTGCTACGGGCTGAGCAAGAACCGTTCTTACCTACGCATCAAAACCACAACGATAGTTCGTCAAGTTAGTGCTATTTTAACCTTCTCAAGGACCGGGCGTAGCCACACTCGGTTCAACTAAAGTTGGAGAAACTGACACCCGCCAGCCACCTGTGTGCAAAGCACATCGGTAGAACCAGTCTCGCGTAAGCGTACGCGTAATGTCGGTCCGGGCCGCTTCATCCAACAATACCGCCGAACCAAAGTATGACATGCTAGTAAGCAGTATGACTTGTATCGCCCACAACTCACTTGTGTTCTACTCGTGCATATAACATCAACGCATAAAACCTGGCTCTGATGCCACTGTTTGGGAACGTACTAATTTCAAAAAAATTCCTACGCACACACAAGATCATGGTGATGCACAGCAACGAGAGGGGAGAGTGTGTCCACGTACCCTCGTAGACCGAAAGCGGAAGCATTAGCACAACGCGGTTGATGTAGTTGTACGTCTTCACGATCCGACCGATCAAGCCCCGAACGCACGACACCTCCGAGTTCTGCACACGTTCAACTTGATGACGTCCATCGAACTCCGATCAAGCCGAGCTTTGAGGGAGAGTTCCGTCAGCACGACGGCGTGGTGACGATGATGATGTTCTACCGACGCAGGGCTTCGCCTAAGCACCGCAACGATATGACCGAGGTGGATTATGGTGGAGGGGGGCACCGCATACGGCTAAAAGATCAATGATCAATTGTTGTGTCTCAAGGGGGTGCTTCCCTCCCCGTATATAAAGGAGTGGAGGAGGGGGAGGGGGCGGGCCACCCTTGGCGCGCCCCATGAGGAGTCCTACTCCCACCGGGAGTAGGACTCCCCCCTCCCATGTTGGAGTAGGAGAGGAGAGGGAAGGAGAGAGAGGGGGAAAGGAAAGGGGGGCGCCGCCCCCCTCCTTGTGCAATTCGGACTTGGGGGGAGGGGCGCGCGGCTGCCCCTTGGCTGCCTCTCCTCTTCCACCACTTGGGCCCATGAGGCCCAATAACCTCCGGGGGGTTCCGGTAACCCCCGGTACTCCGGTATATATCCGATAACCCCCGGAACCATTCCGGTGTCTGAATATAGTCGTCCAATATATCAATCTTCATGTCTCGACCATTTCGAGACTCCTCGTCATGTCCGTGATCACATCTGGAATTCTGAACTACCTTCGGTACATCAAAATACATAAACTCATAATATAACCGTCATCGAACTTTAAGCGTGCGGACCCTACGGGTTCGAGAACTATGTAGACATGACCGAGACACGTCTCCGGTCAATAACCAATAGTGGAACCTGGATGCTCATATTGGCTCCTACATATTCTACGAAGATCTTTATCGGTCAAACCGCATAACAACATACGTTGTTCCCTTTGTCATCGGTATGTTACTTGCCCGAGATTCGATCGTTGGTATCTCAATACCTAGTTCAATCTCGTTACCGGCGAGTCTCTTTACTCGTTCCGTAATACATCATCCCGCAACTGGCTCATTAGTTGCAATGCTTGCAAGGCTTATAGTGATGTGAATTACCGAGTGGGCCCAGAGATACCTCTCCGACAATCGAAGTGACAAATCCTAATCTCGAAATACGCCAACCCAACAAGTACCTTCGGAGACACCTGTAGAGCACCTTTATAATCACCCAGTTACGTTGTGATGTTTGGTAGCACACAAAGTGTTCCTCCGGTAAACGGGAGTTGCATAATCTCATAGTCATAGGAACATGTATGAGTCATGAAGAAAGCAATAGCAACATACTAAACGATCGAGTGCTAAGCTAACGGAATGGGTCAAGTCAATCACATCATTCTCCTAATGATGTGATCCCGTTAATCAAATGACAACTCTTTGTCCATGGCTAGGAAACATAACCATCTTTGATCAACGAGCTAGTCAACTAGAGGCATACTAGTGACACTCTGTTTGTCTATGTATTCACACATGTATCATGTTTCCGGTTAATACAATTCTAGCATGAATAATAAACATTTATCATGATATAAGGAAATAAATAATAACTTTATTATTGCCTCTAGGGCATATTTCCTTCAGTATGATATCAACCTTAATCCATCAAAGTGTACATTCGGATTTCCTGGTGGAAAGCTACTAGTTTTCTCGTTTCTGAACGAGGCATCGACGCGAACCCAGAGAAAGTTGGTGCCATACTCTGGATGAAGCGCCCTGTGCATGTGCATGATGTCCAGAAGCTTACTGGTTGTTTGGCCGCCTTGAGTCGATTCATCTCTCGCCTCAGTGAAAAGGCACTGCCTCTTTACTGACTGATGAAGAAATCTGACAAGTTCGAGTGGACTCCTGAAGGTGATGCAGCGTTTGCAGAGCTCAAAGCACTGCTTTCCACCCAGCCGGTGCTCGCTGCCCCAATCAGCAAAGAGCCTTTACTGCTTTATATTGCAGCTACTGGACAAGTTGTCAGTACAGTACTCACGGTCGAGCGGGAAGAAGAAGGAAAAGCCTATAAAGTTCAACGCCCAATATACTATATTTCTGAAGTTTTGACTCCGTCCAAGCAAAGATATCCACATTATCATAAGCTTGTCTATGGAATTTACATGACCACGAAGAAAGTTGCACACTATTTCTCTGATCACTCCATTACAGTCGTTAGCGATGCACCATTGTCAGAAATTCTGAACAACAGAGATGCAACTGGTCGAGTGGCAAAGTGGGCGATTGAACTCCTTCCCCTGGATATCAAGTTGGAGGCAAAGAAAGCTATCAAGTCCCAACCAATAGCAGATTTCCTCGCCGAGTGGGTCGAACAGCAACTGCCAACTCATATTCACTCGGAGCATTGGACCATGTTCTTTGATGGATCCAAGATGCTGAATGGTTCCGGTGCTGGGGTGGTATTGGTATCCCCCCAAGGTGACAAGCTCAGCTATGTTCTCCAGATTCATTTTGATTCCTCCAACAATGAAGCTGAATATTAAGCACTTCTATACGGGTTGCGTATGGCTATTTCACTCGGCGTCCGTCGCCTCATGGTTTACGGCGACTCAGATTTGGTGGTTAATCAAGTAATGAAGGAGTGGGACGTCAGAAGCCCGGCTATGACTGGCTATTGTAATGCAGTGAGAAAGTTAGAGAAGAAGTTTGAGGGGTTAGAGCTCCATCATATACCCCGACTGAAAAATCAAGCAGCTGAGGAGTTGGCTAAGATAGGTTCCAAGAGGGAGGCCATTCCCAGCAATATGTTTTTGGAACATATTCATACACCTTCAGTTCAGGAAGATCCTTTCACTGAAGAGCCCCCACAACCAAAGAGTGCCACTGATCCGACTGAAGTCAAAGTCCCAACCGTGGTCGACTTGATCATGGAGGTTTTGGTCATCACTCCCGACTGGACAGTGCCATACATTGCATACATTCTTAGGAAGGAACTCCCAGAAGATGAAGAAGAGGCTCGACAGATCATCCGACGATCCAAAGCCTTTACTGTGATAAGAGGACAGCTGTTCAGAGAAAGTGTAACTGGAGTCAGTCAGAAATGCATAACACCAGAAGAAGGTCGAGTGATCCTCAAAGACATCCACTCGGGGACCTGTGGTCACCATGCATCCTCTCGGACCATCGTGGCTAAAGCATACCTAGCGGGATTTTATTGGCCATGAGCAAATGAAATGGCGAAAGAAATAGTCGACAAATGTGAAGGTTGCCAGTTTTACTCCAACATGTCTCACAAGCCTACATCAGCCCTGAAGACCATTCCACTAGTCTAGCCCTTTGCTGTTTGGGGATTGGATATGGTTGGACCTCTGAGGACTGGTAGGAGCGGCTTCACTCATGTGCTCGTGGCAGTCGACAAGTTTACTAAATGGATTGAGGCCAAGCCTATCAAGAATCTTGAAGCCAGTACTGCTGTCAGCTTCATCAGAGAATTGACATTTAGATATGGTGTTCCGCACAGCATCATCACTGACAATGGTTCAAACTTTGATTCCGATGAGTTCAGAGCCTTCTGTGCTTCCCAAGGCACTCGAGTTGACTATGCTTCAGTCGCCAATCCCCAGTCGAATGGACAAGCAGAAAGAGCAAACGGATTGATTCTCAAAGGACTGAAACCCCGATTGATGCGTGATCTCAAGCATGCAGCAGGTGCCTGGGTCGATGAACTTCCATCAGTGCTTTGGGGATTGAGGACAACTCCTAATCGGTCGACTGGTCGAACTCCATCCTTCTTAGTCTATGGAGCTGAAGCTGTTCTTTCGAGTGACTTGCTTCACAATGCACCCTGTGTCGAGCTCTTCTCATAAGATGAAGCAGAACAGGCTCGGCAAGATGCAGTCAATCTCCTGGAAGAAGAAAGAGAGATGGCCCTGATCTGGTCGACCATCTATCAGCAAGACCTGCGTCGATTCCACGCCAAAAACGTGAGGGTCGAGCATTTCAAGAGGGAGGCTTGCTTCTTCAAGTGGATCAGCAAAAACCACACAAGTTTGATCCTGCTTGGGAAGGCCCCTTCATCGTCTCCAGAGTGCTCCACAACGGAGCATACCACCTTTACAATGTCGAGCACAAGAAAGACGAGCCACGCGCTTGGAATGCGAAGCTGCTCCGCCCCTTTTACACTTAAGCGTTCAGACTGTTGAGATGTAATAAGAAATACCTTATAGTTTAATTATCAAAGACAAAGTTTTACAGTCTCCTAAGTGATTGTCATTCCTTTTTTATATGTTCTAAATCCCCCAGTGGGTGTCTTAGATATGAATCCGCTTCGCCTAAGTTTCAAAAAGTCCTGTCGAGTGAAGAGCAAGCCTCTCACTCGGGGGCTTAGCTGCGAATCCGTTTCGCCTAAGTTAAAAGAAAATCCTACCGAGCGGTGAGCAACCCTCTTACTCGGGGGCTTAGCTGCAGTCCAGTACTCGCCTAAGTTTGAAAAATCCTACCGAGTGGTGAGCAACCCTCTCACTCGGAGGCTTAGCTGCAGTCCAGTACTCGCCTAAGTTTGAAAAATCCTACCGAGTGGTGAGCAACCCTCTCACTCGGGGGCTTAGCTGCAGTCCAGTACTCGCCTAAGTTTGAAAAATCCTACCGAGTGGTGAGCAACCCTCTCACTCGGGGGCTTAGCTGCAGTCCAGTACTCGCCTAAGTTTGAAAAATCCTACCGAGTGGTGAGCAACCCTCTCACTTGGGGACTTAGCTGCAGTCCAGTACTCGCCTAAGTTTGAAAAATCCTACCGAGTGGTGAGCAACCCTCTCACTCGGGGGCTTAGCTGCAGTCCAGTACTCGCCTAAGTTTGAAAAATCCTACCGAGTGGTGAGCAACCCTCTCACTCGGGGGCTTAGCTGCAGTCCAGTACTCGCCCAAGTTTGAAAAATCCTACAGAGTGGTGAGCAACCCTCTCACTCGGGGACTTAGCTGCAGTCCAGTACTCACCTAAGTTTAAAACACGTCCCGACCCACAAGGATGACGAGGTGCAGGTCGACTGCAACCTCCTCCTCAGAGCTGCACCACAAGTATAACGTGCGCTCCATCCCGATCCACAAGGACGACAAGGTGCAGGTCGACTGTTACCTTCCCATCAGAGCTACAACACAAGTTCATAGACTATCCCGAGTGAAGAACAAGTTCCACTCGAAGACAAACACAAGCATATTCAGAGATAAACCAAGTTTGGATAAAATCCTAAGGTTCCAGACCACGGATTAAAGTACTCGGGCATCAAGCCCGAAGGAGTTTAACGATTACATGATCACTCAGCATTCTGAGGCAAATAAAGGTGAAGCATAATGTTTTCCGATCACTCGTCAGGAGGAGGGCTGGCTGGATCGCAGAAACTGTCAAGATCTATGCTGTCTGCAATGCGAGTGGCAGCATCAAGGAAAGTATCCATGAAAGACTGGAAAGTGTGCTTTTTGGTGTTAGCAACCTTGAGCTCCGCCAGCTTATCTTCTTTGACGTCCTTGCAGTGCACTCGAACCAATGACAGGGCGACATCAGCGCCGCTGCGAGCAGATGATTACTTCCATTCTTGCACTCGGTCAGGTATTTGATTCAGTCGAGTCATCAGAGACTCGAGATCTTGAGACACTGCCGCCTGAGGCCAGAGTTCAGCATCGACCCGAGTCATTGCCGCCTTCAGACGAGCAAGATAAGCTGCGCTGTCCATGCGAGATTCCAACCGCAACACATTCATTGCGATGTCATCCTTGAATGGGCAATTTATGGGATCGAGACCCGTCTCGACCTGCCCAGTTTCTGCTTCAAAGTCATGGCAAAGTTCTGCACAGTCGAGTAAATAGTGAGTCGACAATATGGTGAAACCTATCAAGCGACAGCAACAAGTCAGTGCCCTTGAGGTTTCCAATCTTGTCAGTCAGCCTGTGCTTGTCCTTCTTCAGTTGCTCCACCTCCCGATTGGCATCAGAGACAGCGGTCTTCAGTTTAGAGTTCTCTTCTTCTAACTTGCTGACTGAAGCCAGCTTCTTGTCAGCAAGCGCCGTTTTATCTCGCGCCTCCTTCTGGGCAGCGGCAAGATCCAGATCCTTCTTCTCCAGAGCCTGCTTCATTTTCTCTAAAGAAACAACATTCTTCGGACAAGCTTGAAGTTGACGGTTTTCACTACGCACATCTGTTCGAGTGAAGTCACTCGGTTGAAAGAGACCAAAAAAACACACAGAAAAGTGCGAGTCGTAAGGTGGACAGGTGACGATTGGTTACCTCCCATGGCAGCTACTTCGTCACGGGCGGTCTGGAGGTTCTTCTTGGCCAGGTCCAGATCAAGATTGAGGCTGATGTGTTGTTTGTTCAGTTCAGAAAGTTGAGCCCCAAGATCACAAGATTTCTGCAGTCAGCGTATAAGATATATCAGTCGACAAAAACAAAAGACAACCACAGTGAAAGTTGCTCTAAGACTACCGCCTAATCAAACATTCAACAGCAGTCTCGGGGACTACACCCAATGGGTGCACTTAGCGTGCCCCCACTGGTTTGATTCAACACTCGGCATGGTCTGCCCAGCACGAGTTGTAAAAAAAAGTGGATTCTCAGACCCCGGCCAACTGCCCACAGTCGACCGCGGTCTCGGGGACTACACCCAGTGGGTGCACTTAGCGTGCCCCCACTGGTTCGGTTTACCACTCGGCATGGTCTGCCCAGCGCGAGTGGATTCAAGACGACTCAATCCAAGTCGACTCAAGTGGATGACCTATACAACTTTAAGACAGACACACCCGAGTGGGTGATCGGATCGGAAATCAACTAACCTGGACATTGGTCTGCAGAGCAGCGCTGGCACTGTAGGCCACCTGTGGCCTCGTGCACCACTTTCATCTACCCCATCACAAGATTCCGCTGAAGAAGAGCTTCCTTAGCAGCACTCGGCGGGTCGTATGGAGTTCGGTACGCAGTGAAAAGCGATGATGGCAGAGCAGTCAAAGCAGCCGCTGGGTCTGATGCGGGGAGTTGGAGCAGCAGAGGTCTGAGCAGCCGACCCTGATGGACGATCAGTCGACAGCGGGCTAGCGAAAGTGACGTTGGTCTGAGCCGGATCTGTGGGTCGCTCGACCACCGTCTCAGGCACTAGCGTCGACTGAGGAACCTGAACCTCAGGAGCTTTCTTGCTCGGTCCCTTGTCCCTCCTCCTCCTTTCCCTCAGAGGCACTTCTTCTTCATCATCCGGAAGCACTACAACGTCTCGCAGAGCTGCAACAAACAGAAAGCATCAAAGATGCAACCGACGAACAATTCAATTGACATAATAAATTCGAGTCGAGCGGACTTACTAGCTTTGGAGGTAGCCGCGTCATCGGTTTCCTCATCGTCTGGGACCTTGTCAATGTCCATATCAGTCGCGGCAGAAGCTGGGCTGGAAAAGTTTGCAATCCATTCGGTCAGAACAGAAGAATCAGTCGGAGCAAGAAAACACAGAAATGACATTTACCCAGAGGCAACAGGAACATCCAACTTAATCTTGGGCAGAGTCTTCTGAGCCTTTGAGGGGTTGATCTTGGGCTGCTTGACGATTTTCTCCGTCAGCTCTGGAGTTGAAGACCGAGCACGTTTCTACGATTGAGTGCTTGGGGCCACGGTCTTGCTGCGCTTGCGCGCTGGATCATGGTGCTGCTTGGATCGACGTTCCACGCGGGGCGGCGAATCGACCACCACCTCGTCGTCCGACTCGTCGCTTTCCTCTTCGTCCCCGTCGTCCGGTGACTCCCAATCACCACTCTCCTCCGCGCTGTCCTCGCCCTCGTGATCCTGCTCCAGAGCTTGTTCACCATTGGGCATCGAATACATCTCGGTATAAACCTACAAGACAAAGAAGTCGAGTGAAAGTCAGTCGGATTCAAGAATGGTCGGAAAATGTACCCAAATACAATCAGTTGTGGAGGACGAACCTTGTCTGACTAATTACTGCTGCTGAAGGGATCGACTCTCCTGGCGCCCCTGGGGTTGTCCTTGTTTCCTGTGATACTCCTCAACCATTGGGCCACTGTTATGGCCGAAACCTCCTCTGGATGAACCCGAGCGGTGTTGCTGGCTCCAGAATACATCCACATAGAGTGGTCACGAGCCTGGAGTGGCTGGATGCGCCGACTCAGGAATACCTCCAACAAATCCATGCCGGTGACGCCTTGGTTGATCAACTGTACCACCCTCTCGACTAGCATGGCTGTCTCCACCTTCTCCGCGGCGGTCACTTTCAGTGAGGAAGGAGTCTGAACACGATCGAAGGAAAAAGGAGGAAGTCCAGTCGACTGGCCTGGAGTCGCGATATCCTGGCAGTAGAACCAGGTCGACTGCCAGCCCCTGACCGACTCAGGAAGGGTCAAGGAAGGGAAAGAGCTCTTCTTCCTCTTCTGGATACTCAAACCCCCACACATCTGAATGACATGTGTTTTCTCATCACTCGAATTTGCTTTCTTCACCGACTGGGAGCGGATAGTGAAAATGTGCTTGAAAAGACCCCAGTGCGGTCGACATCCCAAGAAATTCTCGCACATGGACACAAATGCGGCAAGATATGTGATGGTGTTGGGAGATAAATGATGGAGTTGGGCCCCAAAGAAATTCAAGAAACCCCGGAAAAAGGGTGCGAAGGAAGCGAGAAATCCCGGTCGACATGGGTGGTGAGCAGAACACATTCACCCGGTCGTGGCTGCGGCTCCGTCTCCCCCTCCAGCAACCGCGCAGCTCCATGGACGACCAGCCTGGACTCAACCAGCTCATCCAAATCTTCCTGCCGAAGCGAGGATCGGATCCAATCGCCCTGGATCCAACCCGACGGCAACCCTGACCGCGACGACGACCCCCGATTCGCCTTCTTTCCTTTCGCCGTCCCCACCGCCTTCTTCGCGTGTTCCAGCGCCACCGTCTTTTCCTTCCCCATGGAGGCGGAGCGGCGGCGTCGAGAGCAGAGGAGCCGGATGCGGTGGAGAAACAGAGGGATAAGAAGGAGAATGGACGCGCACAGTGCAGGCACCTCGTCCTCGTCGCTTTTAAAGACCCACTTCCGAGTGACTGATGCGTGGGCCCGAGCGATCCTGTCAAATCCCGCAACAGTCGCGCACGGGGTACGTGGCGAAAAAGGTGGCACGGGGATCGAGGCGTTCCTGTCTATCCGTCCCGCTTACCACGGCACGCTCCGCTTCGCGCGCTTCCCCGAAATTTTGAATCCCGTGAAATCCGATCGCGCCAAAGGTTTCGCGTCAAAAACAACACTCGACGGATGACGCTGCAAAACCAATCGGCGACTTCTGAATCGATCAAGGCGACTGAAACGAAGCCGAAGTTCCAACACGGGCCTCCGTTCAAACATGAATAATTGTGAAGCACAAGAATCGAAGCAAGATCAACTTCAACCTTCTTTTCACTCGGACCTCAATCCATTCGGGGGCTAATGATGATGATATAGACTTGGGGTAGGGCCATAGGCATGACCTATACGCCCTATCCAAGGTCACTATCCTAGAAGCAAAGAATCTCAAGAGACAACAGGGAGGGGCCAACAAAGGTGTCGAGTGCAATCCACTCGACCGATCAGTTACTCGGAGACCCCTCATCCCTGAAGTCACCCGACCAATCAACCACTCGACCATGCAAAAATCCACTCGACCTATTGAAGATCAGGAGTCATCTAGAACAGCAACGGATGAGCGTTCACTCTGTAGTCTTTAAGGCCATTAAGGCATTTAAGGGTGACGTTACCAGTAACGCCTCCTCTTTGTGTACATTGAACCCTTGGCGACAGTGGCCTGACTGGGGTCCTGGCGCACTCTATATAAGCCACCCCCCTCCACAGGCACAAGGGTTCGCACCTCCTGTAACACATACATATAATCCAGTCGACCGCCTCCGGGCACCGAGACGTAGGGCTATTACTTCCTCCGCGAAGGGTCTGAACTCGTAAAACTCGTGTGTACAACTTCGCCATAGCTAGGATCTTGCCTCCTCATACCTACCCCCCATTTTACTGTCAGACTTAGAACCACGACACGGGGCAAACTCTGAATAGCAAAAATTATAAGATCGCATATGGAGAGTTATAAGCAACATAACTGCTACTACTTCCGTAGAAGTGGCAACCCCCAAGTGACGGGGATGAAATAGCCTATTTAACAACGGCTGTGGCCCACTCCTCTCCAGCGTAGCGAGATCCTCTTCCTGGGCCCAGCATCACTGAAGGAGCTAGGAAGGTTGACTTGGTCTTGGCTGACCTAGCTTGAGCCCTTCTCTGTAGGTGTGGTGTCGCTAACATTCTCTCCCCCTTGGAACACAGCTTGTCCCTCCCCAATTAGCTGTAGCCCGAGGAAATCTTTGCTTCAGTTCATCCAGATCTTCCCAAGTCGCCAAATCTTCTGTTTGCCCAAACCACCGAATCAGCCCCTTGGCACGGCTGCAAACATCGCCAGCTCATCGGAAACGGGCGCTGCAACACTCTAATTGCCTAATTGGAACAAATATAGGAGCATCAGCAGGAGGTAAAAACATGGGTTCTACCTGACAGTGGGGCCCCAATGCCTTCTTCAACTGGGAGACATGTATGACCGGATGAATGCGCGACTTGGGAGGAACTCATATGGAGTTTGACACCGGACAGAGCAGCCAGCTCCCGCCAAAAACGACTGGTGAAAATGTGATCACGATATGACACAATCGACTCTGCCATACCGTGCAACCTATGCACATTGTCCATGAACGAAACTGCCACTCCAGATGCATAAAATGGATGTGACAAGCCCACAAAATGAGGGTAACGAGACAGCTTATCCACAATGACCATCACACAGTTGAAACGGCCTGAACATGGCAATCCCTACACGAAATCCATATCCATCGTGAGGATCTGCCAATACTGAGAGGGAACATGCAATGGTTCATGCACTCCTTCACATATGTTTGCACTGATGCACGCATACCTTTCCAACAGAAGCTTTGCTTGATAAGGCGCAATGTGGCTGGTATCCCAAAGTGATCACCGGTAGGCGAATCATGAAGAGCTGCAAGAATTTTTCCACGCAGAGCATCATTATCACGAATCCAAATACGGTCCTTATGGCGAAGCAATCCATCACACAGAGCATACCCGTCTTCATTTGAAGAAGACAGAGCTAATTGAGCCTGCAAGTCTTTTGCTACTATGTCTGTGATGTACATTTCCGCGATGTCCATCAGCCAAGTAGGACGAGACTGAGTTACCGTCAGTAACCAACTGTCCGGAGTAGGTCGATGCGACAGTGCATCAGCAGCATTGTTGTTGACATTGTATTTGATCTGAAACTGCAGCCCAAGGAGTTTAGTGAACACTTTCTACTGCCATGGAGTATGAAGCTGCTGATCGCCCAAGTGCGCCAAGCTGTAGTGACCTGTCATGATCAAGAACTCTGCATGTTGCAAATACATTGGGCATTGATCCACGGCTAGTAAAATCACCATATATTTTTTTTCAAATGTAGAAAGGCCTCTAGTTCGCGGACCCAGGCCCTTGCTCACGTATGCCAATGGATGCCCCCTCCGCAGTAGTACGGCACCCACACCAGAATCACTCACGTCTGTTTCCACAACAAACTGAACACTGAAATCCGGCAACGTTAGTACTGGAGCACTGACTAGAGCATGTTTCAATGTGTCAAAGGCCAGTTGTGTATCTGATGTCCAAACAAAAGGAATATGCTTTGCGCAGCAGGTGTGTCAGAGGCTGACTGATCACACCGTACAGACGGATGAATTTGCGATAATATCCTGACAAACCGAGGAAACCATGCAGTTCTTTAACATTGGATTGAACCAGCCAATTCTGCACATCAGAGATCTTTCGAGGATCCGTAGCCACACCTTCAGCAGACACCACATATCCCAGATAGGTGACAGATTGTTGGGCAAACGTGCACTTCGACCCCTTGACGTTCCACTGGTGCTCTGATAATAACCGAAGAGCCTATCGCAAGTGTTGAATGTGCTCATCATAAGTTTTATTGAACACCAATATGTTGTTGAAGAAAAACACAGCGCAATGTCGAAGTACATGGGACAAACCTGTGTTCATGACTAACTGAAAAGTGGCAGGACCTCCCACGAGACCAAAAGCCATCACTGAAAACTCGAAGTGCCCGTTGTGAGTATGGAATGCCGTCTTAAATTCCTCGCCAGGGGCCAATCGAATCTGGTGGTAGCCGGTGCAAAGGTCAAGTTTGGTAAACCAAGATGCGCCTGCCAGTTCACCCAACAGTTCATCAATAATAGGCAACGGGTATTTGCTCTTGAGTGTCAAAAGATTCAGGTGAGGATAATCCACACATAGGTGCCACGAGCCGTCTTTCTTCCTGACCATAATGATTGCCAATGCAAATGGACTAGTGTTGGGTTTCATAACACCTGATTGCAACATTTCAGTAATTTGTTTCTCAATCTCAATCTTCAGTTGAGGAGAATAGCGATAGGGCCTGATATTGACGGGTTGCGCGCTTGCTATCAGAGGAATCTTGTGATCACAAGCTCTGTGAGGTGGAAGCTGGGTAGGAGTAGTAAAGACTTTAGAGAACTGATCCAGCAACACTTGAATTTCATTGGGAACTTCTGTGGCAGGTTGGCTTTGAACTAATTGTAATTCAACCAAAGTGTGATCAAACTCAGCCGGAGGATGGCCACGCAGAACAATTCGTTGCCCTGAATAATCGAAAACAAGCCATTTTTATTCCCAGTTAAGTGCATAGGACCTCGAGCTGTGTGTTAGAATTGTGTCGAATATAGTGTACAAGGTAGGTTACAGTTGGACTTGTAGTTGTATTGTGTTTAGATAGGATACGGAGTCGTGTCTAAGTAGGACACTTGTATCCTAGACCTCTCATATATAAAGGGGGTAGACACACGATGTAACCTATGCCAACATAATAGCACGGGAACGCAGGGGAAGCCGGCGGCATGTGCCGGCGTCCAGGGCGACCGGGTGCGGTATTGTAGCGGTATCATGAGGAGGAGCGCCCATAGTCAGGCCCCGGGGATGTAGCCATATCGGTGAACGTCGTTAACAAATCTCGGTGTCGTGCTCGTGTGATTGCTTGGTCCTCGGATGATCGACGGAGTGCCTCGGATTTATTCTAACAAGTGGTATCATGAGCTAGGTTGTTCGAAGGTTGTGGATTGTTGATCAGAGGAAAAATCAAGTTTGAGATGCAGCCGGGTGCGGTGTGGTTCTCGACGAGATTGGAAAAGGCAATTGAAAACGGAGTCGGCGAGACTGGATCGGAAGCAGAAGGCTTGATGGACCGGTCGGGTGAGCGTACATCCAGCGGCGACATAACACGAACATCAGGATTCAGTCTCGGGCTCTCGGCGACATCGATCGGATCAGGCGCCGAACGAATGTGGGCATGCAGACGGCGGTGCTGCATAGCCCTAGCATACGGTGCGCGAGGGTTGCACGTAGGCATGGTTGGCAAGGAAGTCAACGCGTCGCGGTGGCATGCATGTGATGAGCTTAGTCCAAGCATGATGCTGGTGGACGAGGCCCACTTGAGGGACGCGTGCTGCTTGTTTACGAGATTTGTTTGTGACAAAAAAAAGGTTGGCACAAGGACTCAGAGTCAGATCGTGATGCTTATCAAGAAAGGAATAGAGAAGTTCGTTCAAAATCTACGTACGTGTGGTGAATTAGGAGCTTTGGCTTGCTTTGTTAATCTCCTTCGGTGTTCACACGGGAAGGCTACGAAGGATTGTGCTTTGGTTTTCTTTGTTGATACACATTTGTGTTTGGATGGCGATGGTCACGGTGACGGCTTGAGGAGTCTGGAATGTGTCTGCAGTTGGATATGTTTGGCTGAGTCAGACTGTACAGTCTGACAGGATCAACGCGAGTCGGTTGGTACAAAAGACGGTGGTGGAACTGGCGACGATGAGATAGGAGCGTGATGCTAATGGTGACCGACTTTTGGGCGTGGAAACACGTGGCGCATGCCTGAGGGCTTGTACGGCTTCGACAAGACTATGGCGTGGGATTGATTCAAGGTGGTGTATACACGGAGCTTGAAGTCGACGGGGTGTGAGGGTGGACTGATCATCCACTATGGAGTCATGTTGAAGGTGGAGCTGGATTGAGGGGCTACGGTGTAAGGATCTAGAGAATCGAAACCTATTCAGCGGGAAAAAGCGAGGGACACGTAATTCGGACTGGAGCCCAGTGGTCTGATGGAAACGTGAAACTCGTCATCGGTCGGTGATGATCGGTGGTACTCTGCAGTGGAGGTTGAGTGGTGTGGGTTCGCGACCCTTGAGGCTCAACCGGGACAGCAGAGGCTCGACGCGGTAATAGCGGCGAGGCGTGCGGCACGCACGGGACATGGAGATGGGCCAGGGCTCTGGTGGTCATACATGTGGTGAGACAACTGCGAATTTGACTCGGGATGAGTACAAGCAATGGTGAAATTCCTTCTAGTTTCAGACAGGCGGCTAAGGAAGAGTGGTGATGTTGAATTCAGGTAACTCTTATGTGTGACACCCAATATGTGAGCTGTTCACTTTCACGCAGGTCAGTGATCGATGTGCGATGGCGTTGAACGGATACTCTGGAATTTGGAAGCACAAACTAGAGTAATGTTGAACTTAATTTTGCTTGAGTGTTGACTGTGGTCAAGAAAAAAAGGGACTGCAAGTTGCAGGTGTAGTCATGTGGAGTCTTTGGAGTAGCAGCGGTACTCATGGGATAAGCTCAAGTCCAATGTACATGGAAGTTTGACGCATGGACAAATCCAAGGCGTTGAAGAATATTCGCCAAGGTGGAATTTGTTAGAGTTGTGTCGAATATTGTGTACAAGGTAGGTTACAGTTGGACTTATAGTTGTATTGTGTTTAGATAGGATACGGAGTCGTGTCTAAGTAGGGCACTTGTATTCTAGACCTCTCATATATAGTGGGGGTAGACACATGAGGTAACCTATGCCAGTATAATAGCATGGGAACGCAGGGGAAGCCGGCGTCCAGGGCTACCTTGTGCGGTATTGTAGCGGTGTCATGGAGAGGAGCGCTCATAATCAGGCCGTGGGATGTAACCATATCGGTGAACCTCGTTAACAAATCTCGGTTTCATGCTCGTGGGATTTCTTCGTCCTCGGATTATCAACGGAGTGCCTCGGATTTATTCTAACGCTGCAAGTCAATCCATACCTATAACTCCATCGTAGAATTGCAAGGGCAAGATCTTGAAGTCAGATTGGAAAGTGTGCCCATCACCTGACCAAAAACAGTTAGGCACCATATGGGCACGCTTCAGATGCCCCCACCAGCTATACGAACTCACGTCGTCTGAGCTAAAAATGTGTGGCTAGGTATCTTTGATGCGACCTTGTCACTGAGAAAAGATTGGGAACTTCTAGAGTCCAAGAGGAAAATGAGCCTTTGCCCCTGTAACTGACAGGTCAATCTGATAGCACTTGGTTCAGATGTATCAGTCCGTGATTCTGTAGATAAGACCATCAAATCATCATCACTGTCCTCTGAATCCGGTACGCAATATCACAAAATTTAAGCATCTCTTGCACCACATGCAATTGGACTGTGGTGTTGCACTTGTGATCACGGTCCCAACGCTCACCACATACATAACAGAGACCTTTATCTCGGTGATATGCTTTCTATCTGGCCAATTTATCATTATACTGAGACGGTCTTGGATTTTTAAAGCTCAGGTTTTTGGACGCCTCTTATCCTTACCCTTCAACATTGCTTTGAGATCCGTGCTAGCCAACTAACTTTGTACATTAGATTTTTTCTTTTTTGTTTCTTTAAAATAAAACAACATATGAACTTCAAACTTTGCAAGACACCAAAGCGTTCTAATTAGAATGTAAGGAAAAACTTTCAGATTTTTTTGTCAAACATAAATATAGAAAATTAGATTTTTTGTATTAAAAAATGTACTTTTTAGTATTCATATTGCACGAAAAATTCCGAAAGTTTTTCTATATGGGCGAAACAAAAAAGACAAATATACTCGCACGAATCGCGATGCAAAAATGAGTGGCTAGATAAGGGGGTATCCCAAAGCCTATGCTCTACAAAATGTTTACCATACTGAGACGGCTTTGAGGCCACTTGACGAGCTTCATGAGAGGATTTAGTTTTGTACTGAGGGCTCGATCCAGAAGAAATCGGGCATCGACTCTAACTAGGAGAATTGAGCTCCGTTTCCCCCTCTCCCACTTCTTCCCGCACAACAGCAATGCAATACGCAGTATCGAGGTTGGGAGCACGCTGAACAACGACAATAAGACGAATTGCAGGTTTTAAACCATCTATAAAACGAGTAGTATGGTGCATCATGTTAGGATTAGGTTCATAAGCAACTAGTTGATCCATCAATGCAGAGAACTCTAGTACGACATATTCCTAAACAGAATTTGTCTGGCACAAGCGATAGAGATGCCGCACTAAGGTTTGGTGCTGATTACACCCAAACCTTTGCACTAGTACAAGAGACATTTTACGGTGCATCAGATGAATTTTGGCCGTTCATTTTTCTGTATGGATGGCCCAGATATGGAAATACTACTCCAGATTTCTGGTAGTATATTTTGCGACCAGGGGTAGTTTCGGTAGTTCACTGTTTAACGAAAACGCGGGCTGGTTCCCCCGAAAAACAAGTGAAGGGCATTAGTGGAATTTAACGTGATCATTTGTTTTTTCAATAGCCATCGTCGCCCTTCCTCGCCCGCAGTCTGACGGCCCACGCACAGAACCGAATGAAAGGTGAAAGGAAAAGGGCGACCGATGGCGGCGCTATGGCGACAGGACGACGGCGAACCCCGGTCGCCGTGAGTACCCTCCGTGCAGTATTTGCGGGCGGTATGGTTTGGCGCCCCGCCGTACTCGGAGGAGCCAGCACCGCGGGCGCCGCCCCTCCCCGGTTTCCTAGGCGGCTGTGGTCGGCGGCTAAATGTCCCCGCCGCTCGTGTTCCCCTCCTAAGCCGCGGGATGTGGAGCGGGTCGCCAAGGGGGAGGACTAAGGCGAGACGTCGCCGGCATGCCCCGTCACCATCAAGGCCCTACGCGCCGCCGACCAGTGCCGTACAGATCTGTCGCGGCCGATGCAAGTACTCGCATCCGACCCATCGATCCATTGGCCCCCATTTCTTTTGTCGAGTTCCTAAGCTAGCTTGTCCATCGTAAAAGCTGATCCAGCCATGGTCCTCGCCTAGGAGGAGGACGAGTTCCATCACACCAGCAGTAGTTCAGGTCCATGCTCATCCTCTCTGCTCATCTTGTGTCGTTGTTCAAATTCAGAAATCAACACTAGCTTGTATAGCAGCAAGTCCGAAAGTAGCTCATGTACACAATGATTTTTTTTGTATGTGATATTAGTGCAGAGCATGTGCAGTTTCAGATTCCATAGAGAGCATGTTTCAGTTTCAGATTAAGTCATAGTCATATGAACAGACATTCCAGGTCAGACACCTGTTAAACACTCAGAGGTTAGGCAATGGCTACTTCCCAAGTTGGTGGCCAAGTTGGCTCATCCTTTGACATTTTGTAACGGGATAAGCAAACAGGACAGCATTTGCCTATCGTTCATTGGCATAATACAGAACTCAAACCCCAGGTTTAAAAAGGATGTGTTGCTTCAAAGGACACAAGTAGCAAGGAAATTGCGACCGGTAGTGTAAAGCCACTTAGAAATTTGGTTTTTGAAGCACATCCTATAAACCAAAGGGAATTGCATCATTAAACAAAGAATACAAGATTTTGTGCATGAAAGACTTTAATTAAAAATTAATGTAGATATTCAATGCAGATAAAAGTAGTAAATGTACGGCAATTTGCCGTATATATGAAGTAGCACAACCAAAAAAATTGTTTGATACATCTCCGCTGTATAGATAAAGTAATAAAATTGAAAACGGTGTGGAAACCGTCTACGGGGCAAAAACCACACCACGCCCAATCCTATTAACTCTACCCTAAGTCCAGCAGCACACAACTATAGTGCGGAACCATCGTCTCCTGAGACATCTCCGCTGTCGTTGTGTCCGTCGTCACCTCCGAGGTCGAGGTCTTCTAAATCATCTTCTAAATCAACTGCTGGTATGGCCTTCCGAACTTTCAACTCATTGTGAGGTGAATTGATCAAGGCAGCAGCAAGCCATCTTCTGAACTGTCTTATGTCATCCTGCATAGGAGGTAGACGTTAGGACCCTTTGTATATGTGAAAGTTAAGTTAGATAGGGAAGATGTAGTTACCTGGTTGAATATTGCCGACAATCTCACTCCGGTCCAATATTGGATGAATTTCAACACCCAGAGAGCACAGGAACAACCATCTGTTTGCTGTGGCACTTCATAGTCTTTGATAGGCCACGAAGCCACTTGAGTGTCCGGCCATCTACTTCCTTGCATTCCATTTTCCATCACTGCTATATCAATATGTGTTTCCATTCCAAGAAGCTGCAAGTAACATATCACTCAATTTAGTACCGTATTCGTATAAACTGTAAATTATATAAAATGTTGTTAGAGCCTCACCGCAGCAATTACTTCTTTCCGGTTGTTGCGTGATTGGAGTGAGTCCAGAATTTGAATCTCCCTCTTTTGGGAGTTGACAACAGCCAGGAACCAGTGGTTCTTGGGAATATTTGAAGGTAGGAAAATCTGCGTGCAAAATTTGTAAGTGGTTTGAAGTGCCTAAAAATAAAATTTCTTATTATAATAACAGAAGGGTGGATGTTGTTACCATGTCATGTTTAAGGTAGTTATCTCCCCATTTAGTGCCTGATTTGCCGCTTAAAACATTCAAGGTACAATTCGGGACTGTGCCATCTCTCTTCAGGATGTTGACGATGGTCGACCTTTCGACATACACGGTACCATGATCTCGTACACCTTCTAGTCCGTCCAGACGTAGGAGTTCGATTGCCGCATCGAGTACCTAAGAAAGAAGATATTAGTTCAATCGGAAAACATATAAATAATCAAAGATACCATATTGCGTTAGCACTTACATCGTCATCCACCCAAGCTGCAAAGGAGGAATGATCTGGTGTTGTAAGGCATTTAAGATACTTCTGTGTTAGAAGTATGTCCTTGATCTTCACCAACTTGGCGGTCTCTGGAGTACTGTTTACATAATCTGCTACTATATTCTGTGTAACTCGATCTGTTTCTGCCTGAAAATTGATCAAGTCCTCCTTGAGCTGTTTTAGCTGCTGGCTGTTGCTTTTCCCGGGATTCATCTTCTTATTCTGTGTGTACATAACATCGTTACTGTCATGTGTCTGTTGAGATAGAGCTCTTTTCTTTCTGAGCGCGGGGGTGTAAAATTCGTATTCCTCGCTCTGAAGGAGTGAGGACTTCTTTTTCTTCCGGCCGTCATGTCTGACACGCCTCCCTATGGAGTCCATGGCATCCATGGACGTAGGCTTGACCTTCTGTGATATTTGACTTAAGGTTAGGAATATGGGTTGAGAAAAAGTTTGTTAGCAATTTGGTTCAGACATGTGATGCTGACCTCAGATTCGGAGGATAAGTTCTTGCTATCGTCTCTTTCAGTCTTTGACTTCTGGGGGTGTACATATGTTTTCTTCACCTTCTGCAATATTGTCATCAAGTTAAGAATATGGTTGAAATAAAACCTTTGCTAGCAATATGGTTCAGACATGTGATGCTGACCTCAGATTGGGAGGGTAAGTTCTTGCTGTCACTCCTAAAACGCTTACCAAATGAGTCCACAGCGTCATCTCTGTTTGTTTTTCCTTTGTGGGGGTCCACAGGTGTTTTCTTTACCTTCTGTACAGATGAACAAGTTAGCAGTAAGTATGGTTGACAAAAAAACATTGTACCAAGATGGAATTCATACCTCAAATTCCCCAGCAAGGTTCTTGCTGGGGTTGCTGTAGACACACTTTGGCACTTCATTTGTACTAGCAGCAACATTCTTTGAGGTTTTCTAAAAATAAAAAATGGTTAGCATACATTCTCTGACATGAAGACAGTTAGAAATGTTGTGACATACCTTGAAATTATTATCAACTCTCTGACCCTCATTAAAGTCCTTCTGTCCTACGCCAAATCGATGATCCTATTAATGGAAAAAATGTTAGTCATGCACGAAGGATGAATTACAAAAAAAACAAATGCATACATTGAATGCACAGATGAAGTCCTCCAAACGCATGCTGTTTTGCTTCTGGCGCCTTTGTACTCCGTCCGGAAATCTCTGAATATTGCTGAGACACTATTGCTTTCATCTCTCCCACCTGGGCGAGTACGCGGCCTAGTGTCCCATCGACCTACAAGTTAAGATAAATAAGAACTGATTGTTTCATAAAATTATTTGTACAAACAAATAGTTTCAGCCTAAGAAACGAGTAGTATCATTGTACAAGTTACATAGGACGTACCTCAAAAGCAGACTTTGTAGGTTGATGTGAAACCTTGCGCACTGGCTTCCAAGGGCGCCTGAGGTCCTCAACCATCTGCAATTTTTTTTTTATTATGAGCAATTTTGCAAAAACTGAGCAGATGACAACTAGTAACAGTAAGCATATACCTGTCCTACTCCTACGTAGTTCTGCGATATTATTTTGTCCACCTTTCCAGCCTTTGCTTCGTCCCAGTATTGGATCAATGGTTTATCTCGTTGAAGATAGGAAATGGTGCGATCAATATGGTCGACTCGGAATTTCTCATACAACCAAGTCTGCAAGAGAATTAAAAAGAATACATAAGTGACCAATTAAAGAATATCATAGGAAATAATGAGTTCGTACTACCTGCAGTAGTGGGAGGTTCCCCTCCAAGTTCGCGGCACCGTTCACAAACTTCCTCACACTTGACATTAAGTGGTCGAGAGATAGTTTAGCATAATTTATGGAGTTTATAGTATGTATGTCCACAACAATTGCCAAATATTTGGGATCAACATAGGGTTGTGTCGTTGGGCAAACCAACTTGCCAATGGTGTACAAGACGTAAGGCTTCACAAACCGTGGCCTCTCTTCGCCGATCATCTTCTTACGAAGACCTGAAAAGGTTGTTTGTCAAGAATTGTAAGTATTGTAATTATGAAATTTGTTCCATTATCAAACGAAAAAATAGTTCTGAAAATATCATATACCTTTCAAGGTCAGTTTGTTATGTTCAGGATCCTTTAAATCAAGCCATAGGTCCTGCACTTCTTTCAACGGAGGAGGGACATAGTCCCTCCCCATGCTAGGCAGGCCTGTGATGTGTTCTACGTCTTGCAAGGTTATTCTCATAGGTACCCCGCGTATTACAAACGCGTCAACTTGTGAATCGTATGTGCTAGCAATCTCTTGGCACAAAACTCTCCTAACGTTCATTGCGGGAGTCTTCAGAGTTTCGCGAATTGTCGTTTGACTAGCTATGACATACTGTTCCCCAGTTAACGACTGGGCAAACTCTGAGTACCCGTGCATTGATACAACCTGGGTACCCTGTATGTGCAAAGATTATTTTCAGTGACAAGGCAACAAAAATAAGAGATTTATTGTGAAGAAATAATTAAGCTAATCATTTAGGCTGTTTATTTGGCTATCTGCGGTGTTGTTTTAATTTGCATGCATGTTCTCTTTCTATCTTCAATATGTATAAAAATAAAAATATAAGTTTACTGTACATACCACTGGAGCAAAAAAAATATTTTCAACAGAAAACGTTTGCGCTCATTATTCTATCTTCTGCTGCTCTACTCATTCTTTTTTTTTTTGCTCTACTCATTCATTGATGTACTATATTGCTGGCTTCTTAATTTAAGACGTGCAAGGCTGATGTAATGATTTGATTAATGTAAACAGGAGGAAATCGGGACTGATGTAATGATTTGTACACGAGTTGATGTACGGGTTCAATGATATATGTGTACCTTCTTTGCCGACGAGTGTGGGGGCTTCGGTGCACCTGACTTTGTCGATGAAGGCGGGGGCTTCGATGCACGTGACTTGGACTGCTTCGTGGCCGACTGTGCAGGCCTCGCGGACGCAGCGGGATGATAGGAAGACATACGATGGTGATGGTGATGGCGATGGTGAGATTGGTTGGTTCTAGTCGAGGTTCAAGGATGGGGTTCAAGGAGGGAGGCTGGGTTGTGGTGAGGTTTAGGTCGATGCGTATAAAGCATATATATAGGCTGGGTACACGATTGGTTACAATCAAGTCATATATTTGTTGCCGAAGAGATAAACCCATGTTTTGTTTCTTGTTGATGGGATTGGAAGTAACTTTCTAGAATCCTCCAAAATTTTCCTATCAAAAATAACACCTCCTTAAAATATTTTGCATGCAATCCCGTAGGGCGTGCATGCCTCATCTCCTTCCGTTGCTAACGATAGCTACTTTTCTTTTTTCTGGAAAGAAAACAAAAATCGCCGGTCGGTTATCTATTTTTGTTGAGTGAATAGCATAAAACTACCACAATCCGTGTTATGGTTTCAAAAAACGACCAAAAATTTGTTTGTGACTGATAACTACCATTTTTGGTGTCGGCTGTTTCAAAAAACTCAAAACACCCGTTGTTAACATTTTAACCCATCTTCTGACTGGTCGGACCCGCACATAAACGAACCGTCAGTTTGACCTCTTGTTTGACCGTTAGCTGACATGCGGAGCCCACATGTCAGTGTCTCTTCCTCACAAAAAAACAATTGGGTCCCTGTGAATGTTTCAAAAACGCAATCGGGTCCCTGTAATCTTTTGAAAAAAGCAATCAAGTCCCTCCCATGGCTGTGCGCCCGCAGCCATGCTCGCCGGCCAGCAGCCGCCGTGAGGAGCTCGCCGGCAGCAGCCATGGGCGCCGCCGCGGAGCTCCCTTCTGTCGCTGTCGTCCAGTACGCACAGGGTGCGGGTGGACGGCTTCGTCGCAATGCTGGACGCCGCAATGGACGACCGCATCCAGGGAGGCCTCCTGCCGGAGTTAGCCGCCCATGCCACCCGCGGCCGCGACCCACGTCCGTCTGGACCCCTGCACGAGCGGTGGCTGCTGGGGTTCGCCGGCAATGGGGGGCAGCGCCTCTGGCCGGTGGCGCCATGGCTCCACGACGTAGAGGGCGGCGCGTCGGGCTGCATGCTACAGGGAGGAGAAGAGGGTCTGGGGAGAGGAGGCTGTAGTGGAGCCGGAGGAGCGGTGGCCGACGCCGGCGAGGTGGAAGAAGGGGCGGCTGGCGCTGGTGGAAGGAGAGGTGGCCGTCGCTCCGTTGCCCTACTAGACGCCGCCGTCCGTAAGAGCGCCATTGTGCGGGTCGATGCGGTCGTGCGCGTGGCCAGTAGTGTGGCCGGCGGCTATGGCCGCGCCACTGTCTCCGGTGAACTTCGGGTTCTTTTGCCGGTGGGGATTTGAGCTAGTAGACGTCGAAGGAGAAGGGAGGCAGAGAGGAGCGAAGGAAATGAGGAAGAGACTGACATGTGGGCTCATATGTCAGCTAACGGTCAAACAAGCGGTCAAACTGACGGTTCGTTTAGGTATGGGCCCGACCTGTCATAAATCAGTTTAATTTCTTAGCAACGGGTGTTTTGAGTTTTTTGAAACAGCCGACACCAAAAATGGTAGTTATCAGTCACAAACAAATTTTCGGTAGTTTTTTGAAACCATAACACGAATTGTGGTAGTTTTATGCTATTCACTCATTTCTGTTAGACTACGCATATGTATCATTTATCTCCCCACGAAGGGGCCCCACCTCCCTTCCAATCACGCCCTCAGAAAAAAGCGTTCGCTACACATATTAACACGACGAATAACGTTCTCATATAATGTGCAGCACTGCTATACGGACGACAGTATGTAGACCATTTTTGAACGACAATCCATTTAAACCGTCCATGCATGGCAACAGTTGTCTGCAAACCGCTGGATGGACCATCGTGCAAGGGTCGTTCACCCTATATGTCGTGTGTACAACAGTTTCGTATAATGTGTTCACCTCCATTACAAATTGTCATGGCCGCATTAATTGGGCACGGATGCCCGGACCCACGCAAGTATGAGCTAGTATGAGTTGTTCGGACCCACATGATGCCAAATGTCAGTACGAGTCGTCCGAACCCACAAGTGTCAGTACGGCAACAACATGGCAAGCAGACATGCCAATTTTCGTTCACATCTACCATTTTATGCAATTTCTATGGTTTTCCGACGAAAAAACCCTAAAATACTGGCCGGTCGTGACGCAACGTGTGTTTGGTGTCTGAATTCATTCATTTTTTGCATGGGAGCCTCCCATGGGCATTCCCACATCATGCCAAATTTTGGAATCATGCCGTGCATGGCAAGAGATACACCATGTGGAAACGTGCTGCTTCGGTTAGGACGAAAGGCCAAGTCTCAAAGTGTTTTTTTTCAGATCCACCAAACGGACCCAAATTTTTTACACACGCACACAACAACATGGCAAGCACACATGCCAATTTTCATTCACATCTACCATTTTATGCAATTTCTATGGTTTTCCGATGAAAAAACCCTAAAATACTGGCCGGTCGTGACGCAACGTGTGTTTGGTGTCTAAATTCGTTCATTTTTTGCATGGGAGCCTCCCATGGGCATTCCCACATCATGCCAAATTTTGGAATCATGCCGTGCATGGCAAGAGATACACCATGTGGAATCGTGCTGCTTCGGTTAGGACGAAAGGCCAAGTCTCAAAGTGTTTTTTTTTCAAATCCACCAAACGGACCCAAATTTTTTACACACGCACACAACAACATGGCAAGCACACATGCCAATTTTCATTCACATCTACCATTTTATGCAATTTCTATGGTTTTCCGATGAAAAAACCATAAAATACTGGCCGACAAGATTCAGTTTGATTATTTTTGTTTATTTGTATTAATAATTTTGGCCTTCGTGATTGTTCCTCGCCACACTTTATTTTTCAAAGAAACGTACTGGTTTTATTTTCCTTTAAACGTATTGGCTAACCAGCTGGCGCGTCTCCTAGTTTCATGGAAGGTATCTCCTGACTTGTTAACAAACCGTGCATATCTCCTGATTTTTTTTCAGAAATGCATATCTACCGATTTGTTAACAAACCGTGCATATCTCGTAACCACATCTCAGCCTCTTCCATCTCGTTCCAGCACAACCTCATCTTCGGCGATCCAGATTCAGCTCTGCTGGCTGGGATCCGCGGCTGGTTCTCCTCCTCGTGGGCAGCACACAGCCGCCGGAGAAGCCCGTGGTGAACGATGTCACGCTGACCTTCTCGTGGTCGTCCCCACTCTCTCATAGGTACTGCACTAACTCCCCAGGGGCACAACAATTGTTCATATGAGTTGCTATGCGTTCCTAGAACCCTAAAATGTCGTTGATTCCTAGTTTCAGCGTTCAGTACTGATTGGATTCACACTGTATTGCAGATGATCCTGATTTGCCTGAGTTGCTATGTGCTTGTCACGAGCCAGCAGTCCGAGACATCTATTACACTGATTATAACACGCGGTGTTGCTACCTAAAATGCAACATGCATGAGGTCTGTTGTGACGCTCATGCACTGTTGCGAACGAATGTCCTAGTGTTTTATTATTGACGTATACTTCTCCCCATGTTATTAATGTACGCAGCTGGGTTGCAAGTTGTTCATTCGGGAAGACCTCCTCAACAACTACGCTGAACAGATGGTCAATTACTGCACAACGGCAATGGACAATTGTCATGAAGAGGCATTGGCTACTGCGGCCTTGCTTCTGAAGGAGAAGGATCAACAAATATCAGAATTAGAGACCAAACTATATGCTCTAGCGTCAGAGTTGCCTACTACAGGCGAGAAGGACACATCGAATGACATAATACTCGCAAAGAAATTACAAGAAGAGAGATACAAATGTAGGAGATACTCAATACTTTTTTGGTTCATGATGATAATATATGTTGCTAGAATTTTAATCCCCACTTTGTAAGACTAGATTTCACCTACAGATCATTAATGTTGAACTGAAAGAACGTACTAGTTCATGGTAGTTTTCTTGCTCTTACTGACTCATGATGCGCTTATGGTCCATCAGAAAGCGTCCGAACATTCAGATCAATTATGGAAACATGATCAATCAATTCCATGTATAACGTACGACTGGCACGGCCATGCATGACCGCTGTGAGAAGGATTAGCACGAGAGAAACTGCAAGTATGTTCATTCACACAAACACAAAGAGAAGATGGGCACGTACGTAGTCATGCAGTACGATAACAACAAGAGTCAACACTGATGCATCTTGTAAATTCCAATCTCATAAACGGGAAAATGTAGCGTGCATGTACATCTCATTCAAAGTACAAATATAACTCTGATGATAAATTCCATAGTAAAAAACTGAATGTATAACACTTGTGACCAACAATTCGATAGAATAATGGCAAACAGAAAGTGGCTTCATTGTCATCTTTTCTTTGTCCCCCTTGTCTGTCTACTTAGACTTTCCAGCCGTTTTCCTGTACAAACTCAAATAAATTAACATGGTATCGACACAGGGTTCAACATGTACTTCTGAAAATGCATAAACTTACTTGAAAGGTCTTTGTTCTTAGCACACACTTCGTCATTGTTCTCTTTTCTCTTTCTCCCCCGAGTCATCATACTAACTTCAGTCACCTTTGTTGAAGCTTTCCTGTGTAGTGCAAAACATTGTTTAAATTGCACATATTAGCATGCTTCAACAACAGTTCGACTTGCACAAGTACAGTAGACAAGATACATGAATTTTTTTTAAAACTTACTTCACCGGTTTCCTCTTCTTAGCACAATCCTCTTCTTCTGCCGCCTCTTCTTCTTCTTCTTCTTCTTCTTCTTCTTCTTCTTCTTCTTCTTCTTCTTCTCCTCCTCCTTCTTCTTCTCCTGCTTCTTCTACAGTATTGTTCACTTTTTTCTTCCTCCCCCTACTTAACTGACCATGAACTTTCCTGCAAAAAGTAAACCATATTGACAGGCTGCAACCAAGAAATGAACATATGCAGTACACATCAAAATGACCAAACACTTACTTCAATGTTTTCTTTTTTGCTTGCAAATTCTCCAGGAATGGCTTCAACCTCTTATTCGATTCTTTGGCTGGTCTTCCTTTGGGATTTATTATTGGTTTAGGGTCTTGGACTTGATCTGTAAACCATTGCCGCGCCCCAGAAAAATAAGCCGGCATAGGAACAAATGATGGCGTGCCAGTATTCCCATCATTTTTGTTGCCCTCGTCCAATATGCTCCTCAGGTACTCCATCACCTTTTCTGATTGCATTTCACTAGCTGAGGCCGTGAATAAAGCCTCACTAGCCATATTGCGCAGTTCATGGTACTTATCCATCTGTTCTGACCATACATGTGTATTGGCACTCCTCACAGAACCGAAAGCAGGCTTGGCTTGCATTGTCCATCTAGCCTTCACACAACATGCGGGGATGGTGCATATCCCATTGTACTTCAAAACGCAAAATATATGAGCACATGGAAAATCCTCGCTTTCCATCTTCCTACATCCACAATATGCACTTTCCATCTTAGATCCATCAAAAATACATGTGACATGGAACCTAACGTGCACCGACTCTTTGCGAGCAACTCCATAGCTAACCAAACCAGTGTCCTCTTCCACCTCAAGAACATTCCATCTTGATAAGTTGACAATCTCGTCCTTTACCTTACTGAACATAACAGGTGTATAAATAGATGAGGCACTTATCTCACGTGGATCAGCAGTCAATCTAGTGAAGGAGATTGTGTGCGAAGCTACAGCGTCCAATGCTGCTTCATTCCTACGCAAAACTGACACACAGTGTTCAACGTGTTGCACGAGATCAACGAGTTTCATTCTCCTATTCAGGTGCACATGAAGCCTCGAGTTTAGAGACTCACTCCTCTGATTGCTCAACATCCCTAGGAAATACCTTCCCTTGTTATATGCTACAGACCACTTTTCTCTCAGCTCGTACATCCTGTGAATCCATGCATCTTTCTTTTTCCTTGTGATTCTGAATCTCTTCTTATAAGCCAACCAGCGTCTCTCAAACTCATGAACCTCCATGGCATAGTAAATAAATTTCCTAAATTCCTTAAGCTTTTCCTTTCAGAGGTGAAGCACCATATTCTGCTCTATATGCCAGCTGCACAGACGGTGATATGTGCTAGGCCAGACTGATGATACGGCTTTGGCCATTGAAGCGTCGCCGTCTGTGATCGCTGAAATGGGATGCTTCTGGTGCATTGCCTCCAAAAAAACCTGAAGCAGCCACTCATATGAGTCAGCCGACTCGTCGGATACAAGACCAACCCCAAACACGACTGTGCTGCGGTGATGGTTCAGCCCCACAAATGGAACAAACGGCAACCTATATTTGTTTGACCGGTATGTGCTGTCAAACACCACCACACCACCAAATGCAACATAGTCCAAGCGAGATTGGGCGTCTGCCCAGAATATGTTCTGCAGATGCCCATCACTGTCTGTGGTGTATCTGTAAAAAAAATCTGGGTCTTTCATCTGTTGTGCTGTCATGTAGTTCAGCATAAATTGAGCATCGCTACCTTCTATCTTTTTCTTCTTCTCCAACGCGACATGGTTATACAGATCGCGAGATATAAATCCAACCTTGCCCAAACCACCAGCCTGCTTCTCCATCACATCCATTATCTGATGTGTGCGAAGTCCACCAACCGAGTACTCAATGACATCCGCCTTCTGTGGATCGGTCATGCCACGATGAGACCACAAGAAAGGTGACAACTCAGGATTTATGAATGGATGGCTATGTTGGTCAACAAAATTCTTTACAAACCACAACCCAGTGCTTGCTTGAAGCTCAACCTGCAAAAGAGCAGGACAACCACACCGAGAGAGTGCCCTTGGCGTCCTTTTCTTGTCGGTTTCATCAAAGTGCTTTACGTCACGATATCCTTGTTTGCAACACACAAACGTCCTCCGGTATGCATTTTCCTTGTTTCCCTTATATTTCAGATCGCCCTTTCTAACACCAAACCCTTTGTTCTTCGCATACCCTAAGTAGAACTTGTACGCTTCGTTCTCACTTTTAAATGTCTGCCTGACCATCGAGTCGTACTCCATAAATTCATCTATCGAGATGCCTTCGCCAGCCATGCCGATATCCTGCCATAAGAAACAGCAAAACCTGTTACATATTTACATGAAAGAAAATACGCTGCAACTAAAACATATTAATTATACATTGTCAACGATTATCATCTGTAACTGAACCAATAATCTCTGACATCCTTACTAATTTTCTGAGCAGCCAAGAATCCTACTGGCCATAGTATTTAACCCATCGTTTTCATGTTCTAAGAAATCTGTATTATGTTCTTGTAAGAAGTAACATGCATCCCACAATATCAAACTCATAATCTGAGAGTTCTCACACACACTACTATTCCTTGCTAGGAAAAATGAGAAGAACTAGGAACCTCTCACACACTACTAATCCAGCATCCACACGGACAGAAAACCCAGCAGCCATTTTTGGATTCGTATTGCGTGCACAGCCAGCATCCATGTGCGCCCAGCTATGGTGTTTGGGGAGCATCAGAGGCAACGTACCTATGCGAGGGATCTCAACCACGACGCGCGGAGGAACCGATCTCGGGCGCCGTCCGAAGATCCTTCGATGGAGAGAGAGGGCCGCCGGGCGGCGCGGGCCGGCTGCGCCGTTGAAGATCTTGGGGCCCCGTCCAAGATCTTGCGGCAGCGCCCGCAGGGCGGGAGACGGAGCGGCCGCCCCAGTGCGACTCAGGAAACGGCGACCGATGGGCGGGGGAAGGAGCGACCGCAGGGCGGGAGAAGGAGAGGCGGCCCCTGTGCGACTCAGGCGACGGCTGCCGGGCAGAGAGGCGGCGGCAGAAAAATGAAGAACGCACGAGAAGTGAAACCTACGAACTAAGATAGGGCAATTCTATTCCAGCTGTGATTACTTACGTTATTAATCACAGCAATTACCCATATTATTAATTAATAACATTATCATTAAGAAAGGACTAATCTACCCTTACAACCAGTTACTAAAATGTCCTCAAGAGAAAAAAACAGGGATAAATAATGACCATTGGATCAACTATATACTACGCACTATTTACGGGAGTATGATGCACCGTAAAATGTCTAAATTACTTCCAGGATGCATGCGCAAACTTATGTTGCATGGACGAAAGCCTACGCACTGCTGACCCTTCAAACTGCATTGCGGCCACCTCAATCCGCAACACAGGGTTAGTACCGAACATAGCAAAGTAGTCCTCACACCTAGCTTGCCAGAACTTAGGATTATCTTGTTAAAGGCATTACTCGGATATGCTCAGACTGTTCTTCAGGGTGAAAAACTAGATTCTGACCGTGGGTGGTTGGATCCGGTGATGACGGCGCTTAAGCGTCACTCCCTTTCTGAAGGCGTTGCTGTTGAAGAACATTATCGTCTATGTGATGTCATAAAATAGTTGGTGTGGATATGGTCATTGTTGTAGCTTGCTAATTGCAGATCAGATCGCTTTAGGTTTTACTTTTTTCCTCGCATACGCATAGTTTTGGTCTTAAATGACTTTGCTATTGCCGACGTGTTTTTTTATGCGTATCTTGGTGTTGGCTGTGTGCATCGTAGCTATGCAGAGGCCGGGTGTGCTCATTGTGTTTGTATCCTCTTGATGCTTCATTTTGAGACAATAAAATCCACCCTTTGTCGAAAAAAAGAACTTAGGATTATCACCATCGAAATGAGGAAAATCAAAGGACGGTGTCTGGACATGGTGATACTGAGGGTGCGACACACGATGCTCCCGATTGACCAGACAAGCGAATGAAAAGGATGCAGTCATACCTCGTGTCGAAGGCGAAACATAGGGCAGAGATGCCCCAGATCCCAACCCCCCATGTAGGCATTGGATCCAGCGACGATGTCACTTATGTGTCGTTTCTTCTTGAAGGCGTCGCTTTTGAAGAAACTTCTTCGTGGCCCTTGTGTTCTCATGAGATAGTTGGTGCCAATGGTTATTGTTGTACGTCGTCTATCGCTGTTTGTATCGCTTCATGACTTTTTTTTCCTCTTTACTTATGCATAGTTTCGGTCATCTATGACTTAGCTCTTTGCCGGCGTGATCATATGGTGTGTGTGTTGACTGTGTTCATCCTGTTTATGCAGAGGCCGGGTGTGTCTCATTGTAATTGTATTCCTCGATGCTATATTATGAGTCCATAAAAATACACTTTATCAAAAAAGATACGGAGTGGTTATCCGCTGGTTGCCAATCATATTTATATGGATTTCATGAAACCATTTTTTCCTCTCCCGCTGCAATGTTCCCAAGTAGCTACTATAAATTCTACGACTCCTAAAATTTGATGCTTTGGTAAAGCTTGTAGGAGCAGGTCAATATTGGAGAGAGAGAGAGAGAGAATACAACGCAACAGGAGAGAGATGAGGGAGAGAGGGGGCAAGTTTACCATGGCTCGGTCAAAAACTATAAGCATATTTTGCAAAGATAAGCACAGTGTGAAAGATAATACAGTTGCACACTTACATGTTTGAAATTCAAAGTGCGTGTGGCGGGCGTGGAGGGGGAATTGTGAGTTTGATGTGCCATTAAGAGAGGTGGCGAGCTTTGATTGGGGAGGTGGAATATTGGGTAGAAGAAAAGTTATTTAATGATAAAAATGTAGAAATGCCGCCTGATGTGCACAAGGATTCTAAAGCTATATGTTAGATACGATTGATGTTGAACTAGCAGTATATAGATTCACCTTGTGTTATATACTGCTAGTTCAACATCAATCATATCTAGTACACGGTTCATCATCTCCCGCTTCGCTGTGTCTTTGCAAGACAAATCTGGCATGCTTGTTTTGCTAAGGCTGGAGTTGAGCTTCTGTTGCTGATGTCCACTGAGGAGAGGACTGGTGGATGAATGTTCGCAAACGGATCCCAAAGGCGAGAAGGAAGATTTTCGACTCCTTTGTGATACTTATATGCTGGCAGCTATGGAAGCTTCGTAACAGCTTTGTTTTTGGGCCTAGATCCTCTCTGGACACGGTGCAAAGATTTACCTCTCAGATTTTCGGAGGAGCTGCGTATGTGGATGAGGGCCGACGGCCATGGAGTGAGTGTATTCTGCGAGTAGTCATGCCAGGGTTTAGGAGTGGCAAGTGCAGAGTCTGGCAATGTGTTCCTGTAACTCTCTTGTACATTGTTTTCTACCTTCTATAAGCTAAGGTACGCAATTGCTTACTCTTAAAAAAACACACGGTGAATTACCTAGTATTAAGAAAACGGAAAGCATGATGGAGATCCATAGTTTTGTCTGTTGCACTTGGGCTTAGCAAAACCGCATGGTTCACACTCCCAATTAACTAGTATTAAGAAAAGGCATGATGGAGATCGGCAGCGTTGTCTGTTGTACTTGGCTTAGCAAAATCGCGTGGTTCATGCTCCCAATACAATATCAGCCACTTGGCCATCAGATTAAATTATTTAATAAAAATATAAATATACTAGAAACAAATCCATGAGTCGTCCGGCTAAATTATATGGGACGCATAGTTGTCCGGCATCATATGAATGATTTGTCTTGTTTTTCACCATGTATAATTAATAAGCAGGTGGCGTGCCCCTCGTGTTCTCTTAAAAGAATGATGGACATGCTTGGCAGAGGATACATGCATGGTGAAAGACGATCTAAGCCATGGAATAATTGTAGACGTGCCTCGAGCGAATATACCTGGCTTTCCCATGCAAGTTGCTCACGCGTGTATCTATAAATGCAGTCACCGGCCTCCCCCTTCTTCAATCCATTGCCATTCATATCTCGTGTGAGCAGCTATGGAGTTCATTCACAAGGGTGGGGTTTGGTGGTTCCTCCTGCTCGCAATGGTGTTGCTGGCTCCGGCGACGGTAGGCGCCGAGCAGGAGGATGGGGCCACAACCATTACCACCTTGCAGGTGGAGGAGGAGGTCGGCTCGCGTGCCGATGACCATGGCAACGACGATTGCGACATCAAGTGCGCCTATTACCAAGATCTGGCCAGGAGACAGTTCTGTGTGGACCAGTGCCACAGCCAGCAGCATCATCATCCTAGCAGAGAAGACTGCGAGTTGAAATGTCAACACTGGCAAGACCCAACAAGAAAGGAATTATGCGTGCAACAGTGCATGAGCTTTGGCCTCAACCTCCATGTGGGTGGCAGCAGCAGCGTCCATGAGCGCCCTCATGCCTTGGAGGAGGAGGTCGGCTCGCGTGCCGATGACCATGGCAACGACGATTGCAACGACAAGTGCGCCTATTACCAAGATCTGGCCAGGAGACAGTTCTGTGTGGACCAGTGCCACAGCCAGCAGCATCATCATCCTAGCAGAGAAGACTGCGAGTTGAAATGTCAACACTGGCAAGACCCAACAAGAAAGGAACTATGCGTGCAACAGTGCATGAGCTTCGGCCTCAACCTCCATGTGGGTGGCAGCAGCAGCGTCCATGAGCGCCCTCATGCCTTGGAGGAGGAGGTCGGCTCGCGTGCCGATGACCATGGCAACGACGATTGCGACGACAAGTGCGCCTATTACCAAGATCTGGCCAGGAGACAGTTCTGTGTGGACCAGTGCCACAGCCAGCAGCATCATCATCCTAGCAGAGAAGACTGCGAGTTGAAATGTCAACACTGGCAAGACCCAACAAGAAAGGAATTATGCGTGCAACAGTGCATGAGCTTCGGCCTCAACCTCCATGTGAGTGGCAGCAGCAGCGTGGACGAGCACCTCCGCGGCTGGGAAGCGGTGGCCGGAGCCATCATCGAGGAGGTGGTGTGACGTCCGCGGTGTCGCATCTATAATACTGTACTCCATAACTATTAAGAGTGTACTCCTATATGTAAGTTATAGTGCGTACGTGTCACCGGCGAGTAGTAGCTCTATACGGAGACCTACCTCGACCGACTATGGCTCGTGCGTACGTACACGCCCGCGTATACGTCTAGCTAGCTGTAGCTACGACGACAAAGGCGTGAGAATAAAAGGCCAATAGCGCGCGGTAGCTGCATGCTTGGCGATGCCTCTCCTAGAAGAGAGCTGCATGTGTATGTGTATCTATATGTCACTGTATGTGTTCCGTGCATTTGTTCCATCCCTACGTATCTTTCTGGTGACACTGCTTTGTCCAAACAAGTACTCCCTCTGTCCATTTTTATAAGTAATTTTAAACAATTAAAAATGGGTTACCTTGCATCTTGTCTGAAATGTCTTCAAGACTTTATAAAAGTGAACAGACGGAGTAGTACTATTGGTTCGCTTTAGCGAAAACTGAAGCCTTGCGGTTTACAAGGTTCAATGAGCACAAGCGCAACAAGGTCGTACTAGTTTTAGATACATCTATTTGTATCTATTTCTTTGACAAGTATTTCCAGATAGAGGAAGTATGTTCAACACACTGTGACGATACGCACACACGATACAAACCCAGTCAGGGTTAAGGCTGATCAACAGCGCGCGGTAGCTGCATGTCTGGCGATGCCGGCTCTCCTAGAAGAGAGCTGCATGTGTATGTGTATCTGTATGTCTATTTATGTGTTCCGTGCACTTGTTCCATCCAGAACGAAAATCTACGTATCTTTCTGGTTACACTGCTTTGTTCAAATAATTACTGTATTTCTTAAACGAGGCATTTGCATCGCTTTAGCGAGAACTGAAGCCTTTGTGATTTACAAGGTTCAACGAGCGCAACAAGGTCGAAGGTTCAACACACTCTCTGGCGATACGCACACACAATACAAACCCAGGAAGGGTTAAGGCTCAACAGCCAACATACACGATGCAAACCCCATGGGGTCCATGACTCACAAGCCGAAACGCACACCCACACCCACCACGGTGAAGATGAAGAGGGACACCATGCTCCATCACTCCGACTCCCTTCCATGAGTGTCGAAGCATGAGGCGAAGCTGTCGAATGAAGGGATCAATGAGTTTGTTTCTGAAGCTAGGGAATATGTATATACTCTCCCCGTTTCTAAATATAAGACGTTTTAGAAATTTCAGTATAAACTACATACGGATGTATATAGACATACTTTATAGTGTAGATTCACTCATTTTGCTTCGTGTGGAGTCTATAGTGGAATCTCTAAAAGGTCTTATATTTAGGAACGGAGAGAGTAGTTAGTACCATTCTTACCGCCACAGTGGTCGTGGTCGTAGCAGTAGGTGTCGAGGTTTTCACAACGCCACTGCTCTCCTTCCGCGTCTCCACCAAGTTTAGAGGTTGTGTGGCGGCGACGGACCCGTCACCGGCCTTGGTGACCTTCAAGTCCGTCCGCTTTCACGCCAGCCACGATGGCCAACCTCGGCCCAGGCTTTGACTTCTTCGGCTGCGTAATGGGGGATACCCCGCTCACACTGGTAAACACCTGATGGCCACCATTGACCATGCCCTACCCACCGGCATGGTCGCCATCGCTTTCCCGTCTAGCACGCACTTGCTGGCCGACTCTCCGACGACTCGCTACACAACTACTCCGCACTAAGCCGTCCACCGTTGTCGTGCTACCTCCCTGAGGCTCGACCGCTCGATTTCGACCCTGCCCTTGGAGTGTGTCTGATCGGCCGCCCACCGACGCTTCAGTGGGAGGAGGTCCATGATGGAGGGTGGAGATGGTGGCAAAAGCGGAATAGGGAAAACGATGGCCGGTGCGGGGCTGGTGGTGGCATGGGTGATAAGAAGGGACTCATACGGGGCGGCGGCGTGGGGATGGCAGATTGGATGGTGTCGATTGGAGAGAGGCTGCTTGGGAATCAAGGGTGGAGTCGGCATTCTTGCATGGGTTTCCATCGTTGAATTTTTTTTTAGTCAACTACACCACTGTGGCGACAACTTGGCGCGAAAAGTTAGTTTAGTGCTAAAACTTACGGCATACATTAAACTGGTACCATAACTTGGATTTGGCGTGCATATACGGTGCAAATCAGGTTTCTATACAAACATGGTGCTGATTAGGCATCCCAACGTAGCATGGGACCCGCTGTCCGTGACTGACGACAAAGATGATGTGCGCTTGCTATTTTGAAAAGAAAAATCTCAGAAAATTTTCTCTCGGAAAAGCCCCTGCCACGGACGCAAGGGTCCACTCGTCAACATGACAGAAAATAATGGAAATAAACTGGGTCTGCGGGATTCGAATCATTGACTTGAAGCACGTAGGATGCGTTTGGTTACCTGCATCATTTTTAGGCACTTTGCATAGTTGTCCCAACTGAGCCTGGCTGAGCATATACAGGCAAAAAATCAACATTTGCATGTTGATTGGTTGCCTGCATCCCCTGTAGCCTGCATGTGTCGAAACCGAAGGCCTGCTATTTGGTTGCGTACTTGTTTGAAGGGAAACACAAGTCCGGTTGTTTGGTTACATCCAGGACAGTTGTGTGATAACCTCCTCCTCGATGTGGTGAGATTACCAGAGGCACACATGAAAAGAACTAAACTAGACAGAACAAACTTAGACACAAACACAAATCTTTACCATGCATCACAAGTTTTAAACGAACATAGTATGATAAATTTTAAACGAAACCAAGTCTTAAACCAAGAACCAACGAGGAATGGGCAACAGTAGCTCAGGCGGTCAGGCGAAGGCGTTGTCGTACTCCTTGCACTTGGTGACCACCTCCACGCCCTCATCGTTGAAGACGGTCACCTTCATGGTGTGGGGGGTCGGCAGCTTGAACGTCAACATGTACCCGATCATGATCTGGTGAACGGCGGCGAAGGTGGCCCAACCCTGATCAAGGGTGACCCTGCCGTTAACCACCCTCACCGTCACCCTCCATGCGCAGACGATGTTCGTCTTGAGCTTGAACTCTGTAGGGATGGCGGGGAATTACTTCGTGAAGTCCCGAGGCAATGGCAGACTCTCTAGCTTTGGACCAAGGATAACCTTGCAAAAGTGGTTTGGTCCTGACTCCTGATGGTAGTGGCCATAATTCCTCCAATTGGCGCTTGGGTGATCCTGCACCGGCACTTCAACCAATGGCGGCACGACCTCCTTGCCCTTCTCCAATGGTGGCACGACCTCCTTGCCCTTGTCCATGTGCATTATGAAAAGCACGCAGTTCAATGGTCAACATTCATTCATATCGGCCTAACTATCCTATATTAACCTACCCTACTAACCAAGCACCGCACTTAAACCCCCTCTGTTTCACCACCTCTCCTCTTCCACCTCTCTGTTTCACCACCTCTCCTCTTCTTCTTTTTTGCGGGGTCACCGCCTCTCCTCTTCCACCTCTCTGTTTCACCACCTCTCCCTCGCCATGAACTCCAACCCCAACCCTTTCCCCTGGGGCATTGGATATGGAGGGCCTTCTTCCTTGGGTGCTCGTTAGGTGACCGCAAGAAGTTCGAGTACACCATGGAAGTGTGCTCGAACTTCAGCAGCATCGATGACATGCACAAGGAGGCCGTTGTTGTGATGAAGAAGGCTACGCCGGATGAGCTCAAGACACTGATTCCGGACCCAGCCAAGGGCGCAATGTCAGTGTACATCCTACGCTGGGCCATGAATCAGGCAGACACCCGTGACGCTGGATAGCGGGCAAGATGGGCCTAGTACAGTCAGTACAAGGTGCCTCAAGACTAGCGTTCCGCGCGTGTACTGGAGTAGGACGTTCGGGTCGCTGGAGGCCGACAGTGACGAGGTGCAGATGGTGGCTAGGACAGCGGCGACAGGCGACCGTGCAAGACCCATCGTTCTTCACGAAGATGATGAGGAAGAAAAGAAGATGGCTACTGATGTCTACTACACAACCTTCTTCTTGTAGACGTTGTTGGGCCTCCAAGTGCAGAGGTTTGTAGGACAGTAGCAAATTTCCCTCAAGTGGATGACCTAAGGTTTATCAATCCATGGGAGGCGTAGGATGAAGATGGTCTCTCTCAAGCAACCCTGCAACCAAATAACAAAGAGTCTCTTGTGTCCCCAACACACCCAATACAATGGTAAATTGTATAGGTGCACTAGTTCGGCGAAGAGATGGTGATACAAGTGCAATATGGATGGTAGATATAGGTTTTTGTAATCTGAAAATATAAAAACAGCAAGGTAGCAAGCGATAAAAGTGAGCGTAAACGGTATTGCAATGCTAGGAAACAAGGCCTAGGGTTCATACTTTCACTAGTGCAAGTTCTCTCAACAATAATAACATAATTGGATCATATAACTATCTCTCAACATGCAACAAAGAGTCACTCCAAAGTCACTAATAGCGGAGAACAAACGAAGAAATTATGGTAGGGTACGAAACCACCTCAAAGTTATTCTTTCCAATCAATCCGTTGGACTATTCCTATAAGTGTCACAAACAGCCCTAGAGTTTGTACTAGAATAACACCTTAAGACACAAAATCAACCAAAACCCTAATGTCACCTAGATACTCCAATGTCACCTCAAGTATCCGTGGGTATGATTATACGATATGCATCACACAATCTTAGATTCATCTATTCAACCAACACATAGAACCTCAAAGAGTGCCCCAAAGTTTCTACCGAAGAATCAAGACGAAAACGTGTGCCAACCCCTATGCATAGGTTCATGGGCGGAACCCGCAAGTTGATCACCAAAACATACATCAAGTGAATCACGTGATATCCCATTGTCACCACAGATACGCACGGCAAGACATACATCAAGTGTTCTCAAATCATTAAAGACTCAATCCGATAAGATTACTTCAAAGGGAAAATTCAATCCATTACAAGAGAGTAGAGGGGGAGAAGCAACATAAGATCCAACTATAATAGCAAAGCTCGCGATACATCAAGATCGTGCCAAATCAAGAACACGAGAGAGAGAGAGATCAAACACATAGCTACTGGTACATACCCTCAGCCCCGAGGGTGAACTACTCCCTCCTCGTCATGGAGAGCGCCGGGATGATGAAGATGGCCACCGGTGAGGGATCCCCCCTCCGGCAGGGTGCCGGAACAGGGTCCCGATTGGTTTTTGGTGGCTACAGAGGCTTGCGGCGGCGGAACTCCCGATCTATTCTGTTCCCTGAAGGTTTTAGGGTATATGGATATATATAGGTGGAAAAAATACGTCAGGGGAGCCACGAGGGCCCCGCGAGGGTGGAGGGCGCGCCCAGGGGGGTGGGCGCGCCCCCACTAGTAGGAAAAGGGGCTTTTACCCCGGTTCATAAGGGCCTTTAGTCCCGGTTCAGGAACCGGGACTAAAGGGTCGTTACTAATGCCCTAGCCCTTTACTCCCGGTTCTTACACGAACCGGGACTAAAGGCCATCCACGTGGCCGGTGCGGGGAGCCCAGGCAGGAGGGCCTTTGGTCCCGGTTGGTGCCACCAACAGGGACCAATAGGCATCCACGCGTCAGCACCTGGCAGGAGCTGAGGTTTTAGTTTTTTTTTTGAAAGGGGGGGGGGGTTTGGGGGTTTTGGGGGGTTAATTTAGGTTGTTATTAGGTAGCTATTAGAGAGAAGTGTCCTCTCTTATATCTCCGTGCTTGGTTTACCAACGCTACGTACTGCTATGCCTAAACATGGCTTAGATTGAAGTGAAGGCAACATGTGGTGCATGTCGAAAGTAATACTAATCCGGACTTGATCAAGTTTGGATTGTACTACTTTCGACAAGCACCACATGCATGTTGCCTTCACTTCAATCCAATGTTCATTTCACCCGCTGATATATAATAACTCTTCATGCACGCATCATGCATCATCGTATATAATAACAAGTCCTACTAATCATCATCATACAACTTCTACTCGTTATTAATAACAAGTCATACGATCGATCATCATCCTCACAGTCATCGAACCAACCCTACTTAATTGTTCTTAGCACATGATCATCAGTATTAGGTAGGACCGAAATACCCTCTTTAAGGTAAAATAGCATAAAACAATATAGACCCTGACTCTCCATTATGGAGAATGGAGATCATCCGGTCTCCAATTCTTGCGCCTCGCTTCCTTTTGCTTCCAAGAATCTCCTTGCGACTGTCCATATATTTTTTCCATTCTTTGATTTGCATGTCTCCACTTCTTTTAGAAATCCGGTATGGACAGTTGAGATTCGTAGGATGACCTGGTTGTATATTCAAAACATCAAGCCTACCATTATGATACATCAAATGAGGCACACAATCCTGTGGGATTATCTGTTGAAAAACATAGTAATAACTTCATAGTTAGCAATGATAATGCACTAGTTTTAGAACTATGCAAAATATGCACGGATGTCGTAATAGTAAGAAATCTTACCAGGGTATCTCCATAGTAGTTACCGTAGTTCACCACGTGCACTAGTGGCACGTATGGAGGACCATAATGATGAGGAGTTTGATTGTAGATATTGTAATTCTCAATATCAGTACAAAATCCGACCAGATGAGTTTTCTCCTTATAAGTTAACTCAGAGCCATCGGTGTAGTAGGTTCTGTCTACCATGTTCCGCACATTGTTTGAACAATGAAAATAAGCTGTCAATGAAAATAAGCTGTCAACTATTTTGAAATGAACAATATAAATTAGCTAATAACTATGTTTGAGAAACTCACATAGGGGTAGAATTGGAGGCATATCAACAAGGACCCAAATGTCCATATTGTCTTGCTCGATGTCAGGATCACCAAGATCCATGGTGACAAGCATACCCTCATCAAAACCATACATCTTGCAAAATGCTTCCCAATTTTTGCAACCAAAATGGGTTACGCTCTCAGAATTATACAGCTTTACTTCAAAATCTATATCATGATGGGTCCTTAGGTGAATTTTCTTTGTTTCCATACTTTCATGGTCTTCAAAACCCATCCTCTCCAAGACGTAGCGTCTTGCATGGCATGGGATAAGCTAGCCGAATTGTAAAAGATGAAAAGTACACGTTAAAATAGTTGAAGTCGTGCTTAATTACGAAAAAATAACACTTGTCGTCGTTGCGTACCGTTTCAACATCGAACGTCTCCTCCAGCTTAATACTGAAGCGCCGATCTTCGTCCAGGTGAGGCCTGTCGCACTGACCTCGGTCGTCGTGGCACCAGTCGCACTCCCCCGGGAGACTTTCGTCGTCCGAGTACGACATTTCCTATGTTCATATATAATTCAAATATTAAACATCTACAATTAAATATATGTACTAAAAAACCTAAGTTAGATCATTATTATTCATCACGGGTTGACTATCGGTTTGTCGAGTCTTTTCTTGAAAACTCTCAGCTCACGTGGTGTATACATTCGACCGTTGGTGATGGTCGCTCCTCCCTTTGTCCCCGTGTGCATTACACCAAAATGTCTAGCTAGCACACGGGAACAAAGGAGAAGCGACCCCCACGACAACAGTCGGGATTCTTCGTCCTCTCATATATATATGGTGGAACTCTCCCTCACTGATTCCTCTCTGACATTTGCGACCGTCGGTGATGGTAGCTCCTCCTTTCGTTCTCGAGTGCATTACACCAAATTGTCTAGCACACGGGAACGAAGGAGAAGCTACCCCCACGACAACACAGTCGGGATTCTTCGTCCTCTCATATATGGTGGAGACTCGACAGACTTACAGTCAACCCGAAATATCGTTTAATTATCTTTCTAAAAGAGGATTTGGCTGGTCTCACCTCGATGTCGGAGGGGGCGGTGACGGGGACGACGGCGGGGATGATGGAGGGGCCAGGGGGGCTCCTAGATTTCTGCGAAAACAAAAACCCTATAAGCTATCAACTAATCATAGTGCTCTCCAATTTTAGCATTCAAAGTAGGATCGGAGTAGTTTTCCACTTTGAGCATTCAATAAGCAAAATCAAATCACAAAATAAAGTAGTATTCAAATTAGGATGCATTCAATTATAAGCAAAACTACATCATCTCCATGCGTCCGTACATCGCCGAATATTATCACTAATACACCTCGAATACTATCATACATATAGCATCGCTAGTACAGCTAGAACAGTAGCGCCCGACGGACATCGGCGCGGGCGGTGGACACCCAAAGGGACGGAACCATCACAGGATCATAGCTCCAGTGAGATCCCTGAAGAACCTGCCAGGTACTGTCGAACCTGCCCTCCAACGCAACCATGTAGCGACGGACGTGCTGGTCTTCCTCGCTGACACGGTGACGTACCTCCTCCGCGGTGTCCGGAAGCCTCGGCACCGTCACTGGCCCACGCGAGCGCCACCAAACAAGGATCGGGTCAACGACGGGCTGGTTCCTCACCAACCTACGCCCACCGGAAGGTAGCACCTCCCAAAACCAGCCCGGCGGAGCCCAGTCCCGGACATGGCCCCTCTGATCAAGCCGGCCTCCTCCGCCGAGTCGACGACGAGGATGCGGGATAGGCATCGTCGACGTCGATGCGGGAATAATTGTTTTAACTAAAAAAACAAACTAGTTCTATTAATTTCCTTACTATAAATAGAATAAAGTAGTACTTACTAAAAATAAACTAGCTAGTTTAACTAGTTCTATTATTTTTCTAACTAATTCTATTAAACACTTTCTAGGTAGTACTTACTAAAAGTTATCGGGGAGGGGGGTACATATATCGACAATGACATACCCGATAAAAAATAAGAAGAGGAAGAAGACGCAAAAAAAGAGGAGAAGAAGAAAGGAATAGAGGAGGAGATCGAAGAAAAAAAAAAAAAATAGGAGAAGAAGAAGGAATAGAGGAGAAGAAGAAAAATAGAATAATATATTATTCTATTTCTTCTTCTTCTCCTCTATTTCTTCTTCTTCTACTCTTTTTTTTCTTCTTTTTCATCTTCTTATTTATTTCTCCTCTACTTCCTCTCCTCTTCTTCTCTTCTTCTCTTCTTCTTCTCCTTCTTATTTTCCTTTTTTCTCTCCTTCTTTTTCTTCTAAATATGAACATACATAAATGACTTTGATCATACACAATTTCTATGAACAAAAAAAATCATAAAAATTCTATGAACAAAATTACAACAGAAAAAATCATAAAAATTCTATGAAAAAATTGATATATTCTTTGCATATGAACATACAAATATTTGCATATTCAATAATAATATCATTAAAAAAATCTAAACTACACATCTAAATTACAACAACTAAATTATCTAATTAACTACACATCCAAATTAATACAACTAAATTACAAATCTAACTACACATCCAAATTAATACTACACATACGAATCTAATTACAACAACTAAATCTAACTACACATCCAAATTAATACTACACATACAAATCTAATTACATCCAAATTAATACTACACATACAAATCTAATTACAACAATCTAATTACAAATCTAACTACACATCCATTACAGGGAGGAGGAGGAGGGGATTGGGGCGCGGGGCGCTCACAGGGTGGCGGAGGGCGACGGCGTGGGTGGCGGAGGGCGACGGCGACCGCGGCGGGCCGGGGGCGGAGGGCGGCGACGGTGACGTACGGGGCGACGGCTCGGGGGCGCGCGACGGATGCCGACGGCGACGGCGGCGGGGGGCGGAGGACGACGGCGACGGGCGATGGCGTGGGCTCGGGGGCACGGGCGACGACGACGACGGGGCAGCCTGCAGGCGGCGTAGATCGAGCTCGCGGCGTCGTCGGGCGGGGGGGACACTGGCGATGGAAATCAGCAAATTTCCAAAGTGTTACTTATATAGCAAAGGCTTTGGTCCCGGTTGGTTGCTCCAACCGGAACCAATACCCACACTTTGGTCCCGGTTGGTGCCACCAACCGGTACTAAAGGCCTCTTTTCACCAGCGCAAAGGGCGGGAAGCAGAGGCCTTTGGTCCCGGTTGGTGGCACCAACCGGGACTAAAGGTGGGGCATTGGTCCCGGTTGGTGCCACCAACCGGGACCAAAGGCCTTGCGCTGCCCGCGGCCAAACTTTAGTCCCACCTCGCTAGTTGAGAGGGGCTCGGAGTGGTTTATAAGCTCCACTGTGGCTGCCCTCTCGAGCTCCTCTCAAATGCAGGCTTATGGGCCTAATGTCACACTGTGCTGTCTGTTGGCCTATTGGGCCTTCTGCGGGCCTGAATCCTGGCCCAGGTTGGGTTTCTAGTCGTATTCAAGCGTGGTGGCCCAATAGGTGGCAGTTTTTTAAATTTTTTGCATTATTTATTTTCTTTTGTTTTTTGCATTATTTTTTAATTCTTTTTGCTTTTAGGTCAGCAAAATTATAAACTGTCTGTTAGTGCCATTAGTTTTAGAAAACATATAAACTTTCTATTAGTGCCATTAGTTCTTTATGAAAATTCTTTTTGCTGTATTTAGTTTTTTTATTTTCTTTTTTGCTATATTTATTTTGTTTTATTTCTACTTACAACAAAAAACTTATTTATTTTATTTTATTTTGTTTCTAATTACTTATTTATTTTACTTTATGATAATTCTTTCTGCTATTAAAGTTTCTATCAAAAAAAGTTCTTTATGAAAATTCTTTTTGCTTTTAATGATTAAAAATAAAAAAGAGGCGCAATGCGCGTTGATTTGCTTCAAGCCTTTCGGAATAGTGTAGACTGCACTGCACATAGCTCGATGCAGTCTACCTTATTCCTCAAGGCTTGAAGCTAAGCAACGTGAGCATTGCGCCTCTTCTTCATCGTTTCTGCACTCAGGGCTTATAAACCGCTCCTAGTGCCTCTCAGCTAGCGAGGTGAGACTAAAAAACTGCTTAGCTAGTAAGAAACTCTAGTACCGGTTCGTGCCACGAACAGGTACTAAAGGTGCTCGTGGGGCCACAGCCTCATTAGTACCGGTTCGTGGCACCAACAGGGACCAAAGGGTGGAATTGGTCCCGGTTCGTGCCACCAATGGCATGTTACAAAACGGACAATCTCTTTCAAAGTATCAGGATTTCATCCGAAAACTCGTCTGTTACAAAGGGATTTCATTTTTTAAAACTTATTTGAACTCCTGACTTTGTGTGTGTTCAAAATGCACCATTCAAAGCCACATCATCATTTGTCAATCCTTTGTGACTTCATTTGTTATTTTTCATGCATTTACTAATTATTTTGAGCTATAAGACCCTAAAATTGAAAAGCATTTCAAATGAACTCTGAAAAGGTTGAAAGTTGGCATGATATCACCATTTCGTCCACATAGCATGTGCAAGAAAGTTGAGAGGGTTACGGCAAAAATTGGATGCACTTCGTGTACAAAACGGACAATCTCTTCCAAAGTATCAGGATTTCATCCGGAAACTCGTCTGTTACAAAGGGATTTCATTTTTTAAAACTTATTTGAACTCCTGACTTTGTGTGTGTTCAAAATGCACCATTCAAAGCCACATCATCATTTGTCAATCCTTTCTGACTTCATTTGTTATTTTTCATGCATTTACTAATTATTTTGAGCTATAAGACCCTAAAATTGAAAAGCATTTCAAATGAACTCTGAAAAGGTTGAAAGTTGGCATGATATCATCATTTCATCCACATAGCATGTGCAAGAAAGTTGAGAGGGTTGCGGAAAAAACTGGATGCACTTCGTGTACAAAACGGACAATCTCTTTCAAAGTATCAGGATTTCATCCGGAAACTCGTCTGTTACAAAGGGATTTCATTTTTTTAAACTTATTTGAACTCCTGACTTTTTGTGTGTTCAAAATGCACCATTCAAAGCCACATCATCATTTGTCAATCCTTTCTGACTTCATTTGTTATTTTTCATGCATTTACTAATTATTTTGAGCTATAAGACCCTAAAATTGAAAAGCATTTCAAATGAACTCTGAAAAGGTTGAAAGTTGGCATGATATCATCATTTCATCCACATAGCATGTGCAAGAAAGTTGAGAGGGTTACGGCATAAACTGGATGCACTTCGTGTACAAAACGGACAATCTCTTTCAAAGTATCAGGATTTCATCCGGAAACTCGTCTGTTACAAAGGGATTTCATTTTTTGAAACTTATTTGAACTCCTGACTTTTTGTGTGTTCAAAATGCACCATTCAAAGCCACATCATCATTTGTCAATCCTTTCTGACTTCATTTGTTATTTTTCATGCATTTACTAATTATTTTGAGCTATAAGACCCTAAAATTGAAAAGCATTTCAAATGAACTCTGAAAAGGTTGAAAGATGGCATGATATCACCATTTCATCCACATAGCATGTGCAAGAAAGTTGAGAGGATTACGGCAAAAACTGGATGCACTTCGTGTACAAAACGGACAATCTCTTTCAAAGTATCAGGATTTCATCCGGAAACTCGTCTGTTACAAAGGGATTTCATTTTTTTAAACTTATTTAAACTCCTGACTTTTTGTGTGTTCAAAATGCACCATTCAAAGCCACATCATCATTTGTCAATCCTTTCTGACTTCATTTGTTATTTTTCATGCATTTACTAATTATTTTGAGCTATAAGACCCTAAAATTGAAAAGCATTTCAAATGAACTCTGAAAAGGTTGAAAGTTGGCATGATATCATCATTTCATCCACATAGCATGTGCAAGAAAGTTGAGAGGGTTACGGCATAAACTGGATGCACTTCGTGTACAAAACGGACAATCTCTTCCAGACGCATTTTATTTTTATTTATTTTACTGCTGCTATTTTTATTTATTTTACTGCTGCTATTTTACTTAATTTATTAAGGTTTATTTATTGTAGTTACTATAGTTTATTTTATTTTATTTTATTAAGGTTTATTTAGTTTTATTTATTTTATTAAGGTTTATTTATTTTATAAATATAAAAAAATGAAGATAGATGCGCTTATAGAGAAAATTTAACCTAAATTCATAATAAATATCTATGAAATTTACTGTGAATTTAGGTCAAATTCCCTGTATAAGGGCATCTATTTTCACTTTAAAAGGCAGAGAGGGACGGGCTTATAAACTGGTGTGAGCCCCCTTCGGTTGGCGAGGTGGGACTAAACACTGGCCGCAACTAGGACCAGCCCTTTAGTCCCAGTTTGTGGTATGAACCGGGACTAAAGGGTGGTGGGCCAGGAGCGTGGCCCATTGGTCCCGGTTTGTACCACCAACCGGGACCAAAGGGTCCATACGAACCGGGACCAATGCCCACGAGGCCCCGGACGGCCCCCTGGGCTCACGAACCGGGACGAATGCTCACATTAGTCCCGGTTCATTACTGAACCGGGGCTAATGTGAAAACTGCCCTGTGACCTTTGCCCCGTTTTCTACTAGTGCCCCTGCCTCGTGCCTTCCTCGTTGCTTTCTTGACATGGACTCCAAGTCTCCCGGGTTGCTTTCTTTCCAAAAATAACTTCTCCAGAAGGTTTCATTCCGTTTCGACTCCGTTTGATATTCCTTTTCTTCGAAACACTGAAACAATGGAAAAAACAGGAACTGGCACTGGGCTCTGGGTCAATAGGTTAGTCCCAAAAGTAATATAAAAATGCATAATAAAGCCCATAAACATCCAAAACAGATAATATAATAGCATGGAACAATAAAAAATTATAGATACGTTGGAGACGTATCAGCTACTCCCCCCCCTCCCGCCACTCCACGCGACTCTAGGGTCACCGCAGCTAGACAAGAAAGTTTCTACCCCAATCCCCACCCTTGATGTAATCGAAAAATAACCTATGAACCCTAGTAGCCGTCGATGTAGAATCGATTGATTTCAATCCTCCACCCCCGATGTGTTCAATCGCCTCCCTAACTCTTCAATCGCGTTCTCTAATCTAATCTAGCCTGAGTCAAAAGCAGTTAATCTACAGAGAGGACGAGGACTTACCGCCATGGCCGATGCGCTCCGGTGGAGGTCTGCAGGCGCTCCGGTGGTTGCCGTCGTCTTGGATCCAATCGCAGTAGAGCTCCGGTGGTCGCCGCCATCGGTGTGAATGGGGAAAAGCCAGAGGGGAGAGAGCGGCGAGGAAGGGAGGTGGGGGTAATTTATGACGATGCGTTTGGAAACAACGCGACTTCTCAGGACCGCACGCACGCGTGCAACCGCCCACACCCACGTGTCTAGGGTTGCATCGCGCGGGCCCAGCTCCACAAAAAGGACGATTTGAGCGTTCCTCTAGATGCAGGCGCAGAGGTGCTTTAATGTTCGTGCTATGCAGGCCCAACAATGAATGCGGGTAACCAAACGGGTCATTTTCGTACACGGGCCTGGCTGAGGTACATGCAGCCTACCAAACACGTCCGTAGCTGCGCTCACCCAACCAACTGACCCGAGTGCTTTACACATTATAATCGCCTCTATATATTCTTTTAGATCTAAGTGGGCCACAGTCCCTACAACCTATTTTCCACATTTTTTTAGAAACTTGTACAATGTATGCAAATAATAATCCTGCGTTATAAATAATGTAAATATAAAATGAATAAATTACATTGTAAATAATCACGTATTATAATTTAACATATAATCATATAATTAAATTATAAATTACCAAATTGTTCATGTAATAATTCACATATTTAATAAAAACATATATTTAATAAATGCTTACATAATTTTAAAATTGTTCACAGTTTAGAAAATAGATTAATGTAATATATAAAAGTATTCATGGTTTAAGAAAGCCTTTATTTTTCATATATTTCAATAAATGATTTTGTAAGTTTTAAAATGTTCACAATTTAAAAAAAATTGTGTAGTATATAAAAGTGTTCATGCCTTAAGAAATTTTTTATTTCTCTATACATTTTCATAAATTCTTATGTAAAATTTAAAATATTCATAGTTTTAATAAAATATTCATGTAGTATATAGAAGTGTTCATGCTTTAAGAAACATATCTATTACCTAATATTAAAGGGAGGAGGCTTTCATAGTTCTCCATATGACATCTGTTTATATCCGTTAATTTTATGTAAACCTCATAGATTGACGGCTGAGATTTAAAAATAGATCTACACACGTAAGGGAAAAAAACACCGCGAGACGAAGTCCCAGACCCATACCAGGACTCCACTTTCCGTACGTATTTGCTTCCAATCGATCTCTTCTCCCTAGACATTATAAAAAAAAGGACGTGGCTCGCGGGCGCACAGGCGCCCGATCGCAGCCTCGAGCGCTTTTCCAGAAAAGGAAGGAGCCACCCGCGCGCGCGATCAGACAGCCAGAAACGGAAAATCAGCCACCCGCGCGCGAAAACAATCACACTCTGCTGTCCCCCGCGTGATTAGGAAGATGCTCTGCCACGTCAGTTCGCATGCATTAATTTGAGTTTCAAAAAATTTAAAAAGCCATAACTTTTGATTCGAGTATCGAAATTCAGATCCGTTTTCACCATTGGGTTTCTTGCGACGAGTTCTTCAAAACTATATCCTATATGGATAGGTTTCGATGAATTTTTTTTGAGAAACTCTGTGTGGTATATAGGCAACTTTAGTGTTATCAGTAAGCAACTCTTCTTGTTTGTCTAATATGACTTCTTATCATCTTGGTTTGTGTAAAAACCAAGCAACTGACCTAACAAACCAAGCATCTGTCCTAGTAAACCAAGCAACTGTCCTAGTAAACCAAGCAACTGTCATAACAAAAACAATCGATTGTCCTAATAAATCAAGCAACTGTCCTAACAAAACTAAGCAACTATCCTAACAAAACCAAGCAACTGTCCTGGCAAATCCATGCAACTACATTATCAAAACACACAATGCATAATGTCTAAGCAAACCAAGCAACTAACCTAACAAAACCAAGCAACCATCTTAACAAAAAACAAACAATTTCAATAACAAAACCAAGCAACTGTCCTGGCAAATCCATGCAACTATCCTATCAAAAAATATGTTGTCATCACCAAAGTTGGCTGCCGAAGATGCTTAGTTGCCCATATACGGTCAAAAATATTATTTGCCGTGATTTCTAAGTGGTATATGACATACTTGCTTGATAAATTCATTAGTACATATAATTTAATAAAAGTTGATTATGTTTAAAACTAAAGTTGCCTCGTTTAGGATCAAAGTTGCTTCTTTTTAAAAAAATTATCAAAACGTGCTCATATGGGATCTAGTTTTGAAGATCTCGTCGCAAGAAACCTAACGGTGAAAACGGATCTTTGTTTCGACGCTCGGTTGAAAAGTTATTACTTTTTTTTAAATGAAACGGAATAAAGAGTGTGTCAGCACATGCATGCGCGTTAGTATCTCTTCCGTAATTATGGGACGCGGTCCCCTTAGCTGTCGCTATCATCGCATCTGACGGCTGGAGCGCGTGCGCTCGCGCGAGAGAGCGAGCGCAGCTGCACGAGTCAGACTTTAGGATAAAAAAATATTCTGACTCCATAGTGATCAGCCAGCGTTCAGCACACGAAAAAACGAGGAAAAGGAGAGGGCGAGAGATACGAGCCAGTCTGACTACCACGCGACGGGGTCTTGCGCCGGCCTCATGATAGGCCTCGCCCACCACCCTGGGCATGGACGTGCAGTCCCGAGGCACCTCAGATCCAGCCTGTCAATGGCGGCTATGGCGGCTACTCCTGCAATACGGGGCACAAGGATGAGAGATACGAGCGAGTCTGACTACTTCCTGTGTCTAGATGTGTAAGTCACCTTACGAAAATCAAATAATCTCAAAACACTGAGGCACGGTACATTAACTCACTCCTCGTTTCTTGTTTCGTGACATATCAACCAATAAGAGATATGGGCCGTGCATGCTTTGAATGACTTGAGACTACCAAACATGACATGCAGTGGTTAGTTCATTGCATGCAATACTATTAATTAGCAAAAATGCATTAAGTTCTCTCGTTTTCCCCTCCGTCTTGGTCGCGGTGCACAACCTAAAATGTCTTACACACCTAGACAAAGGAAGTACCACGCGACGGGGTCTTGCGCCGGCCTCATGATCGGCCTCGCCCACCACCCTGGGCATGGACGTGAAGTCCCGAGGCACCTCAGATTCAGCCTGTCAATGGCGGCCGCGGCGGCTGCTCCTGCAATACGGGGCACCAGGATTGGCGGACGGAACTAATCTCGCTGGCGGCGAGGAGCGGAGAACAGATTCATCTCGTTTTCATGAGATCCGGTGATCGAGTGGCATTCCTGATCTCGTGCTTGTAGTTGATCCCCATGTTTGGTGAGGTTGTTTTTTATCTTGCATCTTGCAAACAAGTCTTGCTCCATGTTACTGATCCAAGCATGGCGTCATAGGGGAAAAAAATCTGAACGTATTTTACGGGTGTCCAATAAAATTCACCCCAGATCAATTGCAAGTTCGCGTTCTCAACATTGCCACGGACGAAGCATTCCATATATCCATTATGGCGACTTTGCGGAAACTCCGCTACACCCAATGACCCAGGGTATGCCGTTCAATGCCTTCACATGTTGCTCTTTGTTCTGGTCCTTATGGATACTGAGTAGAAATCCAATGTCCCTCATTATCCTGATTTACGGATTTTTCTTTAGGTATCTGATTTAGGGATATTGGCTGAGTAGACCATGATTTTGACTGTCAAATGTGACATAGGGAAGGGCCTGAACATGAAACATGCTTCCAGTGTTTGCTGCATCTGATCCGCCAGATAAGTTTAAAGTTGCGTGAACTCCAAGAATCCGATTTTCTATAGATAGTTGATCTGCTGGATGCGCCTGCGACGGGGAGAAGTTGGTGCAGGGATGCGTGGCTGCCCGCGGGAGGGAGGGAGAGAGAGAGAGAGAGACGGAGGTCGGGAATGAGGCGGTGGAAAGAGAGAGGGAGAGAGAGAGAGAGAGAGAGAGAGAGAGAGAGAGAGAGGGGGGGGGGGGGGGGGGCAGGACAGCTAGCCATGCTTGACGTTGGATGTGGTGGCCAACAATGCAGTCCTTGAGTAGTACAAGCAAGGATCAATATAAAGAGAAAGAAATTGAAAGGATGCTGCTACTATGTGCATGCATATACTGCTGTTGCTGCGTGTTGTTTTTGGCGAGAAATAATAGAGAAGTAGGGAGAACGTGAGAGGGATGAAGAGCCTGCTGCTATTCGTCTTTCTGACTGATTGTACTTGGTTGCCGTAGCAATTTATAGAGGGTTTGATTGCAAAAAAAAAAATACTGTTCATTATCGATTGTTAGATTTTGTTTAGTAACCACTACTTGCTAGAGAGAACAAGAGACGTGTATGCAGTGATTGCCTCATATCGCTAGATGTGGGTGCTTTTGGGTTTTCACCAGGTTTTTTCTAATACAATGTAAATGTTTATTTTTTTTATCTGCCTTTCCTTATAAACTGCAGGAACCCTGTCCTTATAAACTGGATAATTTATCTTTTCCTTAATGAACTGCCGGAACCCTGTCCTTAAATGAGGTTCTTCAAGAAAAAATATGTGTGCGCTGCTACTGAAAATGCGTTATTTTTGGATGTTTCTTTCATATGTCAACAAATAAAATTTGAGTTTGGTTGTTTGTTTTATTTGTTAGTTCTGTAACGTTGCAATTATGTTATCACTAAACTGAAAATGTAGGGTATTACATTGATGAATAGATGAATTTGATAGTTTCATACAATTAATAAAATATAGAATACTAAAGTTTAGTCGTGCCACTGGTGTTTAAAAAATAAGGGAGTATCCTGTATAGAGAATTAGAGAGGGATTTTAGGAGAAATGTTGGACTTGCTCCGACTCCCTTCTCAATCCCCCCCCCCCCCCCCACCCCTCACACACACACACAATAGTACACATGCAACACGCTCGCTTCCATGTTTGTCCCCTCCTATGCTCACAAAAGTGATGCCTATTGGTGTTTTCTCGCCGTATTGAAAATAAAGGATGTAGACCTATGAGGTCTTGAGCCATAAGCTAGAGGAATGTGATTATTTTGTCTTCCATTGCAACGCACGGGCATATTTGCTAGTATTCATATAATGTAAGAATAGTTGGCTGGGATTCAAAGCAGCTACATGTAGTCATCAGGTGCGAATGGCCACCACACCACCCAGCAGCGTTACTTTTTGGGGAATTTATAAAATATATGTAAATTATATCTTATGTTATAAATGATAATAATAATATGGCAAATTTTAACATGCTCCCTCCCCCCTGAAAAATATTACATTATAAAAATATTCTGGTATTACTTCAAAAAATATTTATATAATTAAAAATATTTATGTAGTATATAAAAGTGTTCATTGTTATTTTGAAATTTATTTTATTTATAACACACGGTTACAATTTACATGTATTTTATAAATGCAAACATGCACACCCTGCCCCTATGAACACACGGTTACAATTTACATATATATGCGCGTACACTCATCTCTATAAATGCAAACATGCACACCCTGCCCCTATGAGCAGCTCCGAGAGACTGAGCCGGTATATCATCTTGAGATTTTACGAAGTCACTGTAGGCGCCTCGTAATCGACGAGAAAGTCTCCTCCTGCGTATCGCCGGAAATCTTGAAATAAATCCAGAATAAATGCGAGCACCGGGACTAAAAACCTGATGAGCTGGGGATACCACTATCCACCTAACCATCCAACCACAGATTTGTTCGCAAATCAACTCCTTTATGATAATAGAGATTCATGCATTTGTCCCGTGGTGTGCACACCTACCCTTGACAAATGAAAAAAAAAACGTCTCAAGCTTTGCTTAGTTTACCCTAGATTAACTTGTGGCCTGTATCTTTACCTAATATTAAAGGGAGGAGGCTTTCATAGTTCTCCATCTATCATCTCTTTGTGTCCGTTAATTTTATGTTAAAGAAGAAAGATTTACGGCTGAGGTTTAATAGTAGATATACGTAACGGAATACACACTACCACAATTTCATGGTCCGTTGTGCGGTCCGACTCAACCGGCAAGGCTTAATCAGATTGTAAACACATACATGTTGCATACTTGCATTTAAGAAAGATCATTTCAAAACAAAAATAGAAAAGAAGTATGACGGAAGGTCTGGTTGCGATTGGATACGTTTCCAAGTTCGTATAGTAAACAAACTGATTGGGATCAACCTCCACCACATATAAAACAAGCAATAAAGAAACCGTCCCGGCAGTCGAATACTCGGTGCGGCGACGTTGGGCTACAACTCTAGCGACGGTGACAGTTGGCGATCGTCATCTGCTCCAGGCGGTCCGGTACGGCGACGTCAAGCTGCGTCTCTAGCGGCAGTGACCGTCGAGCTACAGATCTAGCGACGGCCACCGTCGGCGATCGTCAGCTGCTCCCGACGGTCCGGTGAGGCGATGTCATGTTGCGGCTCCAGCGGCAGCGACCATCGGCGATCGTCAACTGCTCCAGGCGGTCCGATGCGGCGACCTCAAGCTGGCTGCAGCTCTAGCAGCGACATCGAGTTGTGGCTCCAGCGGCGAGGACTATCGGCAATTGTGAGGTCGCGGCATGGCGGCGACCAAGGCAGAGATGCGGTGGCCAGGGGACAAGAAGATCTAATAACCAACCCACCTGCAGAAACTAACCCGCGCACACACGATTTCAATCATGCGGGTGCGTGCTTTTGCTCGTGTGCGCTTTCAGGCAGCGAGATTCAATCCCTTACCCTTGGTTGCAAGATAGCTTTTGTGTATGTGATCAACTAGAGATCGATCAACGGGAGTCACCGGAAAATACTCAGCCGATCTGACGTGCACTAACAAGGATGTCTGCTAGCTTGAATGCCACATCATCGTCACCGACGCGACGACGGTAATACAAGTGCTGGATATGGAGGTGGCACGGTTGACACCGTGTTATAGGTTGATGCGAAGCACGACGTCCACTGCCGCGGACACGTACACCAGCCTGCAGGAAGCCTTCGATTACCACTCTGGCACGAACACCAGCAGCAGGCGGAGCAGCTTTTGCCTGCTCACTAGCGCCAGGCGCGCCAGTTCCAAGGACGTCGTGTCGCTTCTGAATAAGCTACAATGCGCACGGGGGCTGACTAGGAAGACCAGTTGCAGAGGAGCTGAACCGAGAGGGAAGATGGAGGCCTTCACATCTTCCTCGGCATCGACTATGCCATCACAGCCACGAATACCAACCCGTGGGCAGAGTTCCACGTCCCAGGCCTCTGGCTGAAGCTTGCGCTTGACCTGCCGTCATTCCTCACCATCGCCTCTGATGATAACCCCTCCACCTTTGTGCTCGCCACGCGAGCTCCTTGATGTGCAGGCACTGGCATCAGGGTCGAACTGTTGTTCCAGTAGCGATTAGTTTCCGTAATCTGCCTATGCACCAGGGAGGGTATGCTGATTGTTGTGCATCAGGGCCCAGAAATTTTTGCGGAAGCGATCTCTATTGGGCGGTTCGGTTGTGGCACGCCGGTCTTTTGGGCAGGGAGGCCAACGGCCTTTTGGATAAGTTTCCTGTGGGAAGTAAAGCACCATGGGAAGATGTATTTTGGCTGTGTGCATCATAATGATGCAGAGGCGAGGGTCTTTCCCCTTTTCGAAAAAAATGAGAAGATGCATTAGAAGGCATGAATTGAAAATAAGAAATTCAATATTATCCACGAAAATAAAATTGATAGAAATGACCATCCGAATTTCAAATGACGTGGTAAAGAAATTACTTGATTAATTGACCTTATTAACCAGGAGAAAATTATTCCGTATATTCAGAGTTTGGGACTAAAAGGGGAGGTTCAATCCTCATTGGTTTGACGAGCTTGGGGCTAAAGCCACCAGTGATCAATTGGTTGCATTTCGTGGCTTTGAGAAAGCGAATGTACTAACAGGTAACGATGAAAATACTTAGCTACTTAAATAATTTTATTTGTCCATTCTAATATGTTCCATTTGAAAAAAATTAATTCAGTTTATATTTGGTATATTATTGGACCTCGGTGTTAGATAATGTATTTTGGGATTTGAACATCTAGAAGATTTTTTTCAAGTAATTGTCTTTTGTTTCACCATTATAATAACATATTATTGCTATTTTTTTTCTTATAAGCAATAATTTCAAATGTGTTCGATAGTCTATGCTAGAGGTTATGAAACACACATTTATTTAGTAGATTTGCTGCTTGAAAAATACGCGATGTTACATCAGGGTGACTTTAGCTTTAGCGCCGCCCCTGTGTGCAGAACACAAGGACATGCCCACCATGATCGCCATCAAGTACAACGCCATGGAGCGTGACACTGTGGCAACATGGTCGCAACCAGTGGCGAATCTAGAAAAAAATAGAGGGCAGGCTGGGCTGCCTGGGTCATGCAAATATGTGTTCGATTGGGCCTGCAAGTATCTGGGCTGGGCCTTAAAACTAGTAGTAGAAACAAATTTTACAGTGCTGGAGGGGGGGGGGGGGGGGGGGCTTGAGCCTGACGAGATGAGATTTTAGTGTGCTCAAGCTTTAATATATAGTATTAATGGTGCTCAGGCTTTAATGTATAGTATTAGTGGCTATCCTTCTCTTTAGAAATTCACATATTTTTTTATCACTGCGCTCATTCTTTTTTTTTGAAAAATTCCAACAATCACATCTTGCAGAAGAATAAACTATTAATACTTGCGATCAACTTTTCTATGCGCCTCCGTGCACCACATAAGGTCACATAATTTATTTAAGAAAAATGCATGTCCAGACAAAATATTAGAAATTGTATGCATTTCTACTTACATAGCCTTCAATTTTAGCTTACAACCACAAACCAAACTATGCATGCATCTCTTGGCCGTTTTGCAAAGATGGTCTATCAGAAACGACAAGCCATCTTCATGTTAGGAATACTTGATGTGATTCATAAACCAAATAATAACTACTCCCTCCGTTCCCTATGGCTTTGCAAGCTAAAAATAGTTTGCAAAAAGTCTGATATTATGGGACAGAGAAAGTATTTTGTATACTTGGATCACATTTGTTTTAGGCCATGTTTATTAGGCTAGGGGAACGCAATTATTTTTTCTTCCGGTGCAACGCGCGGGCATATTTGCTAGTATATTGAAAGGTACGTGTCAGGACCCCGATTCAAAGTCACACCGATCTAGCCTGTAACACCTCATATCACATTGCGGCCTCACGCACGGTACTCCCACGGGTGTCGCCTTACCATGGCCCGGGACCGTTTGCGCCTTTTGGCTCACGTATATGACAATGTCGCTAGCATCCATATGACAGAGAACCCGGGCCGACATGGCTAGTCGTGAACCCAAAGCGGCACTAACGTATGGGGACAGGCATACATGAATCAACATCGAATGTGTCGGTCAGCAGCGTGTGAATCCGGGCTGTAGCACTGGGCTAACAGGACTCCAGGAACCCGGGCTGTAGCAGGCTAGGCAGGACTCCGGATGTCACCGCGTGACATTTCCCCGAAGGGACAGACACAGGAACGATATGACTCACATGCCGGCCAGTCAAGTGTCCAGAGCGGTAGTGCTGGGCTAGCAGGACTCCGGTGAACCGGGCTGTAGCGGACTACTAAGGCTCATGGAAGCACCAGACTACATTTCCCCATAAGAGAGGCTACCAAGGATAAACAACTAGGTTGTCGGATCCCACACATACCAAGCATTTCAATCATACACACAATATGCTCGATATGTGCAAATACAACATGGCATCACAACAAGACTCTACGACTCAGAGTATTTATTCATTAGGCTCCGAAGAGCCAGATATTACAAACATGGGTCTCATGACCCAACATTCAGAGCATACAAGTCAAACACATGCGGAAGCTTAACATGTCTGAGTACAGACATCTACAAATGAAAAAGGCTGAGAAGCCTGACTATTTACTAGATCCTGCCGAGGGCACAAGATCGTAGCTGAGGTATCAAGCTAAACGTCGAAGTCCACACGGGACTACTAGCGAGACTGACGTCTCTCTGCAAAACATAAAATAAGCAAACGTGAGTACAAATGTACCCAGCAAGACTTACATCAGAACTAGCTACATATGCATCGGTACAAATGTACCCAAGTAAGCCTCACTCACGGGTATCTGAGCAATTCTTCCTGTTGCTTTTACAAAACTTCCCTCTTGTATCATCAACCCATCGCCCATTAATACAATCCCAACATTTTTGGATTCCAAATTCAGAGCAATACCCCTAGTACCTTCTGCAAATTCGACTAATTCACCTGACATTATTTCACCAAGACCTATAATACGAGCAATCCCATCCCCCACTTGAACTACGCGACCTATATTCTCAATCCCTACTTTCCTATTATATTGTTCAATACGTTCGCGGAGAATTTTATGAATTTCGTCGACTCGAAGGGTTGCCATTAGTGTTTCTTGACTCTTTTTTCGGAAGCAAGGGGAAAAATAATGCCTAAATTCTAAACGAAAGTAGAAGTTCAAGGCCTAATTAATTTAATTATCTCTTCCATTCCAGGGACCCGAGAATGCCAATATTAGCACGAATCGTACGGAAATGTAACTCGGTATTCAAACAACTATTCAGAGTTCCTAGAGCTCCTTGTACGGCCTGTTGGAAAACCCGCTGTCGGACCTGATTCATTGCCCTTTGTTTTTCAAAATAAAGGGTTTCGTTTTTAGACTTTTCCAATTGTTCCAAACTAATAGAAGTAGCATTAATCAAATTTGCTTTTTCTCGTTCTATCTCAGAGTATCCATTCATTCGATACTCATCCGCTTCTAGTTCGACTTTCTGTAATCGAATCCGAGCTTTTTCGAGTTGCTCAATGGTCCCTCTACGCAATTCTTCTGAATTTCGAATAGTACTCAAGATCCTCTGTTTTCGATTATCTAATAAATCTTTTAATGAAAGTAGATTATTTTGTAAGTTTACAACTTTTATGATCTCTTCCCGAACCAAACATGAATCTTTCGATTCATTTGGCTCTCACGCTCCTTTTTTTTTCTATAGCTATTTCCATATCTTTTTTTTAAGTAATGAGCCTATCCTCTATCTTCTTTTTTATGTTTATATTTCAATATACCGAAACCTATATAAGACTAGATAAATATTAAGAGGACTCTTCCGCCTAGATAAAAATATATCATGGTCAGCAAAGTTGTTTCTTTATTTTTATTTGCCCTCTAGTTAATAATTTCAATTTCATTAAGAAAAACTAACTAAATAAATGGAAAATGAAAATTAATAGAATTCTTTTTTATTTTTTTTTTCTTCAAATCCAAAAAATTTCTCTTTTTTATACATAGGTCGTCGATTCGGCATTGGTTAAAAAAGGGCAGGGTGCCCCCCTTTTTTTTTTTCTAGTAAATAGTTCAAACCATTTTATCGATATGAGTGTTCTATATCAGATAAATTTTACATTAGCTATTTCCCGTTTAAATTCGGTACTAATACTAATATAGTTGTAGAAAGAGTACCTCTTTTTGCCTGGACTTCAAGCAGTTTAGCTTTAACCGTGTTAATGGTCTCACATTCTTGGTTTATAGAGAATCAAAGTTGATTTACCAATGAGTCGCGAAATGCTATGGTTCTTCCATATGATTTCTGAATTTATTCAGAAGTAATTCGTCGAGATCGTGCACCCTTTTCTTATTTATCCGAAAAATACTAAAAAATATTATAAAGTGCAGCCGGATAGATCCAATCTATTCTTGAAATAGACAACTCGCACACACTCCCTTTCCAAAAAAAATCAAAACACCAACCACTACAGTTAGATTTATTAGATTTGTTGCTAAAATATCGGTATTAAGCCCGAAACTGCCAGCGGATGGCCAGTGAGCTAAAAAAACGAAAGAATGGGTTACATTTTTCATATGCTCTCCTCTTATAGATAGGACGAACAAAGAACAAAGTTTTTCGATCACTTACTTCGCTCGCCCTTTTTTGATCGGTTTTTTTAATGCAAATAGATTCAATCTAGTAATTTCTTTTAGATTAAGTCTTACGTCTTGTTTGACCGGTGAAAGACTTCCTTTGTTGAAATGTTCTGTTCCCAAAATTCCTAAAATAAAAGGAAAAAACTTTCCACTTTCCTAAACTAAGGACGGGAAATAAGAAGGTGAGCATATCTTCTAAATTAATAATACTCAACTCAGCCCTTCCTAGAATGGGGTATTATCTGTCCCGATAAATAGATAATTCCAGGAGTAATAAATAGGAGTAAATTAAATAAAGTATTGATATAATTGGAATTGCGGAAGCAAATACCAATTTACTAAAAAAAGAAAAAAGTATCTAATCGAAATCGAAAGAATTTTTTTTTAAGATTAAACAAAAGGGTTCGCAAATAAAAGCGCTAGTGCCACAACTAGTCCATAAATTGTTAAAGCTTCCATAAAAGCTAGACTAAGCAATAAAGTACCTCGTATTTTACCTTCTGCTTCTGGCTGTCTCGCAATACCTTCTACAGCTTGTCCTGCAGCAGTACCTTGACCAACTCCAGGTCCAATAGAAGCAAGCCCTACGGCCAATCCAGCAGCAATAACAGAAGCAGCAGCAATTAGTGGATTCATGGTGAGTAGTTCCTCGTGTCAAAAAAAAGAAATGGTTAAGGATACAATCAACCAATAAATTCTTACTTCTAAGCTCTATTGGGGAGAAGTAAAGTAACTAAAAAGTACAAATTGAAAACATGTCTGAGTACAGACATCTACAAATGAAAAAGGCTGAGAAGCCTGACTATTTACTAGATCCTGCCGAGGGCACAAGATCGTAGCTGAGGTATCAAGCTAAACGTCGAAGTCCACACGGGACTACTAGCGAGACTGACGTCTCTCTGCAAAACATAAAATAAGCAAACGTGAGTACAAATGTACCCAGCAAGACTTACATCAGAACTAGCTACATATGCATCGGTATCAACAAAGGGGGGTGGTGGAGTTTGACTGCAGCAAGCCAGCTTTGACTCGGTGGCTATCCTGAACTACGACTGCAAGTAACTCTTTTGAGGTGGCGCACACGAGTCCACAAATTCACCATACCAATACACCACCATGGATCCGCTCCCGTCCCCCTACGAGAACGCCATCCATAGCACTCACGCTTATCTTGCGCATTTTAGAGTATCCACTTTCATTTGTCTATGAACTGTTATAGGCAACCCAGAAGTCCATTTCCGCGGACACGGCTATTCGAATAGATCATATTAACCCTGCAGGGGTGTACTTCATCACACACGCTCTCGCCACTACCACCATGTACAAGTCGTGTACCTCGGCAACCTTCAAGCGGAAGCCTGGCGAGGGAGTCGGCCACAGCCTACCTAAACACTCAAGTCTCTAGTCCAGGTTTATCGCCTATTCAGGTTCCATCCGCAGGGAGTCCGGCCGAGGTTTCCACATACGGCCCCGAACGATGTGTGCAGGGTTCCCGAGACACCAAACGGGCGCCCGGTACACCGTGCCACGTGCCTACCGCATCACAGCCCACCCCTCGGTCAGCGCTGTCCACGGCCTCCAGCATACTACAAACACCAGAAACTACTTGCAACTCCTGGACAGAGGACAAGGGTGATTAAGAAGCCGAGAGGGTCCATTGGTTTCGGGCCCAATGCGTGGTAGTAACTGTATCATGGATCACAAACACAGAACTCAGTTCCTGAGGACGGCTTCAATGAGACACCCACCATGTACTCCTACATGGCCTCTCACCGCTACCTTTACCAAATCGTGTTCACACACTTAGCTCACACACAGTAGGACATGTTCATCACCATTCCAATTCATCCCCGATGAATCAGACCTGACACAACTCTAAGCAATAGCAGGCATGACAAACAAGCATGAATGAGTAGGCACATCAGGGCTCAAACAACTCCTACTCATGCTAGTGGGTTTCATCTATTTACTGTGGCAATGACAGGTCATGCAGAGGATAAGGGGTTCAACTACCGCAACAAGTAACAGTTGAATCGTTGTTGTCCTAATGTAGTAAAAGAGAGCAGGAGCGAGAGAGTGGGATTGTATCGGAATGAACAAGGGGGTTTTGCTTGCCTGACACTTCCGAAGATAGTATAGCTCTTCATCGGTGTCATCGATCTCATCGTCGGAATCACGGCTACCGAGAGGGGACAATCACCGGCAGACAAGGAAGAACACAATCAATGCAATGCACAATATGATGCATGATCATGACATGGCAATATGACGTGATTTGGCCTAATGCAACTAGTAACAGAAAGGTTTGGGTTGATTTGAACTCAAGGTTCAAATTCAAATTCAAACTATGAATTCAAATAGTGCATTATCATTTTTTCACCTATACAGTAGGTATAACTTAGTTTGACATGCATGAAAATGATACAGATGGATAGATTGCATTTTTCTGATAATTTTTCATATATAATTTGTTTCATTTGGAGCTACGGTTGAATTTATATGATTTTTAGAAGTTTAAGCCTTTTTCTGGATTTTCTGAATTGTTTTAAATACAGAAACTATTTACTGCGTCAGCATGACATCGGTATGACGTCAGCAGGTCAACTGGGTCGGCCAGGTCAAACCTGACCTGGGGGACCCACTGGTCAGTGACAACGCTAGTTAACCGAGTTAATTAGCACTAAGCCAGATTAGTTAGCGAGGTGGCCCCCACACGTCAGTGACTCAGGCGGTCAAACTGTGGTCAACCCCGGGTCAAACTCACCGGAGTTGACCCGCGGCTCATCGCCGGCGAGGCCAGAGACGGTGGAGGGCTTCGGGTTTTTGCTCCGGCAACCAAATGGCCGGCGGAGACCACCTACGTGACGCTGGCGATCCCGCGCGTCGAGTGGTGCAGTCAGTTATGCCGGGGACGACCTATATCGACGGCGGCGAGCTCAAAGGCGGCGGCCGGAGTTCGGGTCTCAGCGGAAACGGTGTTGCGGGGCACGAGCGAGCAAAGTAAAACGCTGCGCAGCCTCCTGGGGTCACCAGGAGCTCGGTGAGGTGCACGGGCGCGACCCGTTCGAGCTCAGGCCACGACGGCGACAAGGCCGGGCGGCGGTGAGCTTCTGGCGCGGTGGGGATCGATGGCTGCGGCACGAATTCGTCAAGGGAGCAGGGGTAAGTGGTCAGGGGCTCACAGCGATGACGAGGGGACGCTCGGCGAGGTCGGGGACGGTCCGGAGCCGACGAATTTGACGGAAATGGCCGGCGGTCCCGAGGTTGAACAAGGCATCGATGGCGGTGTTGCGGTGAGACCCGGCTTGCGTGGCTCGTCGAGGAGATGCTTCGCGTCCTTGCGGAGCTATTGGTCACGGTGGTTGGGCTAGGGGATGGCCGTGGCTGCGTCGGTGCTCGTCGGTGTGCCACGGGGTGTTCGGGCGCGCTGCGGAGAGGGAGCAGAGGCGGGGAAGGGCGAGGGAGTGGGAGAGAGGGACCGGGGTGGCGCGTGGCGTCATCCAGACGCGTCGGGGAAGCGGCAGGCAGGCAGGGAGGAGCTGGCCTCCTCGGCCGCGCGCGTGCGAGCACGCAGCTGCTCCTACTGGCAGGAGGAAGGCGACAGGAGGCGCCAGGTGGGCTGGGCCAGCTGGGCTGCGACAGGTGAGGCCAGGTAGGTTTCCTTTCTCTCCTTTTTTATTTGTTTTTGTTTTCTAATATTCTGTAGTCTTTAGGGCTTTATTAAAAATACTTAGACACTTCCAAAAATCATGAAACTACTCATGATCACTGTTGGGAATATATCCTACAGTAAACATTTTAGTTTATGATTATTTGAGCATTTAAAATATTTAATAGCGTTTAAATGCCCAAATGCAAATAGAGTATGATTTAATCCAGAGCCCAAATATGTCATGGAAAAATGTGCATCACCTCTGGTTACTGTTTCCAGCAATTTCCAAGAATGATGAACATTTTTGAAAGCCATTTGGATTTACTGGAAATATTTTGGTTGAACCTAGTGAATTCCTTTAATGCTAGGGTTTAGGCAATCCCCATTTCAAGTTTCTTTCAAAGTTTAAACATGATGCACACATGAAGTTAGCCTAGTGCAATGTCAGAAGCTAGGGATGTGACAATGATTTTGATGATTGGAATTTTGTAACTACAGATGAATATATCGTATAACTTTTTAACGGTTGAAGTTTGAACTTTTTTCACATTTTGCTTTGTACTGATCAGACTCGGGTCATTAACGAGTCCCGCAACAATTTATGAAAATAAAATAAAAAGGAAGATTTCTAGAACACCCCAATTCTTTCAGAGTTTTCCAACACATGCTATAAATTTTCATGAAAATTTTCATGCATGCATTATGGTACAATATTAGGGCACTAGACTGTTTACTTATTCGGAATTTTTTTACCATCCGAATGTGGGTAAAAATAGAAGAAATAATTTTCAATGGAAGGAAACGTTTTCGTGGATAGTGAATCATCTATGGTGACTTTCTTAATATCAAAGCTCCGATCTCGAAGAAACCATTCATAACGTCTTGTGGGGAAAGGACCTGAGGCGACTGAAACCCTAGGCACCGCCCCATCTACTCCCTTTCTCACCGTCGCCACAGAGCGTCGCTGGGCAAAGCCCGTGTGGCGCTGGTGGAGGCGGGGACGTCCTGATCTGCGAAGTCCTGCTTGTGGAGGAGTTGGAGGGTTGCTACTAATGGCGAAGCAGATGTGTGCTCGAGTGGTGGTCTTCATTAGGTGATCCTCGATGGCGGCGTTGGTGATCTAGCGTGGCGATTTTGAATGGTGGCCCAGCCTGGCTAGGTCACCAGAAAAGAAGGAGTCGATGCATGGTCCTGGACGGCGGCAAGCTCCACATTAGACACAAATATGTAGTGTCGTCTTCGAATTTATAGAGACCCTTATTTTGTAAATTCAACTTCTTTTTGTAGATTTGAAAAATGTTTGCTAGGATGAACTTATTTTCAATAGAAACCGATTTTTTTAAAACTATTTTTAACATACATTGAACATTTTTTCTATATACAATGAATTTATTTAGTGAACATTGAACTTTTTTAGTATGTGTTAACCTTTTTTATTCGAACTGTACTTTTTTTAATACACGGCAAACCTTTTCTATTATAGGTTGACAATTTTTTTATTCACACTGAAAATAAAATAATGTACAGTAAACGTTTTCAGGAAATGTTGATCTGAATTTAAAAAATCACGAATGAGAAAAGTCCATGAATTCAGAAAATAAATATAATTTGAAAAATGTACATGATTTTTTTATGAATTTGAAAAAGAAGAAACGAGAAGAAAAGGTAACAAAAAAGAAAGAATAAAAAGAGCTGAAGGAAAATAGGAACAAAAATAAATAGTACTAGGATTTAAAGAGGAAAAAAGGAAAAAAGAAAAACCAAATAAAAAATAAGAAAACTGGACGAGGAGAAAGAAAAGAAAAGAAGCGTCGAGACGAAGGTGGCACGCACCGCCCGTTGTGTGCACCCATGTCTGACCGTCTCCGGCGGTTTCGCATTTGGAAGTTCAAAAAGTGGACCAGAGCGTGTGTGTCCGCGCCTCTGCTCAGCCGTCGGCTATGACACCACGGCACAAGTAGTGTCACGCCACTTGCTCGGCTCATGGATGGGCAGGTAGGCATATGCGGTTTTTGCTCTCGGTTTGTCGCTGCACACCAAGTGCTAGGCAGGCAGGCTTCTTCTGGCCAGGCGGCTTGTTGTCATTCATTGATGCGATTGCCACCAAGCTTTAACAAGCGTTTCACTGCTGCGATCGCACAATCCACGGACAACAAATCGGCACCGAGTCAGTTTGGTTATTAGCGGTGCGATGCTCAATTCTGTGTGCCTAAGGGCAACTCCAACGGTGCCTAAGGGCCGACCCAAACGGAGACACCAACTTTGGTGTTTGTGTTGGCGTATGCGTCCAACGCTGGGCCGACCCATTTTGACGAGGTGAGAAAAAAATATTTAAAAATTAAAAACAAATATTAAAGCCGGCCATGAAGGCCGGCGAGAGTTCACGCGTCCACATTACATTAATTAAGCATTTAAAAACTTAAAAAAAAAAAGAAACAGCGCGCTGTCCTAGGCGTCCTCGTCATCAACATCGGGGCCGGTGATGTCGATGATCGTCGGCGCAGGGTCGGCCCAGGGAAGCGCGATGCTGCCAGTGTCACTCCGCCTGGTGCATTGGCACATTGACACGCTGTGGATGATCACTATATATACTCTCTATATAAAGAAATATAAAAACGTTTAGATTGCTTTACAGAGGAAGTATATGTCAGTCCTCAACTTCTGATAAGTGTCATCTTTGATCTGCTGTCGGCTGAGCACGAGTCATCAACACGTACGTGCATGTGGCGCATAAGGGTGAAAGTTGTTCGTAAAAGGCATGGCTTTTTCAAGGGAATAATCCGGCTAGCCAAAAAAGGCCATGGCAATATCGTGCCGCTGCCCTGCCTATATCTGATCTGATCTCCTCCATCTGTTTCGCTTTTCGAAACCCTAAAAGCGGGCAGGCGGTTCGGTGCCATGATCTCGCAAGCTTGTTGGTGGTGCTACCATTCTACTGCCAGCCTCCCTGCCTACGCCGATGGAAATCGTCAAATATCTCTCCTATTTGAAAGTAACACTACTAGGAAAAGGCCTACTAGTGGCGCACCAGTTTTGCCTACTAATGGCGCACTACTGGTGCGCCACTAGTACCACGCCACTAGTATTAAATACTAATGGCGCACCACTGGTGCGCCATTAGTATCTGGTATACTAATGGCGCATCACGCCGTGCGCCATTAATATAGACCAACATGCGCCATTACTGTGCCTCCAAGGGGGCGATATTTACACATGTGCTTTGCCATACTAATGGCGCACTGTGGGGTGATGCGCCATTAGTATCCTTTGGCATACTAATGGCGCACGTTGGGTGATGCGCCATTAGTATGAATATTAGGGATTATTTTTTTCTTTTCTGATATTTGCACAGGTTACAAAATATATTATTGGACAGAATATAGACAGCACCACACAGCAACAACAGATTCATCGAATACAAATAGAAGATTAGTCTCCGAATACAATTCATCATATTAGTCTCTGAATTCAAAAGACCGAACAAAGATAGAACATTACAAGATATTACAAAGATAGAACATTACAAAGATAGAACATTACAAGAAAGACCAGCAACAGCAGATTCATCGAATACATCGAAGTACAGAGGTTTAGCCCTGGTCCTTAGATTCAGTTTCCTAATTTTTTTGTTTTCTACAAAGATATTCCCAACCTTCATGATGCTGGTAAGAAAAGAGCTACTCTCTGAATCTTTTATCTATTTATACCTGTAAATTAGCACTCTGATGCTGGCCTTGATAAATGATCCCACTATGTTGTTTGCTGGAATCTGCAAAATGATCCCACTATGTTGACAAATGATCCCACTATGTTGTTATACTTGAGAACACTGTAACAAAATCAAAACCACAATAAATAGTGGTCAAATACAGAAGAAGGAACAATTTATTTGTGACATAGTTACAAATGATGACAGAATAAAGCAACACCCTGCACTAGCCTAAAAACAAGTGAAGTTTCACCCATATAAGAACAAGTGAATTCTAGTCACATTGACACTCCTGGTTTTCTACAAACACCAAGTACTAGGGCACACAAAAGTTCTGAAATTTGTGTGCCTAACTGAATTAACTGAATTTTCAGTAACCGAATAAACTGAATTTTCAAAACTGCAAGAAGCCATTTTAAAAAAATCCTCTCATCTCATATGAGGAGTGCTAATCCTAAGACTAATAGTTTGTTGTGCAGTACATCTACAGTGATGCCCTGTCCATTTGTCCCTCCCCAACTAGATACTAGAGTAGCACTGTTGATGCCCTGTTCTTGCTGAACTTTATGACAGTATATACAACAACTTATCCTCTTAAGCCAAAACAACTTTGTAAAAGCCAGATGCAACTTGTTGAGCTAATTTTTTTAGATGACCCATAAGACAAACTGAAAATAGTTGTTGTTGCTGAACTAATCTGACCACTATAACCTGTTCATCATTCAGCCATAGTTGTTGTTGCTGCTACAATTTCAGCAAGCAACATGCCTAAATCCAGTGCTTGTTTGACTTTATTGAATTACCAACGCATGGCACACAACACATTTATATTTTGTCAGGTCACACAACACATGCCTGAGGAGGAAGATTGAATTTTGAAGCATCATCAGGTACACTTCAACATGTGCTAGCAGCAACAAATGGTCAATATTCATTCTTATTCATGGTCAATATTTATAACATATCAACAAATGGCAAGAATATTGAGTAATCTACTGCAGTTTGATCTACTGCAAATAATTTGTTGCAATTTGATCTACTCCAGAAAACTTTCAGTAACAAGTGAGAAGCATCTGCATTTTCTTAGTGAACTTTTGACTGCATTTATCACTTGTTGGAGTATGCTACAGCTTCTGCAAATCACAAACTCCTTTAGTTTACATCTCAGTTTTAGCTAACACTACAGTTTCAGTGAAGGAGTCATAACTGAATAACAGGCACTATAAATGAATTTGATGGCATCAAACTAAATTTTCACTATAATATGTTCATCATTTAGCAGCAGTGTACAACCTTTGTCCTGGATTATTTCTCTACCTTCGTATCCACTAACTGAATTTCCTCTACAGCTTGACAACCAGTGTAAACTACTGTACTGAGAACAGCAAATTCAAACTCACAGCAACAAATTGAACAGTGAGTAAGCCTGAAGATTCTTCTCTTGCAAACCCCCAGCCCTAGCTACTTAATTCTCCAACCCCCTTTCCTTGTCCAAAATTCTCCAACCCCCAACCCTAGAACACATCAGAAGGAATTCAAGAGGGGGAAGAGGGGGAAGCGGCTCGGGTGCTCACTGGGGAGGTCGAGGGCGACTCGGGGTAGCCGGAGCTAGTCGAGGCTGCGCGAATTCGGCGTCGAGCGGTGGCGATGGTGGCCGAGGCGGAGGAAATCGGCAGGCGTCGAAGGGATGGCTCGAGGGCGTCCGAGCTCGTCCGGGTCCTCGTAGTCGAAGAGGAAGATGGTGGCGGTCCTCCTGGGCAGGCCGCGCGGTGTTGGACAGCGAGCACGAGGTTGACGCAAGCGGGGCCGCGGGGGGAGGGGCGCTTGGGCGGGAGGACGTCAAGGGCACGGGCGCGGGCGGAGGGGGGACGGCGAGGGAGGCGACGCTCGGCTCGGGGAGGCGGCGTTGGGGGCGGTGGTAGTCGTGTGCGGCGGGGGCAGCGAGCACGGCCGGGGACGGCGAGCACGGGGGCGGTGGTGGTCGGGCGTGGGTGAGATGAGGCAGGGGAGGGATTAGAGAGAAATGTGAGAGATTGGGGATTTTAGTGTGTGGGGGGCTTAGCAATGGCGCACCCCCGAGCGGTGCGCCATTAGTAATTATTATTTTTAGATAGCAATGGCGCACCATCCAGTGGTGCGCCATAAGTAACTTTTTTTTGCATAGCAATGGGGCACCAGCCAGAGGTCCGCCATAAGTAATTTTTTATTATTATTTTTTGTTGCATCTAATAATTTTTTAGAAAATGAAAATGAATATGAAACGGTAATAATTTTTTATAAAAACAGTGATAATTTTTTAAAAAATATCATCAAATTTTTTATTTGAAAATATTATCAAATTTGTTATGGCGCATCATTAGTAGTTTTGCAAAAAAATAAAAAATATATACACTAATGACGCACCAGGCACAGTGTGCCATTACTAGTTTAATGGCGCACTATACCCTGGTACGCCATTAGTAGTTTTGCAAAAAATAAAATAAAATAAAATATAGTAGTGGCGCACTATGTGGCTGGTGCGCCATTACTAGTTAGAACTAGTAATGGCGCACTGTGCCCTGGTGCGCCATTAGTATGTTTGGAAAAAAAATAATAATAAATTGTAACTAGTGACGCACCGTGTGTCTGGTGCGCCATTAGTGTCTTTCACACTAATGGCGCTCCAGCATATGGTGCGCCACTGCTATATAGTAGTGGCGCACCGTATGTCTGGTGCGCCATTAGTGGCCATTTCATCTATAGCTCTTTTTGTAGTAGTGTAATGTGTATTTCTAGGGTACCTATCATGCCTGACATTTTTCTTCTTCTACATAATGAAGTCTGGCTCTGCACCGGGTAGACTCGGGTTCGAATGGTGTCCAACAACTTCAACTACATAACAGTCACAAGCTATACATTTTTAGTGGTGATGTTTTCTTCTCCATGACGTTGGTTTGACAGGACCACAGCCTTGGTCACTTTCTATTTGCGATCAACAACGACATGGTAGTAGAAGAGTGTACCGAATTGTTTTCATATGATCTCGCTAAGCGGCCGCCGCGGCATCAACATATCTAGTTCCTTCCGGCTCCACCGGCCATCACATGGATACTCCTCTCATTAGGTTAGGGTTTTTTCTCGCGGGGACGGCGTTTAGACGGATAACAACTTTCCATCTCTGAGCTGGTTTTCTGGGTTCCGATTCTTCACAAGTCCGTCCATCAGGATGAAGCTCCAGCGTAGATTACCGTCGTTTTTTGGGGCAGCGAGGTTATAGTTTTTCGCTTTGAGTTCATGACTGCGATATATGATGCCAGGTGCTTCAGATTGATTTAAGGGCTAAACGGTGATGACTACATGTCCATGACGTTGGTCCTTAGGGGCATATGCACTAATACGAATACTTTTCGGTTATGAATGACGAGGTCAGGCCCGGCTCCTGCTCAAAATGAGGTTAGGGGCTTCATAGCATCTACAGCCGGGCACCCCAAACCCGCCTCAAATGTCCGCGTGGATGGCAATGTCACGAAATTTTGACCCAGATGGGCGCCTCAAACGGGTCTTCGCCCGCGCTGACCGGCACCCCTCATATCGAGCCCAAATATGGGACGGATATGGGGGCACCATATTTTTTTTCTAGAGCATCCAATTTTTTTAAATATATTCGCAAGCACCAGGTATACATTTCCAGCGGTGATGTTTTCTTCTCCGCGATGTTGGTCTGATAGGACCGCGGCCTTGATGACTTTCCATTTGTGACTAACAATGGCAGGGTGGCAGACGAGGATCTAACATTAAGGCCATGAAGGCACTGGCGGAGCTAGAGCAAAATCGAAGGCGGGGCCAACAAGAACATATGCAACTTTGAGGGGGGGGGGGGGTTGACCTGAACTATTCATAATTAAGCCTCTAAAACAATTTTCCTTCACTAAATGTGCAAGGGCTGGGGGGGGGGGGCAGCGAGCCCCTCGGCACTACACATAGCCCCACCACTTCATGAAGGGCGTACCGAATTGTTTTCCTATGCTCTTGCTAAGCAGCGGTGGTGACACCAACGGATCATGGATACTCCTCTCCTCTGTCGGCCGCCTCGATGGCCGGTGGCGGGAATGTGAACCGCAGTGCTTTGGCTTCAGCCAGTAGTTTAGTTTAGTTTTTGTTTTTACTCACAAGGACGACGTTCAGGCGGATGAGGGTTTCTCATCTTTGAGCTATTTTTCCGGGTTCCGATTATCCACAAGTTCATCCATTAGGATGAAGTTGATGAAGCTTTAGCGTATATTACTGTGTGGTTAGGTTTTCTCGCCCCGCGCTCGTGACGGTGATATGTGCTGTTAGGAGCTTCAGATCGATTTAAGGGTTGAACAACGATGACTACAACTCTAGGGTATTGATTCTTACGAAAAAGGATTTCCCCCCGCTTTGTATTACAAAGCAACCAACCATACAGCCAACGATAGGTGTTGGAGCGGAAGCAGCACAGACGCGCCCAAAAAACGAGAGAGAAAATACAAAAAGAAACAAATGCCGACAACAACGGATCGACAAAAACACGAAGAAGCCTCACGACCACTGCGCCCACCGAAGATCCCCACCAAGCTCCTAGCCTCCGAAGCGCCGGTACCAATCAACACCCCAAGAAGGGACGCGACGATGCCGACGCTGCTGCCAAGGGTTTCCCTTGGTACGCGACGAGGAGAGAAGAAGGGTAGGCCCCGACGCCCTTCAGGAAGGTCCAGCAGCACCCTCAGGCGCCACCGCGCCGTTGTCGGCCAGGCCGACAGGGATTTCTCCCGATCCCGACCTTCACCTCGGGCGCTCCGGAACCCGCCACCGAAACTGACCACCACCCTGCGCCACCATGGTCTTGAAGCTTCTCACGCCGTCTCACCACGGCACCACGAAGAGAGGTCTGCATACCGAAGAAGAGGAGCCGGGACTAGAGGCGACAACATCGTCAGTACGCGGGAGGGCCCAACCTCCACCATCAACGACGGTGTTGGTTCTTAGGGACACATGCATGAAGACTTTTTTCGTTTGTGAATGACAAGGTGAAGCCGGCTCCGGCGCAAAGGCGGCTACCGCGACGTACCGCCGGCTTGTTCTGGCTGCGATACTGATTGTCCGGTGGTTCATGATACTCGATGTAATTATTATTATTATTTATTATATAAGGTGCTTTGTATTTTCCGGTGAACTTTATTAAAACAAAACAACGCGACTCCAGCGGTGAAGCTTCATGCGACGACGAGCCACCAGCCAAACCTGATTGGGAGGATGGACATGATTGGGCTGGGCACTTGAACATGCACCCATTTTCGAAATCTTTTGGCGTTCGAAAGCGGGCAAGAAAAAGCAAAACCACAAAAGGCAAGCCGCTGGACACGGGGGTGGGACCTGCGGAGAGACCATATATGGACGTGTGTCGACCCGCGATAACGATATTCCCGAGAGAGAAAGAGAATCCAGCCCCCACCCGCCGCCGCGCCGCTGATAGCGAGCGTGACAAGAGTCCTCCCCCATTAAAACCCCCGCCCGCCGCCGCGTCCACCGCCACCGCCAGACCACGCCGCCCGCAATCGCCGACCGAGGGAGGCACCGCCGGTGGGTGGCCGGAGAAGCGCGAGGACGCCCGCCATGGAGGACAGAGCGCCGCTGCTGCCCCGGCGCCAAGAGGCGGCGGCCAAGAGCGGCGGGTGGTGTTGCGGGTCGGCGGCGGCGGCGGAGGCCAGGAAGGTCGCGCACGTGGCGCTGCCGATGGCGGCGGTGAGCGTGGCGCAGTACGCCGTGCAGGTGGCCTCCAACATGATGGTCGGCCACCTCCCCGGGGGCGTGCTCGCGCTCTCCGCCTCCGCCATCGCCACCTCCCTCGCCTCCGTCTCCGGATTCAGCCTTCTCGTACGTGCCCCCCCTCACACCCCCCTCTCTCTCTCTCTAACACACGCCTTGATTCCGGCTTAAATTGATCGCCGCATTGCCCTTATTTTGCCGGCGTATAATCAACAAGTGATTCACTGTTGCTATTGCACGATCTGGCTAGAAGCAATTGGTACGAGTCCGCCCTAGATTCAGTTTGGAGGTTTGAGGTGCGGTGCTCATTCAGTGTATGAGCCTGGGTGGGCAATCTCGAGTTGAACACAAGCACCTTGCTGTAAAGTGTAAAGTGGCCTCACTAGCAACAAAATAGGATTCTCTCTTTTTCTCTGTAGCCAAGTACTGTGTTCTTTCCTTTATACTTACCTTATAATAGTAATATATCATAATAAACTTGTGTGCGTCCTGCCCCTGAACATAAGTTGCCACTGGTAACATCAATGTAACAGTACCAGTTTACCACTGCATGGCGTGATCAATTAAATTATGCAAAGCTCACATATGTTCAGTCTGCCTTAAACTGTTTGGTGAAAGAGGTGTGCTGGAAACCGGAAAAGTGCAAGTTTAAGCCATAGTTAAGTCTCTCAAGCATATAATTCTATAATGTCATTTTAAAGGAATCAGTCAGTAGGGGTTTAGTATTTTGTCCCTGTTTCAATAACTGGGATATCGCTCCACTGAAGAGGGTTAATGCAGGAATGGAACTACCCATATTCCGTCGAACTTTCAAGTCAACTTTGTTACTTGGCGTGGTCAAACTTCAATAACACTTTGTTATTTTGATGCAACAATCTTACAATAGGCGTGGGCTTATACGCTGTCACCCTACATCTTTGTTTAATATTCTGAACAGTTTAAATACAACCGTTTTCTTTAAAATTGCACATATTTGACCCCAGTAATCTGAATACTCTACTTTGGATGACATATTGGAATGGCAAGCGGTTTAGAAACTCTGTGTGGGGGTTTGTGGTGCCGTGCTCATTCAGTGTATGGGCCTAGGTGGCCAATCTCGAGTTGAACACCAACACCTTACTGTAAAGTGTAAAGTGACCTCACTAGCAGCAAATTATTCTCTCTTTTTTTTTTCTAGGCAAGTACTGCATTCTTTCCTTTATATACCTTATTAAAAGGTATATGTATCATACCAAACTTGTGTACGTTCTGCCGCTGAAAATTGGCTGTTTATTACCACGCCATGGTGCGATCGGTGAAATAATTCAAATCTCACATATTGCCAACTGAAGCAGAGTACCAACTAAAGAAAAGGCATATTGTCATTACAAGTAGTGGCCCTCATTAAAAAGGAATCAGGAGAGGTTTAGTCTTTTCTCATTTTTCTACCCTTCTTTTAATTAGCTGGGATAAAGCTCCACCGAATGTTTAATGCAGGAATGGAACTAACTATGTTGTTCCATCAAAACTTTCAAGAGTAACTTTGTTATTTGGCGTGTTCAAAGTTCAAGAACAATTTGTTATTTTGATGCAGCAGTCTTGTTATGTGTGGGCTTAAGGGCTTAAGATGATATGCTATTACCGCACATCATTCTATAATATTCTGAACAGTGTTGACAAGACTGTTTTCTTTGAGTTGCACATTTTTTACAGCAGTAATCTGAATACTCTGCTTTGTATAACAGATTGGAATGTCAAACGGCTTAGAAACTCTGTGTGGTCAAGCTTACGGGGCCGAACAGTACGGCAGATTGGGAGTGCAAACCTACAGAGCTATGGTCACCCTGACGGCCGTCAGCATTCCAATCTCGCTTCTCTGGGTATTCATGGGTAAACTCCTGACCCTCATAGGCCAGGACCCCGTGATCTCGCATGAAGCCGGAAGATACATAATGTGGTTGATCCCGGCCCTCTTTGCATACGCTGTCAGCCAGCCCCTAACAAAATTCTTACAGTCTCAGAGTCTGATAATCCCTATGCTTTGGTCCTCCATGGCAACATTGCTCTTGCACATTCCTGTTTGCTGGTTATTAGTGTTCAAGACCAGCCTTGGGTACATTGGAGCCGCTTTGGCGATAAGCGTATCATACTGGTTGAACGTGTTCATGCTTGTCGCGTACATCGGATGCTCAAACTCTTGTAAGGAGACATTCTCACGTCCTACACTCGATGCTTTCAGTGGAGTGGGTGTGTTCATGCGCCTAGCTCTGCCATCTGCACTAATGTTATGGTAAGCACGGCAGTGTGATTCAGAATGGCCACGTGTCATGTTACTTTTCCCTATTGAGCTAATAAGTTTCCTTGTGAATCTTGCAGTTTTGAATGGTGGTCATTTGAGGTCATTATTCTTCTGTCTGGACTTCTACCTAATCCAGAGCTGCAAACTTCAGTTCTGTCTACATGGTAAGAATTTCCCATGTAAGGTAATGCACTGATGGTAATATTTGCATCATATTCACGCACGTCTTTTTGTGCAGCATGACAACAATCACATTGATGTATACTATAGCATATGGGATTGGTGCTGCTGGAAGGTAAGTAGAAGCTTAACATACTTTTAGACATTACTTCTTTTTTGGATGGATTATCATTTGATGACGGCATTCTGTATTTTTATTCAATGGGCAGCACTCGTGTATCAAATGAATTAGGTGCCGGGAATCCTGAAGGTGCTCGACTGGCTGTCCGCGTTGTGATGTCTATTGCTGTGACTGAGGCAGTTCTCATCACTGGGGCACTGTTAGCATCCCAGCACATCTTGGGCTATGCATACAGCAGTGATAAGGAGGTTGTTGATTATGTCAATGCAATGGTTCCCTTCATCTGCATCTCAGTTGCTGCTGATAGCCTACAAGGAGTTCTCTCAGGTTAAAATTTTCTAACTACTAATTCATCTGTCAATTTTACCGTCCCTTCAAAAGAGTGTGATGTTATAATGATTCTGGCAGCCGTAAGCTATACTTGTTTCCAGCCATGACACCATACTGTGATATATATATATATATATATATATATATATATATATATATATATATATATATATCCGCCCTGTAGTTTGATTTCGATAATTCAGCATGTAGCTTTTATCCAGTTTGGTCATAAGCCTTGCTAGGTAGCAAGTGAAACTATTATTTGCAAGTCATGCTGATTTCGCAAAGACATTACCAGGTAACGTGCCACTTATTAGATTTGTTAATGTTTCGCTATACTAATGCTATTTTGTGTTGTGGAAGCCGACATTGTTACTTGGGGAGTTACTTGTTTGTTCTTTCAAACATGTGCTCTTATTTGAACATGGATGGTGGTGTTTACATCCACACACATCTGGCTGGGATGTAACCTTAAGTGGGCGCCACCTCACTAAGTATGCAACCACTTGCACCTTTCTTCTAGCTAGTGGAACTGTTGTTTCCTTCACAGGTCTGTTTCACTATATGTGCAAATTCATGCTTGTCGACAGTTCTGGACAGGCCAAAATTATGAACCATACTTTCTCAAACATATGTTCTTGCCTGGCATTTCCAACATAAGCTTAATTTAGACACAGGCAAGATCCTCATGTATACTGACATCATATCAGTAAACTCCAATAGAGAAGAATCCGCTCTTTCTGTTTTTTTCTACATAGTTTTAGCACCAGATGCATTCATGTCTAGTGCTAACACACATTGTGTGTTAATCATTCAGGTATCGCTCGAGGGTGCGGGTCGCAGCACCTGGGCGCCTATGTTAACCTCGGTTCGTTCTATCTGTTTGGGATTCCGATGTCCCTCCTTCTTGGGTTTGTTCTGAAGATGGGAGGGAAAGGGCTTTGGATGGGCATTTCCTGCGGCTCCATCATGCAATTCCTACTCCTCTCCGGCATAGTGTTCTTCAGCAACTGGCAAAAAATGGTTTGCTCTTTCATCTCAAACTTTGCAGTTTCTCCATCCCAGTGTTGATCGTACACGAAAGAGAAATTCTGATTTATGTGGCACTGAGCTGCTTGATGTTTTTGCAGTCTGACAATGCAAGGGAGAGCGTTTTCGGCGGAACCCCGGCAGAGAAGGAACCTTTGATGTCTGATGTAACGGGCGCTGCCTAATTTTGTTGCGAGTTGCTCAATCCCTTGACCTGAACTTGAAGCGGACGACACGGCAGCTTTAATCTTGTGGCTGCAGAGGACAGTCTCCAATCTAATGGAGTTCCTCGTTTTTTGCTTTGAGAGATGTGAGTGTATAGAGAGGCGAGTTTGCTGAAGAACCGAAGAAATCAAGAACTAACTGGTGCCCGTAGTTGTAATGTTGCAATTTTGCTGAGGTCGGGAAGAATGATACATACAGTAGCAGAAATTCAATGGGTGGAAGTAACACGGGCGTGGTTTCGGTGGCCATCTTCTGAAAAGATGTTGCTAACGGATCCTAAAGCAGAGTACCAACTTTCTTTAAAAATAAATAAAAGTGATGACTTTGCCATGGACATCCTTAGGATATGTCTTATTTTAGGTTCCGAATTTAATTCAGAATTGATTATGGACGGCTGTGTTTATCTTACCACAAGGTTCTGTTTAAAGATTCGGGATTTAGGAGGATCCATCGTTCGTTGTAATCTCCTTGCAAATTAGGTGCATGAGAGTAGCATTATTCGTCTGCCGACCTTGCGCACTCTGTTGAAAAAAGGAGAATGTTTGCGCCTGCACAGCTCCATACCGAAAAAGGCTTTTGCCCTGTTTTGTAAATAAAGCAAACCATCGGAGCACAACTTCCAACATTAGTCACGACACACACGCACCCACACACGCCGCACGCAAAGTAGCACAACATAGGGTTCTGAGGTTCTGCTGAAGGGCACAACTCAACAAACCCAAAGAAAGAAAAAACACAAAGGCGGCGACGAACTGCAACGAGGACACTAATCCGGCTCTGGTGGTGGAGGAGGGAGCGGCGGCGTCAAGCGAAGAGCCATCGCACGAAGATGGGAAGCACAACTCCATAGCTGCTCCCATTCTCTGTTTTAGCCGACTTGTGTTGACACAAGTGTGGAGCTTGGCCACTTTAGACGAACCGCACCGCGCGTTGCTTCTAGGGGCGGGCAGCATTAACCAAGCTGCTGCCAGGCTTCCCCAATTCCCTCCTCTTCCCATCGCCGCTGTCGGAGGATCCCGTTGGGCAAAGCCCTCACCGACGAACGTCGGTAGCGGGGTTTCTCTCTGGCTTGTGGCAGGCGGTGGCTTGCGGAGCACGGTTCGGTAGTGCTCGGGTCGTTGCCGCGGCATGGGGGTTGTGCTCCATGGATTTGGGCGCATGACGATTGTTGCGGTGAGGTATTGCGAGGAGCTAGCGTCTTGGACAGTGCGGCTGCTCGGGGAGGCACAAGTGGATGGGCCAGGAGCTCAAGTTGAGTCGCCGACGGTGCGGCGGCGAGCCTCAGAGCATGGCGGCTTGAGCATGTGGCATGGGCATCTCTCTGGTGTTCTTCGTTCTTTGGTGGGCCCTCGAGTTGGGTTAGTGAGCTTGGTAACTCGGTGTGACATGCATGCGACTCCGAGTGAATGTTCCGTGCTCTGGCATCGACACCACTTGTGGGTGTCACTTCCCCCTTGGCGGCGGCATTGTGGTCCTCCTCTCCATGCCTGGACTTGGGGGTGAAAACCCTAGGATGTCGTTCCGGTCTCGATGGTGACGGCGCGTTGCATCGTCACCCTCTTGGGAGCTGGATAAGACAATACAGTGACGAGTGTCCAGCAATGCCCGCCACAGCTAAGTTAAGGTGGTGGGCGACAATAAAGACCCGTCACTTCAAACTTTTGGTTATTTTAAACTTTTTTGCAACGAGATATTTTGTTTCTTTTTGAGTTCTGTTGGCACTAATTGGAGCCCACCTGTAATCCATTTCTCAGTAGTGTAATTCGCTAGGATATTGAGGCTTTTTTTTCGTGCCCAACATGTTTTATGTGTCGCAAGCTTTGGACTTTTGATCGGTCAACTTCCCACCTGTTCAGAACATGAACGGTGAACCTCTCACGTTGTTAAATTTACTAACTCGGTTGCTCGTAGCAGACTGGTTTGGTTTGTTTCTATGGAAGGGGCTAAGCTCATCACCCTTTTTAAGGTAAATGCACTGTGAGTGCCTAAACCTGCCATCATGGTCACTTTGATGGCCGCAATTGTAAAATACATGAAACTAGTGCTGAAATTTGTTCGGCCATGTGCAATTACGACGCTTCCTCGCGTAACCGGGCGTAACGGATATTTTAATGTCTAAAGTTGCAAAATACATGAAATTGGTGCTCAACTTGTCTGATGGCGCAAGTATAGTGCTTCCTTCTTTTATCTGGGCGTACGCCCCTACCCGGCCCCACCTGAGGAATTTTTTTGCAACCCCCCCATGCGGACAGGGACTGGTGGATGTCAGTACTTTATTTAACATGTAATTAGGCCTCCTGACCATATCCCAAGCGGCTATGCGAAGGATTAGCTTTGTGCATCACATTTTTTTCCACATAGGCAATGCCTCTACATTTGTCAAAGTCGGCATTCGGCGATATTGATGGTCAATGCAATAATGGTCATCACCTTTTTTTGATGGGTCTGGATCAAGCTGAACCGCATGGACCTTTGGAGCCCCATCTTTCATTCTCAACAAAGATATAAAGAATAGTGTAGTCACTTGAGTGCACATGGTGACATGCACGTAGCTTTCTATAAGACATGCATGAAGTTAGGAGCAGGGCTAATCGGCAATGGCACCCTGCGTGCATGTTCGGGCTCGTAAAATGGACAAGTGGTCCGCGATATAATATACTCCTTCCGTCCCATAATATATATAAAACTTTTGGGTTTGCATTGTGTTTCGCAGAAAAGTAAAACTACGCCTCTAACTGCAAATGGAATGGACTGGCCTATGTTTTTTTTTAGAAAGACTGGGCTATGGGTGGGTGGTAGCTGGCAATGGCATCAGTAGTGAACAAGGCCGACGCGAGCGTCTCACCAAGGTTCCAAGAAGCACGCCAAGGTTCAAAAAGTACTCCAAGATTCAAAGAAGTGTTGCTCGGTATATATATGGAGGGGCACACCAAGGTTCCAAGAAGCACACCAAGCTTGGAAGCAAACAATAAGCCGCAGGAAGCGCCGAGCAGTTGACGGACGGTGAGTGAGTCCCATCTTCATCTTGGGCTTCTTCTTCCTCTGCCTTGCGTATCTTTCTTGCTGACATCTTCCGGTCAGGCTTCGATCCATGGATGCCAAGATGCCTCTTCTGCAGCTTGTGACCCAGGCCAAGAAGCCGATGCCCGCTCGTCCGCTCCAGGATGCTACCCGGCTGGCCAGCGCTTGGGCGCTTGTCAATGCAAGCATCTTCATCGTCTCCTACGGCTTGAGCTCCGCCATCGTCCCTGCACTCTGCCAGGTAGTAATAATTAACTGTGACCCGTGCTCCAGTCTACTACCCCGGCCCCTGGATCATTCTGAGTTCCCGATTGATCTATCATGCGCCAATTTCGTCTTCGTCTTCGTGCAGCTGCCGTGGTGCGATTTATGCAGGGAGGACGCCATGGAACGCGCCCTCTTGATCGGGCTGTGGTGTTGCGTCGCACTGCAGGCGGCCGCGGCGGCGCTGGCTCTGCTTCTTCCGTGCCGCCGCCACTGGATCCGCCGTGCCGTTGCCTACCTCGCCGTCGCGGTCGCCATCGTCGGCCACTGTTTGTTGGCCAGCATCGCCCCCCTCGCCGCCGACGCAGGACTAGGCTTGCTCGTCCCCTTGATCGTCTACGCCGTGGCGGCCCTGGTGCTGCTACTCCCGTGCCGTTGCCGCCGGATCTGCCATGCCCTCGCCTACCTTGCGCTTGCGGTCGCGGTGGCGGCCGTCGTCATCGGCTGCTGTATTTTGGCGAGCTTCGTCCCCATCGCCGTCGACACAGGACTAGGCAGGCTCAGGCTCATCCTTTTGGTCGTCTACGTGGCGGTCATGTTCATCCTTGCGGTGGGCGACCTCAGCTTCCTGGCCCTCCTCATAGGAGGGGAATTCCCATGGGACTGCTGATTGGTCAGCCCCAAGCTCATGCCCATGGATCAGCTCATGAGGTACTCACGTACGTACGTACGTAACGATCGACTTGCGGGGAATATTAATATTGATGTGGTGCACTTCATCGGCCTAGTATTGGACCTTAATAATTTGATGCTGAATTAGCCTGTTATTTGTGTGATCGAGATATGCTATTGAGTTCGTATTATTGATGAACAAGCTACATATATGGAGTCTGCTTTGATGTAGTATTAATTGGACCTTTTCTCTGCACGATCAACGGTATATGCCTAGCTTCGGTATAATTGATGTTGATGATCTTGTTATGCGCCACATTCCTTGCGCCTTAACTGTGCTAAATAAAAATTGTCGACCATAGCAATTTTTGTTCAGTAAGTTACAAGCATATGACTGATGGACTAATTCGCTAGGGTATTAAGTTTTCTTCTCGTTGCCAACATGTTTCATGCATGTGTTGAGAGCTTTGGACTTTTGATCGATGAACTTCGCACGTGTATAGAACGGATTCCCATTCAACTGTGAGTCTCCCACTTTGTTAGAGCAACTAGCTCGGATGCTCTCATAGCAGATTGGTATCATTTCTTTCCTTCAGGGCGGTTAAGGTGGTATGGATGATGGGCGCCCGTGTGCCAGTGTAATTATCTTCGTCACCTTTTTGTTTCCTTGGGCCATTGGAGCGGATGATATGGGTCAAGCTGAACCCACACTCAACAAAGATATAAAGAGCAATCTACAATGGCACGCTAAGTACATGCTCGGGGTTGCAAAACGGACAAGTGGTCCGTGGTAACATACTAATAATAATATACGTATTTTACATACCGGTAGATTGGATTTGTATTGTGTTTCGCATGAACAGAAAAGTATGACTCTGACTAACTACCGGGCAAGTAGTTTACCACCATATACGTGGTCGATGGAGACCAAAAATAAGCCGGTGAATGCGTTCGATTGATCTGGTAAAAAAACAAAAACTACCCGATGATATGTCATGTAAAGTAGAACGCAATTAATGTAACTCACAGCCCAGGTTTTACCCGCTAACGGCGGCATCCAACGTCACGTAAAAGTAAATACATGATGCTGTCGAAATTAATGTTGTGCCACTAGGTGGCATATGCATGCATTATGATTATTTTGATTGCACGAACTAGGCAGTATTGCCGTACGTAATGATTCCACGAGCACAGCAAGTATACCAGTACCGCAAATGGAACGGCCTGGCCCTGTGGCTGTGGCATCGGTAGTGCACGATGCACGCGGACGAGTGAGCTAAAACGAGCTACGGACCCAGGCTTTGGCTGCCCTGTGTGCACTGCCAAAAATGGTATACGCGCTGCCCAGATCACATGCCGCACCGGACCCTCTCCCTCCCTCACATGCTACTCAGTGCAGCTAGCTCAGAGCCTGCGCCTGCTCGAGCTCGACACGTCCGTCGTGGGTGTCTCATTGCAGGGCAGGCTCGCTCGCTCGCCACCGCGTTGCTCCTGCTCGGTACTTCGCACGTGCTAGATGGATATGTTATGGATATGCTGATTATGTAGATGGATATGTTGATGATGATACATTATGACAATGTTGCAGCAAACCACTCATGTCATACAAAATAAAAGAGGATCAAGACTAACTCAATCTCATTGCATCAGAAGATAACTTCACTGATCCATTACGTATTAAGCAAGAGCATACAAAAAACAACTTGGCTTAAACTAGAGCAACTAAACCAGACAGTACATTGCATTTAGATTGGCTGCAACTAAACCAACTAACTAACTTAAGATCTTGCCTGCAACTAAGCCAAGAACAAATATAGTGAAAAGAAACAACACATTGTGAAATTTGGCCCTAATCCCTACAATCTCTGCATTCTTCTCTCTGAGTTGAGTTTGCAGAGACAGAACCATGGCCTCCCTTGTGCCATCATCTTCACTGGGAGTTAGCATTGGAAATTGATCTTCAGATCTAGCAACAGTTGCACCTTTAAGCCTCCAGACTTCATCACACAGATCCCCAATGAGCTCACTCCAAAATTTGGGCAATGGATCATCATGCCATTGCACAAATCCACAGCCACCATTCTATTAACATGCACAAACAAATTTCCAAATATATATCATTTCATATACTATTGCACAGAAGAAAAAGGAAAAAAATTAGGCAAAAAACTACACTCGCCAGAGCATCCATGCAGCTATAGTACCTCCTACCAGGGTTCTGCCTGCTCCAGGAGATCCATCTTGGCGCCTTCCTCGGAGTTGAGCAGTGGCACATCACTGGAGGCTCGTATGCCATTAGGTTCTCACGGTAGCGCACCGGCGAGCGCGACTCCTCCCCCCTCCTTCCTGCGGCTCGACGAAATCCGGGAGCGGACCCGGCACTGGACGACCACGACATCTCTCTCTCCGCCGCCGGCCCCAGTCAGCGCCTCCACGCTGAGATCTCTCCTTCGCTGCGCTCCAAATGGACACCGCGTGGATGAACCTAGTTTCGTTCCCCACTCGCTCGATACAAGCTTGTGCTGTCACTTTAATAGTAGGAGAGGTATCGGTCCCACCTGTCAGAATCCCCAAATGTGGTACTGCATGTTATGTGATGCCCCAATATTGGTACTGACATGCAACAGCTAGCAGCAGTATTGGTACTGACTTGCAACAAGTAACTGCAAATGTGGTACTGATTTGCAAATATTGGTACTGGATTGTGCCAACAGACATTCATAATTCAGGCACTGGCACTGGCAACACATACATACATATTCATCAACAGCAACACATACATATCCAGTAGCAACATCAACAGCAACACCATATATACATATTCAACACCAAAATATGATGCCCCAACTAGAGTACTCCACCTCAAGTTCAACATTACAATAACCATTACTGGATTGTGCCAAAATATGCATCAAGTGGCAACAGCACATCAACATCAACATCAAGTTCAACCAAAATAACACCACATCATTTCAAATTACATGGCTCCTCTTCCCGTGCTAGCAGTGAAGTAGGACATCCATCCAGTGTGTGTACCATCAGTAGCAATGTCAGCATAAGTTGAGGCAGCATATTGCCTGGGGGCACTGAATGGCCTTGGAGCACCTCTTCCAGCTCCTGTGCCAACTCTTCCTCTGCCAGCTCCTCTTCCAGATGGTGGTGGTGTAGTAGAAGTAGCAGCAGCTCTTCCTCTGCCAGCTCCACTTCTTCCAGATGATGGTGGTGTAGGAGCAGAAGCACCAGCTCTCTTGCCTGTCTTGCTGTTGGTGTAGTAGAAGGACCAGCAGCTCTTGGCTGTGAGTTACTTGGAGTAGCCTTGCAAAGAAAAGGAAAACAGTTAATAATGCTAGAGAGGAATGTACAAGAAAGGAAACATTAGTATATTTCAAGGTGAAAAATTATTACCACATGCTTATTCTTCCTCAAAGCTAGCTCAGGCTTCAACTGTTTAAGACAGTTTGTGTACCTATGCCCTTGGAGATCACAATTGCCACATGTTATGGTCCCCATTCTTGAAGTGTCTTTTGGCTTTGGTACTTCAAATTTGCCCTTGATCCTCTTTTCTTTCCTTCTTCCTCTCTTGATTTTGAATGCAGGTGGTTCTATGTCTGGACTAGGGGTCCTTGTCCAATCATGCTCACCAGGCACAGGAAAGATCATTGGTTCATAAGCTGCAACATAAAAATCTTTCTTGAAGAATTTGCTGACATAATCCTCTGGTTTCCTTTTAGCCTTGTTTATTGCAGAGATGGCATGGTTGCAAGGTATGCCACTAAGGTCCCACTTCCTGCATCCACAAGTCTCAAGTTCCAGGTTGACAGCATGTGTTTGCTGCCCACTTGTAACTTGCCATAAGTTGACCCCTGCCTGTATTGGCTTGCAGTATCTGGCCCTCTCCTTCTCAACCTCTAGCTTCTCATTGTAATGAGGTGTTATCTCCCATCTTGCTGCCTTTCCACTCTCTCTGTTCCTGTGCCACCTCACCATCTGCTTATCTTTTATGCCATCGCACATTGTCCTTATAGGTTTTCTCCTAACATCTAGAATGTACTTGTTGAACACCTCAGACAAGTTGTTCACTACCAAGTCAGTCTTGCTGTTTGTGTCAAATGCATGCCTTGCCCATGTTTTTTTGGTATTGCAGTAAGCCACTCCCAAGCTTCCTCACTTTCAGCTCTAAGATCATTCATTGCAATATTAAATTGTGTTCATTGTAGGCATAGCTAGCATTATCCATGCACTTCTTAAGATCTTCACCCCTAAACCCAGCATTTTGGAAATTTGCATATAAATGTCTAAGGCAGAATCTTTGGTTGCAATTTGGAAACACAGCATTCACTGCATTCAGTAACCCCTGACACAAACAATTTAACAAGTCTAAGCTACAAGCTAAAGAAATATGCACCAATCAAACTCTAAGCTACTGTAAACACTTGAGCAAAACAGAATGAAATATGCAAACACATACCTTTTGTCTATCTGACATTATAGTATAAGGTCCAAACTTGCCCACTTCTCCCCCTAGGCAAATTTTCAGTTGGTGTAGAAACCAACACCAACTAGGTGTGTCCTCTTGTCCAACTATGCCAAATGCCAGTGGATATATGTTGTTGTTGCCATCTCTACCAGTGGCAGCAAGGAGTTGAGCACCTGTAGTGAGCTTAATGAAGCATCCATCAACACCTGCATAATCAACATTTCCAAACATTAAATACATTCAAGTGAGATACAATATGGAGTACTCTACAATATGTAAATGGTGCACAAGGTTAAGGAACTAACCAATGAATGGTCTGCACCCATTGAGAAACCCCTCCCTTGCTCCATTCCTGCAAAAGAACATGGCATGGAATCTTGGGCCTGGGTGGGGTATTTTTGCATTTGGTACTGGAGTAACAGTAGTGACTATTACTCTACTCCCAGGGTTTGTGTCCATGATAGTCTGAGCATAGTCTTTAAGCCTAGGATATTGCTTCTTGTGATCTCCTAACACAGCTTCAATAGCTATGTTCTTTGCCCTATATGCCATGCACTTGGGCACATCTACACCATATTTTTCCATGCATGCATCAATTATAGTCTGAATACCAGTAGTTATATCAGATCTAAAGAGATGCTCATATTTCTGTGCTAGCCACTTAGCACTAACCCTGGTGGTCTCAGTAGTACTAGGGCAAGTGTGCTCTAGTCTCATCTTCTTAATTACAAAGGCTTTCTCCCCTTTTATAACTGCTGCCACCATGCATAAAGAACTGGCATTGTTTATCTGTACACTCAACAATTATCCTCTGATCTGAATTCCTGTGATACTTGAAATTCCTAGCCTGAGTAATGTGCAAATTCAACAAAGCATCTCTGAATTCATGTTGATCCCTAAAACACAACTTTAGACATAGTTGTTCATGTGGTTGCTCCATTTTCTCATTGTACCACTTCCTAGCAGACCTTTTCTTTGCCCTACTCTGCCTTTTCTTTGATAGGACAAATGAGATTGGCTGAAAACCATCATCATCACTCTCCCTCAACAACCCCTTCTCTTCTTCATCTGATGATGGTCTGAAATCAGGTTCAACCTCTGGTAGCTTACTGGAATGTGACCTAGTAGTTGGTCCTCTTCTAACTGGCAGCTTCTGCTTCTTTACAGGTACAACTATATTTTCTTCTTCTTCTTCTTCTTCTTCAAAAGTCCTATCTTCCTCTACCTCAAAAGGGTCCTCAACTTCAGTGTCACCCTCATAATGCAGCACTGGTTCCTCATCTGATTGCTCATCATCTGATTCTTCCTCTTGTACTTCTAACTCTCTCTGTCTCTTCCCCTCTTCCACCTCTACATCTTCATCATCACACATATAATTAGGCTCACTTCCAATTTGACCATCCTCATCAGAGGCAGAAGCATCACTGTCCTCATATACCTCATATCCTTGATATCCCTCTTCTTCTTCTTCCAAAATAGCTTTCAACTTGGCATTTGCATTCCTGCTTTCTTGTGTGCAACCAACAGGAGGATGGGGTGTGCTAGAGCTGCTACGTTGACTCTCAAAAACTACTCCTTGCTGATCAACAGCTAAGACAGAAGGCTCACTAAGATCATAAACAACAGGCTCTTGGTACACAACAGTGGACAAATCTGGCCTTTCACATTGCTGCAACTCAAAATCTCTATCAGGGGGTGGACAAGCCCTAACTAGCAAATTAAGCTCCAATTTGTCCTGGATCTTCCTCTTTATCATCTGTAATTCTGCATGACTGTCTACCAAATCCAGCCCTTTCTCTCCTAAAGATGGATTTTCAATGTGATACAAACAATCATATGCATTAAATCCTTGGGTTTCCATCACTGCAACCAAATTCAGATAAGTAATATCTGAACTACAAAGCTTCATCTCCAATGGTTCTCTTGCATCAAAATGGATCCTTACTTGCCAAATGTCTTCATCCAAACTACAGAACAAATTCAATTTCATGTATTCATTACCATAACTCTAAATTTGGAGAGCAACAGTACAATACAGAACATGAATCAATGTAGCTACGACCATTTCAGCACAATAGCAAATTCAAGGAAAAATACAAGGACAAAATACTTCAATTACTCAAACCCTAATCCCATATTGTTACTGTAATTGAACTACTTTGATAGTGCACTACACTAGGTTGCTAGGTTACTGTAATTGTCCTACAGTGCTCACAGAAGATGAACAAACCCTAATCCCCAACTGGATAAATGATGACCCACGAGTATAGGGGATCTATCGTAGTCCTTTCGATAAGTAGGAGTGTCGAACCCAACGAGGAGCAGAAGGAAATGATAAGCGGTTTTCAGCAAGGTATTCTCTGCAAGCACTGAAATTATAGGTAACAGATAGTTTTGTGATAAGGTAATTTGTAACGAGCAACAAGTAACAAAAGTAAATAAAGTGCAGCAAGGTGGCCCAATCCTTTTTGTAACAAAGGACAAGCCTGGACAAACTCTTATATAGAGAAAAGCGCTCCCGAGGACACATGGGAATTGTCGTCAAGCTAGTTTTCATCACGTTCATATGATTCGCGTTCGGTACTTTGATAATTTGATATGTGGGTGGACCGGTGCTTGGGTGCTGTCCTTACTTGGACAAGCATCCCACTTATGATTAACTCCTATTGCAAGCATCCGTGACTACAAAAGAAGTATTAAGCTAAACCTAACCATAACATGAAACATATGGATCCAAATCAGCCCCTTACGAAGCAACGCATAAACTAGGGTTTAAGCTTCTGTCACTCTAGCAACCCATCACCTACTTATTACTTCCCAATGCCTTTCTCTAGGCCCAAATAATGGTGAAGTGTCATGTAGTCGACGTTCACATGACACCACTAGAGGAGAGACAACATACATCTCATCAAAATATCGAACGAATACCAAATTCACATGACTACTAATAGCAAGACTTCTCCCATGTCCTCAGGAACAAACGTAACAACTCACAAAGCATATTCATGTTCATAATCAGAGGAGTATTAATATGCATATAGGATCTGAACATATGATCTTCCACCAAATAAACCTACAAGTACCAATCTCAGACTTAGAGACAAGAATTGGATACAAGAGATGAACTAGGGTTTGAGAGGAGATGGTGCTGGTGAAGATGTTGGTGGAGATTGGCCCCCTCCCGATGAGAGGAGCGTTGGTGATGACGATGGTGATGATTTCCCCCTCCCAGAGGGAAGTGTCCCCGGCAGAACAGCTCCGCCAGAGCCCTAGATTGGTTCCGCCAAGGTTCCGCCTCGTGGCGGTGGAGTCTCGTCCCGAAAGCTTGCTTATGATTTTTCTTCGGACGAAAGACTTCATATAGCATAAGATGGGCACCGGAGGGCCACCAGGGGGCCCACGAGGCAGGGGGACGCGCCTAGGGGGGTAGGGCGCGCCCCCACCCTCGTGCCCAGGGTGTGGGTCCCCTCTAGCATTTTCTTCGCTCAGTATTTTTTATTATTTTGAAAAATAACTTCCGTGGAGTTTCAGGACTTTTGGGGCTATGCTGAATAGGTCTCTAATATTTGCTCCTTTTTCAGCCCAGAATTCCAGCTGTCGGCATTCTCTCTCTTTATGTAAACCTTGTAAAATAAGAGAGAATAGGCATAAGTATTGTGACATAATGTGTAATAACAGCCCATAATGCAATAAATATCAATATAAAAGCATGATGCAAAATGGACATATCAACTCCCCCAAGCTTAGACCTCGCTTGTCCTCAAGCGGAAGCCGATAACGATAAATATGTCCACATGCTTAGAGATAGAGGTGTCGATAAAATAAAATACGGACATGAGGGCATCATGATCATTCTTATACAGCAACATATATGGATATTGTCATATGATTTCTTATGCTCAAGTAACAATCTATTCACAATGCAAAGTATGAATCAGAAACTTCATTGAGAACTAACAAACTATAATGTCAGTCATTGAAGCAATTGCAATTTATCATAACATCAGAAAGTGTCTATGTAAGAGCTTTTTAGCAAGTCCACATACTCAACTATCATTTAGTCTTTCACAATTGCTAACACTCACGAAATACTTGTGGTTACAGAGTTTTATCGGACATAGAGAAAGATAGGGGCTTATAGTTTCGCCTCCCAACCTTTTACCTCAAGGGTAATGTCAACAATAATAGTTCATGCTAACTTACATCCAATTAGATATATATATCAGGATCTTTCCAACACAATGTACTTGCCAAAGGATAAAATATAAAAAGGAAAGGTGAAGATCACCATGACTCTTGCATAAGGGTAAGAGGTAAAAGTAAAAGATAGGCCCTTCACAGAGGGAAGCAGAGGTTGTCATGCGCTTTCATGGTTTGATGCACGAAATCTTAATGCAAAAGAACGTCACTTTATATTGCCACTTGTGATGTGGACCTTTATTATGCAGTCCGTCGCTTTTATTTCTTCCATATCACAAGATCGTATAAAGCTTATTTTCTCCCACACTAATAAGTCATACATATTTAGAGAGCAATTTTTATTGCTTGCACCGATGACAACTTACTTGAAGGACCTTACTCAATCCATAGGTAGATATGGTGGACTCTCATGGCAAAACTGGGTTTAAGGGTATTTGGAAGCACAAGTAGTATCTCTACTTGGTGCAAGGAATTTTGGCTAGCATGAGGGAGAAAGGCAAACTCAACATGTTGGATGATCCGTGACAATATACTTTATTTTAGATGTAAGAAAACATAACCCATTACATTGTCTTCCTTGTCCAACATCAACTCTTTAGCATGTCATATTTTAATGAGTGCTCACAATCATAAAAGATGTCCAAGATAGTATATTTATATGTGAAACCTCTCTTTCTTTATTACTTCCTATTAATTGCAACAATGACCAATACTATGTTTGTCCACTCTCAACAATTTTTAATCATCATACTCTTTCTATGTGAAGTCATTACTCTCCATAAGATCAATATGATCTCTTTATTTCTTTTTATTCTTTCCCTTTTCTTTTATTCCCTCAAGATCATAGCAAGATAATCAAGCCCTTGACTCAACACTAATCTTTATTATATATAGCTCACGGACTCGATTACATAGAGGAATCATAAAGCAAAACTCAAAACTAAATCATACTAAAATTTATTCTACTAGATCAAGATATTACTAAAAGGATCGAACTAAGAAAAACGGTAAAGATACGAGTGTGATGGTGATACGATACCGGGGCACCTCCCCCAAGCTTGGCAGTTGCCAAGGGGAGTGCCCATACCCATATGATTATGTCTCCCTTGCTGGTGATGATGGGTAGTCACACATCGAGCGTAAGAGATCCTCCAACTTGCGGATAATGCCCTTGAGTGCAACGATATGCCCCTTCAACAAAATATTTTCACGTGTGAGATACTTGTTTTGTATACGAGCTAACTCAATCATCTTGAAAGCTTCGATCTCAGTTGGGGTAAGAATATTGTGATCAAGTTGAAGGATGTCTTCTGTTGCCGGAACTTGGTCCTCCGTGGCCTTCTTGATCCCTTCATCCTTGTTGATCTCCATGGGTTCTTCCCTCTTCAGCTCTATCTTCATGAGCCAAGCATCGTTGTCACCATTGTTGGAGGAGGGGGATGACATGATGCCTGGCTTTGACAATCCTGACAGAAAACAGAGGATATTTGCGTGATACAGGAGTCAAAACCTTTGGGAGATTATATAATGAATTTTTACCAACCAAAATAGGTATCATGCAAGAAAACGGAGTCCGGAGAGTACACGAGGTGCCCACGAGGTAGGGGGTGCGCCCAGGGGGGTAGGGCGCTCCTCCCACCCTCGTGGATGCCTCGTGTCCTTCCCGGACTGCTTCTTATTTTCCTGTTTTCTTAAATATTCCAAAACGGAGAGAAATTGCCATTAGAACTGATTTGGAGTCGGTTTACTTACCGTACCACGTACCTATTCCTTTTCGGGGTCTGAAACGTTCTGGAAAGTGTCCCTTATGTGTTCCTCCGGGGTTACGATTTCAATAATATTAGTTTCAACATTTATAGGATTACCTGAGATATAATGTTTGATTCTTTGACCGTTCACCACCTTTGGATTTGTGCCTTCGAAGTTGTTGATTTTTATGGCACCGGAACGATAGACCTCCTCGATAACGTAAGGACCTTCCCATTTAGAGAGAAGTTTTCCTGCAAAAAATCTTAAACGAGAGTTGTATAGCAACACATATTCACCTACATTAAACTCAAGCTTTTGTATCCTTTTGTCATGCCATCTTTTAACTTTTTCTTTAAACAACTTGGCATTTTCATAGGCTTGAGTTCTCCACTCATCAAGTGAGCTAATGTCAAATAACCTCTTCTCACCGGCAAGTTTGAAATCATAATTGAGCTCTTTAATAGCCCAATATGCCTTATGTTCTAGTTCGAGAGGTAAGTGACATGCTTTTCCATAAACCATTTTATACGGAGACATACCCATAGGATTTTTATATGCAGTTCTATAGGCCCATAATGCATCATCAAGTTTCTTAGACCAATTCTTTCTAGATCTATTAACAGTCTTTTGCAAAATTAATTTGAGTTCTCTATTACTCAATTCCACTTGACCGCTAGACTGTGGGTGATAAGGGGATGCAATTCTATGATTAACATCATATTTAGCAAGCATCTTACGAAAAGCACCATGAATAAAATGTGAACCACCATCGGTCATTAAATATCTAGGGACTCCAAACCTCGGAAAAATAACTTCTTTAAGCATCTTAATAGAAGTGTTATGATCAGCACTACTAGTTGGAATAGCTTCTACCCACTTAGTAACGTAATCAACAGCAACTAAAATATGTGTATATCCATTAGAGGCAGGAAACGGTCCCATATAATCGAAGACCCAAACATCAAATGGTTCAATAACAAGTGAATAATTCATAGGCATTTCTTGACGTCTACTAATATTATCAATTCTTTGACATTCATCGCAAGATAAGACAAACTTACGAGCATCCTTGAAGAGAGTAGGCCAATAAAAACCGGATTGCAATACCTTGTGTGCAGTTCTATCTCCAGCGTGGTGTCCTCCATAAGCCTCGGAGTGACACTTGCATAGGATCTATTCCTGTTCATGCTCAAGTACACAACGTCTAATAACACCATCTACTCCTTCTTTATAAAGATGTGGGTCATCCCAGAAGTAATGTCTTAAATCATAGAAAAACTTTTTCTTTTGCTGGTATGTGAAACTAGGTGGTATAAATTTAGCAACAATGTAATTAGCATAATCAGCATACCATGGAGCAGTACGAGAAGCATTTATGACATTCAGTTGTTCATCAGGAAAGCTATCATCAATAGGTAGTGGGTCATCAAGAACATTCTCTAACCTAGACAAGTTGTCTGCAACGGGGTTCTCAGCTCCCTTTCTATCAATAATATGCAAATCAAATTCTTGTAGCAAGAGAACCCATCTAATAAGTCTAGGTTTAGCATCTTTCTTTTTCATAAGATATTTATTAGAAGCGTGATCAGTGTGAATAGTTACTTTAGAATCAATAATATAAGGTCTAAACTTATCACAAGCAAATACAACTGCTAAGAATTATTTTTCAGTAGTAGCATAATTTCTCTGGGCACTATCTAGAGTTTTACTAGCATATTGAATAACTTTAATTTCTTATCAACTCTTTGCCCTAGAACAGCACCTACAGCATAATCACTAGCATCACACATAATTTCAAAGGGTAAATTCCAATCAGGTGGCTGAACAATAGGTGCAGAAATCAACGCTTTCTTAAGTATTTCAAATGCTTCTACACAATCACCATCAAAGACAAAAGGAATACCTTTTTTGTAATAGATTGGTCAGAGGCCGAGAAATTTTTGAGAAGTCCTTAATGAACCTATAAAAACCGGCATGACCAAGGAAGCTTCTTATACCTTTAATGTCCTTGGGACATGGCATCTTTTCAATAACATCAACTTTGGCTTTATCAACTTCAATGCCTCTTTCAGAAATTTGTGCCACAAGACAATACCCTCATTAACCATAAAGTGGCACTTCTCCCAATTTAAGACAATGTTAGTTTCTTCACATCTCTGCAAAACTCGATCAAGGTTGCTCAAGCAATCATCAAAAGAGGATCCATAAACGGAGAAATCGGCCATGAAAACCTCACAAATCTTTTCACAAAAATCAGAGAATATAGCCATCATGCATCTTTGAAAGGTAGCAGGTGCATTACATAAACCAAAAGGCATACGTCTATAAGCAAAAGTACCGAAAGGGCAAGTAAATGTGGTCTTAGCTTGATCATCAGCTGACACGGGTATTTGAGAGAAACCAGAATAACCATCTAGAAAGCAAAAGTGTGTATGTTTGGATAATCTCTCTAGCATTTGATCAATAAAAGGTAAGAGGTAATGATCTTTTTTAGTAGCTTTATTTAATTTGCAGAAATAAATTACCATCCTATAACCTGTAATAATTCTTTGCGGAATCAATTCATCTTTATCATTAGGAACGACAGTAATACCTCCCTTCTTAGGGACACAATGGACATGACTTACCCACTGACTATCAGCAACGGGATAGATTATACTTGCCTCAAGGAGCTTTAATATTTCCTTTCTTACCACTTATTTCATCTTAGGATTCAGCCGTCGTTGGTGATCAATAACGGGTTTGGCGTCTTTCTCCAAATTTATTTTGTGTTGACATAGAGTGGGACTAATGCCCTTAAGGTCATCAAGAGTATATCCAATAGCAGCATGGTGCTTCTTCAGAGTTTTCAATAATTTTTCTTCCTCCTTCTCTGAAAGGTTAGCACTAATAATAACAGGATATATCTTCTTTTCATCAAGATAAGCATATTTAAGAGTGTCAGGCAATGGTTTAAGATCAAACACGGGATCACCCTTGGGTGGAGGAAGATCCCCTAAGATTTCAATAGGCAAGTTGTTTTTCATAATAGGACCCTGTTTAAAGAACACTTCATCTATATCCCTTCTTTCATTCATAAACATATCATTTTCATTGTCTAGCAAATATTGTTCTAAAGGATCACTAGGAGGTACGACAATAGAAGCAAGACCAATAATTTCATCTTTACTAGGTAATTCCTCTTCACGGTGTTGTCTACGAAATTTAGAGAAATTAAACTCCTGAGACATATCACCCAAACCAATAGTAACAACATCCTTTTCGCAGTCTATCCTAGCATTAACAATGTTAAGAAGGGTCTACCAAATATAATGGGACAAAAGCTATCTTGTGGGGAACCAAGAACAAGAAAATCAGCAGGATATTTAGCCTTCCCACACAAGACTTCAACATCTCTAACAATCCCAATCGGTGATATAGTATCTCTATTGGCAAGCTTAATGGTAACATCAATATCTTCTATCTCAGCAGGTGCAATATCATGCATAATTTCTTTGTATAAAGAAATAGGTATTGCACTAACACTAGCACCCATATCACACAAGCCATGATAACAATGATCTCCTATTTTAACAGAAATAACAGGCATGCCTACCACAGGTCTATGTTTATCTTTAGCACTCGGTTTAGCAATTCTAGCAGTCTCATCACAGAAGTAAATAACATGCCCATTGATATTATCAGCCAAGAGGTCTTTAACAATAGCAATATTAGGTTCAACTTTAACTTGCTCAGGAGGTGTATAAGTTCTAATATTACTTTTACAAACCGCAGTTCAAGCTTTAGCATGATCCTTTATCCTAACAGGAAAAGGTGGTTTCTCAACATAAGCAGTAGGAACAATAGGATCATTATAAGTGATAATCTTTTCTTCAACTTTAATAGGTGCAACTACTTTTACTTCTATGGGAGGATGATATTTAAACTACTTCTCCTTAGGGAGATCAACATGAGCAGCAAAAGATTCACAAAAAGAAGCTACTATCTTAGAGTCAAGTCCATATTTAGTGCTAAATTTACGGAAAACATCGGTATCCATAAAAGATTTAACACAATCAAACTTAGGTGTTATACCTGACTCCTTACCTTCGTTGAGATCCCAATCTTCAGAGTTGCATTTAATTCTTTCCAATAAATCCCATTTGAATTCAATAGTCTTACTATTGCTATTTTTATTTATTTTAATAAAGTTTATTTATTTTACTTTATTAAAGTTTATTTTGTTTCTACTTATTTATTTTATTAAAGTTTATTCTATTTTGTTTATACTTATTTATTTTATTAAATTTTAATTTATTTTATTTTGTTTCTACTTATTTATTAAATTTTATTTTGTTTCTTTCTGCTTTTCATGTTTTGAACAGAAAATACTTATAATACTAGAGGTTTATAAAAGCTTTTTAGTTTATTCCTTTTGCTATTAGAGTTTTATAAAAGTTTTTTAGTTGATTTTCTTTTTGCTATTAAAGAATATTATAGTTTTGTTTTAGTTGATCATAACAGAATATTTTAATTGATTATTTTTTAGCTAAATGATGTGGCTTTTTAGTTGATCAGTGTTTCATACGGAAACTTATCTGTTACAAAGAGATTTCATTTTTTTAAACTTATTTGAACTCCAGACCTTTTGTGTGTTCAAAATGCACCATTCAAAGCCACATCATCAATTTTCAACCCTTTCTGACTTCATTTGTTATTTTTCATGCACTTACTGATTTTTTTTAGCTATAAGACCCTGAAATTCAAAAGCATTTCAAATGAACTCTGAAAAGGTTGAAAGTTGGCATGGTATCATCATTTCATCCACATAGCATGTGTTAAAAAGTTGAGAGGGTTACGGCAAAAACTAGATGCACTTCGTGTACAAAATGGACAGTCTCTTTCGAAGTATCAGGGTTTCACACGAAAACTCATCTGTTACAAGGGATTTGATTTTTTAAACTTATTTGAACTCCAGACTTTTTGTGTGTTCAAAATGCACCATTCAAAGCCACATCATCAGTTTTCAACCCTTTTTGACTTCATTTGTTATTTTTCATGCATTTACTAATTTTTTTTGAGCTATAAGACCCTGAAATTCAAAAGCATTTCAAATGAACTCTGAAAAGGTTGAAAGTTGGCATGATATCATCATTTCACCCACATAGCATGTGCTAAAAAGTTGAGAGGGTTAGGGCATGGACAACACATAAAACCATTCTGCTTGTTTGCCTCAGCCACTTCGACAAACATAATTATGTGTGTCTGTCACCATACATCCATTGCCGGTTCATCTGCATGCATTATATATTATTATGTGTGTCAAAAACCATTACAGGTTCACATGGATACACTAGTAGAAAACAGGGCTTTCGTTCGGGCATGGCAAGCCCATTAGTCCCGGTTCAGTTACGAACTGGGACCCATGGGGGCATTCGTCCCGGTTCGTGAGCCCTGGGGGCCGGCCGGGGCCTCGTGGGCATTGGTCCCGGTTCGTATGGAACAATTTGTCCCGGTTCGAGGCACGAACCGGGACTAATGGGCCTCGCTCCTGGCCCACAACCATTGGTCCCGGTTCTTGGCTTGAACCGGGACAGAAGGCCCAGATTTAGTACCGGTTCTAGCCACGAACCGAGAGAAATGAGCTGCCTATATATACCCCATCGCCGCAGCAGAGCACTCCACAGTGCTCTATTTTTTCTGGCCGTCGAGGGGAGGGCATTTGGGTGCTTTAGCTCACCTCCTATGCACATGAGGTGTTCGATGAAATGTCTGAGCCACACTAGTTAATCTTTCTCCTCTCGAAACTCGACCTCCGAGCTCCATTTTCCCCGAGATTTGTCTAGGTTTAGCGGTCCGTCACGTCCCGTCCCCGTCTTCACCGCCGTCGATCGCCCATGCCGATCTCGTCGCCAGCACCACCGTGGTGAGCCTCTTGTTCTTATCTTCTTTCTGAAAGAAAAAAAATTCTTACTTCAGATAGATACTTGTCTAATTTTGTTACTTTTATTATTCCTTCTTATTATATAGTGCGATGGTTTTGGTATCCGCCCCCGTCGGCCCTCGTCCTGTCTATGATTCGGATGTGGTATATATTATCTTTTTATAACTATTTGGTTCATTTATTGTTTATGACAATTATGCCGACCAACGTGACATAGATTTTATTTATCTAGGAGGTGGTTGAACCGGAAATTCCAACCGACCCTATTGTCTAGAGGTTAAATTTAGTTGAAGAAGAAAACAATTACTTGAAGGAAAAAATAAAAAAATGAGGAGGAGAATATGATATTGGAGTTGCATGTTGCGGATGTCGTCGATGATCGCAAGATCAAGATGGATGCAATGCGGTTGAAGATTAGAAAGATTAGAAAATATGCCATTCATACCGAGGCTTGGTATCATTATGCAGTTGGATCAATTGTTACCTTGGTTTGCGATTATGATCGTATTTGTTGTTGCATTGAAATGTTTTACATAATTTCAATGTATGGTTTAATAGATGCTCTAGAGAGCTATATATATGTTGTTCAATGAGAACTATGTATGTACTTTGGTTTTAATGTGATGATGAACTTCTGTTAATTTGGTCACTTATCTATTCATGAGAGCTATATGTTATCTTCAATTTCAGGGTCTTATAGCTCAAAATAATCAGTAAATGCATGAAAAATAACAAATGAAGTCAGAAAGGGTTGAAAATTGTTGTTGTGGCTTTGAATGGTGCATTTTGAACACAGAAAAACTATGGAGTTCAAGTAAGTTCAAAAAAAAATGAAATCCCTTTGTAGCAGACGAGTTTCCGTATGAAACCCTGATACTTCGAAAGAGATTGTCCGTTTTGTACACGAAGTGCATCCAGTTTTTGCTGTAACCCTCTCTACGTTCTTGCACATGCTATGTGGGTGAAATGATGATACCATGCCAACTTTTAACCTTTTCATAGTTGATTTGAAATGCTTTTCAATTTCAGGGTTTTATAGCTCAAAGTAATCAGTAAATGCATGAAAAATAACAAATGAAGTCAGAAAGGGTTGAAAATTGATGATGTGGCTTTGAATGGTGCATTTTGAACACAGAAAAACTATGGAGTTCAAGTAAGTTCCAAAAAATGAAATCTCTTTGTAACCGACGAGTTTCCGAATGAAACCCTGATACTTCGAAAGAGATTGTCCGTTTTGTACACGAAATGCATCCAGTTTTTGCCGTAACCCTCTCTACTTTCTTGCACATGCTATGTGGGTGAAATGATGATACCATGCCAACTTTCAACCTTTTCAGACTTCATTTCTAGTGCTTTTCAATTTTAGGGTCTTATAGCTCAAAATAAACAATAAATGTATGGAAAATAACAAATATCATAAAAAATAAATAAGTAATTAGAAACAGAATAAAATAAACTTTAACAAAATATATAAGTAGAAACAAAACAAAATAAACTTTAATAACATAAATAAAATTTATTAAACTAAAATTATCAACGTATTTTCTGTTCAAAACATTATAAGCAACCTCTAGTATTACTGAAACTAAAATTATATAAAATTGATGCAACTAAAATATCAAAGTTTTTTCTGTTCAAAATCATTAAAAGCAAAAAGAATTTTCATAAAGAAATTTTTTTTGTTAGAAACTTTAATAGCAAAAATAATTATCATAAAATAAATAAGTAATTAGAAACAAAATAAAATAAAATAAATAAGTATTTTGTTGTAAGTAGAAACAAAATAAAATAAATAAAGCAAAAAAGAAAAGAAATAAACTGGGAAAAAATAAAAACGCCACCTACTGGGCCACCACGGCCTGAATACGACTAGAAACCCACCCATGGGCCAGGATTCAGGCCCATAGAAGGCCCAATAGGCCCACAGGCAGATACAGTGTGTTTAGGCCCGAAAGCCTGCATTTGAGAGGAGCTCGAGAGGGCAGCGGGAGTGGGGCTTATAAACCAATCTCGAGTTCCCTCAGCTAGCGAGGTGGGACTAAACTTTCGTGCCGCGATGTGGGCAGCACAAGGCCTTTAGTCCCGGTTGGTGCCACCAACCGGTACTAAAGGCATACATTGGTACCGGTTCGTGGCACCAACCGGTACCAATGCCCACCCTTTAGTCCTGGTTTGTGCCACCAACCGGGACCAAAGGCCTCTGCGCCCTTTGGGCTGCTGAAAAGAGGCCTTTGGTCCTGGTTGGTGGCACCAACCGGGACTGAAGGTGGGCTTTGGTACCGGTTCGTGCCACGAACCGGGACTAAAGCTTTTCATATATAAGCCAGCACTTAGCATTTTTTTCAGATTTCATCGCCAGTTGCCGCCCGACGACGCCGACCTCCTCGACGCTGCCAGGCTGCCCCGCCGCCGTCGCCGTCGCCCGTGCCCCCGAGCCCACGCCGACGCCGTCCGCCGCCCTCGAGCCCACGCCGTCGCCGGCCGCGCCCCTGCGCCACGCCCCGACGCCGTCCCGCCCCGCCCCGACGCCGTCGCCGCCCCGCGCCGCCCCTGCCCCGACGCTTCCTCCTCGTCGCCGTCGCCGCGCACCCTGTGAGCGCCGCCCCGATCCCCTCCTCCTCCTCCTTCCTGTAATGGCCGCCGCCGCTGCTGCCGCGCCGCCGCGCCCCCTAGCTATTATATATGTGTAGTTTAGATTTGTAATTTAGTTGTATTAATTTGGATGTGTAGTTAATTTAGTTGGTGTAATTTAGATGTATTAATTTAGATGTGTAGTTTAGATTTTTTTTGGTGATATTATTATTGAATATGCAAATGTTTGTATGTTCATATATATGCAAAGAATATATCAATTTTTTCATAGAATTTTTATGGTTTTTTTCTGTTGTAATTTTGTTCATAGAATTTTTATGATTTTTTTGTTCATAGAATTTTCTTTGTCAATTTATGTATATGTTCATATTGTGTAGGAATCTGAAAATTGTGTATGATCAAAGTCATTTATGTATGTTCATATTTAGAAGAAAAAGAAGGAGAGAAAAAAGGAAAATAAGAAGAGGAAGAAGGAGAAGAGGAAGAAGAAGAAGAAGAAGAAGAAGAAGAAGAAGAAGAAGAAGAAGAAGAAGAGAGGAAGAAGAGGAGAAATAAATAAGAAGATGAAAAAGAAGAAAAAAAAGAGTAGAAGAAGAAGGAATAGAGGAGAAGAAGAAGAAATAGAATAATATATTATTCTATTTTTTCTTCTTCTCTATTCCTTCTTCTTCTCCTCTTTTTTTCTTCGATCTCCTCCTCTATTCCTTTCTTCTTCTCCTCTTTTTTTCTTCTTCTTCCTCTTCTTTTTTTATCGGGTATGTCGTTGTCGACATACGTACCCCCCTCCCCGATAACTTTTAGTAAGTACTACTTAGAAAGTGTTTAATAGAATTAGTTAGAAAAATAATAGAACTAGTTAAACTAGCTAGTTTATTTTTAGTAAGTACTACTTTATTCTATTTATAGTAAGGAAATTAATAGAACTAGTTTGTTTTTTTAGTTAAAGCAATTATTCCCGCATCGACATCGACGATGCCTATCCCGCATCCTCGTCGTCGACTCGGTGGAGGAGGCCGGCTTGATCAAAGGGGCCATGTCTGGGACTGGGCTCCGCTGGGCTGGTTTTGGGAGGTGCTAGCTTCCGGGGGGCGTAGGTTGGTGAGGAGCCAGCCCGTCGTTGACCCGATCCTTGTTTGGTGGCGGTCGCGTGGGCCAGTGACGGTGCCGAGGCTTCCGGACACCGCGGAGGTGGTACGTCACCGTGTCAGCGAGGAGGACCAGCACGTCCGTCGCTACATGGTTGCGTTGGAGGGCAGGTTCGACAATACCTGGCAGGTTCTTCAGGGATCTCACTGGAGCTATGATCCTGTGATGGTTCCTTCCCTTTGGGTGTCCACCACCCGCACCGATATCAGTCGGGCGCTACGGTTCTAGTTGTACTGGCGATATGTATGATAGTATTCGAGGTGTATTAGTGATAATATTCGACGATGTACGAACACATGGAGATGATGTAGTTTTGCTTATAATTGAATGCATCCTAATTTGAATACTACTTTATTTTGCGATTTGATTTTGCTTATTGAATGCTCAAATTAGAAAACTACTCCTACTTCGAATGCTAAAATTGGAGAGCACTATGCAAGGCATATGCATATGATTAGTTGATAGCTTATAGGGTTTTTGTTTTCGCAGAAATCTAGGAGCCCCCGGCCCCTCCATCATCCCCGCCGTCGTCCCCGTCACCGACCCCCTCCGACATCGAGGTGAGACCAGCCAAATCCTCTTTTAGAAAGATAATTAAACGATATTTCAGGTTGACTTTAAGTCTGTCGAATCTCCACCATATATGAGAGGACGAAGAATCCCGACTGTTGTCGTGGGGGTAGCTTCTCCTTCGTTCCCGTGTGCTAGACAATTTGGTGTAATGCACTCGGGAACGAAAGGAGGAGCTACCATCACCGACGGTCGCAAATGTCAGAGAGGAATCAGTGAGGGAGAGTTCCACCATATATATATGAGAGGACGAAGAATCCCGACTGTTGTCGTGGGGGTCGCTTCTCCTTCGTTCCCGTGTGCTAGACATTTTGGTGTAATGCACTCGGGGACAAATGGAGGAGCGACCATCACCAACGGTCGAATGTATACACCACGTGAGCTGAGAGTTTTCAAGAAAAGACTCGACAAACCGATAGTCAACCCGTGATGAATAATAATGATCTAATTTAGTTTTTGTAGTACACATATTTAATTGTACAAGTTTAATCTTTGAATTATGAACGTAGGAAATGTCATCATCGGATGACGAAAGTGTCCTGGGGGAGTGCGGGTGGTGCCACGACGATCGAGGTTTGTGCGACAGGCCTCACCTGGACGATGATCGGCGCTTCAGCATTAAGCTCGAGGAGACCTTCGATGTTGAAACGGTACGCAACGACGACAAGTGTTTTTTCATAATTAAGCATGACTTCAACTATTTCAACGTGTAATTTTCATCTTTTACAATTCGAGTATAGCTTATCCTATGCCATGCAAGACGCTATGTCTTGGAGAAGATGGATTTTGAAGACCATGAAAATTTTGAAACGAAGAAAATTCACCTAAGGACCCATCATGATGTGGATTTTGAAGTAAATCTGTATAATGCTGAGAGCGTAACCCATTTTGGTTGCAAAAATTGGGAAGCATTTTTGCAAGATGTATGGTTTTGATGAGGGTATGCTTGTCACCATGGATCTTGGTGATCCTGGAATCGAGCAAGACAATATGGACATTTGGGTCCTTGTTGATACGCCTCCAGTTCTACCGCTATGTGAGTTTCTCAAACATAGTTATTAGCTAATTTATATTGTTTATTTCAAAATAGTTGACAGCTTATTTTCATTGACAGCTTATTTTGATTGTTCAAACAATGTGCGGAACATGGTAGACAAAACCCACTACACCGATGGCACCGAATAAACTTATCAGGAGAAAAATCATCTGGTCGGATTTTGTACTGATATTGAGAATTACAATATCTACAATCGAACTCCTCAACATTATGGTCAATACGTGCAACTAGTGCACGTGTTGAACTACGGTAACTACCATGGAGATACCCTGGTAAGATATTTTACTATTACGACATCCGTGCATCTTTTGCATACTTCTAAAACTAGTACATCATTGCTAACTATAAAGTTATTACTATGTTTTTCAACAGAGAATCCCAGAGGATTGTGTGCCTCATTTGATGTATCAGAATGGCAGCCTTCGTGTTTTGAACATATATCCAGGTCATCCTACGAATCTCAACTGTCCATACCGGATTTCTCAAAGAAGTGGAGACATGCTAATCAATAAATGGAAAAAATGTATGGACAGTCGTAAGGAGGTTCTTGGAAGCAAAAGGAAGCGAAGCTTAAAAATTGAAGATAGGATGATCTCCATTCTCCATAATGGAGAGTCAGGGTCTATATTGTTTTATGCTATTTTACCTTAAAGAGGGTATTTAGGTCCTACATAATACTGATGATCATGTGCTAAGAACAAAGGAGGGTTGGTTCGATGACTATCAAGATGATGATCATATGACCTGTTATTAATAACGAGTAGAAGTTGTATGATGATGATTAGTAGGACTTGTTATTATGATGATGCATGATGCGAGCATGAAGAGTTATTATATATCTGTGGATGAAATGAACATGGATTGGATTGAAGTGAAGGCAACATGCATGTGGTGCATGTCGAAAGTAGTACAATCCAAACTTGATCAAGTTAGGATTAGTATTACTTTCGACATGCACCACATGTTGCCTCACTTCAATCTAAGTCATGTTTAGGCATAGCAGTAGCAGTAGCACGGAGATAAGAGAGGACACATCTCTCTATTAGCTACCTATACCAACCTAAATTAACCCCCAAAACCCCTAAACAACCTCCTTTCAAAAAAAAACCAGTCGCTAAAATGCAGACGCGTGGAAGCTTATTGGTCCCGGTTGGTGCTACCAACCGGGACCAAAGGCCCTCCTGCCTGGGCTCGCTGGAGCGGCCACGTGGAGGCCCATCTGTCCCGGTTTGTATAAGAACCGGGACTAAAGGCCTAGGGCATTAGTAACGACCCTTTAGTCCCGGTTCCCCAACTGGGACAGATGGGCCTTATGAACCGGGACAAATGGGCCTTTTTCTACTAGTGACAGATAAGTGACCAAATTAATAGTAGTTCATCATCACATTAAAACCAGAGTACATACATAGTTCAAATTAAACAACATATAGCTCTCCAGAGCATCTAGTTAAACCATACATTGAAACTATGTAAAACCTTTCAATGCAACAACAAATGCGATCATAATCACAACCAAAGTAATAATTGATCCAACGGCATAATGATACCAAGCCTCGGTATGAATGACATATTTTCTAATCTTTCTAATCTTCAACCGCATTGCATCCATCTTGATCTTGTGACCATCGACGACATCCGCAACATGCAACTCCAATATCATCTTCTCCTCCTCAATTTTTTTTTATTTTTTCCTTCAAGTAATTGTGTTCTTCTTCAACTAAATTTAACCTCTCGACAATAGGGTCGGTTGGAATTTCCGGTTCAACCACCTCCTAGATAAATAAAATCTATGTCACGTTGGTCGGCATAATTGTCATAAACAATAAATGAACCAAATAGTTATAAAAAGATAATATATACCACATCCGAATCATAGACAGGACGAGGGCCGACGGGGGCGGGTACCAAAACCATCGCACTCTATAATAACAAGGAATAATAAAAGTAAGAAAATTAGACAAGTATCTATCTGAAGTAAGAATTTTTTTCTTTCAGAAAGAAGATAAGAACAAGAGGCTCACCACGGTGGTGCCGGCGACGAGATCGGCGCGGGCGATCGACGGTGGTGAAGATGGGGACGGGACGTGACGGACCGCTAAACCTAGACAAATCTTGGGGGAAATGGAGCTCGGAGGTTGAGTTTCGAGAGGAGAAATATTAACTAGTGTGGCTCGGACATTTCATCGAACACCTCGTCGTGAGCTAGAGCACCCAAATGCCCTCCCCTCGCCAGCCAGAAAAAACAGAGCACTCTGGAGTGCTCTGCTGCGGCGATAGGGTATATACAGGCAACTCATTTGTCCCGGTTCGTGGCTGGAACCGGGACTAAAGCCCAGCCTTCTGTCCCGGTTTGAGCCACGAACCGGGACCAATGTATGTGGGCCAAGAGCGAAGCCCATTGGTCCCGGTTCGTGCCTAGAACCGGAACAAATGGGTCCAGACGAAACGGGACCAATGCCCACGAGGCCCCGGCCGGTCCCCTGGACTCACGAACCGGGACGTATGCCCCCATCAGTGGCGGAGCTAGCATTTGACAACAGGGTGGGCCGCCCCAAAAAAAATTTAGTTCGTTCTTCGGCCACATATGCAGTCCCCTGCACATCTGGCTCGCACATACTAGCTTTCTTCCCTATCTTCCTAGCATGTCTCAAAAATAAAAGCAAGGTTTCTGGTGCTCTTTATTTTTCAATAATTCTACAGTAATATGGGTATGATTTCATCGGTACATCTATTTATGTGCTGCATCTAATTAAATTCGTCTACAACTAGAAAACGGAACTCATCTATGTAATATATAACATTGCATCTCTGTTTCCATTCCCTGTCAAGAGTCAGACAAGCAAAGAAATTTGGCTGTAATCGGCCGAAGGGGATTTGAGGCCAGTACCTCTCCCTCAGTCTCCCAATCTGTGCGCCTGAGTGGACTGGGCGCCGTGGCCCGTGGGCGACTCGCCGGCTCAAGCAGTAGCAGGGCCAGGGCGGCTGCCGACTGGGCGCGCTGCTGCGCATGGCGGCCGGACGACGCGCGGAGCACGCAGGGCCGATGCCCGCGGGCTTCAGGATGGCTCCTCCTGGTGGCCGGCGAGGCGACGCCACAACGACGAAGCAAGGAAGCAGGTGGCGAATCTGAATCGAGCGAGACAAGGGTTGTGCGGCTGTCTCGTGTGGTGCGGTGTGCCTGTGCGTTGTGCGTCCGGCCTTCTTTCTCCCCCGGCCGCTCTTTCTGGCAGCACTTGCTGGGCTTCTTTCCCCCTGGCCCATGTCTTAATAATCCTATCCTATGCTGGCTCGAAATCCCAGGGTGGGCTGCGGCCCACCCTGTCCACCCTGTGGCTCCGCCACTGGCCCTCATGGGTCCCGGTTCGTGACTGAACCGGGACTAATGGGTTGGCCAGGTCCGAACCAAACCCTGTTTTCTACTAGTGCGTCCCTCTGTAAAGAAATATACGTAAGAGCGCTTAGATCACTAATCAGTTATGAGTTACTCCAAATAAATGATTCTGTGGACTAGGCATTATTGTCAAAATGATCCACGCGCAGCGATTGTACACTAGTAAATAATGGAATGGACTTGGACAGGCCTATGGGTGGGTGGTAGCTGGCAATGGCATCAGTGGTGCACAAGGCGCGCAGGCGGGAGATGAAACGGGCTAGCCTTCCTTTTACTCGCTGCCCGGATGCATGCAACACCCCCGTGGTTTCATGTGCCCGTGCATGCATCGTCGCTGCCATGCATGAGACGGCATCACATGCCGCACCGGACTGATCTATAGACCAGAAACTGCTCGACACGTCATGGGTGTGGCCCACGCGGCCAGCGTCTCGTCGCAGGCTCGCCACTGCGCTGCTCGACGCAACCAAGCTTGCTATAGCTACAATAGCTAGGAAGTAACCAAAGCAGGCCGACCAGTTCGCGGCCGGTGAGTAGTCCCCTCCCCATCTTCGTCTTGGGCTTCTTCTTCTTGAGCTCGATCTTGTGTTTTCTTTCTTTCGCGCCCGAAAATTGAACAACTAACCGTGCCTTCTTGCTGCTGCTGGTTCCAGTCAGCTGGCTTCGATCCGAGTCCGACCATAGACATGGACTCCCCGCAGAAAAATCTTGGATCCATGGATGCCAAGAAGACGATGGCCGCTCGTCCGTTCCAGGAAGACGATGCCAAGAAGATGATGGCCGCTCTTCTGCTGCTTGTGACGCTGGCCAAGAAGACGATGGCGGCTCGTCAGTTCCAGGAAGCTACCCGGCTGGCCAGCGCTTGGGCGCTCGTCAACGCCGCCCACTTCCCCGTCTCCTACGCCTTGGGCTCCGCCATCTTCTACGCACTCTGCTACCTGCAGGTAACAACTACGGCCCTTGGCTGGACGGATGCTGCTGGATCATTCTGAGTTCCCCATCGATCGACCTACCAGCTACCACTACCATGCGCTAATTAAGTTCGTCTTCCTGGCTGGCTGCAGCTGCTGTGCCGCGATTCATGCGAGGAGGAGGACGCCATGCACCGCCCCCTCTGGATCGGGCAGTTGTGCTGCGCCGCACTCCAGGCGGCCACGGCGGCGCTGGCTCTGCTGCTCCCGCGCCGTCGCCGCCGGATCCGCCGTGCCCTTGCCTACCTCGCCGTCGCGGTCGCCATCGTCAACCACTGTTTGTTGGCCAGCATCGCCCACCTCTTGCTCATCCCCTTGATCGTATACGCGGCGCTGCTGCTGCTGCTGCTACTCCCGTGCCGTTGCCGCCGGATCTGCCATGCCCTCGCCTACCTTGCGGTGGCGGTGGCGGCCGTCATCATCGGCTGCTGTATTTTGGCGAGCTTCGTCCCCATCGCCGTCGACACAGGACTAGGCAAGCTCATCCTTTTGATCGTCTACGTGGCGGCCATGTTCATCCTGGCGGTGGGCGACCTCAGCTTCCTGGCCCTGCTCCTGGGAGGGGAATTCCCCTGGGAGTTCCGGTGAGGAGTAGCTGCTGATCGGTCAGCCGCAAGCTCATGTCGTCCATCGATCAGCTCATGAGGTACTGACGCACGTAACGATCGACTTGCGGGGAATATTAATATTGATGTGGTGCACTTCATCTGCCTAGTATTGGACCTTAATTTGATGCTGAATTAGCCTGTTATTTGTGTGATCGAGATATGCTATGAGTAGTACTGATGAACAAGCTATATGTATGGAGTCTTTGATGAACAAGCTATATATATGGAGTCTTTGATGTAGTATTAATTGGACCTTTTCTCTGCATGATCGACGGTTTATGCCTAGCTTCGGTATAATTGATGTTGGTGATCTTGTTCTGCGCCACATTCCTTGCACATGATCAATGGTTTATGCCTAGCTTCGGTATAATTGATGTTGATGATCTTGTTATGCGCCACATTCCTTGCACCTTAACTGTGCTAAACAAAAATTGTCGACCATAGCAGTTTTTGTTCATTAAGCTACAAGCATATGACCGACGGACTAATTCGCTAGGGTATTGAGTTTTCTTCTCATTGCCAACATGTTTCATGTGTTGAGAGCTTTGGACTTTTGATCGATGAACTTCGCACGTGTTTATAATGGATTCTCATTCAACCGTGAGCCTCTCACTTTGTTGAAGCAACTAGCTCGGATGCTCTCATAGCAGATTGGTTTCATTTCTTTCCTTCAAGGGGGCTTAGGTGATATGGATGATGGGGCCGCGTGTGCAAATGCAATTATCTTCATCATCTTTTTCTTTTCTTGGGCCTTTGGAGCAGATGATATGGGTCAAGCTGAACCCACTCTCAACAAAGATATAAAGAGTAATCTGCAATGGCACGCTAAGTACATGTTCAGGGTTGCAAAATGGACAAGTGGTCCGCGGTAACATACTAATAATAATATCTCTACACCTATAAAAACTCAGTTGGCGAAGTTGGAGATGATGGTATGTCTGTCATCCGTCATTTCTGACCACTAGATCTGCATCTAACGACTGTGAGGTAAGTTGTGGCCTTTTTGCAGCAATAGGCCACTTCTCTTCTCCAATTTGGAGAAAACCCCTTAGTATCTTGAAACCTACCACATCCCTCCCCCACCTCATCAAAACAGCCAGAGGAATATATTTTGAGTGAAACATAATAATTTTCTTTGTGGTATATGTATATCAAAACAAGAGTGTTTTCTTTCAAGTTTGTGAACAAGTATTATTCTACGTTGGATTCATTGCAACGCACGGGCACATTGCTAATACGTTTTTTACATACCAGTAGATTGCATTTGTATTGTGTTTCACATAAACAGAAAACTATGACTCTAACTAACTACCGGGCAAGTAGTGTACCACTATATACGTGGTCCATGGAGACCAAAAATAAGCTGGTGAATGCGTTCGATTGATCTGGTAAACACGATGATCTGTCATGTAAAGTAAAACGCAATTAATGTAACTCACAGCCCAGGTTTTACCCGCTAACGGCGGCATCCAACGTAACGTAAAAGTAAATGCATGATGCTGTCGAAATTAATGTTGTGCCACTCGCTGGCATGCATGCATTATGATTATTTTGATTGCACGATCTAGGCAATATTGCCGTACGTAATGATTCCACGAGCACAGCAAGTATACCAGTACCGCAAATGGAACGGCCTGGCCCTGTGGCTGTGGCATCGGTAGTGCACGATGCACGCGGACGAGTGAGCTAAAACGAGCTACGGACCCAGGCTTTGGCTGCCCTGTATGCACTGCCAAAAATGGTATACGCGCTGAACCCGCTCTCAACAAAGATATAAAGAATGGTGTAGTCAAATCGGCAATGGCACGCCAAACACATGTTCGGGCTTGCAAAATGGACAAGTGGTCCGCAGTGACATACTAATATACATATGTTATGTGCCGGTAGCTTTTGTGTTTGTATTATAATTCATACAAACAAAAAACTATGAGACTAACTAACTACCAGGCAGTAGTTTACAACGATATACGTGATCAATCGAGACCAAAAATAAGTTGATGAATGTGTTTGAGTCGGGAAATCCAACCGATGATCTGTCACGCAATACACAATATAGCTCACAACCGATGTTTTACCCGCTAAGGGTATCTCTAGCCGACCCCCTAAAATTTAGAGTAAACGGCCGAGTATTCTTTAGAGGACTATGTTTACTCCTCTAAAAATTGGCTGTTTCTAGCCGATCTCTAATACTTAGAGAAGTTAAAAAAATGTCATATTCATTTAATTTTAGGTTACTGAAATCAACTTCACTACTTAATTATTTTATTAAGCGACATCTTGATAACATACTTCACCAATTCTACGTTAAGTGAACCGATCCAAAGAAAATCACAAGAAAAATTACACACTTCAATAGAAATTCAACTTTCATAACTGCTCTCACTAATTATATTAATAATTTTTCTATGTATTCATTGCCTACATTGTTGCTTTCTCAATCAGGTTCTCGAGCTTGCACAATTCTTTCTTCTCTGCTTTCACATAATTGGACAGTGCGTCGTGTCTAGCTAGTCTCATCTCTAGTTTCTACTCTAGCAAGTAGTGCACGAACTTCTAGCAAATTTCACGCTATCTATAGATCGATGTACTCTTCTTTCCAAGATCAAAACTTGCATCCATCCTACGTACATATAATTTTCAGCAAATAATAAGTTACAAATTGTGATGAATCCGAAGAACAACCGTACAAATAAGCACTCATCCCGTCATTTCCGCACTTGAAGAACACTCATCTGGCATGTTTCGGCATGCTTGAAACTCGATGCAGCACAAGCCGTGGGCAGTAGTGGTCACACTTGATAACAGGGCAGCGGCGAGCCGACTAGGAGTCTTTACTCGGACGGGTGGGCGGCCTAGTAAATATAGATGCCCGCGGTGCGGAGGAGTATAATATTTACTCCCCTAACCATTATACGCATTCCGCTAGGTGACGGTTAGAGAAGTAAAACGTCTTCTTACTCCTCTAACCTTTTCTAGGGAATCAGCTAGAGATGCCCTAACCTTGGCATCCAACGTAAAAATAAATGCATCGTGCTGTGGAAATGTTGTGCCACTAGCTGGTATGCATGCATTATTGTTATTTTGATTGCATGAACTAGGCAGAAGTATTGCGGTAATGATTCCACGGGCACAGCAAATGTACCGGTGCCGCAAATGGAATGGCCTGGCCCTGTGGCTGTGGGTGGTAGCTGGCATCCAATAATTACTGTGGAAATGCATGCAGGGTGAGCCAGCCATTTACTGCCATGTAGTACAAAATAGTATACGCGCTGCGCAGATGCGTGGTTTCCTGTGCGGCGCCCATGACCATGAGCCGAAACGGAAACGAGATCGCCACCGATCACATGCCGCACCGCACCACACACCACACCGGACCCTCTCCTCTCTCTCTATCTCTCTCCCTCTTCCCTCTCTCTCTCTCCAAAATGCTACACCTCTCCCTCTTTCTCTCTCTCTCTCCCTAGACGAGCCGAGGAAGAAACAGCCAGTGCAGCTCAGCTGAGCCACGCGCCTGCGCCTGCTCGACACGTACGTCTCACCGCAGCCTCGCCACTGCGTTGCTGCGTACAATATATGCGAGGAGCACACCAAGGGTTCAAGAAGCACATCACCAAGCTTGCAATTGCAACAGGGAAGGGCCTCCCATCATCTCATCTCACCAGTTGACGTACGCACGTACGGTGAATCCCCTCCCCTCCCCTCTTGGGGCTTCTTCTTCTTCTTCTTTCTTGTGTTTCTTTCTTGCTCATCTCTTCCAATCTGTAGCTTGGATCCATGGGCATGGACTCCCCGCAGAAGAAGCCTGCCTCCACTACCAGAAAAACTTCGTTTGCCGACGGCCAAATCTATGCCGACGGCATCCGTCGGCATAAATGCCGCTATGCCGACGGCCAAGGGCAGGCCGTAGGCCTAGAAAAGCCGTCGCCGTCGGCATATACAAGGCCGTCGGCACCGAGGTACGCCTACGGGGCCCGTCGGCATAGGAGCGGCCGTCGGCATAGCCCTTGCCGTCAGCGCTCACCGTTTGACGACGTTGAGCCTACGCCGACGGGTGGTAACGGCGGCCGTCGGCATACCCGTGCCAGCCCTATGCCGACGGCTATGCCGTCGGCATAGGCCTGGCCCATACCCCTCTGCCACGTCATCAATCCGTGTGCTATGCCACGTCATCGATCCGTGGGACTGCACCTCCGTGTGTGCACAGATATGCCGACGGCCTGGCCGTCGGCATACATTTATTTTGTTTTATTTTAAATTTCGCTTTATACTACCTATGGCAAATATATGCCTACGGTATAGCCGTCGGCATAGGCCCCTCTGCCACGTCATCGATCTGTGTGCCATGCCACGTCATCGATCCGTGGGACAGCACCTCCGTGTGTGCACAGGTATGCCGACGGCCTCGCCGTCGGCATACTATTTTTTTTATTTTTACTTTATTTTCTCATTTTTACTTTATTTTAGTTTTTGTTTTTGCATAAAATAATTATGCCTTATCTAAAAAAACGTACCCTGATTGTATATCGATTGCCCCCCGTTACGAACGTCGCTATCGCCGTGTCACGGAGGGGGGAAACGGTCGACACGGAGGGAATTCTAGTTGGTGGGGGGATTCGGGGTGTAGCTATGTCACCGAAACATCGCACGGGTCCCGATGCATATGTGAAAGTGTTCAGGCATGCGTAGACGCCCGTCTTGGGGCTCCGCGGTGTGCCCCCCTGCACGCAAGGCAGTGCCGCCGTCACTTGGATGGGGGCACACCCCGGAGACGCGTGCCGCCTCTTGGGACATGCCACCACACCACCCCGCATGTATGAGGGCCCGGTGCGACGCTCGGGTGGCATTGCTACCCCCCAGGGCCCCCGTCCCGCCTAACCCTGTAGCGTTTGACCACGGGATCTAGCCCTTTGACTTTGCACGGACGGGCTTTGAGCAGTGGACCTATCCACCCGGTTGTGGTAGGTCAGCCCATAGGAACACTTTGGAGCAACATCCGGGCCAGACCCACGGCAAGATCCCCTCCGTGTAGACCTGACGCGCCCGTTTCCCCCCTCCAGGTGCCGGCGGCGGCGGCGTCCGTGAGGGGGGCACACCCCGGAGACGCGTGCCGCCTCTTGGGACATGCCACCACACCACCCCGCATGTATGAGGGCCCGGTGCGACGCTTGGGTGGCATTGCTACCCCCAGGGCCCCCGTCCCGCCTAACCCTGTAGCGTTTGACCACGGGATCTAGCCCCTTGACTTTGCACGGACGGGCTTTGAGCAGTGGACCTATCCACCCGGTTGTGGTAGGTCAGCCCATAGGAACACTTTGGAGCAACATCCGAGCCAGACCCACGGCAAGATCCCCTCCGTGTAGACCCGACGCGCCCGTTTCCCCCCTCCAGGTGCCGGCGGCGTCGCCGTCCGTGAGGGGGGGCACCCCCCGGAGACGCGTGCCGCCTCTTGGGACATGCCACCACACCACCCCGCATGTATGAGGGCCCGGTGCGACGCTCGGGTGGCATTGCTACCCCCCAGGGCCCCCGTCCCGCCTAACCCTGTAGCGTTTGACCACGGGATCTAGCCCTTTGACTTTGCACGGACGGGCTTTGAGCAGTGGACCTATCCACCCGGTTGTGGTAGGTCAGCCCATAGGAACACTTTGGAGCAACATCCGGGCCAGACCCACGGCAAGATCCCCTCCGTGTAGACCCGACGCGCCCGTTTCCCCCCTCCAGGTGCCGGCGGCGTCGCCGTCCGTGAGGGGGGGCACCCCCGGAGACGCGTGCCGCCTCTTGGGACATGCCACCACACCACCCCGCATGTATGAGGGCCCGGTGCGACGCTCGGGTGGCATTGCTACCCCCCAGGGCCCCCGTCCTGCCTAACCCTGTAGCGTTTGACCACGGGATCTAGCCCTTTGACTTTGCACGGACGGGCTTTGAGCAGTGGACCTATCCACCCGGTTGTGGTAGGTCAGCCCATAGGAACACTTTGGAGCAACATCCGGGCCAGACCCACGGCAAGATCCCCTCCGTGTAGACCCGACGCGCCCGTTTCCCCCCTCCAGGTGCCGGCGGCGGCGTCGTCCGTGAGGGGGGGCACACCCCGGAGACGCGTGCCGCCTCTTGGGACATGCCACCACACCACCCCGCATGTATGAGGGCCCGGTGCGACGCTCGGGTGGCAATGCTACCCCCCAGGGCCCCCGTCCCGCCTAACCCTGTAGCGTTTGACCACGGGATCTAGCCCTTTGACTTTGCACGGACGGGCTTTGAGCAGTGGACCTATCCACCCGGTTGTGGTAGGTCAGCCCATAGGAACACTTTGGAGCAACATCCGGGCCAGACCCACGGCAAGATCCCCTCCGTGTAGACCCGACGCGCCCATTTCCCCCCTCCAGGTGCCGCGGCGGCGCCGTCCATGAGGGGGGCACCCCCGGAGACGCGTGCCGCCTCTTGGGACATGCCACCACACCACCCCGCATGTATGAGGGCCCGGTGCGACGCTCGGGTGGCATTGCTACCCCCCAGGGCCCCCGTCCCGCCTAACCCTGTAGCGTTTGACCACGGGATCTAGCCCTTTGACTTTGCACGGACGGGCTTTGAGTAGTGGACCTATCCACCCGGTTGTGGTAGGTCAGTCCATAGGAACACTTTGGAGCAACATCCGGGCCAGACCCACGGCAAGATCCCCTCCGTGTAGACCCGACGCGTCCGTTTCCCCCTCCAGGTGCCGGCGGCGGCGCCGTCCGTGAGGGGGGGCACACCCCGGAGACGCGTGCCCCCTCTTGGGACATGCCACCACACCACCCCGCATGTATGAGGGCCCGGTGCGACGCTCGGGTGGCATTGCTACCCCCAAGGCCCCCGTCCCGCCTAACCCTGTAGCGTTTGACCACGGGATCTAGCCCTTTGACTTTGCACGGACGGGCTTTGAGCAGTGGACCTATCCACCCGGTCGTGTTAGGTCAGCCCATAGGAACACTTTGGAGCAACATCCGGGCCAGACCCACGGCAAGATCCCCTCCGTGTAGACCCGACGCGTCCGTTTCCCCCTCCAGGTGCCGGCGGCGGCGCCGTCCGTGAGAGGGGGCACACCCCAGAGATGCGTGCCGCCTCTTTGGACATGCCACCACAACACCCCGCATGTATGAGATCCCGGTGCGACGCTCCGGTGGCATTGCTACCCCCCAAGGGCCCCCGTCCCGCCTAACCCTGTAGCGTTTGACCACGGGATCTAGCCCTTTGACTTTGCACGGACGGGCTTTGACGAGTGGACCTATCCACCCGGTTGTGGTAGGTAAGCCCATAGGAACACTTTGGAGCAACATCCGGGCCAGACCCACGGCAAGATCCCCTCCGTGTAGACCCGCCGCGTCCACCGGTCAGACCCTGTCCGGCGGAAGTGAAAGAGCTAGATCCGGCGGTCGTGTGTGTCAGGGTTAGACGGGACTGGGTACCGGAGGGGGGGTAGCAATGCCGCCAGGTGTTGCGGTAGGCCCTCCTACACTTGTGGAAGCATGGTGGCACGCTCAGGCACCCGACACGCGGCTCCGGGGTGTGCCACCCTCTCGGGCGTCGCTGCCGCCATGTCTCGGAGGGGGGAAACGGCCACCACAGGTTACACACGACAAACTGAAAAATAGTAATAATTGAATTTATAAAAAACAAATATGCCGTAATAAAAAATTAAAAAATGTCGTAATATCTATGCCGACGGCTAGGCCGTCGGCATATCTCATACCTTATCCACTCGGCTCTGTCGCTGGCAGGTGGGACCAAGCCTATGCCGACGGCTAGGCCGTCGGCTTAGGTCCAACCTTATCCAGTCGCTGCACGCCCTCCTCTCCTCCACTCGCTGCACGTCTCCTCTCCTCCACTCGTTTCTCTCCCCCAACCGCCGCCGCCACCTTCTCCCCGTGCCGCGCCGCCCTCGTCCCCGCCCTGACCCGCGCCGCGCCGCCGTCCTCCCGACCCGCGCCGCCGTCCTGCCCGCCCGCGCCTCCCCGCCGTCCTCCCCGCCCCCGTGCCGCCCCGACGTCCTCCCCGCCCCGCGCTGCCCCGACGTCCCGCAAGGGCTCCGACGTCCCGTCCACGCCCGCCCCGCGCCGCCCCGTCCGCGCCCGCCCCGACGTCCTCCCCGCCCCGCTCCACCCCGTCCGCACCCACCTTGTGTCGCCGCCGTCCGCGCCCGCACCGGCCCATCCCGTGTTGTCCCGCAAGGGCTCGACTCCGGCCGCGGGTCCGGCGCCCCCTTCCCGGCCGGTTGGAGCAACCGGTCCTCCCTGTGCTGCAGCTCATCACCGACCCCCCCAACCGCCGCCGCCCCTCTCCTCCGACCCGACCAGCCGGCCCTCTACGTGAGTTCTTTTCTTCCTTTTTAGTGTTTTGGTACTGTTTTTAGGTGGATGAATGCATATATGATGGAATGTATGTCATATTTGTTAGATGTAGTTAGTTTGCAAAATATTGATCAATGGATGTTATTAGCAATATGAGTTTTTTTTTCAAGTTTGAAGTGTGAATGTTGTTATGTGATGGGTGATTATATACTTTTTGCACGGTGGTATTTTGATCATGATGGTGTTGCTACAAATCAATGATGAAATATTTATTGACACTTAATGGTCTTGCTAAAGAATACTTATTTGAGAAAAATGGTGATGTTCATAACTTGTTCATATGGATTTCTTTTAGATGATGATGATTGTTAGATGAGGAGAGATAATGATGATTTTTTATGCTTCGATGATTTTGAGATGATGATGATGACCGATGATAGATGATTGTTAGATGATGATGTGGATGATAGATGATGATATTTTTTATGCTTCGATGATTTTTGAGATGATGATGATGATTGTGATGTTCTAAATTTTTTGTCGCGATGGAATTTGCAGGCTTTGTGGTGTTGCATTTCATGAAAGTGATTGTCGTCCGACGTGTTGGTCCGTGAGCATCCCTCCATTGTTCGACCCCTTCCCCTACAGCCGAGGGTGAGCTACAAGTCCATCTCCTCCATTTTTTCATGTCAGTAGATTTCATTTTCAAGTCAAGTGGCGTAACTTAGGCGTCTCCCGTCCGAAAGGGTTGCATCGATAAATATGCATTCAATTGCATATTTATCACCGTTGCTCTTTCGGATTGTCCAGCGTTTTCCACGGACAGCCCGAGGATGTGTAGATTGGGTATGTTCTCCATGTTCTACCCTGTTCCGAGACAGGATTTCGGCGGCGCCTCCCCATTGTTCTCCGGAGCACATTCTCTCGGCTATTTGCCGAGACGTGTATCTGGAGAACAGCGGGGAGGTGCTGCCGAAATTTTGTCTCGGAACGGGGTAGAATGGAGAACGTACTCAATCTACACATCCTCAGGTGGGATTAGGACCCATCTTTACCTATTAGAGATGTAGGTGGATTAAACGCGGTAGAAACTGAAAATTTGATGTGATTAATTTAAATGAATCCTTAATTATGTTGTGTGGCTTGCAAAAAAGCAGAGGATGGCAGATAATCAGTGGATGTACAGTGGTTTTATCCGTCGGAATCGAGTAACATCAGAGTGGATCGCGAAAACCGATGTCTATTTGAAGGAGATATTCCGTCGTCCAATGAGAATTATCCCACCATGCCCCTGTGCGAGATGTGCCAGACGTCACCGTAGAAATCAGACGGACATGAGTGAGCACCTTCGCACGCACGGATATATGCCAAACTTTGACATGCCGCCGATAAACATAGCCGAGCAGGACCGTGGTAGAGAGGAGGTGATGCGACAACGCATCGATGGATATGAGGACGACGGGGTCAGGGACATGCTAGATGATGTCATTGTTGCAGAAACGGGAAATGCGACACCTTCAGAGAATGAACCGGAGGAGCCGGAGGCAACCGCAAAGGCCTTCTTGGAGGTCTTGGCCTCGTCGAAGAAACCTCTTTATGCGGGGGCGAAAATATCTCAGCTGGATGCCATCTCGCAACTGATTGCAGTCAAGGCTGAGTACGGCTGTAGCCAGAAATGCTTCGAAGCATTCTTGGGAGTATGGGCTAACAGCCTCCCTGAGGGTCATGAACTGCCGAAAAGCATGTACGATACAAAGAAAATCATGAAGGCACTCTCTATGGATTATGAGAAAATAGATGTTTGCCCGAAGAATTGCCTTTTGTTTAGGCACAAGAATGCGGATGACAAGTACTGTAGGCAGTGCAGTTCGTCTCGGTACATTGAGGTGGTCGGTGAGGATGGTGAGAAAAAGCAGCTAACCATCCCCGTTAAGGTTCTTCGGTATCTTGATTTTATAAAAATATTGCAGCGCCTTTTCATCACGAAGGAGTCTGCCAAAATGATGAAGTGGCACAAGGAAGGTATAAGGTACAATCCAAAAAAAATCGTACATCCATCGGAAGGGGAAGCATGGAAGTCGTTCGATGAAGAATACCCCGAGGAAGCAGCCGAGGCTGGGAATGTCAGAATAGCCATATCAGGTGATGGGTTGAATCCATATGGTATGTTGTCCAATCCATACAGCTGCCGGCCCGTGTTTGTAATTCCGCTCAATCTTCCTCCCGGTGCCCTAATGCAACGCAAGACCATGTTCTTGTCGCTCATCATTCCGGGTCCTGATTATCCGGGGAAGCAATTGGGTGTGTTTATGCAGCCGCTGCTGGATGCTTTGCACCATTCTTGGTACTTTCCGACGTTGACATACGACCGGGATCTGCAGAGAAATTTCTTGATGAAAGTTTGGTTGCACTATTGCATGCATGACTTTTCCGGCTATGCTCTATTCTGCGGATGGTGTACAAGTGGGAAGATGCCATGCCCAGTGTGCATGCAGGCTCTGCGAATGATTTGGCTGAGTAAGGGTGGCAAGTATGTAGCCTTTGACCTGCATCGACAGTTCCTCCCTCCAAACCATCCAGACAGGGAAGACAAGAAGAACTTCACGAAAGGCCGGGTTGTTCATGAAGTAACCGAGATTGCAACATTTTCGGGGGCAGATGTTCTTGCTCAGCTAAAAGCTCTCCAGCCTAAAGTCAAAGGCAAAGGCAAATCCAAAGCCAAAGGCTTCGAGGGATATGGTGAGACGCACAACTGGACTCACATTACCCCCTTCTCACAGCTTCCCTATTTCAAGGACCTCAAACTTCCTTACAATATCGATGTGATGCACACCGAAAAGAATGTGGCAGAGTCCCTTTTCCACACGATCCTCAATATTCCTGATAAGACGAAGGATAACGTTAAAGCTAGAGCTGATCAATAGAGAATTTGTGATAGACCACGTCTGAACATGAAGCCTCCCACAGGCGGTCGAAAAAACTGGTTCAAGCCAGATGCTGACTTTGTCCTTAAACCGCCAGAAAAAAGGAAGTACTTATCTGGCTGAAACACATTTTGAAGTTCACCGATGGTTATGCATCGAATATAAGTAAGGGAGTCAATCTTTCAACGGGCAAAGTGACCGGCCTGAAGAGTCATGACTACCATGTATGGATTGAGCGGATAATGCCGGTGATGGTTCGAGGCTATGTCCCCGAGCATGTCTGGCGAGTGCTTGCCGAGCTAAGCCATTTCTTCCGCACGCTCTGTGCTAAAGAAGTAAGTAAAGACGTGATTGAAAAATTGCATAAGAAGGCACCAGAGTTGATAGTCAAGCTAGAGAAGATCTTTCCGCCAGGCTTCTTTACACCGATGACACATCTCATTCTGCACCTCGCGAACGAGGTATTGTTGGGGGGCCTGTGCAGAATCGCTGGCAGTACGGCCCTGAGAGACAGAACAAGCATCTCGGACAGAAATGTGGAAACAAAGCTAAGATTGAAGCTTCCATAGCTGAGGCAGTTATCCTAGAGGAGGTGTCAGACCTCAGGACATCATAATATCCAGACCACGTTCCCCATTGCATAACAAGGTGCCTCGATACAATATAGAAGAGCCGAATTATCAACCCAAGCTCTATCTATTCAACGCGCAAGGTGGGAGGGCTGGGGCCTCGAAACCTTATAACATGCCACGACAAGAGTGGGAGGACCTCATGTTCTATATCTTGCACAACATCAGGGAAGTTGAGGAAGTGTGGATGAGGTAATACCACTACACCATTCCTTTATGTCTTCCACATCATCATGTTTTATGTTCACTTAGTCCCGGTTTAACACCGGTTTTCTTTTTTTTAGTGATTTCTTTCAAGAGGAATGGACGGGAATGAATCCTCCTACTGAGGCGGAGGCACTTACTCTTCTCCGTCATGGAAACCCTGGACGTAAAAATTTTGTTGCTTGGTTCATGGAGAAAGTAATTGTCCACACTCCCCTATTAAATACCTAGTTCAACATTTATTAGTTAACTAATGCACGCAACAATTTCAATTATACTTGTAGGGAAAAGATCCGAACATATCTATGGATGATGAATTGAGATGGGTTTCCATGGGTTTTGACCCTGCCGTCATGACATGTAAAAAGTATGATGTGAATGGGTATCGCTTCCATACAGAGGATCACCAGAACAGCCGGCCTGATCCCAAAACTATAAATACCGGAGTGTACACCCCCGGTCAAAATTCAGTAGACTACTACGGAAGGGTACAAAATATATACGAGATTAAATTCCACCAGGGGCGCGAGACCCTAAGTCTGCCTGTGTTCAAATGTCAATGGTTCGATCCGCGGGAGGGGGTAAAACATACGCCTTCCATTGGTTTGGTCGAAGTTAAACCATCAACCGTCTATGCCGGAGCCGATCTCTTCATTGCGGCTACCCAAGCTACACAAGTATATTATCTGCCTTACCCATGCCAGAAAGAGTACCTAAAGGGTTGGGAAGTTGTGTTCAAGGTGTCGCCACATGGTAAGCTACCGAACCCGAATGAAGACGATTACTACAACATTAACCCCATGACATACGAGGGAGTGTTCTATCAAGAGCAACCTGATGATGATGATGTGGTTAGAAACGATGACGCTAGACCATTGGGTGATGATGATGTGGATCCAAACGACGACGAAGCACGGAATGATGGTGAGACCATTGTCAATGAAAATGACATACTTATGCTAGAAAAGTTAAACTTAGACGCTGACGACGAGGAAGAGCCTCCACCTCCGTCAGACAACGAAGATGATATGATTGATAGTGATGATGAGACGGACCGAGAAAGAGGTTACAACAGTGATGATTCATATGGTTTCTAGCAGATGTACGTGTCAAGTCTTTTTTCTATAGTTTAGGAATATGCCTTTTATGCCTTTATTAATGTGTTTATTTTCATGCCTTTTCCTTCATTTCATTAATTTACTAATTGCTTATTCTCTTTTCAATGCAGGTTCGTGGAACATGGGCAAGGGGAAGGCCGACGGCGTGGGTTTCCTACGCAAGGTCGTTGGCCTGCCTAGTCGGAGTGGTCGAGCACGTAATCCTCCCCCCCCCTGGCTACTTGACGATGACTCCTCACAGGGAGGTCGAGGGAGAGGTGCCCCTAGAGGAGGAGGGGGCGGGGGGAGAGCCCCTAGAGGGCGAGGTGGGGGGAGAGCCACTACAGGGGGTCGCGGCCAGAAAGAGCGCACCCTCACCGACTTAGGGGTGTTGTCTTCGAGGCCATCCTCTAGTGAGGTACCCTCCTCTAGTGAGGTACCCTCCTCTGGTGAGGAGGAGGAGGAGGAGGAGGACGAGGCAGGCGAGGAGGAGGAGGTTCGGGATGGGGCTGAGGAGGAGGTGGAGGAGGAGGATGAGGAGGAGGTTGGGGAGGGGAAGGCAGGCGAGGAGAGGGTGCTGGCGGGGATGATGGTGCTGGCGGGGAGGGGGTTGACAACAAGGGGTGGCTGCGTGGTAACGCAAAGCTACCAAAGCAGGTTCCTGCTACTGAGGAGCAGAAGTGGCTCATTGAGCCCACGGGGAAAGAGTAAGTGCCACTTTATAATAATTTCATTATTTTGCTTGTCACATGCTCATTCCGGTTGTTATTTATTTTGCTTGTCACATGCTAATAGTTCATTTTTTTGCAGCAACTGGATATATTCTAAAGGGGTCCGTATTCCCAACGGCCTCATCACCGTCCTGCTGAAGTTACACTGGCCGGGGTTGTACTGTCCGGATCCAGTCAGGCACCCGGACCATCGGGTCTTGGCCACGATCTGGGAGCACTGGGAAGCGGCCCTCCACGCGGAGCATGGGACCCATGCCAAGGCCGTGATCACCACTTTCTGGGTGAGTTCTCTTCAGAAGCACAAGTCCATTCTAGTTTCATGAATGATTTAACTCATGGCTTCTTCCATTCTTGTTTCGTGCATGATTGTAGAAATTCTATCGAGTTCTCCCGGAGCACAGGGGCAGAGCGGACCAGATCGTGCTACGCCAATGCAAGAAGAAGGCCCGCCAGATGCAGTACGAGGTGCGCTATGTGGCCATCTCGACATACTACCACGACTATCTTGGTGTGAAGATGACCAAGGAAGAAGCGCGGAGGATGGGCATTACCTTGGAGAGGGACGAGTTCTTGGCGGTAAGTATAAAAGATTTTTCATTATGCTTTCATTATGCTTTCATTACCTTGTGGTACATTTCACCGTTTCGTGTTGACATGCCATTATGCTTTTATTATGTAGGTGTGTCCAAATTGGTGTTATGGAAAAGACGAGTCCTGGGCGGCATTGGTGGATCTTTGGTGTGATGAGGCTGGAGCCTGGGCGGCTATGAGAGTCAAAAACAAGGCTAACCGAGGGAAGGAGGGAGTACATGCTCAGGGAAACCGAAACCACTATCTCCACAAGGCAGTTAATGTATGACTAGCTAACCCCATTAAACATTCTTCTTCTTCTATTTACCATCACTTTCTTATGTATGACTAACCTCTGTTTGGTGGTGCAGGAGGAGAAACTGAAGCGGCCGCTCTCACACATGCAGGCGTGGGAGATCGCCCATACGCGGAAGGACCCCAAGCCTGGCGAGCCCAAGTACTACGGCAAGAAGACCGCGGGGAGGAAGAAGGCCTACTCCGAAGGGTATCTGGCGTTACATCCTGACACACCTGACCCCATTGCGGCGGATCTGGACGAAAGGGTGGTGGTGGGCATGGGGCCGAAGGAGCACGGTCGGGAGGCGGTTCTCGATGCTGTGATCACTCCGTCTATCTCCTACACACAGCTCCGTCGGATCGACCCGACCCTGAGCCAGCGCACGAGCACGCGTATGAGCAGTGCACCATCACTGTCCCTCTTTCAGGAGCAGCAAACTGTAAGTATTTTCCCTTTTATCTTCATTGTTCCCTTTATTTTCCGCATTTAGTAGTTTTATGAGTCTCATCATGTCATATTGTAGGCCTACATGGAGTACACACGCCAGGAGACCATGGCGTGGCACGACCGCCTTCATGCATACCATCAGCAGAGGGATCGCGAGATGCAGCACGCTTTTCAGGAAATGGCGGCCGGCAGGTGTCCTCAATGGCCATCAGCAGAGGGTCCTCCAGCACAACCAGTGCTGCTGACCTTTGAGGAGTTTGTGGCACAGAACGCTGGCCCCTCGCCGGTTAGTTCATCCCCAATCAATTCACCCAAAGCATGTCATGCCTTTCAACACAGTCTTATATCCCGTTCATATATCTTTTCAACATCCAGGGAACAAGTGCATCTACCGTTGGCGGTGGTCTTCGCAACACTCCCGAGACACGGAGCTCGACCACTCCGATCCACGGAGACGGAGGCGGAGGCGGACGTGGAGGCGGTCTTGGCGGTAGCGCTGCCGCTAGCAGTGACGACCTGGGCTTCGGCGGTCTTGGCGGTGATGACCTCCGCGGTGCTCGACGTCCTGGCGCTTAAGCCTTTCTTGATGCTATGATACTTGTATGCTTGTTCTCGATGCTATGATACTTGTATGCTTGTGATGATACTTATCTTATTGTTGTTTGTGAGATTCTTATATGCTTTGTGGTGATGATACTTATATGTGTGATGCTTTGCGATGCTTCTTAGCGATGCCAATTTGTTGTGTGATGCTGTGTATATGCTGTTTGTTATATATGTTGTTTGTTATATATTCAAATGAATTGAGCTGAAAAGAAACAGAAAAAAGAAAAGAAAAAACTGGACAGAATCTATGCCAACGGCCTGGCCGTCGGCATAGGCCTGGCGTGAGCTCCCAGTGGCCGACGGCCTAGCCGTCGGCATAGGCCTGGCGTGAGCTCCCAGTGGCCGACACGTGGCACGTCTATGCCGACGGCCTAGCCGTCGGCTTAGTTTGAAATTATGCCGACGGCTAGGCCATCGACATAGACCTGCCCCAGGAGCGCCCAGTTTCTGACACGTGGCGTGTCTATGCCGACGGCCTAGCCGTCGGCATAATTTCAAACTAAGGGCCGTCGGCATAATTTCAAACTAAGCCGACGGCTAGGCCGTCGGCATAGACACGCCCATGCTGAACGGCGTCTCGCCACGTGGCGAGAAGCCATTGGGCAGCACTTGACGGCGGCCGCCGTTAGGCGATGACGTTGCCGACGGCTAGGGTCGTCGGCATAGATGTACGGCCACCGTCGGCATAGGGTCTATGCCGACGGCTTTTCTATGCCGACGGTCATCCTGGCTACGCCAACGGATATTTTGCCGACGGGGGCCGTCGGCATAGGCCTGACCCGACGGCTAGTCATGGCTATGCCGACGGCTGTCGGCATAGGGTGCGATTCCGGTAGTGCTCCATGGACGGCGGCAAGACGCCACCTCTACTGCTTGCGGTTGCGGCCCAGCTAGCCAAGAAGGCGATAGCCGCTTCTCCGTTCTCGGATGCACACCGGCTAGCCAGCGCTTGGGCGTTCCTCACCGCCTGGTTCTTCCCCGTCTCCATCGCCTTGGGCTACCTCGTCCCCAGTCGATCGACCATGCGCCAACTTCGTCTTCGTCTTCCTGCAGCTGCAGTGGTGCCATTTTCTGGAGCGCGAGTGGGACCGGCCCATAGACAGCGCCCTCTGGGTCGGCCTGTGGTGCTGCCCCGCACTCCAGGCGGCCGTGGCGGCGCTCGCTCTGCTGCTCCCGTTCCGCCACCGCCGGATCCGCCGTGCCCTTGCCTACCTCGCGGTCTCGGTCGCCATCGTCGGCCATTCTTTGATGGCCAGCCTCGTCCCCCTCGCTGTCGCTGCCTACCCAGGGCCAGGGCTAGGATACCTCCGGCTCATCGTCTTGTTCGTCTGCGCCGCGGCGGCGCTGGCACAGCTGCTCCCGTGCCTCCCCCTCCGGATCCGCCGTGCCCTCGCCTACCTCGTGTTCGCCATCGTCGGCCTCTGTATTTTGGCCAGCTTGGCCCTCGCCGCCGACACACCATTCCTCATCGTCTTGATCGTCTACTCGGCGGGCATGTTCACCCTCGCGGTGGGCGACCTCCTCAGCTTCCTGGCCCTCCTCCTGGGAGGTGAGGAGGAGTAGCAGCTGATCGGCCAGTCGCAAGCTCCGTATATCTCCATGGATCAGCTCATGAGGTACTCACGTACGTGACCGCTGATGAGTAGTTGTGAGGACTGAGGTACTAATTTGCTGGGGTCTAACCCTAGCTAGCTCGAACTAGTTTTCAGAGACGGAGGTAGACGAAGCAAGGAACGGAGATAGATTGTTTTTCTGGCAACAAACCATGGCGCCGAACGCCCTTTTTCTCTGTTATATATATAGCTGGCCAAACCAGATCGTATCTGGACTCCTAACCATCTACGCATAACAACCTGGACTAACAAACCAAATCACGGCCGGCTTTGTAGCACACGGGACGCAGCGCCCAAGCTTCCTTTCGTACGCACGCACGTACGAGCGCCCAGGGACTCTGCTCGCCTACGCCGTCCTCTACTACGCGTTCTGACGCGTCACTAGTAGAAAAAGAGGCTTCCATACGCCCCCATTAGTCCCCAAAATAATCGAACCGCGACCAAAGGGGTCTTTAGTCGCGGTTCGGGAGGAGACCCGCGACCAACTATCTGGGCCCAGCGCGCGCTGGCGGACGGGAGGGGCTTTAGTCCCGGTTGGCCTGGCCAACCGCGACTAAAGGGATTTGAGGCCTCATTTTCAAACTCTACCCCCCCTGTGGATCGCCTTTTCAGTTTTAGAAAAAACAAAAGAAAATGATGGAAATGTCAAAAAAATAAAATAAAATAAGTTTCCCATGTGATATGTGGTCTAGTTGTTGGGAAAATTTAGAAATATGAATTTCGACTTTATTTGCAAAATCTCTCTGGAATTTCTTAAAATGGACATAACTTTTGCATACGAACTCGGATGAAAAAGTTTTTTATATGAAAAATCATCTACTCGGCGGGCATGTTCACCCTCGCGGTGGGCGACCTCCTCAGCTTCCTGGCCCTCCTCCTGGGAGGTGAGGAGGAGTAGCTGCTGATCGGCCAGTCGCAAGCTCCGTATATCTCCATGGATCAGCTCATGAGGTACTCACGTACGTGACCGCTGATGAGTAGTTGTGAGGACTGAGGTACTAATTTGCTGGGGTCTAACCCTAGCTAGCTCGAACTAGTTTTCAGAGACGGAGGTAGACGAAGCAAGGAACGGAGATAGATTGTTTTTCTGGCAACAAACCACGGCGCCGAACGCCCTTTTTCTCTGTTATATATATAGCTGGCCAAACCAGATCGTATCTGGACTCCTAACCATCTACGCATAACAACCTGGACTAACAAACCAAATCACGGCCGGCTTTGTAGCACACGGGACGCAGCGCCCAAGCTTCCTTTCGTACGCACGCACGTACGAGCGCCCAGGGACTCTGCTCGCCTACGCCGTCCTCTACTACGCGTTCTGACGCGTCACTAGTAGAAAAAGAGGCTTCCATACGCCCCCATTAGTCCCCAAAATAATCGAACCGCGACCAAAGGGGTCTTTAGTCGCGGTTCAGGAGGAGACCCGCGACCAACTATCTGGGCCCAGCGCGCGCTGGCGGACGGGAGGGGCTTTAGTCCCGGTTGGCCTGGCCAACCGGGACTAAAGGTCCTCAGGCCGGCCCGAAGCCCTTTAGTCGCGGTTGGCCAGACCAACCGGGACTAAAGGTAGACCTTTAGTCCCGGTTGGTCTGGCCAACCGCGACTAATGGCCCGAACCTTTAGTCGCGGTTGGCCAGACCAACCAGGACTAAAGCTTAGACCTTTAGTCCCGGTTGGTCTGGCCAACCGCGACTAAAGGGATTTGAGGCCTCATTTTCAAACTCTACCCCCCCCCCCCCCCCCGTGGATCGCCTTTTAAGTTTTAGAAAAAACAAAAGAAAATGATGGAAATGTCAAAAAAATAAAATAAAATAAGTTTCCCATGTGATATGTGGTCTAATTGTTGGGAAAATTTAGAAATATGAATTTCGACTTTATTTGCAAAATCTCTCTGGAATTTCTTAAAATGGACATAACTTTTGCATACGAACTCGGATGAAAAAGTTTTTTATATGAAAAATCATCTACTCGGCGGGCATGTTCACCCTCGCGGTGGGCGACCTCCTCAGCTTCCTGGCCCTCCTCCTGGGAGGTGAGGAGGAGTAGCAGCTGATCGACCAGTCGCAAGCTCCGTATATCTCCATGGATCAGCTCATGAGGTACTCACGTACGTGACCGCTGATGAGTAGTTGTGAGGACTGAGGTACTAATTTGCTGGGGTCTAACCCTAGCTAGCTCGAACTAGTTTTCAGAGACGGAGGTAGACGAAGCAAGGAACGGAGATAGATTGTTTTTCTGGCAACAAACCATGGCGCCGAACGCCCTTTTTCTCTGTTATATATATAGCTGGCCAAACCAGATCGTATCTGGACTCCTAACCATCTACGCATAACAACCTGGACTAACAAACCAAATCACGGCCGGCTTTGTAGCACACGGGACGCAGCGCCCAAGCTTCCTTTCGTACGCACACACGTACGAGCGCCCAGGGACTCTGCTCGCCTACGCCGTCCTCTACTACGCGTTCTGACGCGTCACTAGTAGAAAAAGAGGCTTCCATACGCCCCCATTAGTCCCCAAAATAATCGAACCGCGACCAAAGGGGTCTTTAGTCGCGGTTCGGGAGGAGACCCGCGACCAACTATCTGGGCCCAGCGCGCGCTGGCGGACGGGAGGGGCTTTAGTCCCGGTTGGCCTGGCCAACCGGGACTAAAGGTCCTCAGGCCGGCCCGAAGGCCTTTAGTCGCGGTTGGCCAGGCCAACCGGGACTAAAGGTTAGACCTTTAGTCCCGGTTGGTCTGGCCAACCGCGACTAATGGCCCGAACCTTTAGTCGCGGTTGGCCAGACCAACCGGGACTAAAGCTTAGACCTTAGTCCCGGTTGGTCTGGCCAACCGCGACTAAAGGGATTTGAGGCCTCATTTTCAAACTCTACCCCCCCCCCCCTGTGGATCGCCTTTTCAGTTTTAGAAAAAACAAAAGAAAATGATGGAAATGTCAAAAAAATAAAATAAAATAAGTTTCCCATGTGATATGTGGTCTAGTTGTTGGGAAAATTTAGAAATATGAATTTCGACTTTATTTGCAAAATCTCTCTGGAATTTCTTAAAATGGACATAACTTTTGCATACGAACTCGGATGAAAAAGTTTTTTATATGAAAAATCATCTACTCGGCGGGCATGTTCACCCTCGCGGTGGGCGACCTCCTCAGCTTCCTGGCCCTCCTCCTGGGAGGTGAGGAGGAGTAGCTGCTGATCGGCCAGTCGCAAGCTCCGTATATCTCCATGGATCAGCTCATGAGGTACTCACGTACGTGACCGCTGATGAGTAGTTGTGAGGACTGAGGTACTAATTTGCTGGGGTCTAACCCTAGCTAGCTCGAACTAGTTTTCAGAGACGGAGGTAGACGAAGCAAGGAACGGAGATAGATTGTTTTTCTGGCAACAAACCACGGCGCCGAACGCCCTTTTTCTCTGTTATATATATAGCTGGCCAAACCAGATCGTATCTGGACTCCTAACCATCTACGCATAACAACCTGGACTAACAAACCAAATCACGGCCGGCTTTGTAGCACACGGGACGCAGCGCCCAAGCTTCCTTTCGTACGCACGCACGTACGAGCGCCCAGGGACTCTGCTCGCCTACGCTGTCCTCTACTACGCGTTCTGACGCGTCACTAGTAGAAAAAGAGGCTTCCATACGCCCCCATTAGTCCCCAAAATAATCGAACCGCGACCAAAGGGGTCTTTAGTCGCGGTTCGGGAGGAGACCCGCGACCAACTATCTGGGCCCAGCGCGCGCTGGCGGACGGGAGGGGCTTTCCTCAGGCCGGCACGAAGGCCTTTAGTCGCGGCTGGCCAGGCCAACCGGGACTAAAGGTTAGACCTTTAGTCCCGGTTGGTCTGGCGAACCGCGACTTTAGTCGCGGTTGGCCAGACCAACCGGGACTAAAGCTTAGACCTTTAGTCCCGGTTGGTCTGGCGAACCGCGACTAAAGGGATTTGAGGCCTCATTTTCAAACTCTACCCCCCCTGTGGATCGCCTTTTCAGTTTTAGAAAAAACAAAAGAAAATGATGGAAATGTCAAAAAAATAAAATAAAATAAGTTTCCCATGTGATATGTGGTCTAGTTGTTGGGAAAATTTAGAAATATGAATTTCGACTTTATTTGCAAAATCTCTCTGGAATTTCTTAAAATGGACATAACTTTTGCATACGAACTCGGATGAAAAAGTTTTTTATATGAAAAATCATCTACTCGGCGGGCATGTTCACCCTCGCGGTGGGCGACCTCCTCAGCTTCCTGACCCTCCTCCTGGGAGGTGAGGAGGAGTAGCTGCTGATCGGCCAGTCGCAAGCTCCGTATATCTCCATGGATCAGCTCATGAGGTACTCACGTACGTGACCGCTGATGAGTAGTTGTGAGGACTGAGGTACTAATTTGCTGGGGTCTAACCCTAGCTAGCTCGAACTAGTTTTCAGAGACGGAGGTAGACGAAGCAAGGAACGGAGATAGATTGTTTTTCTGGCAACAAACCACGGCGCCGAACGCCCTTTTTCTCTGTTATATATATAGCTGGCCAAACCAGATCGTATCTGGACTCCTAACCATCTACGCATAACAACCTGGACTAACAAACCAAATCACGGCCGGCTTTGTAGCACACGGGACGCAGCGCCCAAGCTTCCTTTCGTACGCACGCACGTACGAGCGCCCAGGGACTCTGCTCGCCTACGCCGTCCTCTACTACGCGTTCTGACGCGTCACTAGTAGAAAAAGAGGCTTCCATACGCCCCCATTAGTCCCCAAAATAATCGAACCGCGACCAAAGGGGTCTTTAGTCGCGGTTCGGGAGGAGACCCGCGACCAACTATCTGGGCCCAGCGCGCGCTGGCGGACGGGAGGGGCTTTAGTCCCGGTTGGCCTGGCCAACCGGGACTAAAGGTCCTCAGGCCGGCCCGAAGGCCTTTAGTCGCGGTTGGCCAGGCCAACCGGAACTAAAGGTTAGACCTAACCTTTAGTCCCGGTTGGTCTGGCCAACCGCGACTAATGGCCCGAACCTTTAGTCGCGGTTGGCCAGACCAACCGGGACTAAAGCTTAGACCTTTAATCCCGGTTGGTCTGGCGAACCGCGACTAAAGGGATTTGAGGCCTCATTTTCAAACTCTACCCCCCCCCTGTGGATCGCCTTTTCAGTTTTAGAAAAAATAAAAGAAAATGATGGAAATGTCAAAAAAATAAAATAAAATAAGTTTCCCATGTGATATGTGGTCTAGTTGTTGGGAAAATTTAGAAATATGAATTTCGACTTTATTTGCAAAATCTCTCTGGAATTTCTTAAAATGGACATAACTTTTGCATACGAACTCGGATGAAAAAGTTTTTTATATGAAAAATCATCTACTCGGCGGGCATGTTCACCCTCGCGGTGGGCGACCTCCTCAGCTTCCTGGCCCTCCTCCTGGGAGGTGAGGAGGAGTAGCTGCTGATCGGCCAGTCGCAAGCTCCGTATATCTCCATGGATCAGCTCATGAGGTACTCACGTACGTGACCGCTGATGAGTAGTTGTGAGGACTGAGGTACTAATTTGCTGGGGTCTAACCCTAGCTAGCTCGAACTAGTTTTCAGAGACGGAGGTAGACGAAGCAAGGAACGGAGATAGATTGTTTTTCTGGCAACAAACCACGGCGCCGAACGCCCTTTTTCTCTGTTATATATATAGCTGGCCAAACCAGATCGTATCTGGACTCCTAACCATCTACGCATAACAACCTGGAATAACAAACCAAATCACGGCCGGCTTTGTAGCACACGGGACGCAGCGCCCAAGCTTCCTTTCGTACGCACGCACGTACGAGCGCCCAGGGACTCTGCTCGCCTACGCCGTCCTCTACTACGCGTTCTGACGCGTCACTAGTAGAAAAAGAGGCTTCCATACGCCCCCATTAGTCCCCAAAATAATCGAACCGCGACCAAAGGGGTCTTTAGTCGCGGTTCGGGAGGAGACCCGCGACCAACTATCTGGGCCCAGCGCGCGCTGGCGGACGGGAGGGGCTTTAGTCCCGGTTGGCCTGGCCAACCGGGACTAAAGGTCCTCAGGCCGGCCCGAAGGCCTTTAGTCGCGGTTGGCCAGGCCAACCGGGACTAAAGGTTAGACCTAACCTTTAGTCCCGGTTGGTCTGGCCAACCGCGACTAATGGCCCGAACCTTTAGTCGCGGTTGGCCAGACCAACCGGGACTAAAGCTTAGACCTTTAGTCCCGGTTGGTCTGGCCAACCGCGACTAAAGGGATTTGAGGCCTCATTTTCAAACTCTACCCCCCCCCCCCCTGTGGATCGCCTTTTCAGTTTTAGAAAAAACAAAAGAAAATGATGGAAATGTCAAAAAAATAAAATAAAATAAGTTTCCCATGTGATATGTGGTCTAGTTGTTGGGAAAATTTAGAAATATGAATTTCGACTTTATTTGCAAAATCTCTCTGGAATTTCTTAAAATGGACATAACTTTTGCATACGAACTCGGATGAAAAAGTTTTTTATATGAAAAATCATCTACTCGGCGGGCATGTTCACCCTCGCGGTGGGCGACCTCCTCAGCTTCCTGGCCCTCCTCCTGGGAGGTGAGGAGGAGTAGCTGCTGATCGGCCAGTCGCAAGCTCCGTATATCTCCATGGATCAGCTCATGAGGTACTCACGTACGTGACCGCTGATGAGTAGTTGTGAGGACTGAGGTACTAATTTGCTGGGGTCTAACCCTAGCTAGCTCGAACTAGTTTTCAGAGACGGAGGTAGACGAAGCAAGGAACGGAGATAGATTGTTTTTCTGGCAACAAACCACGGCGCCGAACGCCCTTTTTCTCTGTTATATATATAGCTGGCCAAACCAGATCGTATCTGGACTCCTAACCATCTACGCATAACAACCTGGACTAACAAACCAAATCACGGCCGGCTTTGTAGCACACGGGACGCAGCGCCCAAGCTTCCTTTCGTACGCACGCACGTACGAGCGCCCAGGGACTCTGCTCGCCTACGCCGTCCTCTACTACGCGTTCTGACGCGTCACTAGTAGAAAAAGAGGCTTCCATACGCCCCCATTAGTCCCCAAAATAATCGAACCGCGACCAAAGGGGTCTTTAGTCGCGGTTCGGGAGGAGACCCGCGACCAACTATCTGGGTCCAGCGCGCGCTGGCGGACGGGAGGGGCTTTAGTCCCGGTTGGCCAACCGGGACTAAAGGTCCTCAGGCCGGCCCGAAGGCCTTTAGTCGCGGTTGGCCAGGCCAACCGGGACTAAAGGTTAGACCTTTAGTCCCGGTTGGTCTGGCCAACCGCGACTAATGGCCCGAACCTTTAGTCGCGGTTGGCCAGACCAACCGGGACTAAAGCTTAGACCTTTAGTCCCGGTTGGTCTGGCCAACCGCGACTAAAGGGATTTGAGGCCTCATTTTCAAACTCTACCCCCCCTGTGGATCGCCTTTTCAGTTTTAGAAAAAACAAAAGAAAATGATGGAAATGTCAAAAAAATAAAATAAAATAAGTTTCCCATGTGATAAGTGGTCTAGTTGTTGGGAAAATTTAGAAATATGAATTTCGACTTTATTTGCAAAATCTCTCTGGAATTTCTTAAAATGGACATAACTTTTGCATACGAACTCGGATGAAAAAGTTTTTTATATCAAAAAATCATCTACTCGGCGGGCATGTTCACCCTCGCGGTGGGTGACCTCCTCAGCTTCCTGGCCCTCCTCCTGGGAGGTGAGGAGGAGTAGCTGCTGATCGGCCAGTCGCAAGCTCCGTATATCTCCATGGATCAGCTCATGAGGTACTCACGTACGTGACCGCTGATGAGTAGTTGTGAGGACTGAGGTACTAATTTGCTGGGGTCTAACCCTAGCTAGCTCGAACTAGTTTTCAGAGACGGAGGTAGACGAAGCAAGGAACGGAGATAGATTGTTTTTCTGGCAACAAACCACGGCGCCGAACGCCCTTTTTCTCTGTTATATATATAGCTGGCCAAACCAGATCGTATCTGGACTCCTAACCATCTACGCATAACAACCTGGAATAACAAACCAAATCACGGCCGGCTTTGTAGCACACGGGACGCAGCGCCCAAGCTTCCTTTCGTACGCACGCACGTACGAGCGCCCAGGGACTCTGCTCGCCTACGCCGTCCTCTACTACGCGTTCTGACGCGTCACTAGTAGAAAAAGAGGCTTCCATACGCCCCCATTAGTCCCCAAAATAATCGAACCGCGACCAAAGGGGTCTTTAGTCGCGGTTCGGGAGGAGACCCGCGACCAACTATCTGGGCCCAGCGCGCGCTGGCGGACGGGAGGGGCTTTAGTCCCGGTTGGCCAACCGGGACTAAAGGTCCTCAGGCCGGCCCGAAGGCCTTTAGTCGCGGTTGGCCAGGCCAACCGGGACTAAAGGTTAGACCTTTAGTCCCGGTTGGTCTGGCCAACCGCGACTAATGGCCCGAACCTTTAGTCGCGGTTGGCCAGACCAACCGGGACTAAAGCTTAGACCTTTAGTCCCGGTTGGTCTGGCCAACCGCGACTAAAGGGATTTGAGGCCTCATTTTCAAACTCTACCCCCCCTGTGGATCGCCTTTTCAGTTTTAGAAAAAACAAAAGAAAATGATGGAAATGTCAAAAAAATAAAATAAAATAAGTTTCCCATGTGATAAGTGGTCTAGTTGTTGGGAAAATTTAGAAATATGAATTTCGACTTTATTTGCAAAATCTCTCTGGAATTTCTTAAAATGGACATAACTTTTGCATACGAACTCGGATGAAAAAGTTTTTTATATCAAAAAATCATCTACTCGGCGGGCATGTTCACCCTCGCGGTGGGTGACCTCCTCAGCTTCCTGGCCCTCCTACTGGGAGGTGAGGAGGAGTAGCTGCTGATCGGCCAGTCGCAAGCTCCGTATATCTCCATGGATCAGCTCATGAGGTACTCACGTATGTGACCGCTGATGAGTAGTTGTGAGGACTGAGGTACTAATTTGCTGGGGTCTAACCCTAGCTAGCTCGAACTAGTTTTCAGAGACGGAGGTAGACGAAGCAAGGAACGGAGATAGATTGTTTTTCTGGCAACAAACCACGGCGCCGAACGCCCTTTTTCTCTGTTATATATATAGCTGGCCAAACCAGATCGTATCTGGACTCCTAACCATCTACGCATAACAACCTGGAATAACAAACCAAATCACGGCCGGCTTTGTAGCACACGGGACGCAGCGCCCAAGCTTCCTTTCGTACGCACGCACGTACGAGCGCCCAGGGACTCTGCTCGCCTACGCCGTCCTCTACTACGCGTTCTGACGCGTCACTAGTAGAAAAAGAGGCTTCCATACGCCCCCATTAGTCCCCAAAATAATCGAACCGCGACCAAAGGGGTCTTTAGTCGCGGTTCGGGAGGAGACCCGCGACCAACTATCTGGGCCCAGCGCGCGCTGGCGGACGGGAGGGGCTTTAGTCCCGGTTGGCCTGGCCAACCGGGACTAAAGGTCCTCAGGCCGGCCCGAAGGCCTTTAGTCACGGTTGGCCAGGCCAACCGGGACTAAAGGTTAGACCTTTAGTCCCGGTTGGTCTGGCCAACCGCGACTAATGGCCCGAACCTTTAGTCGCGGTTGGCCAGACCAACCGGGACTAAAGCTTAGACCTTTAGTCCCGGTTGGTCTGGCCAACCGCGACTAAAGGGATTTGAGGCCTCATTTTCAAACTCTACCCCCCCCCCTGTGGATCGCCTCTTCAGTTTTAGAAAAAACAAAAGAAAATGATGGAAATGTCAAAAAAATAAAATAAAATAAGTTTCCCATGTGATATGTGGTCTAGTTGTTGGGAAAATTTAGAAATATGAATTTCGACTTTATTTGCAAAATCTCTCTGGAATTTCTTAAAATGGACATAACTTTTGCATACGAACTCGGATGAAAAAGTTTTTTATATGAAAAATCATCTACTCGGCGGGCATGTTCACCATCGCGGTGGGCGACCTCCTCAGCTTCCTGGCCCTCCTCCTGGGAGGTGAGGAGGAGTAGCTGCTGATCGGCCAGTCGCAAGCTCCGTATATCTCCATGGATCAGCTCATGAGGTACTCACGTACGTGACCGCTGATGAGTAGTTGTGAGGACTGAGGTACTAATTTGCTGGGGTCTAACCCTAGCTAGCTCGAACTAGTTTTCAGAGACGGAGGTAGACGAAGCAAGGAACGGAGATAGATTGTTTTTCTGGCAACAAACCACGGCGCCGAACGCCCTTTTTCTCTGATATATATATAGCTGGCCAAACCAGATCGTATCTGGACTCCTAACCATCTACGCATAACAACCTGGACTAACAAACCAAATCACGGCCGGCTTTGTAGCACACGGGACGCAGCGCCCAAGCTTCCTTTCGTACGCACGCACGTACGAGCGCCCAGGGACTCTGCTCGCCTACGCCGTCTTCTACTACGCGTTCTGACGCGTCACTAGTAGAAAAAGAGGCTTCCATACGCCACCATTAGTCCCCAAAATAATCAAACCGCGACCAAAGGGGTCTTTAGTCGCGGTTAGGGAGGAGACCCGCGACCAACTATCTGGGCCCAGCGCGCGCTGGCGGACGGGAGGGGCTTTAGTCCCGGTTGGCCTGGCCAACCGCGACTAAAGGTCCTCAGGCCGGCCCGAAGGCCTTTAGTCGCGGTTGGCCAGGCCAACCGGGACTAAAGGTTAGACCTTTAGTCCCGGTTGGTCTGGCCAACCGCGACTAATGGCCCGAACCTTTAGTCGCGGTTGGCCAGACCAACCGGGACTAAAGCTTAGACCTTTAGTCCCGGTTGGTCTGGCCAACCGCGACTAAAGGGATTTGAGGCCTCATTTTCAAACTCTACCCCCCCCCCCTGTGGATCGCCTTTTCAGTTTTAGAAAAAACAAAAGAAAATGATGGAAATGTCAAAAAAATAAAATAAAATAAGTTTCCCATGTGATATGTGGTCTAGTTGTTGGGAAAATTTAGAAATATGAATTTCGACTTTATTTGCAAAATCTCTCTGGAATTTCTTAAAATGGACATAACTTTTGCATACGAACTCGGATGAAAAAGTTTTTTATATGAAAAATCATCTACTCGGCGGGCATGTTCACCCTCGCGGTGGGCGACCTCCTCAGCTTCCTGGCCCTCCTCCTGGGAGGTGAGGAGGAGTAGCTGCTGATCGGCCAGTCGCAAGCTCCGTATATCTCCATGGATCAGCTCATGAGGTACTCACGTACGTGACCGCTGATGAGTAGTTGTGAGGACTGAGGTACTAATTTGCTGGGGTCTAACCCTAGCTAGCTCGAACTAGTTTTCAGAGACGGAGGTAGACGAAGCAAGGAACGGAGATAGATTGTTTTTCTGGCAACAAACCACGGCGCCGAACGCCCTTTTTCTCTGTTATATATATAGCTGGCCAAACCAGATCGTATCTGGACTCCTAACCATCTACGCATAACAACCTGGACTAACAAACCAAATCACGGCCGGCTTTGTAGCACACGGGACGCAGCGCCCAAGCTTCCTTTCGTACGCACGCACGTACGAGCGCCCAGGGACTCTGCTCGCCTACGCCGTCCTCTACTACGCGTTCTGATGCGTCACTAGTAGAAAAAGAGGCTTCCATACGCCCCCATTAGTCCCCAAAATAATCAAACCGCGACCAAAGGGGTCTTTAGTCGCGGTTCGGGAGGAGACCCGCGACCAACTATCTGGGTCCAGCGCGCGCTGGCGGACGGGAGGGGCTTTAGTCCCGGTTGGCCAACCGGGACTAAAGGTCCTCAGGCCGGCCCGAAGGCCTTTAGTCGCGGTTGGCCAGGCCAACCGGGACTAAAGGTTAGACCTTTAGTCCCGGTTGGTCTGGCCAACCGCGACTAATGGCCCGAACCTTTAGTCGCGGTTGGCCAGACCAACCGGGACTAAAGCTTAGACCTTTAGTCCCGGTTGGTCTGGCCAACCGCGACTAAAGGGATTTGAGGCCTCATTTTCAAACTCTACCCCCCCCTGTGGATCGCCTTTTCAGTTTTAGAAAAAACAAAAGAAAATGATGGAAATGTCAAAAAAATAAAATAAAATAAGTTTCCCATGTGATAAGTGGTCTAGTTGTTGGGAAAATTTAGAAATATGAATTTCGACTTTATTTGCAAAATCTCTCTGGAATTTCTTAAAATGGACATAACTTTTGCATACGAACTCGGATGAAAAAGTTTTTTATATCAAAAAATCATCTACTCGGCGGGCATGTTCACCCTCGCGGTGGGCGACCTCCTCAGCTTCCTGGCCCTCCTCCTGGGAGGTGAGGAGGAGTAGCTGCTGATCGGCCAGTCGCAAGCTCCGTATATCTCCATGGATCAGCTCATGAGGTACTCACGTACGTGACCGCTGATGAGTAGTTGTGAGGACTGAGGTACTAATTTGCTGGGGTCTAACCCTAGCTAGCTCGAACTAGTTTTCAGAGACGGAGGTAGACGAAGCAAGGAACGGAGATAGATTGTTTTTCTGGCAACAAACCACGGCGCCAAACGCCCTTTTTCTCTGTTATATATATAGCTGGCCAAACCAGATCGTATCTGGACTCCTAACCATCTACGCATAACAACCTGGACTAACAAACCAAATCACGGCCGGCTTTGTAGCACACGGGACGCAGCGCCCAAGCTTCCTTTCGTACGCACGCACGTACGAGCGCCCAGGGACTCTGCTCGCCTACGCCGTCCTCTACTACGCGTTCTGACGCGTCACTAGTAGAAAAAGAGGCTTCCATACGCCACCATTAGTCCCCAAAATAATCAAACCGCGACCAAAGGGGTCTTTAGTCGCGGTTCGGGAGGAGACCCGCGACCAACTATCTGGGCCCAGCGCGCGCTGGCGGACGGGAGGGGCTTTAGTCCCGGTTGGCCTGGCCAACTGGGACTAAAGGTCCTCAGGCCGGCCCGAAGGCCTTTAGTCGCGGTTGGTCTGGCCAACCGCGACTAAAGGGATTTGAGGCCTCATTTTCAAACTCTACCCCCCCCCCCCCCGTGGATCGCCTTTTCAATTTTAGAAAAAACAAAAGAAAATGATGGAAATGTCAAAAAATTAAATAAAATAAGTTTCCCATGTGATATGTGGTCTAGTTGTTGGGAAAATTTAGAAATATGAATTTCGACTTTATTTGTAAAATCTCTCTGGAATTTCTTAAAATGGACATAACTTTTGCATACGAACTCGGATGAAAAAGTTTTTTATATGAAAAATCATCTACTCGGCGGGCATGTTCACCCTCGCGGTGGGCGACCTCCTCAGCTTCCTGGCCCTCCTCCTGGGAGGTGAGGAGGAGTAGCTGCTGATCGGCCAGTCGCAAGCTCCGTATATCTCCATGGATCAGCTCATGAGGTACTCACGTACGTGACCGCTGATGAGTAGTTGTGAGGACTGAGGTACTAATTTGCTGGGGTCTAACCCTAGCTAGCTCGAACTAGTTTTCAGAGACGGAGGTAGACGAAGCAAGGAACGGAGATAGATTGTTTTTCTGGCAACAAACCACGGCGCCGAACGCCCTTTTTCTCTGTTATATATATAGCTGGCCAAACCAGATCGTATCTGGACTCCTAACCATCTACGCATAACAACCTGGACTAACAAACCAAATCACGGCCGGCTTTGTAGCACACGGGACGCAGCGCCCAAGCTTCCTTTCGTACGCACGCACGTACGAGCGCCCAGGGACTCTGCTCGCCTACGCCGTCCTCTACTACGCGTTCTGACGCGTCACTAGTAGAAAAAGAGGCTTCCATACGCCCCCATTAGTCCCCAAAATAATCGAACCGCGACCAAAGGGGTCTTTAGTCGCGGTTCGGGAGGAGACCCGCGACCAACTATCTGGGCCCAGCGCGCGCTGGCGGACGGGAGGGGCTTTAGTCCCGGTTGGCCAACCGGGACTAAAGGTCCTCAGGCCGGCCCGAAGGCCTTTAGTCGCGGTTGGCCAGGCCAACCGGGACTAAAGGTTAGACCTTTAGTCCCGGTTGGTCTGGCCAACCGCGACTAATGGCCCGAACCTTTAGTCGCGGTTGGCCAGACCAACCGGGACTAAAGCTTAGACCTTTAGTCCCGGTTGGTCTGGCCAACCGCGACTAAAGGGATTTGAGGCCTCATTTTCAAACTCTACCCCCCCCCCCCCCCCCCCGTGGATCGCCTTTTCAGTTTTAGAAAAAACAAAAGAAAATGATGGAAATGTCAAAAAAAATAAAATAAAATAAGTTTCCCATGTGATATGTGGTCTAGTTGTTGGGAAAATTTAGAAATATGAATTTCGACTTTATTTGCAAAATCTCTCTGGAATTTCTTAAAATGGACATAACTTTTGCATACGAACTCGGATGAAAAGTTTTTTATATGAAAAATCATCTACTCGAAAAGTTACATCCGAATTTAACCGGGGGACCCCCGTTAAACATTTTCAAAATCCTCAAAAACCTAACAGAAAAAAAGATACGGGGCTTTTAAGATCTGGAGAGGCAAAAAAATTCAAAAAATTTCAAATTATGGTCAAACTGTGGTCAAACAATGGTCAAACTAATTATTCTAGAATATTAGTGTTATTAAATAATTATTTCAGTTTTTTTTAAATTTTGGTCAAATCTGGTCAAACTGTGGTCAAACAATGGTCAAACTAATTATTCCAGAAATATTAGTGTTACTAAATAATTATTGTTTTTTAAAACAATAGTTTCAAACTCAAACAGTGAAATGTGTCACTTCATGCTCAAGCTAAATTCCTGAGGGTTAATAGAATTGACATCCTACTATTGTCAGGAAAACAACAAGTGCAGACTTGGAAACGAGGGAGAATAGAACCCGGAAGTTAAGCGTGCTCAGGCTGGAGTAGTGAGAGGATGGGTGACCGTCCGGGAAGTTAGATGATTTGGAATGATGAGGGGTGATTAGAGATTAGAGATTAAATTAAGCAGTGATGAGGGGTGGTGATTAGAGATTAGAGGTTAAAATAATTCAGAAATTTGAAAATAAAAAAAATTCCCAAAAAAATCTGCGGAGGAGGCCTTTAGTCCCGGTTGGCCACGAGAACCGGGACTAAAGCCTTTAGTCGCGGTTCGTAAGAGGCGCGACTAAAGGGGGGGGGTCTTTAGTCGCGCATATTTAGTCCCGGTTGCACAGCCGGGACTAAAGGCCTTTGCGAACCGGGACTAAAGGCCTTTTTTCTACCAGTGCGTCCAGCCGCGACTGCTGCTAACTGACTACGACTCGATCATGAGCACAGACTCGACACGCACCCAACGCACGCACACACGCATGCTCGCCACGGCTTCAGGCATGACCAGCATGCACGCACACACTGGTCACCACCACCGCCGTGTCTTATTCCTAACATAATTAATATTGTAGTATTGGACCTTAATTTGATGCCTAATTAGCCTGTTATTTGTGTAATGCTGAACTATCCTGAATTGTGCTCGTCTGATCGAAATATGGTATTAATTGAGAGTAGTATTGACGAACAAGCTATATATGGGGTCTTAATTTGATGTAGTATTGGACATTTTCCCTGTATGCATGCCTAGCTTCAGTATAATCGATGTTGGTGAAATCGTTACCGCAGTTTATATGTATGCATGTATGCAACCATTCATGTTGTATTTGCTGTTGAGCATTTCATTATGGCCACCATTCATGCCTAGCTTGGTGTATCGATGTCCATCGGGGGATGAGTTGAGGTCCTCCTTAATTTTGTTGTCTCGTTCATTCGGAAGCCAAAATCGCCATCATCTGCTTATGGTCAACGGACCCACGCGCTGGGCACTTGTATGAGCGCTCGAGCAAGCTGCTCCCATGCCCTGTTTTTGTAGGGAAAGACCTTCGTATGGCTAGCTTTATCAACTTCAAATTATAGTTACATCATCCACTAAAAAAATCTGACTATGGGGCTATTCTATTGCATCCCAATTTCCGGGCTAGGAGCTGCAAGCATTCTCGGAGAGCTGCAACCTCTGCTGAGTCGACATGAGCAACCTGCTCGAGTCTTGCCATCGATGCACCTAACAAATCACCTCTATGATCTCTAACAATAGCTCCACAACCACCTGAAAAAAGTGCATCCCAAAAAGCTGCATCGACATTCAGAATTTGGTGATCAGGGCCGGGGGTGGCTTCTTCCACTTGTTCAGATGTGGGATGGGCTTCATGTTTAGCAGCTCTCATTCTTATTCTCCACCGATGACCGTTGAACACCAACGCTTCAGTTGGTTGCCTTGGTTGATGTTGGTTAGCCGACTTGTTTGACACAACTATTGCGTATCTAATTCTGAACTGCATTTCATATTCAGTAACTGATCGATGAGCATACAGAAAGGTACTGTGATTAAACTGATGCTCTGCGTTTGTGGGCCTTCGGCCACTGATAAGTTGCCACATCTGCCGTTGGCTTCATCTGGACCGTTCAAAAGACCAAAAAAACTGAACAGAGGCAGTAAAGGTCCGTGTGCCAGGCGTGGATAGCTACAAATGTTCAAGTAGAAGTGCGGAGAGCTTAGTTGACTTAAGAGTAAATTTTCAGATAACAAAACCTGTTCTGTTCGTTCCGGAATGTCTCGGGGGACTTTCACAATGTTGATGCATGTACAGTTTGTCATTCCAGGTTACCAGTCCTCCCTAGCTAGTTCAGTCAGATGAACTAAAATTTCGGCAGTGATGTAGCTTTTGAAATTTTAGTTCAACTGGTTGAACTAAAAAAAGGGTCAGATGGAATTTGCAGACCCCCCACAGTTTGCCACTACTTACCATGAAAGCGTGTCAATGGATCTTCATACCGACTTTCAGAAACTAATTAACTGGAAACACATCTTCATGTCGACAGCCTACTTATAGCCTTGTACTTCAGAACACATCTCTTGCCTTCTTGCAGTGTCCTCTCTTGCCTTCTTGCAGTGTCCTGCAGATCGACTGCCTTGTATGTACTCCTTCTGAAGGAACTTCCTACCAAATCAAGGTCCAATTGCACAAGTGTTGTATGCAACAACATATTTTCATTACCAAGGCACAAAAACAATGTACGATAAGGTAAAACAAAATAGGCATTCGAGTTCGATGCACGCCAGGAAAACCCACTAGTTGTACTACCACTTGTAATAATAATACGACCTATGGGACGAAAAACCTGGCGCGACATCGATCGTTCAACCTAAGTTCAGAAAATACAGAGCATGCAGTGATCTATGTTACAGTATTTTACATCCCAGGGAGTAGCAACAAACGAGAGGAGACACGTCTCAGCAGCGCTAGAACTGACACTGTCGTCACGTTGAAGGCGGCAGACGCTGAGATGGCCCTGCCTCGTCTTCCGATGTCTGGTTTTGCCTCCGAGCTAGCATTCGTCCTATGCTCACTATAGCTAGAGGTAGACCATTGCACCTTGCCAATATGTCCTTTGAGACATTCAGCAGGTCGGCCGGACATTTCCCTGACTCAAACACTGTCTTGAAGAATAGCTTCTCTGAGTCACCCTCCTGTAACCGCTTCATTTCATAGACAGGATCATTGGGAGAGGTGCAGCAATTCTTGGCTACCTCATGACTGCGTGTAGTAATTATTATGCTGCCCTTATTATTATCACGAGGAATAGCTACATTTAGCTGATCCCATGCAGCTGCTCGCCAGACGTCATCCAGAACGATCAAGTACCTAAAAAAATGACACACGTTCTTATGAGTAGGCTAGTAACAAAAATCGAACAGGGACAGGTAATCCATGTTAGGGCATGCAAGTGGGAGTTGTGTACTGGCTTGTTACTTGTGACTTGATTTCATGCAGTCATGCCTATAGTAATAAATTTGGTCCAAAACTGAGGTTGTAATCACCATAACATACCTATCAATCCATCATACATTACAAATTCTCGATAAAGAAAATCATCTAACTCTAATTCAATAAACTTCTGTTATTGTTAAACCTTAACCATAAAGATCTTCATCATCTTTTTTTTAAAGCAATAAGATCTTCACCATCTAGCAAAAGTGAAAGCACAAAAAAGAAAGTTATCTGCCCTTATAGGAGCAATGCTACATCTTTGGGGAATTTCTAACGGATCCAATCTACGGGGTGACGTGGAGGCCCACAGTGAAATAATGGGGGGGGGGGGGGGGGGGGGGGGGGGGGAGGGGATCAGGGAGGGGTTAATATGAAATCATAGAGAACATTAGTCCGTGTACCACGTCCGTAACTTAGTTTCCGCTAGTCTAACATTCCAGGGGAGAGAGACAGGAAATGGGGTCCTTTTCTCGTTCACTTGACAGTAGGGCTGGCAGAAAACATCTCGGAGGTGCAAATATGTAAATAATGCTAATGAGCTTCAACTTCTGCGAACAGAAATGAATTTATAGGTTCTCATAATCGGCAATGCAGATAGGTAGAAAATTGTAAATCTCCCCCTTTATACATAAACTTGGCCAAATTTGAAGAAGTATCACTTGAAGAAAAAACTACAAGAGCAACTAGCAGATTTCCCACACCCTCTCCCTTTAAAGAAGTGCCAATGTAGAGGCCGAGAGTCCAAAAATGCTGTCCAAAAACAACCATTGTGACGCCACTAAAGTTTCAACTCTGAAGTGCTTCTCTTAAATTCCCTAATTGGTATTTTGATAATTTGACACACCCATTGAGGGACTAATGTTTATATTGAGTTTATTTCAGATTTAGTCCCTTGGCTATAACTCGAACATCAATGGTCACCTGTTGCCAATCTCAAGCTTTTAGAATGTACTTAAAATGTTTTTGGTGAATCCAAGATTCAAACTGAGTGCAGGACAACCGTACTATGAAGAGGGCCACAAGCAAAGATACTTTGGTATGGAACTTCATGAAATATCCTAAACCCAAAATCCACAAAAAAATCACTCTACCAACCTCATTCTTCAGTATCTCTAAACCCCGGTACATTCAAAGATTTTTCCTCAAGTACTAACAAGCACTTAGGGTGGTTGTCTTCGTAGAGTTCAAACCCAGCTTCTCATTGCGGACGGCCGCACATTTTTGTTCAGGTGCTACCGAGCCTATCTGTTTGAGACATCCCTTTGTTAGCTCTGGTACCTCCAAGCAAAACATTTTACCCGGCAGTTCCAAGCCCTTCTCAGTTTGCTCCTTTATTTGATCCTGATATAGGTCCTGATACCAACGTGGTTTTCCGTCCGGTACTTTTGAGCTGTGACTTAGGCCTTTTCCGCACATTTCCCATTTGAGAGTTGCTCTGTCTACTACGGCACTTCCAAACAATTGAATTTACCATTACTTCCGAGCCAGTTCAAATCTCGCAGAAAGGAATAACAGTTGCTGTTCGGAACCACCACTCTAGTTTTACCCTTTCTTGGCTGCAAGAACTCAGCATTCCTTTCATCCACCCCATCCATTTGCGAGCCACGCAAGTCATTCCAATCTCCACCTTAACAAGGAAGAGAGATCCAAGACAAAGAAAGAAGAACCATGAACACTAAAAGATTCTTGAAGGCCAAGAACTCCTCCCTTTCATGAACCCCCACACCTCAAGTTCATCTCTTTCACCACAACTCTATCTTTACGAGAGAATGATCCTATGCATTCTTGAGAGATGTTTAGATTGGAGATCATTTGAGGAGTTTCTATCAAGTGAACGGCAATGGGTAGGGTATAGGTGGGTACAACCACCTTCTGTCGAAACCCATAACCACAGACTTTCTATACCCATCCACTTCAATACCCATGCACGTAAATCGACACCCATGCCCATACCCTTCGGGTATCCTATACCCGATGGGTATCCAATGGTTACAATATGTAGCATTTACATTTTGAAAAAGTAGAGAAATGAGTCTAAAATTCAAATGATATGATGGGCGAGCAGTCTAGCACCTAGTCGGCCTCCTCCCATGGGTGGCCTATTGGAGGCAGCAAGGGAGTACAAGTAGCAGTTGGTGGAAGCCCAATGCAATGGGAAGCGGCGGCAGGAACTGGGCTCGCTAGATCGAGAGCTGGACAAGAGTCCGATGGCTATGAGTCGAGTTTCATCATTTCAAGGAGTCGCATAGGACGATGGAGGAGTGGCGAGCTGATGGGCGTGGGCCTATGAGTTATTGCTGAGTTAGCGAATAAGAGATTTAGGGTTGGGCCATAGGAGTTGGATGTTGACTCCACAAGTCACAGGAGTTATTTGCATTTAATAATTTTTCTAGGTATCCATTGGGTTACCCATGGGGGCAATTTCATACCCATGCCCTATCCATATTTTTGCGGGTATGGATACCCATTACCCATGGATATAAAATCTTGTCAAGTCTCATGCCCACTGTTTTCGGGTAGGGTACCCACGGGTACCCATACCCATGGGCAAAACGGCCATCCCTAAGTGACTTTGCTTTGTTTGTTAGCTTTGGAGGGTGTGCGCCCCCTAGATGGTTAGGATTCACTTGAGAGCCTTCGCCTACTACGTGTGGCGAACTTAAGATTTTGTGAAGCCAAGAAGATCACCTACTTCGCGAAGATCTACCCCTTACCGAGGCTTCTTTGTGCAAGCCATGTTGGAATAGGTTGATTGCACTTGGTGGGTGACACAACTGAGATCCTTGTGATCTTACAATCATTTGGTTCAAGCCTCCATAAACATGGAGTAGGATCGCGCCAACTACCAAAACCACAGGAAAAACATCATCAAGATCCAATTTTGCACAATGGTGAATCTGACTTTGCACAATGGTGCGGGAACCTCCAAATAATTTGGAGTGCGCTCCAAAACTGAGTTGGAGGCCCAAGATTTCGGTAATCTGCTAGAGTTGCTTTAGGGTGTGTACAATGCTGCTATCTTAGCAACGTCGCCTAAGATAACTGGTGGCGGGGAAGAGAGAAATGAAAAAAAAAACACTTGACGTATGTTAACTAAGAGATGATCTCTTAGCAAGAACGATAAAACATTTGCCTCCCTTATACGAGATGCCTTCTCTTATTAACATGTTTTTCAAGTTTTAATTTTATTCACTCCATAAGGATCTCGTAACATTAAATGCTAGAAATAAGGTATTGTATAACATATTTATTGCATTCTCTCAATGGCGTGGATACGTAAAAAGATAGTCTTATCAACCACTATATACATGCCTAACATTTTTATATTCTCTCTGTTTCTTTTTACTCCACATATTAGGATTGTCTTAAATAAAACTTTGTAAAGTTTGACCCAAATTATATTTTAAAATATCAATATCTGCAGTAGCAAATGAATACAATATGAAAATATATTCCATGATGGATCTAAATGATATTGACTTAGTATTGTGAATGTTGGTATCTCTTTCTATAAACTTGGTACAAACCTAATATGCAGAGTAAAAAGAGATGGAGGGAGTATTTTTTTTAAACAGAGGGAGTATGGCATAAGAGGAAACAAATTAAAAAAGATAATAGTAACAAAAAGTGCTTCATTGATGTATGAGCAATCAGCAACTCAAGACTCAATGGTCAATAATGCAGTAGTGTATCATTACATACCTCTTGCCATCCAACTGTTTTTTAATATTGTCAGATAACTGTCTTTTGTTCCAGTCTTTAATGTTCTTGAGGGGATCATCATTTTTATCTTTTTCAGCTGAGGCCGAAAGCTGCTTGAGCATGGACTCAAGAAGAGAACGGACGTCGTATGTCTGGGACACCGGAACAAAAGCGCGGCACTGGATGCCGCCCAACTTTGGAGTGTTGTAGACAGTCGTCGCGAGGGTGGTCTTGCCAAGGCCACCGAACCCCACTATGGACAGCACTCGGTGACCTGCCGCCGCCTGGCGTTGCTCATTGTTGAGCAGCTCGACCACGGCATCAGTCATGTTGCCCATCCCGACTAGTCCGGACCCGTCACCACGGATTGCAGGCAGCCAGCGCTCCAGGTTGTCGGGGTGGCTGTACGGAGAATCAAGCCCTTTCCTCGACCGTCCAGCCTCGTGTAGAGTGTATGTGTACCTTTGCTTCCGGTCGCTCACTTTCTGGGCACGAGATTTGAGGCCCTGGATATCGGTCGCCACCTTGTGCCGCACGCTTAATGTCCGCACCATGTTGAACATCCTGTTCAGATATTCCAGGAGTCCTTGACGGTCTCCATGGTGCTTGCTGAGGTGATGGCAGAACCTGTCCATACAGTCCTCCACATCGAACGCGACCTCCCTCACTTGTTTCATCCAAGTCCTAGTCTGCACGTATATGAATGAGCACATCAGTTCATCATGCCAGGATTTGTCTCATCGCATTATAAGAGGCATGTTTTCCTTGCTATCAAAAAGTTGCAATTAAAAAGTCCATCTACTAGCATTTGCATTACTTGTTCATTGTGATCATCACTATCCGCGAGGTCGCGGAGGCACGCCGTCATGCTCTCAAGCTCATCTTTGAGCTCCTGGATCTCCCCACGAACGCCGCCGAGAAGCACATATTTGGTGGCAAGGACGTTGCCGAGCTTCCCCAACAGGATCTGCACGGCGCCCTGGGAGGCGCTCACCACGGCCTCCATCACCTTGCCCGTCCTGCCATGTTAACTTCCGTTGGCATCGCTTAGTACAAAAACACTAAACCACACCAGCCACAACCATAACTTGATTTCTTGTAAGTTTGTACGGCATTACCCTTGGTTTGAGCGGTCTGGACCTGTTCCATGTATTCGGCGTTTACATCTTTCAAAAGTCAACTCTGTTTACCAAGGACGAGCAGGTGAATTGGTTATGGCACACCCACTCGAAGGCCACCAGCTCCTGGATGCCCACAGCCGACTAGCCCATCGCTAAGAGAGGTGAAAATTAGAGTTCTTACCATCAGTGAACCATGCTATTGGACTCTGAGACAACCAAACTAGCTCAAAAGATTTACCTGCTACGATGCGAGATAAATAAGAACTGTAGTTGGCTCGGTCGATCTGCGGGACAGGAGAGCGGCGCACCAAAGATCGTGATCCCCCGGCCAACAACGCACCCAAGATTTCCGCAACAAAACGCAAGCTGGCTCGATCTTAAGTCTGGAACAACAACAATAGATCAAGAACTCACTCAGACCATAAAAGCACGAACTTCCAATTCAAAAGCTTAACCCAAGGGAGAGACGAGAAAAGGCCAAACCTTGACAGAAATCGACAACCACTTCTTGTTCAGCCGCGATGAAGAATGGAGTCGCCGGAGATAGCACACCAAGAAAAGGGAACAAGACTAGCTGGTCCAGATGGACAGAGGACAACCAAGTAAGGCTGAGCAGTGTGGTTAGGAGGACTAGGGGTGAGGCAAGTTGTGTCTATTTTATGGTTGATGAGTTGGCTACATTTTTAACAGAGAAAGCAACACCTACCGGTAGCACTGCACTAGTAGTATATAATATAATGCTGCACTGAAGGATTGGTCATTTGTTCTCTTGTAAGGTAGCTGGCCTCAAAATTGTTTCTTCACAGTAGGTGCTCACTTATTTTTCATGGATGGTGCGTCCTTCCATATCTGTCGCGTTTTATGGGTGGTTAGTGACTTAAAATAACACTCTCTTGGGTTGATCTGCAGATGCTGAACCAATCAGCAGAGATAAACTAATCACCCAGTTCAGCACTGATGATTGTTTCTTATAGGAGTGAGATGTTAAGCTGAAAATGGAGATACCGATAGTTGAACAGTCTGTTGGTAAATAAGATTTACCTGCTGTGATGCCAGGTGAATAAGAACTGTAGTTGGCGCGGTCGATCTGCAGGTAAATAAGACTTCCACAATCAAATGCAAGCTGGCTGGATCTCAAGTCTGGAACAACAATAATAGATTAAGAACTCAGTCAGACCAATGGCTGTGATGCACATACAGCAATGCAGACTGCATATTGGCTTAAAAGTAAATTCCAGATAACCAATCCTAGTATGTTTGTTCCAGAGTGTCTCAGGGATATGTCTACAGTTTGCCACTCCTTACGGCGGAAGCGTGTCGACAGATCTTCATACTGACTGATATCAGCCTATCGATTCATCATAGTCCTGTACCTGAAAACACATCTCTTGCCTTGTTGCTGTCCCCTGCAGTCCACAACTGCTTTGTATGTGCTCCTTCTGAAGAAACTTCCTGCCAAATCAAGGTCAAATTGCACAAGTGGTAGTGCTAAAGCGCCTCCGCTATTCTTCTACCTGTGTCTTGACAATTTTGCTGAAAGCAGTGGGGATCCCCCCAGAACAAATTATCTTACTGCTTGTTTACGCAACAGCACCAGCGCTTAACTAGGTCTTTTAGGTTCACACCACAAGCTAGATTCATTCACCAAAATTCTGCATATAACTGGACTGGAGGAGACCTTTTTGTTTAACTAGGCAACAATCAAATTTCATTACCAAGACAATGTATAAAGTAAAAACAAAATAGGCATTCGAGTTTGATGCACGCCAGGAAAACCCACTAGTTGTACTACCACTTGTAATAATACAACCTATGGGACAAAAAACCTGGCGCAACAATCGACCGTTCAACCTAAGTTCAGGAAATACAGAGGACGCAGTTATACAAATTACAGTATATAAGCCAGAGGACACTTAGAAGGCAGCAGACGCCAAGCTGGCGCTGCCTCGTCATCTTCTTCACGCCGAAGTGCAGGCCTATCCACCTGCTGGTTGGTTGACTGCTGCTCACTGTACCCCACCCCTGCATAATTGACACATAATGGGTAAAATGTTTGGGGTCAGAAGAAGGTTGTTGTTATAAACAAAGTATAGGGCCGGAAGAAGAAAGAACCAAATGCAAACCTGAACTTGCTTGTGCAGCTTCCGTAGAAGGTTGATCGTCCCTGGTGACTTTCGGACGATTTGGATGTATTTTGGCCGCCTCAAACACCTCATTAAATGTAGAATCTATAATGTGACTGAAGAACTCAACTTCTCTTAGGCACAGCAGGTTCTCAATGCCGTTAATGCCTCCACGGGGCACCCTACTGAAAGCCAATGTGAGCCTCTCAAGATTGGGTGAACCCCCATGGAAGCTCAGCTCCTGGAGATATTCCTGATTATCCACAACCAATTGCTTCAGTCGGGGAAAACTGTCCTCTTCAAAACATAAGGCACTCCCAGCATATCCCCTGAAGTATAGCTTGAGAGAAACAAGACTGGGGAGCTTCCCTAGAACCTCAAAGGAATCCTCCGCCAAGTGGTGAGTCTCTCGAAGCGACAGACTGGCCAAGTTGTTGAGCGATGATACCCAGTCAGGCAGCTTAGTTAGCCGTCCCCCCAAATGCAGGCTCTGCAGAAACAGAGGGGGGGCCTTTAGGCGTACTAAAAATTCCAGCTCCTCGCCTTTCTCTGAACCATCCAGGACCATTAGATAACGAAGAGAGTTGCTAAGCACATTCAAAGACTTGGCAAAGGGTTTCCAAAACTTTGCTTCATTCTTGTTGATTACACAAAGTCTGGTTAACTGCCGCAATTTTTCCAGTTCATGCATTGCACAGGAGCTTTTCTGTGTAGAGATGTCTACATGAGAGATTCTCTGGAGGGCAACCATATTCCCTAATCCAAGTGGTACCTTCGCTCCACGTTTCCCCCCAAAACGCTTGACACTTCGTGTCCTTGTGTAATATGCATAACGGCCTACAAGTAGATGCTTCAGATTCTGGAGCCGAGTGATACCTTTGGGAAACTCGACGACAGGAGTTTCCCTTACATCCAGTGTCACCAATTCTTTAAGTTTCCCTACTGCATTAGGTAGTTGGGATATGGTTGTCTTTCTAAGGCTGAGGTATCTCAGCAGAGACAGTTTGCAAATGTCCTTGAGATCCTTATCGCTTAACCATCCACATCCTTCAAGATCTAAAACCCTTAAAAGTGTCAACTCAGCAAATTTGATGGGTACAGGTTTCTCAATCCTGTCCAGAATTGTCAGTGAACGGGTATGGACTATGTTCTTACTGGAAAAGGTTATCTGCTCCTTGGCGACACCAGGATGGATGGAGAGCCTTCGTACCTTGTCATGGCCTGCTGTTGTGTTGTATTGACTGCTCCCTAGGAACGAGATGAAATTTTCCTTGACAGATTTAGCGGTGATAACTTCTAGCATTATGTCGTGGACTTTACAACTCTTAATCTTGCCACTACAGCCAATCTGTTCAGGGCTGACGATGTTTCTACTGACAAACTCATCCAAATAATTCTGAGCAATCTCTTCCAAACTGTGACCATACCTTCCAGAGATTAAGCCTTCGGCTGCCCACCGTCTAATCAGAGAGCCTCTTCTGACCTCAAAATCCTCAGGGAAAGCACACAGGTATAAGAAACATGCTTTCAGATGGTATGGCAGATCATTGTAGCTCAGAGCAAGTATCCGTCTCATTCCCTCTAAAGTGGGGTTTATCTCCAGTTCAGAACCCAGCCTATCACGTACTGTTTGCCACTCTGCCGATGTCTTGTTTTGCCTCCGAGCTAGCATTCGTCCTATGCTCACTATAGCTAGAGGTAGACCGTTGCACCTTGCCAAAATGGCATTGGAGACTTTCAGCAGGTCGTTCGGACATTTCCCTGACTCAAAGACCGTCTTGAAGAATAGCTTCTCTGAATCATCCATCTGTAACCGCTTCATTTCATAGACAGGATCATTGGGAGAGGTGCAGCAATTTTTTGCCACCTCGTGACTGCGTGTAGTAATTAATATGCTGCCCTCTTCACCATTATCATGAGGAAAAGCTACCTTTAGCTGATCCCATGCAGCTGCTTGCCAAACGTCATCCAGAACGATCAGGTACCTAAAAAAAGACCCACATTCTTATGAGTAGACTAGTAACAAGAATCGAGCAGGGACAGGGATTCCATGCTAGGACATGCATGTGGGAGTTGTGTACTGGCTTGTTACTTGATAGTTGATACTCCTACCTAGTTGCCTATAATCTCATCTCGTAATAAATTTGATAATAAATAAATCTGTTCATCCTATTTTTGCTTTATGTGTTCGCTTTACTGTTAAGGTCATAGATCTGTTGGTTCTGTGCCTAGCACACACACGTGGCACCCCTTCAAAAATTCATTTTTTTTCTACTCCCTCCATTCCAATGAATAAGGCTAGCACGCATTTCAAAATTAAACTTTGACCATAAATTGGACCAACCAAATGTGAGTTATATGTGACAAAAGTTATATTGTTGAATTTGTTCGAAACTGCATGCATTATTGGCATAATTCTTGGTCAAAGTTCAATTTTGAACTACGTGTGTGCCTTATTCATTGGAATGGAGGGAGTATATATAATTAACACTAATTATCTAACAAGTTAATGCTATTTCAAAACTACTTGTTACACCACTGCCTCCAGATCTCGTCCTCAAAATGTGGCATGCTCGGTCAAGGCCTTGAGCTCAAGCATGCTCAACGCCACTACCAGCCTTGGCTGAGATGGGTAGGGCTGGTCGGCTGGACACGAGCAAAACCAAGCCAGTATTTGGCTCGCTATTGGCAAGCCAGCTCGGCTTGGCTCAGAAGCACCGGCGAGGCAACTAGAGGAGCTCGGATCAGAGTCGGCATAGGCTTGAGCCAACTCAGGCCAGCTCGCGAGCCTGGGGTGACATGACGCCATGTAGCCTTGGTGGGGCGACGTGGGAAGGAGAGAATAGGAAGATGGCTGAAGGATCCCGGATGCCGACGGCCTTAGTTGGGGAGGAAGCACCGGTGAATCCCCCCCCCCCCCCCCCCCCCCCTCTTCCAAATGTGTAAAAAATTGTACTACCATGCATTCTGGCCTAGTCCAAGACTCCGCACTTTCCCAGCCCGATGCATTGAGGGATGACAGCCTCTCACGGTCTCATTAGTCTCACGCTCGTTCAGTACGATTTAAGTATGATATAATGTGCTTGTCTCCTCTCCCAAATCAACAGAAGCTCTCGTTCTTTGCCGACTCGTTTCCATGGCGTTTAGGCCTCCCTAAATTCCCCTTCTCAGTTGATATTTGATAGCCCGATAAAATCGACGCATTCAGTCAAGAATCCGCTACCAACAACCGCCGCCCGCCGGTTCCCTGCGCCAGCTGCCAATGGCCATGTGCAACAGCCTTCATCCAATCTGCATGCCACCGGCCACCGTTGCTGCCTTTGTTGCCGGTCAGTCGATGAGCTACGTGGTCAACTACTGGAGGAAGGATCAAAGGATTGAAGAAGCAATGTAAAATTCAGTTAAAACAAATTGATTGGTGATGTTCTGATGATGGTGATTCTTCTGGTTTGAAATTATCAAGTCAAGGCTCAAAATAGAATAGAAGATGGATTTATTGCGGATAGCTTGCCGCTACAAGTAGAACGAGAGATTGTAGCAACAATAAGTTATGATAACATAACCATTGATTCCAAAGCTAAGAAATCCTAAAGAGCATACTTGTAGTTACTGGCCATATTAATCGTCTTTTCTTAAGTCTATTGTATTCTACTGTTGTGGCTGTGGAGCTGCATACTGTTGCCAATGCGTGCGGGTTGGAGGCAGGCCGGCAACAGTCGTTGGACAGGCCCAATGCGTGCGTAGCAGTGATTACGAGTCGAGGGACTAGTCGAGACTAGTCGCTAGACTAGTCTATGAGTCGCATTCTGGGTGTCGACTAGAAATCTCGTGTAGACTAGTTCGCTGAGTCGAGGAGTCGAAGGACTAGTCCTAGACTAGTCGTGCACCTTGAGTCGTTCGACTCAATTTTTTTAAGAAAAATTAGGGATTGGGAGCCAGCCACCCTGCCCCTTTCCCACCGTTGCTTCTGCTCTCCATGGATCTGCGCTCCTATGCTCTGGCCCTTTCCCCTGTGCTCCTCTGCTCTGGCCCTTTCCCCTGCGCTCCTCTGCTCTGGCCCTTTCCCTCCATTGCTTCTGCTCTCCCTGGATCTGCCCCCCTACGGTCTCCCTCCCTGTGCTGTCTTCTGGCTACTGGATCCGCTCGTCCCTCAGGTTGCAGCAAGCAAGCATCCTAGCAAAGTAATTTCTCCCTTCTCTTCTTGCCTTCTTTGATTCGATTTTTACCCCCTGCCCTCTTCCTTATTTCGTTTTGTTTGCTTCAGTTTCAAGATCTTTAGGTCTGAACTGCAATGTCTACGCTGGAAATATCTCAAGTAGTGTATTCAGAAGCTGCAGGTCAGGCCAATGAGCAATATGATCCATCGAAGGATCCTGCAAGAAGCCAACGAGGAGCAAGGATCCAACATGGAAATATGCTTATTGGCCTAATCTGCAGGACAAATTGACGCTTGCACTTTTTATAGTATATATTACATATTAATACTATGTTTTAGTAATTGATTACTGCAAGTTGTGAACTACAGTACCATGTCGACTAGTCCAGTTGTAGTCTAGACTAGTCATGATTAGTCTATGAGTCTCAACCTTCGAACGACTCCTCGACTCCTCGACTCGTAAACGTTGGTGCGTAGTAGGCGGTCATCCAAGGAATAGATACATATGGGCTAGTTCGGCGGGACCTCCCGTGTGTAAAGCATAGAATACTGAGCAATCGCGTACCGGAGTACAGCGTAGTGGGCCAGCCCATTCGGTAGGTTTGTATTAATTTGAGAAGAGGAGGCTGGCCGGACCGGTTTAGAGTTATGGAATTTCAAAAAATGTTATGTAATTTAAAAATGGTTCAAGAATTTTAAAATTTTCCAAATTTGAAAAAAAATCATGAGTTTAGAAAATGTTCCCCAAATTTCAATAAAATACAAATTTAATATATATATATATAGAGAGAGAAAAAAGTTCCTGAATTTAAAAATGTTCACAAATTAAAAAAATGTACCCGGATTTCAAAAAATGTTCAAGAATATTTTTTAAATTGAAAACCAGAAAATGGAATAGCCAAAGAAATAAACAGATAAAACGCAGAAAAAGGAAGAAAAACACGGTCCAGGGTTCTAAAGAACCTGCCCTACACCTGTGGGGAGGACAAAGAAAAAAGCCTCAATGGGCCGGCCCATATAGCCATGTGAGCATGCAAGGGGGTGCGCCTCCTGCCGGCTTACGGAAGGAATAGGACAGCCTTAGTTCGGTTGTCGTTCTTATTCCCCTCCCCCTCTGTCTGTCGTTTTAGATGGGTTAGATCTTAGATGGGTTAGATCAGGCCACAAACTGCTGGGCAGGATCAAGCCCAGGCTAGGCATGAAGCACAAACAAGCGTACCATGCCAACTCGGCTCGGCCTATTTTCTTCTTGGGGCCGAGCTACAGAGAGCTCCAAGCCGAGCCTAAAAGCTCCCTCGGCCCCTTCGTTGAAATGGAGGAACAAGATGATGAAGAGAGAGAGAGAGAGAGATGGGAAATATGGTCGCTTTCTCATTCACTTAACACTAGAGCTGGCAGAAAACAAAACGGAGGTGCAAATATGAAATATGTAAATAATGCTAATGGAGCTTCAACTTTTGCGAACTGAAATAAAGCAAGTAGATTCTTGTAATTGCCACTGCGGACAGGTGGAAAATTGTAATCTCCACATTTTATATAAACTTGGTCAGACTGAAAGAAGTTTCGCTTGAAGACAAAACTATAACATTGGATTTTTCAAACAGAGGGGGTATGGCATAAGAGGAAACTAATTAAACGAGAGAATAGTAATAAAAGTGCTTAATTATGTACCTCTTACGCTTCAAACATTGTTTGATCTTGTCAACCAAGTCGCTTATGGTCCATTTTTTAATGTTCCGGAGGGGATCGTCATCTTTATCACTGTCGGCCAAAGTCGAAAGCTGCTTCAGCACGGACTCGAGAAGAGAACGGAAATCATATGTTTGGGACACCGGAATGAAAGCGCGGCACTGGATGCCACCCAACTTTGGAGTGCTGTAGATGGTCGTGGCAAGGGTGGTCTTGCCGAGGCCACCGAAACCCACTATGGACAGCACTCGGGGACCTGCCGCCGCCTGGCGTTTCTCACTGAGCAGCCTCACCACGGCATGAGTCATGTTGTCCATCCCGACTAGCCCAGACCCGTCACCATGGATTGCTGGCAGCCAGCGGTCCAGATTGTCATGGTGGCTGTACGAAGAAGAATCAAGCGCTTTGCTTGACCGTCCTGCCGACTCGCCTAGATCATACCTGCGCCTCCTTTCGCTCACTTTCTGGGCACGAGATTTGAGGCCCTGGATATCGGTGGCCACTGTGTGCCGCACCCTCAATGTCCGCACCATGTTGAACATCCTATGGAGGTATTCGAGGAGTCCTTTACGGTTTCCATGGTGCTCGCTGAGGTGATGGCAGAACCTGTCCATACAGTCCTCCACATCGAACGCGACTTCCCTCACTTGTTTCATCCAAGTCCTAGTCTGCACGTATATGAATGAGCACATCAGTTAATCATGCCAGGGTTTTGTCTCATCTCATTACAAGAGGCATGATTTCCTTGCTATCAAAAGGTTCAGTTCAAAAGGATCCATCTACTAGCATTTGCATTACTTGTTCGTTGTGATCATCGCCATCTGCGAGCTCGAGGAGGCAGGCGGTCATGCTCTCGAGCTCGTCCTTGAGCTCCTGGATCTCCCCGCGAACACCACTGAGAAGCGCGTATTTGGTGGCAAGGACGTTGCCGAGCTTCCCCAATAGTATCTGCACGGCGCCATGGGAGGCGCTCACCACGGTCTCCATCACAGTCGCTCGATCTGCCATGTTAATTTTCGTTGGCATCTCTTAGTACGAAAACACTTAAGCACATCAGCCACAACTTGATTTCGTGTAAGTATGCAAGACATTACCTTTGGTTTGTGCCACACACGTTCAGACTTGAAACGTCTGGATCTGGTCCATCTTTGGTAGCGTCTACATCTTTCTAAAGTCAACTCTGTTTAGCAAGGCACACCCACTCAACAGACCACCAGTTCCTGGATGCCCACAAGCCGACTAGCCCATCGCTAAGAGAGGCGAAAATTAAAGCTTTTTAATAACCATCCGTGAACAAGCTATTGAGACATTAAAACTAGCTCAAAAGATTTACCTGCTGCGATGTGAGGTAAATAAGAACTGTAGTTGGCTCGACCAATCTGCAGGACAGGAGAGCGACGCACCACGGATCGAGATCCCCCGGCCAACAATGCACCCAAGATTTCAGCAACCAAATGCAAGCTATCTCGATCTCAACCCTGGACCAACAACAATAGACCAAGAACTCACTCAGACCAGAAAAAGCATAATATTCAATTCAAAAGCTCAACCCAAGGGAGAGAAAAAAGAACAAACCTTCACAGAAATCAACAACCACCTCTTGTTCAACCGCATTGAAGAACGGAGTCGCCAGAGCCCAGAGATACCACACCAAGAAAGGAGATCAGAGATTAGCTGGTCCAGATGGGCAGGGGGCAACCAAGTAAGGATGAGGAGCGTGGTTAGGAGGCAAGTTGTGTTTGTTGATTGGTTGAATTGGTTACATTTAGTAAACAATATGACGCTACACTGAAGCATTAGTCATTTGTTTTCTTATTATTAGGTCTTGGTCTCTAATTAAATTGTTTCCTCGGAGTAGGTGCCCACTTATGGTGCGTCCTTCATACTTATTTGACCTCTTATGGGTGGTTGGTTACCTAAAATAACACTCTCTTGGGTTGACCTGCAGGTGTTGAACCAATCAGCAGAAGATCAATTAATCACCCAGTTCAGCATTGATGATTGTTTCCTACAGGAGTGGGATTGGATGTTAAGGGAATAAGTGAGACAGCGATAGTTGAACAACATCAGGCAGACGCGTACGCGTGGTCGTGTAAGGATAATTACAGTGATAATTACAGCAGCAGCAGATTAGTACGTCTTCATCCTTGTGTTGTTTCATGTCGAAGTAGCTAGCATCTGAACAATCTGGGAGGCAGCTCTTGTTCAGTTGAACCCACGTTTTCTGCCTCTCAGACTGTTTTGAACCCTGCATATCAATGCCAGGCTGCTTTGAACCCTATCTCAGGCTAGCTACTCCACATGAAACAACAAAAGGAACAACAAAAGCATCCTTGGCATTGTGGAGGGGATTATGTTTCTCCTTTTTGCTTCGAGAGATGTTAATGTATACATAAAGAGAAGAATTTGCTGGAGAACTGGAGACTAGTGGCGCTCATAGTTGGTAGCCAGGAGCATGATATCAGAAACTCAAATGTGTGGTAACAATCTGTTGACCATGTGTTTTATAACTGCATAACAATCCAGTGTACAAATATGTACTTTGTTAACTGGCCAACACATTACACCAAACTTGAATTTGTTTGCCACAACACAGGTAGATCACAGAGCAAAGGTTGGGCTCCAGCGCACCACAGTACTTCTAACAAGGAACCAAATGCATGCCAGCCAAAGTGTAACTTGAGTTTCCAAAACTAACAAAAGGCAACTCAATTGCAGTCACGAGTCATTTCAGTGCATGCTTCTTATCTGATTTTTAGAACATTTTATTCCACATTTCGTGTTAGACAGAAAATTCATCAACAAAATAGGAGTGAAGGCAACTAAGAGAATCCAGCATTATGAAAACCTTCGAGCCTGAAAAGTTCAATTGACACCGACAGTCCCGCAATGCTCGCAGCACTCAGCCATGGTAATCATATGGTTCATACATTCAGCAGTACCTGCAGATAAGAACAGCAGATTTAAATTTTCATACATATTGCACAATACTTTATTTGTTCTATGGAATAGTGGAACCCGGCATTTGGGATGTGCCGTGGATAAGAAAACTAAGCACACCAACACACAAGGATTCAGTTTCATTCAAGGCAGAGCAGAGCACGGCAGAAAGTAGACCACATTTGCATCTACGTCTAAAATCGATAACTCGACTTGCTGAATAAAATGGACAGTTGTAAATCCAGAAATGTGCAGTTGCAATTAAACAGCAAGGGTTACTAGGATCACAGCAAAACAATGTGATCAAATGTCATGCATTGCATCATAATGGAATGTGATTGATGTGTAATGCAACATTCTAGGTAAAAACTACAGTATATAGGCAACAGGGCCATCAGTTTCTCCACAATTTCACTACAGCAAGTCATCCATGTGCCGGCTCAAGCTAATCTGAGCTTACAATTCCACGAGAGAGATCTCATCTCACCTCGAAATGCAGGGGCCGATCAGTCCATGACGACCTTGGCGCCGAGGGCCTTCATCCGCTCGACGATCTTCTCGGCCTCCTCCTTGGACAACCCTCCCTTGATCACGGCGGGGGCCTTCTCCACCAGCTCCTTGGCCTCCTTGAGCCCGAGGTCGGTGAACGTCCGGATCTCCTTGATCACCTTGATCTTGCTCGCCGCGTCGAACGAGTCCAGCCGCAGCTCGAAGACCGTCTTCTCGGCCGCGGCCGCCGGCTTGTCGCCGGCCGCGCCGGCGGCCGCCGCGCCGCCGCCGCCGAGGCCCGCGGCGGAGTTGAGGATGGCGATGGGCGGCGCGGAGGGGATGTCGAGGCGGCGGAGCAGGAGGGCGGAGAGCTCGGCGGCCTCGGCGAGGGTGAGGGCGGAGACGTCGTCGACGAGGCGCCAGACGCGGTCGGAGGGCGGCGGGCGGGACGGCGGCGCGGTCGGGTCGAAGGTGGAGGGGTCGTAGTCGGTGGGCAGCTTGCGCACGTCGATGAGCTCCTCGGCGGCCGCCGTGGAGAAGGCCGCGGGGAGGCGGCCGCGGTGGTGGCGGAGGAGGCGCTGGCCGGAGCGGAGGAGGGAGGAGGCCATGGTGGGGAGGGAGGTTAGGGTTCTGGGGCCAGAGGGAGCGATGCTCTGTGGGAATTGGGTTTTGGAAATGAAACCATGGCCTGCGACTTTGGATCTGGACTTAGGCCCATATAGTAAACCCAGGCCCAATGAGCCCATTATGTTTATGCATCTCACAAAAATATATTGAAAATCAACTCAAACAAATATTGAAAAATATCACTCAAAAAAAGAAAAATATTGAAAAATAATTCAAATCAACTCAAAAAACACAAGAGTTTGACAACAGGGGTGAAAACCAATGGTGAAAACACAAGACAGATTATAAATTGTCTTACAAATTAAGTAAAACGAATTTTACACACCAGATGAGGACGCATTTTAGTAGCCATGCCTATAAGCTGAATAGTGTTTTCATCGCAGGTCATCCAACAACATGAACGCAGGAAATGAAGCAACATAAATGGTTTGGATCGCCGGGGAACCTACGACATCAGTAAATGAATTCAAGTGTTTTGTTTACACTGTGATATCTGATACACCAGCCATCAGATTGGCATACACATTGTTGCAGTTCATCACACTAGACAGTAGCCGTAACTATAACAAACAAAAATGGATAAAGAGGAGACTCCATTGTTCCATCATGTTAAGGGGAAGTCTTGCATATGCTTGGTTCATCTGACATTAGCTCCTTCCATCAGAAGATCCAACATGTTGCTGTGTTCATCAGACTCTCCTTCCATCAGAACTCAGAAAATGTGGACGATATCGTACGCAAATCTGGGAAGTGTTAAGGATGAACTCAAGCAAGAATATATCAACATAGAAGCAGTTAAAAGAGGATGGGTTCAAATTAAGTAACTGTTGACAAATAAAGAGTAGAACATTAATTAATCAAGGATACGTCCAGAACAGCACGAAGGACTGCAAATCAAAAATTCACAATGTCAGAACATCACACAAAGCAAAAGCTCATTGTAATGAGCAAATATTAGAAGATAAACTTGAAAACGAGAACATAAAGAATACATATGGCAATTGAGTAGAATAAACAGATGTGTTTGGATCATTTTGCAACACCTATCAAAGGATGTGAGTGGCCATCCCTAGTTGGTTAAGGGATAGCCAGTTTTTTTAAGGATACCACATGTTTGTTTTGCGGGATGGAAGGGATAGTGGCAACCAAGATACTAGGAATATTCTGTCAAAAGCTGGTTGAGCGGAGCCGGCAAAAAATGCCGGATGAGGGCAACCAGGCTCAGGTCCTCACCACCCGAAGAGTTATCTCACTTATCTCAGACTCGCTAGCGCACCTCCCTTCAGTCTTTCCCCATTCATTGCCTAATCTTCTCGGTATATTGATTAGTGCAAATACAAACAAAAAATTGGAACTTTGTGTGCGGCCTTGCTGAAATCTGGAATGCTCACTAGTTTGTGTTTTCTGCTCAATGTGTATGAGCTCGTTTTGAGCTTTAAGAATGGTGACTGCATCTCTGCCACTACAGGATCTACTTCATAGGTTCCCTAAGCTTCAGATGGACAAATGTTACCCTTTTTCGGGTTAATTAGTATGATGCCTACTAGGAACTTCCAATTTCATTGTTTTAAGTTAATTCTGTGCATGTCAAAAATAAAGTTGAAATTACACGTATGGGGGTGATCTCGCCCCCTCTTAGCAAAGAGGTCATCGCATCAACCTATCCATTTTTCATCCTTACAGCCAAACAACAACAAATGGCTATCCAATCCATCTAATCTCACCCAACCAAACAGCAAAAAAGTGGCTATCCCTAACCAGGTGCCTGGTGATATCCTTAGCCACCCTATACTTGCCCCCGAACCAAACGCCACCTAACTACAAAATAGATACCTTACTAGATAATAATAATCCTCCCAAGTTTCACTATTATTCATGGTTGTGGCCCTACTTGGCTGGTGATATCCTTAAACACCCTATACTTGCCCCCGAACCAAACGCCACCTAACTACAACATAGATACCTTACTAGATAATAATAATCCTCCCAAGTTTCACTATTATTCATGGTTGTGGCCCTACTGGATTATCTAAAGCTACAACCAGTCTTTGAACATAGTGGCAATTAGAGTTGTATATACTTGTATACTCCTAGTCCCAACTTCAGGTTTTTTGACAGCCGTACCAAATAAGAACTCATCTGGATCCAACTAAATGTTCAATAACTTCCTAAATTAGTTTAGACTAAAACCAAAGACGGGTAATAGTGTTTGTACTTTGTACATGACATATTTCAACAGTATATAAAATAGCATCCAAGGGTCAAAATGTTTATGCAGTTAGGGTGTAAACCACAGAATACTCATGATGGCAACAATACTTACCATAAGGCCGGCCAAAACGCCTTCAACCAAAATCCTGCTCCAACTATCGAAGTACGTGTGGACTGAGAACTTCGACTTTGCCAAGAGCCCAATAGAAGCTACCAACATTATCAGAAAGTAGAAGACGAAGCCCGTCAGACCCGTGAACCCCCAGATACCAGCAACTACTCCACTGATGATCGACAAGAAAGTCCGGCTGTAAAACGAACAAATCATCATGCTCACGACAAACCCTGTTTGGTTAAATAGCAGATAAGCGAAACGTCTAGGGTAATTCCTTCTAGTCGAAAAGGTGTTATCAACAAATTGGAAACAGGAAACTGGATAGCGTATCATTACACAGAAAACAACCAGTGCTTGAAGCCTGTTACTACAGTATTATGTATGACCACCGCCAACCAAACAAGTTAAAATAGTTACTGAACTGAAATTGCATTGTCTAAACAGCTTTCCATACGAGTCTCAAGCATATAGGGAACCAACAAGAGCATCACTTCTATACCCCCTCCACTTGAAAACTAGGTACACCTAGTGGATCTAAAATCTAGGAGGCATGCCCACCAGATCGAATCACTTCGCCCGTTTAGCTTTGCTGTTCAACAATTTTAAGGCTGTCTCAACCTAGCAGGAAAATCAAAGCAAATCCTTTCAAACCAGTCCACCACCCAGCTACCAGAAGTTCCAATTCAATGTGTAAAGTTGTATTAGCACATCATAGTTCCAGGAGAAACCACTAATTCCTAAGTCGTCATCCCCTTGCTCAATCAAAAACGAAAAATAAAGATCCAGTCCCCTCGTCCCTTCCCTCCAATACTTGCAGTGAATCATCCGGCGTCCAACAATTACGCTAATGATCCACGAGATACGCTCAGATCAAACCTGAACAAGCTAAAAAAAATCCTAACCTGAGCACACCCCCAGAGTCCAGATCAGATCGAGTCCACCGTCGAACCCATCGGGGAGAGAGGGGGGGAGCGCGGAAGGGAGGGGGGGAGAGGCGCGTACCTGTAGAGGATGGACCTGACGTTGCTGGTGAGGTTCTCCGCCTGGATGACGGGGACATCGTCGGAGGAGGTGCCGCCGGCCGCCGCCATCGCCGCGAAAGCTCTCTTTTCTCCGGGCGAGATTTGGGGGCGGAGAGTCTGGGGCGGCAGCGATCTGGACGGCTCGACTGTACGGGGACGGGGTTGGGTCGCTTGGCAGTGGACCTGGTCTAGTTTTCTTTTTTTCTGAGGGAGGTCTTAGGGGTTTTTTCGCCTGCTCGTCCTCGGCCTTTTCTCTTTTTCAGGAATCCTACCGTCTACTTTTATTTTAGGGAAATTTTATCGTATACTTGATTTGCAGAGTGATTGAAAAATAAATATGAGCAAAAGGAGTTTGGACTTTATCAAAGTGCGCTTTTTTAGAGCAACCATGTAATTCATTTCACTGATAGAAAATAAAGTTACATAGCCGAACACACGTGGAAACTAAAAGACCGGCCAAAAAAACACAACTATCCTGGAAACTTTACAAATAGACCCCTACAAAATAGAAAAGTGTAGAATTGTCCGTAGGTTCAAGTCTGTCTATTTATATTTTGTGATAAAATTGAGGGGAGAAATCTGTTTAGCTAGAATTGTATAGAACAATTTTCTACTACCTCCACCCCACATTAATTGTCCTATACAGAGGTACATCTACAGTTTGTATCAATGGTTCACTGTTTAAGTTGAATACCCTCAATTGCACACCTATATGATATAAGAAAAGATTTGGATATATCATAAAAGTTCATCAAAAGTACAAAGCACCTTAAACATAACAAAATTTACATTCAGATCTCTATACCACCGGACAACCACTACTACCAGTAGAACGAGCCGTCAACGTGTCGATGCCGTCGTCCCCTCATCGAAGTCGGCTTGATCATGTCGATGACAGATGGGAAGTCTTCATGCATGTTCCAGCAATCCAAGAGTCATATCGCAACTTCCAGCAATCTGGGTAGTACGGCTTCCCGACGTACTAATAAGTCCAAGTCCCATCACCATGATAGGCATCGGTCTCCAGCCGACGAGGACGCTAAAAGGGCATTTCCCGCTGATGACCCACAAGTATAGGGGATCAATCATAGTCCTTTCGATAAGTAAGAGTGTCGAACCCAACGAGGAGCAGAAGAAAATGATAAGTGATTTTTTGCAACGTAATTTCTGCAAGCACTGAAATTGTCGGTAACAAGTAGTTTGATAGCAAGATAATTTGTAGCGAGCAAGTAATAGTAACGGTAAATAAAGTGCAGCAAGGTAGCCCAATCCTTTTTGTAGCAAAGGACAGCCAAAACGGTCTCGTATAATGAAGCGTTCTTGAGGGCACGCGAGAATTTCATCTAGCCACTTTCATCATGTTGGTTTTATTTGCATTCGCTACTTTGATAATTTGATATGTTGGTGGACTGGTGCTTGGGTGATGTTCTTACTTGAACAAACCTAATTAACTCCCTCGCAAGCATCCGCAACTACGAGAAAAGTATTAAGATAAAATCTAACCATAGCATTAAACATATGGATCCAGTAGCGCATAAACTAGGGTTTAAGCTTCTATCACTCTAGCAACCCATCATCTAATAACTACTCCACAATGCATTCCCTTAGGCCCAAATATGTGAAAGAAATATGCCCTAGAGGCAATAATAAAGTTATTATTTATTTCCTTATATCATGATAAATGTTTATTATTCATGCTAGAATTGTATTAACCGGAAACTTAGTATATGTGTGAATACATAGACAAACATAGTGTCACTAGTATGCCTCTACTTGACTAGCTCGTTAATCGAAGATGGTTGAGTTTCCTAGCCATGGACATGAGTTGTCATTTGATTAACGGGATCACATCATTAGGAGAATGATGTGATTGACTTGACCCATTCCGTTAGCTTAGCACTTGATCGTTTAGTATGTTGCTATTGCTTTCTTCATGACTTATACATGTTCCTATGACTATGAGATTATGCAACTCCCATTTACCGGAGGAACACTTTGTGTGCTACCAAACGTCACAACGTAACTGGGTGATTATAAAGGTGCTCTACAGGTGTCTCCGAAGGTACTTGTTGGGTTGGCGTATTTGGAGATTAGGATTTGTCACTCCGATTGTCGGAGAGGTATCTCTGGGCCCACTCGGTAATGCACATCACTTAAGCCTTGCAAGCATTGCAACTAATGAGTTAGTTGCGGGATGATGTATTACGGAACGAGTAAAGAGACTTCCCGGTAACGAGATTGAACTAGGTATTGAGATACCGACGATCGAATCTCGGGCAAGTAACATACCGATGACAAAGGGAACAACGTATATTGTTATGCGGTTCGACCGATAAAGATCTCCGTAGAATATGTAGGAGCCAATATGGGCATCTAGGTTCCGCTATTGGTTATTGACCAGAGAAGTGTCTCGGTCATGTCTACATAGTTCTCGAACCCGTAGGGTCCGCACGCTTAACGTTCTTTGACGATATAGTATTTATGAGTTATGTATGTTGGTAACCGAATGTTGTTCGGAGTTCCAGATAAGATCATGGACATGACGAGGAACTCCGGAATGGTCCGGAGATAAAGTTTGATATATGGGATAATAGTGTTTGGTCTCCGGAAGGGTTCCGGAATTCACCGGAAGGGGTTCCGGATGTTTCCCAAAATGTTTGGGTACGAGAACACTTTATTTGGGCCAAGGGGGAAAGCCCACAAGGTTTTTGGAAAGCGCAAAAGGAAGTTTTGCGGAGTCCAGGGGCCAGACGCCAGGGTCCTTAGCGTCTGGGGCCAGACGCCAGGAACCCTGGCGTCTGGCCCTGGAGTCCGAGAAGGACTCTTGCCTTTCGGGTGAAACCGACTTTGTGGAGGCTTTTACTCCAAGTTTCGACCCCAAGGCTCAACATATAAATAGAGGGGTAGGGCTAGCACCCAAGACAGATCAAGAAACACCAAGCCGTGTGCCGGCTACCCCGTCCCCTCTAGTTTATCCTCCGTCATAGTTTTCGTAGTGCTTAGGCGAAGCCCTACGGAGATTGTTCTTCACCAACACCGTCACCACGCCGTCGTGCTGCCGGGAACTCATCTACTACTTCGCACCTCTTGCTGGATCGAGAAGGCGAGGACGTCATCGAGCTGAACGTGTGCTGAACACGGAGGTGCCGTACGTTCGGTACTTGATTGGGATGGATCGTGAAGGTGTACAACTACATCAACCGCGTTGATAAAGGCTTCCGCTTATGGTCTACGATGGTACGTAGACAACACTCTCCCCTCTCGTTGCTATGCATCACCATGATCTTGCGTGTGCGTAGGAATTTTTTTTGAAATTGCTACGTTCCCCAACAGTGGTATCAGAGTTTTATGCGTAGATGTTATATGCACGAGTAGAACACAAGTGAGTTGTGGGCGATACAAGTCATACTGCTTACCAGCATGTCATATTTTGGTTCGGCGGTATTGTTGGATGAAGCGGCCCGGACCGACATTACGCGTACGCTTACGCGAGACTGGTTCTACCGACGTGCTTTGCACACAGGTGGCTGGCGGGTGTCAGTTTCTCCAACTTTAGTTGAACCGAGTGTGGCTACGCCCGGTCCTTGAGAAGGTTAAAACAACACTAACTTGACGAACTATCGTTGTGGTTTGGATGTGTAGGTAAGAACGGTTCTTGCTCAGCCCGTAGCAGCCACGTAAAACTTGCAACAACAAAGTAGAGGACGTCTAACTTGTTTTTGCAGGGTATGTTGTGATGTGATATGATCAAGGCATTATGCTATATTTTATTGTATGAGATGATCATGTTTTGTAACCGAGTTATCGGCAACTGGCAGGAGCCATATGGTTGTCGCTTTATTGTATGCAATGCAAACGCCCTGTAATGCTTTACTTTATCACTAAGCGGTAGAGATAGTCGTAGAAGCATGGCGAGACGACAACGATGCTACGATGGAGATCAAGGTGTCGCGCCGGTGACGATGGTGTTCATGACGGTGCTTCGGAGATGGAGATCACAAGCACAAGATGATGATGACCATATCATATCACTTATATTGATTGCATGTGATGTTTATCTTTTATGCATCTTATCTTGCTTTGATTGACGGTAGCATGATAAGATGATCTCTCACTAAATTATCAAGGTATAAGTGTTCTCCCTGAGTATGCACCGTTGCAAAAGTTCTTCGTGCTGAGACACCACGTGATGATCGGGTGTGATAGGCTCTACGTTCAAATACAACGGGTGCAAAACAGTTGCACACATGGAATACTCAGGTTAAACTTGACGAGCCTAGCATATAACAGATATGGCCTCGGAACACTGAGACCGAAAGGTCGAGCGTGAATCATATAGTAGATATGATCAACATAGTGATGTTCACCATTGAAACTACTCCATCTCACGTGATGATCGGACATGGTTTAGTTGATTTGGATCATGTGATCACTTAGAGGATTAGAGGGATGTCTATCTAAGTGGGAGTTCTTAAGTAATATGATTAATTGAACTTTAATTTATCATGAACTTAGTCCTGGTAGTATTAGCATATCTATGTTGTAGATCAATAGCTCGCGTTTAGCTCCCCTGTTTTATTTTTGATATGTTCCTAGAGAAAAACTAAGTTGAAAGATGCTAGTAGCAATGATGCGGATTGGATCCGTGATCTGAGGATTATCCTCATTGCTGCACAGAAGAATTATGTCCTTGATGCACCGCTAGGTGACGGACCTATTGCAGGAGCAGATGCAGACGTTATGAATGTTTGACAAAGCTCGGTATGATAACTACTTGATAGTTTAGTGCACCATGCTTTACGGCTTAGAACCGGAACTTCAAAAATGTTTTGAACACCACGGAGCATATAATATGTTCCAAGAGTTGAAATTGGTATTTCATACTCATGCCCGTGTAGAGAGGTATGAGACCTCTGACAGTACTTTGCCTACAAGATGGAGGAGAATTGCTCAGCTAGTGAGCATGTGCTCAGAATGTCTGAGTACTACAATCACTTGAATCAAGTGGGAGTTAATCTTCCAGAGAAGATAGTGATCGACAGAGTTCTCTAGTCACTATCACCAAGTTACTAGAACTTCGTGATGAACTATAATATGCAAGGGATAAACGGAAATGATTCCCAAGCTCTTCGTGATGCTGAAATCGACGAAGGTAGAAATCAAGAAAAGCATCAAGTGTTGATGGTTGACAAGACCACTAGTTTCAAGAAAAGGGAAAAGGGAAGAAGGGGAACTTCAAGAAGAACGGCAATCAAGTTGCTACTCAATTGAAGAAGCCCAAGTCTGTACCTAAGCCTGAGACTAAGTGCTTCTACTGCAAAGGGACTGGTCACTGGAAGCGGAACTGCCCCAAGTATTTGGCGGATAAGAAGGATGGCAAAGTGAACAAAGGTATATTTGATATACACACTATTGATGTGTATTTTACTAGTGTTCATAGCAACCCCTCGGTATTTGATACTGGTTTAGTTGCTAAGAGAAGTAACTCAAAACGGGAGTTGCAGAATGAACAGAGACTAGTTAAGGGTGAAGTGACGATGTGTGTTGGAAGTGGTTCCAAGATTGATATGATCATCATCGCACACTACCTATACTTTCAAGATTAGTGTTGAACCTAAATAAATGTTATTTGGTGTTTGCGTTGAGCATAAATATGATTTGATCATGTTTATTGCAATACGGTTATTCATTTAAGTTAGAGAATAATTGTTGTTCTGTTTACATGAATAAAACCTTCTATGGTCATACACCCAATAAAAATGGTTTGTTGGATCTCGATCGTAGTGATACACATATTCATAATATTGAAGCCAAAAGATGCAAAGTTAATAAAGATAGTGCAACTTATTTGTGGCACTGCCGTTTAGGTCATATTGGTGTAAAGCGCATGAAGAAACTCCATGCTGATGAGATTTTGGAATCACTTGATTATGAATCACTTGATGCTTGCGAACCATGCCTTATGGGCAAGATGACTAAGACTGCGTTCTCCGGAACAATGGAGCGAGCAACTGACTTATTGGAAATAATACATACTGATGTATGCAATCTGATGAGTGTTGAGGCTCACGGCGGGTATCATTATTTTCTGACCTTCACAGATGATTTGGGCAGATATGGGTATATCTACTTGATGAAACATAAGTCTGAAATATTTGAAAAGTTCAAAGAATTTCAGAGTGAAGTGGAAAATCATCGTGACAAGAAAATAAAGTTTCTACAATCTGATCGCGGATACGAATATTTGAGTTACGAGTTTGGTCTTCAATTAAAACAATGTGGAATAGTTTCACAAATTCGTGCCACCTGGAACACCACAGCATAATGGTGTGTCCAAACGTCATAATCGTACTTTATTGGATATAGTGCAATCTATGATGTCTCTAACCGATTTACCACTATCGTTTTGGGGTTATGCATTAGAGGCAGCTACATTCACGTTAAATAGGGCACCGTCTAAATCCGTTGAGACGACACAGTATAAACTATGGTTTGCCAAGAAACCTAAGCTGTCGTTTCTTAAAATTTGGGGTTGCGATGCTTATGTGAAAAAGTTTCATCCTAATAAGCTCAAACCCAAATCAGAGAAGTGCGTCTTCATAGGATACCCAAAAGTTAATGTTGGGTACACCTTCTATCACAGATCCGAAGGCAAGATATTCGTTGCTAAGAATGGATCCTTTCTAGAGAAGGAGTTTCTCTCGAAAGAAGTGAGTGGGAGGAAAGTAGAACTTGATGAGGTAACTGTACCTGCTCCCTTATTGGAAAGTAGTTCATCACAGAAATCTGTTCCTGTGACTCCTACACCAATTAGTGAGGAAGCTAGTGATGATGATCATGTAACTTCAGATCAAGTTACTACCGAACATCGTAGGTCAACCAGAGTGAGATCCGCACCAGAGTGGTACGGTAATCCTGTTCTGGAGGTCATGTTACTTGACCATGACGAACCTACGAACTATGAGGAAGCAATGATGAGCTCAGATTCCGCGAAATGGTTTGAGGCCATGAAATCTGAGATGGGATCCATGTATGAGAACAAAGTATGAACTTTGGTTGACTTGCCTGATGATCGGCAAGCCATAGAAAATAAATGGATCTTCAAGAGGAAGACGGACGCTGATAGTAGTGTTACTATCTACAAAGCTAGACTTGTCGCAAAAGGTTTTCGACATGTTCAAGGTGTTGACTACGATGAGAGTTTCTCACTCGTATCTATGCTTAAGTCTGTCCGAATCATGTTAGCAATTGCCGCATTTTATGAAATCTGGCAAATGGATAAACAAAACTGCATTCCTTAATGGATTTATTAAAGAAGAGTTGTATATGATGCAACCAGAAGGTTTTGTCAATCCTAAAGGTGCTAACAAAATATGCAAGCTCCAGCGATCCATCTATGGACTTGTGCAAGCATCTCGGAGTTGGAATATACGCTTTGATAAGTTGATCAAAGCATATAGTTTTATACAGACTTGCGGTGAAGCCTGTATTTACAAGAAAGTGAGTGGGAGCACTACAGCATTTCTGATAAGTATATGTGAATGACATATTGTTGATCGGAAATAATGTAGAATTATTCTGCAAAGCATAAAGGAGTGTTTGAAAGGAGTTTTTCAAAGAAAGACCTCGGTGAAGCTGCTTACATATTGAGCATCAAGAGATAGATCAAGACACTTGATAAGTTTTTTCAATGAGTACATACCTTGACAAGATTTTGAAGTAGTTCAAAATGGAACAGTCAAAGAAAGAGTTCTTGCCTATGTTACAAGGTGTGAAATTGAGTAAGACTCAAAGCCCGATCACAGCAGAAGATAGAAAGAGAATGAAAGTCATTCCCTATGCCTCAGCCATAGGTTCTATAAAATTATGCCATGTTGTGTACCAGATCTATTGTATACCCTACACTGAGTTTAACAAGGGAGTACAATAGTGATCTAGGAGTAGATCACTGGACAACGGTCAAAATTATCCTTAGTGGAATAATGATATGTTTCTCGATTATGGAGGTGACAAAAGGTTCGTCGTAAAGGGTTACGTCGATGCAAGTTTTGACACTGATCCAGATAACTCTAAGTCTCAATCTGGATACATACTGAAAGTGGGAGCAATTAGCTAGAGTAGCTCCGTGCAGAGCATTGTTGACATAGAAATTTGCAAAATACATACGGATCTGAATGTGGCAGACCCGTTGACTAAACTTCTCTCACAAGCAAAACATGATCACACCTTAGTACTCTTTGGGTGTTAATCACATAGCGATGTGAACTAGATTATTGACTCTAGTAAACCCTTTGGGTGTTGGTCACATGACGATGTGAACTATGGGTGTTAATCACATGGTGATGTGAACTATTGGTGTTAAATCACATGATGATGTGAACTAGATTATTGACTCTAGTGCAAGTGGGAGACTGAAGGAAATATGCCCTAGAGGCAATAATAAAGTTGTTATTTATTTTCTTATATCATGATAAATGTTTATTATTCATGCTAGAATTGTATTAACCGGAAACTTAGTACATGTGTGAATACATAGACAAACATAGTGTCACTAGTATGCCTCTACTTGACTAGCTCGTCGATCGAAGATTATTGAGTTTCCTAGCCATGGACATGAGTTGTCATTTGATTAACGGGATCACATCATTAGGAGAATGATGTGATTGACTTGGCCCATTCCGTTAGCTTAGCACTTGATCGTTTAGTATGTTGCTATTGCTTTCTTCATGACTTATACATGTTCCTATGACTGAGATTATGCAACTCCCGTTTACCGGAGGAACACTTTGTGTGCTACCAAACGTCACAACGTAACTGGGTGATTATAAAGGTGCTCTATAGGTGTCTCCGAAGGTACTTGTTGGGTTGGCGTATTTCGAGATTAGGCTTTGTCACTTCGATTGTCGGAGAGGTATCTCTGGGCCCACTCGGTAATGCACATCACTTAAGCCTTGCAAGCATTGCAACTAATGAGTTAGTTGCGGGATGATGTATTACGGAACGAGTAAAGAGACTTGCCGGTAATGAGATTGAACTAGGTATTGGGATACCGACGATCGAATCTCGGGCAAATAACATACCAATGACAAAGGGAACAACGTATATTGTTATGCGGTTCGACCGATAAAGATCTTCGTAGAATATGTAGGAGCCAATATGGGCATCCAGGTTCCGCTATTGGTTATTGACCAGAGAAGTGTCTCGGTCATGTCTACATAGTTCTCGAACCCGTAGGGTCCGCACGCTTAACGTTCATTGACGATATAGTATTTATCAGTTATGTATGTTGGTAACCGAATGTTGTCCGGAGTTCCGGATAAGATCATGGACATGACGAGGAACTCCGGAATGGTCCGGAGATAAAGTTTGATATATGGGATAATAGTGTTTGGTCTCCGGAAGGGTTCCGGAATTCACCGGAAGGGGTTCCGGATGTTTCCCGAAATGTTTGGGTACGAGAGCACTTTATTTGGGCCAAAGGGGAAAGCCCACAAGGTTTTTGGAAAGCGCAAAAGGAAGTTTTGCGGAGTCCAGGGGCCAGACGTCAGGGTCCCTGGCGTCTGGGTCCCTGGAGTCCGAGAAGGACTCTTGCCTTTCGGGTGAAACCGACTTTGTGGAGGCTTTTACTCCAAGTTTTGACCCCAAGGCTCAACATATAAATAGAGGGGTAGGGCTAGCACCCAAGACAGATCAAGAAACACCAAGCCGTGTGCCGGCTACCCCGTCCCCTCTAGTTTATCCTCCGTCATAGTTTTCGTAGTGCTTAGGCGAAGCCCTACGGAGATTGTTCTTCACCAACACCGTCACCACGTCGTCGTGCTGCCGGGAACTCATCTACTACTTCGCCCCTCTTGCTGGATCGAGAAGGCAAGGACGTCATCGAGCTGAACGTGTGCTGAACGCGGAGGTGCCGTACGTTCGGTACTTGATCGAGACGGATCGTGAAGGTGTACGACTACATCAACCGCGTTGATAAACGCTTCCGCTTACGGTCTATGAGGGTACGTAGACAACACTCTCCCCTCTCATTGCTATGCATCACCATGATCCTGCATGTGCATAGGATTTTTTTTGAAATTACTACGTTCCCCAACAATATGGTGAAGTGCCATGTAGTCAACGTTCACATGACACCATTAGGGGAATCTCAACATACATATCATCAAAATATCAAACACATATCAAATTCACATGATTACTTGCAACATGATTTCTCTCAGGACCTCGAGAACAAAGGTAACTACTCACAGATGATATTCATGCTCAAGATCAGAGGGTTATTAAATAGTATAACGGATCTGAACATATAATATTCCACCAAATAAACCATATAGTAATCAACTACAAGATGTATTCAACACTACTAGTCACCCACAGGTACCAAGATTGAATACAAGAGATGAACTAGGGGTTTGAGATGAGATGGTGTTGTTGAAGATGTTGATGGAGATTAGCCTTCCAAAGATGAGAGGATTGTTGGTGATGATTATGGCCTCGATTTCCTCCTCCGGGAGGGAAGTTCTCCCAGTGGAATCGCTCCGCCGGAGGGCAAAAGTGCTCCTGCCCAAGTTCCGCCTCGAGACGGTGGTGCTCCGTCCCGAAAGTCCTCTCCTTATTTTTTTCTAGGTCAAAAGACCTCATATACCAGAAGATGGGCACCGGAGGTGGGCTGGGCTGCCCACCACCACTGGCGCGCCCTGGTGTCTTGTGGGCACCCAGTGCCCCCCTTCGGTAGTTCTTTTCTCCAATATTTATTAAATATTTCAAAATAATTCTTCGTAAAATTTTAGCTCATTTGGAGATGTGCAGAATAGGTATCTCTGACGTAGCTTTTTCAGATCCAGAATTCCAACTGCCGGTATTCTCCCTCTTTGTGTAAAACTTGCATATTATGAGAGAAAAGGCATTAGAATTACTCCATAAAGCATTATTATGCATAAAAACATTACAAATAACAGTAGGGAAACATGATACAAAATGGATGTATCACCCGCCCTAAATGTTTTGGTGTTGATGAGAATGCAATTTTATGGACAGTATGCTTGAGTTATACAAGCATATTTATATGACACAAGATGGTTATAGGTAGCCCTGTTGAAGGAAAAGGTCGAAGATGACATTTCTGATGCTTTTATTTCTTTGGTCGTAACAAATCCCTGTTGAAACCAAATCACGTACACAAAAATACATATTGCACCCGCATATACCTTCCTATCTGTTTTGAGGACAAGCTTCAAGTTTCACCTAAGCTAAAACCACCCCACAGCATGATCACCGTGGACATGCTCTCTTACGCCTAACGATGGATCACTAGTAGAAAAAGGGTCAAATGTGAAGCACATTAGTGCCGGTTTGAATTTAAGCCGGCACTAATGTGTCCATTAGTGCCGGTTCCAACGGCTAGCCGGGCCGCTCTCATTAGTACCGGTTCGTGGCGAACCTTTAGTACCGGTTCGTGCCACGAACCGGTACTAATGAGAGTGGTGGTAGGATGTTGTCAGTCTGGGGCCCCTCCAGCACCTTTAGTACCGGTTCGTGTCACGAACCAGTACTAAAGGTCGTCCTACATAAACCCTTCGTCCACCCGAGCTCGCTCTGTTCTTCCCCTTTCCCCTCTCCTCTCTGTTCTTCCCCTCTTCCTCTCGAGCTCATCACACATTTTGCCCAAAATTTGTCAAGATTTGAAGGCCCCCATCCATTCAAATATCACAAAGGTTAGCAACTTTGTCCTTTCATCTCTCATTGCTAGATTAGATCTTGCAATGCTTTATATAGTGATTAATTTGTGAGTTTAGTAATTTGGGAGGAATTATATGTGCTAGTATTTGATTTATATGCAATTTGAGGTCAAAAAATAACACTTAGTTTGCATATCTAGGTGTGGTTTACTTAGTGCCTTCTAAATCTCCGTCGTAACCACCGTCGATCGCCCGCACCGTCCCGTCGCCGGCACCACCTTGTGGTGAGCCTCTTGTTCATGAATGTTTTATATATAAAATTGATGTTTGTGTGATTTAGATATATAGTTACTCGTATAATTATCTTACCCGTACGTTGTTTGTTATACATAGTGCCATGGTTTTGATATCCGTCCCCGTCGGCCCTCGTCCTTGTTATGATTCGGATGTGGTATATTCTCTTTTAAAACTATTTGTTGCATTTCGTGTTTATGACGAATTATGCCCATCAAGTTGACATAGATATTTTTATCTAGGAGGTATGTGAACCGGAAATTCCAACCGACCCTATTGTCGAGAGGTTAAATTTAGTTGAAAGAGAAAATGAGTATTTGAAAGAAAAATTGAAAAGAATTGAGGGGGAGAAGATGGAATTGGAGTTGCATGTTGCCGATGTCGTCGATGATCACAAGATCAAGATGGAGAAAATGCGCTTGAAGATTAGAAAGATTAGAAAATATGCCATTGATAGTGAGGCTTGGTATCATTATGCTGTTGGATCAATTGTTACCTTAGTTGCGATCTTGATCGCATTTGTTGTTGCATTTAAATGCTTTAGCTAGAGAGTTATTTGTTTGTTGCATTGAAGTGTTGTATGAACTTTATGTATGAACTTGTATTAATTTGGTCTTTTTGGTGTTGTGTAATGAAGATGAGCCGACAATGGATGTACGATGACCGATGCTCTCCCGAGTTCATTAATGGCGTGCAAACTTTACTGCTTGCGGCTGAGGCAAACAAGCGGGCGGATGGTTTTATGCCTTGTCCATGTGCTGGCTGTAAGAATGATCACAATTACTCTAAGTCAAGAACCATTCACGTCCACCTGTTTGAGTCCGGTTTCATGCCCCACTATAATGTTTGGACCAAGCACGGAGAAAAGAGGGGTTATGATGGAAGACAATGAAGAAGAAGAGGACGACGACAGCTATCCTGGCCATGGGTTCCCTGAATACGATGATACAACAATGGGGGAAGAAGCTGAGCCGGCAATGCGGGAAGAAGCTGAAGAAGAGGCATCAGATGAGCCCGTTGATGATCTAGGTCGGGCCATTGCCGATGCAAAGAGAAACTGCGCAAGTGATTTGGATAAGAAGAAGTTGCAGTGCATGTTAGAGGATCACAAGAAATTGTTGTACCCGAATTGCGAAGCTGACAAGAAAAAGTTGCGCACCACACTGGAATTGCTGCAATGGAAGGCAGAGAATGGTGTATCTGACAAGGGATTTGGAAAGTTGCTGGTAATGATAAAGAATATGCTTCCAAAGGACAACGAATTGCCCGAGAGTACGTACGAAGCAAAGAAGGCTGTCTGTCCTCTAGGGTTAGAGGTGCAGAAGATACATGCATGCCCTAATGACTGCATCCTCTACTGCGGTGAGTACGAGGATTTGAACGCTTGCCCGGTATGCGGTGCATTGCGTTATAAGATCAGCCGCGATGACCCTGGTGATGTCGAGGGCGAGCACCCCAGGAAGAAGATTCCTGCCAAGGTGATGTGGTATGCTCCTATAATACCACGGTTGAAACGTTTGTTCCAAAACAAAGAGCATGCCAAGGCGATGCGATGGCACAGTGAAGACGGTACGAAAGACGAAAAGTTGAGAGTACCCGCTGACGGGTCGCAGTGGAGAAAAATCAAGAGAAAGTACAGGAAGGAGTTTGCAGGTGACGCAAGGAACATATGGTTTGGTCTAAGCGCAGATGGCATTAATCCTTTTGGGCAGCAAAGCAGCAACCATAGCACCTGGCCTGTGACTTTATGTTTGTATAACCTTCCTCCTTGGTTGTGCATGAAGCGGAAGTTCATTATGATGCCAGTGCTCATCCAAGGCCCTAAGCAACCCGACAACGACATTGATGTGTACCTAAGGCCATTAGTTGAAGAACTTTTATAGCTGTGGAATGGAACAGGTGTACGTGCGTGGGATGAGCACGGACAGGAAGAATTTGACCTAAAGGCGTTGCTGTTTGTGACCATCAATGATTGGCCTGCTCTCAGTAACCTTTCAGGATAGACAAACAAGGGATACCGCGCATGCACGCACTATTTGGATGATACCGACAGTATATATTTGGATAATTGTAGGAAGAATGTGTACCTGGGACATCGTCGATTTCTTCCGAGCAGGCATCCCGTAAGAAAGAAAGGCAAGCATTTCAAAGGTGAGGCGGATCACCGGACGAATCCTCGCCACCGTACTGGTGCTGATGTACATGATATGGTCAAGGATTTGAAGGTAGTCTTTGGAAAGGGTCCTGGCAGAAACCTGTTCCGAATGACGCTGACGGACGCGCACCCATGTGGAAGAAGAAATCTATATTTTGGGACCTGCCCTATTGGAAAGGCCTGGAGGTCAGCTCCGCAATCGACGTGATGCACGTGACGAAGAATCTTTGCGTGACCCTGCTTGGCTTCTTGGGCGTGTATGGGAAGACAAAAGATACACCTGAGGCACGGGAGGACCATCAACGTATGCACGGAAAAGACGGCATACATCAGGGTCATGCCAGCTACGCTCTTACCAAAGAAGAGAAGGAAATCTTCTTTGAATGCCTGCTCAGTATTAAGGTACCGTCTGGCTTCTCGTCGAATATAAAGGGAATAATAAATATGGCAGAGAAAAAGTTCCAGAACCTAAAGTCTCATGGCTGCCACGTGATTATGATGCAACTGCTTCCGGTTGCATTGAGGGGGCTTCTACCGGAAAACGTTCGATTAGCCATTGTGAAGCTATGTGCATTCCTCAATGCAATCTCTCAGAAGGTAATCGATCCAGAAATCATACCAAGGTTAGAGAATGATTTGGTGCAATGTCTTGTCAGTTTCGAGTTGGTGTTCCCACCATCCTTCTTCAACATCATGACGCACGTCCTAGTTCACCTATGCGAAGAGATTAACGTTTTGGGTCCTGTATTTCTACACAATATGTTCCCCTTTGAGAGGTTCATGGGAGTCTTAAAGAAATATGTTCATAACCGTGCTAGGCCAGAAGGAAGCATCTCCAAGGGCCATGAAAATGAGGAGGTCATTGAGTTTTGTATTGACTTTATTCCTGACCTTAAGCCGATTGGTGTTCCTGAATCGCGGCATAAGGGCAGACTGGATGGAAAAGGCACGCTGGGAGGGGATCAAATAATATGTATGGACGGACATTCTCTCACTGAAGCACACTACACAGTTCTACAGAATTCCGCCTTGGTGGCTCCGTATATGGACGAACACAAGAATTTTCTACGCTCCAAACACCCGGAGCGGTCTGATGACTGGATTACATGTGAACAAATGAGGACTTTCGCCGGCTGGTTGCAGACACGTACCATGCATGACGCCTCTATTGAAGATGACCTGTACTCGCTATCCCAGTTACCATCTTCGAATATAATGACTTACAAAGGGTACGAGATAAATGGGAACACATTTTACACGATCGCCCAAGATAAGAAGAGCACCAACCAAAACAGTGGTGTCCGCTTTGATGCAACAACCAAGACGGGTACGGAAACATATTATGGTTACATAGAGGACATATGGGAACTTGACTATGGACGTGGTTTGAAGGTCCCTTTGTTTTGGTGCAAATGGGTCAATATGACACGAGGCGGGGTAACCGAAGACCCGCAGTACGGAATGACAACAGTGGATCTCAACAATCTTGCGTATGCAGACGAACCATTCGTCCTAGCCAATGATGTGGCACAGGTTTTCTATGTGAAGGACATGTCTACCAAGCCGAGAAAAAGAAAATATAAGGAAGCGAATGCATCATACGATGAGCCAAAGCGCCACATAATTCTTTCTGGGAAGAGAAACATCATGGGAGTGGATGACAAGACAGACATGTCAGAAGATTATGAAAAGTTTGATGCAATTGCTCCATTCACAGTGAATATTGACCCGAGCATCCAGTTAAATGATGAAGATTTTCCATGGTTACGGCGCAAAGGGACACGCGCGAAGAAAAAGTTTCACACCCAAAAATCTGGGATGTGATCGGCTTCACTATCATCACTTTCTTCTGTGTTTCACACCCAGGAGGGAATCTCTGTAATAGTTAGGGTAGTTATGTGTTTGGGCATTTGAAACGCGAAGAAATTTTATGTGCAAACAAATTCTTTCATGCATTTACTGATTTTTTGAGCTAAATGACCTTGAAATTGAAAAGCACTTCAAATGAACTCAGAAAAGGTTGAAAGTTGGCATGGTATCATAATTTCACCCACATAGCATGTGCAAAAAAGTAGAGAGCATTACGGCAAAAACTTGATGCACTTCGTGTACAAATGGACAATCTCTTTCAAAGTATCAGGGTTTCAGACAAAAATTCATCTGTTACAAAGGCATTTCATTTTTTAAATAACCTAAGCATTAGCAAATTGAATATAATGATAAAACAAACTAATATTAAACATAAAAAAGAATCACTGAAAAATCTATTTTCAAAGTTAAGTTATTCACAAACTAGTGATTCACACAAATTTCAAATAATTCAAAATTTAAACTATTCAAATTTGAAAACTACCGGCACTAACAGAAAGTTTGTAATTTTTTGTACCTAAAGCAAAAATATTCACAAAGAAACTCTAAATACAGCAAAAAACAACTCAAAAATAAATAAAACAAAAAAGCAAAAAAAATAAGAAAATAAAAAGCCCGCCTACGGCGCCACAACGTCCTGCATACGACTAGAAACCCAACCTGTTGTTGGGCCAGGATGCAGGCCCGCAAAGGCCCAGTAGGCCCACGGGGCAGCACAGAACATTTAGGCCCAGTAGGCCTGCTTTGGGGAGGAGCTCAAGAGAGCTACCGCACGGGGGCTTATAAACCGGTGCGGACGCCCCTCGGCTAGCGAGGTGGGACTAAACATGCCGCACCGCACCTGCGCCAGCGCACCCTCTTTAGTACCGGGTGGTGGATCCAACCAGTACTAAAGGGGGGGGGGTCTTTAGTACCGGTTGGAGCCACCACCCGGTACTAAAGGTGGGCGCTTCCCGCCGCTTGGCCTGGCCAAAATTGACCTTTAGTACCGGTTGGTGGCTCCAACCGGTACTAAAGGCCCATCCTATATATGATAACACTTCAAAAAATTCAGTTTCTCATCTGCTTCTTCTCCTCTGCCCCGTCGCCCGTCGCCCCCCGTCGCTGCCCCCGTCGCCACCCCTCGTCGACGCCCCCGTCGCCGCCCCGTCCCCGTCATCGCCGCCCCGGCCATCCCCGTCCCCGTCGTCCCCGTTGACGCCCCGTCCCCGTCCCCGTCGTCGCCGCGCCCCGCCCCGTCGTCCCTGCCCGGCCCGTCCCCATCCCCGTCGTCGCCGCCCCATCCCCATCCCCATCCCCGTCGTCGCCATCCCCGTCGTCGCCGCCCGTCACCGTCCCCGTCGCCGCCCCCCGTCACCTCGCCTCGCCGGTGAGCTCCTGCCCCGGCCGCCATGTCCACACACACACATTGTTCTTTAGTTTTTTAGTTATAGAAATTTTTATAGAAATGTTAGAAATTTTTCTGTTTTTTAGTTATAGAAATATTAGAAATGTTAGTTATATAGAAATGTTATAATTTTTTTCTGTTTTTAGTTATAGAAATATTTATAGAAATGTTAGCAATTTTAGAATTAGTTTTAGCTAGATGAATTAGATTAATGTCAAATTGTTAGAAAAATTTAGTATTTGCATATAGAATTTTAGTTATCACAATCCAATCATTTAAAAAATATTACTTTTTGCGGGCATATAATATTTGTTCTCGACGATGCCCGGCCCGCATCCTCACCGTCGACCCGTTCGCGACGACGTCCGGCTGACCCATGTCCGGGACTGGGCTCCGCCGGGCTGGCACTGGGAGGTGCTACCTGCAGGGGCACACCGCTTGGTGAGGAACCCGGCCTCGGGTCCCGTCGTCGACCCTGATCTCCTTTGGTGGCGTTCGCGTGGGCCACATTCGGTGCAGAGGGAGCCGGCCCCGCCGGAGGTGGTGCGTCGCCGTGTCAGGGAGGAGGACGAGCACGTCCATCGCTACATGGCTGCTATGGACGTCAGGTTCTCCAATACCTGGCAGGTTCTTTGGGCAGATGACCGGAGATATGATCCTGTGATGGTCCCTTCTCTTTGGATGTCCACCGCCCGCGCCCCAGGAACCTCGAGTGGCCTAGATTCTTCTGTAGTATTCGATCTTTATTAGCTACCTAGCCAGTGATGTATTCGATATATAATATTCGAGACGATGTATTCGAGATTATATATATTATTAGAGACGATGTATTCGAGATTATATATTATTAGAGACGATGTATTCGAGATTATATATTATTCGAGACGATGTATTCAAGATTATATATTATTCGAGACGATGCATATTATGTGCTATATGATTCAGTTTTTCCTTATTGATTGCATCCATGCATTGTAATTTGAATACTAAATTGTTTTATATTTCTCCTGGATTAGTTAAATAAAAGCTATGGCGGACAATACCGGCAGAGAGGGAGAAGAGGCCCTGTTCGAGATCATATGCAGCCCTCGCAGGCCAGATGATCTGAATGAAGCAGATGATGGCTCCCAATATCTGAACAATACCGGGGAGGGTGATGATAAGATGTTCGATCTCGATGACCGAGCTGATGAAGTCATGAACTATGATTATGATTATGATTATGATGACGCAGACAATGTTAATCCTGAAATAACAAATACTACCGGTGAGGTATATTTATATAAGCAGGCATCTGGTGATCATCACATGTTTTTTTATTTGAAGATATATTAACGAATCGATCTTTCTTCTTTCAGCCCTCCGGATGGAGCAAATCTGCTTCTACAGACAGCAGGAGAAAGCGAGGCCCAGGCAAAAAGTTGAAGGAGGGTGTAAAGTACAACATCGACTCCATCAAAGCTAATGGCGAACCCCTCATGCCTAAGAACATTGCAAACAAGTTCATTCGTCAGTGCGGAGTTCTTGTGAAGGACCAACTCCCGATCTCCATTCAAGAATGGAAAGAGCCAAAAAATAAACGTTTAGAAGTTACTTGGGTCGACGACAGAGCAAAAAAACTCTTTGGGAATCTCTGATGGAACATTTCACCCTACCAGATCATTTCACTGATGCAGATGTGCAGAAAGTCAAGGACGCTGCTCTTAGGAAGATGGCAGTTGCATTCAACACCCACAAGAAAACTGTATGGGCCAACTACGTCGCTGCAGAAAGGAAGACTCCAGAATTCAAGGGAACACTGGATAAGCAAAGAGAACACTGGCCCGCTTTCGTGAAATTCAAGGAATCAGAATTATCTAAGGAACGGTCGAGAAAAAACAAGGCCAATGCCGCAAAAAAGACGCAGTTCCATAGGCTGGGGCCAGGTGGCTACGCGGTGCCAATGCCTAAGTGGGATAAGTCTGAGCAAGAGATGGTGCATGCAGGGGTCACTCTAGTTACTAGAAGCTGGCCCCCCAGGTGCAGAACTTGGTTCTATGCGCATGGGGGGCGTTGGACCCGAAGACAGGCCTGGTTTCAAAGAAGGCAAGTCTAAAAGGAGCCGAACGAAAGTTACTTGACGCAATAGAAGATGCTCGAAAGGGGGTGTTCACGCCCAACAGAGAGAACGACGAGCTTACGCGCGCCCTGGGAAATCCTGAACACCCGGGAAGAACACGAGGCAAGGGCGTTATTCCCTGGTATGAGGGATTTTCGGAATGGAACGACGACTACAGGTGTCGTGCAAGAAAGAAGATGGAGGAGGAGAAGAAGAGGAAGCTGGAGGAGGAGCAGAGGAAGCAGGAAGCAGAACGCCTTCAAGGCCTTGAAGCAAGGCACGCAGACTTGGCACTCAAATTCCAGCGGCAGCAGCAGCAGATCGACTCACTTAGCCAGGAAAGGGGGTCTCAGCAGCGGCAGCAGCTAGCGGATGATCCATCATTGGATAGCACCATCCCATCCATGTCGAGAAGCAGCATTGGTTCCGCCCCGGGCGACGCACTGCTGGATAGATACCCTATGGATGACATCATAGAGAACACTAACTGTGAGCTACACTTCAAAATGAAGAACATATCCATGAAGGTGGCGAACACCGTTGCTTTTACAAATCCCCCCGAAGCAACCTTCCATTGCAACCCGATTCTAGCGGGCTATGCTCGTGTCTTGGTTGATGAGGTGGTGGGCCAATATTCAGGGCTAGAGCTTGACATTCCTGGAGGTGATGACGAGCACACACTGGGAGAGGCCATACATCGTATCATCCTATGGAGAAAGGATTGCATCATCTTTCGAAGGCCACCGACACCGCATCAGCCGACTCCTCCTCGAAGTCCGCCACCGAGTCAGCAGACTCCCGCTCCTCTAAGTCCACAAACGCGTGAGCCGACTCCTCCTCAAAGTCCGCCACCGTGTCAGCAGACTCCCGTCCTCCAAGTCCACGAACACGTGAGCCGACTCCTCCTCGAAGTCCACCACCGTGTCAGCAGACTCCCGCTCCTCCAAGTCCACCAATGCGTGAGCAGACTCCTGCTCCAACTCAGCCACGTCAGCCGTCTCCGCCGCCTCATCAATCGCAGAAGAGAGCGCCGCGGCTATGGTGCGTAGCGGTACGAGTCGAGGTAGTACAGGAGGTACAGGCGGAGGCAAGCGATATAAATATGGTCCAAGCCTCACTCCTCTTCCTCAGAGGCCTTACGACATGACCGAGGAGCAAAATGCAGCCATAGTGCAGGCCCAAATGGACGCCCATTTTGGACCGAAACCGACACCGCCGCCAAGGGAGAAAGTGTCTGAGGAAAAGATTGACCACTTCATTCGTATGGCTAGACCACCAGCTCCCAAGCCTGTTGACTCAGACTATGAGCGCCAAATCAGGAAGGCACATCGAGCACGACTACAGAAGGAAGCGAGCTCGAGCTCGAGCCAACAAGCAGCTGGCAAAAAATGCGGGAAAACCGTTTCCCAGCTGGGAGAACAGGCGGCGCAATCGATCCCCACGCTTGTTGTGCGAACAACACATGAGAGTACGCGCGCCCTATATTATTGTGGGCAAACCGTTCCCCAGCTGAACAATCTGGTAATAACCGAGGAGCATATAAGCCAGGGTAAAATGCTCAATATTGAAACGTCTCCGTCGTATCTACTTTTCCAAACACTTTTGCCCTTGTTTTGGACTCTAACTTGCATGATTTCAATGGAACTAACCCAGACTGACGCTGTTTTCAGCAGAATTGCCATGGTGTTATTTTTGTGCAGAACAAAAGTTCTCGGAATGACCTGAAACTTCACGGAGATTATTTTTGGAAATAATCAAAAATACTGGTGAAAGAATCAAGGCCAGGGGGCCCACACCCTATCCACGAGGGTGGGGGGCGCGCCCCCTACCTCGTGGGCCCCCTGGTGCTCCACCGACCTCAACTCCAACTCTATATATTCACGTTCGGGGAGAAAAAAATCAGAGAGAAGGATTCATCGCGTTTTACAATACGGAGCCGCCGCCAAGCCCTAATCTCTCTCGGGAGGGCTGATCTGGAGTCCGTTCGGGGCTCCGGAGAGGGGAATCCGTCGCCGTCATCATCATCAACCATCCTCCATCACCAATTTCATGATGCTCACCGCCGTGCGTGAGTAATTCCATCATAGGCTTGCTGGACGGTGATGGGTTGGATGAGATTTATCATGTAATCGAGTTAGTTTTGTTAGGGTTTGATCCCTAGTATCCACTATGTTCTGAGATTGATGTTGCTATGACTTTGCTATGCTTAATGCTTGTCACTAGGGCCCGAGTGCCATGATTTCAGATCTGAACCTATTATGTTTTCATGAATATATGTGAGTTCTTGATCCTATCTTGCAACTCAATAGTCACCTACTATGTGTTATGATCCGGCAACCCCGAAGTGACAATAATCGGGACCACTCCCAGTGATGACCATAGTTTGAGGAGTTCATGTATTCACTATGTGTTAATGCTTTGGTCCGGTACTCTATTAAAAGGAGGCCTTAATATCCCTTAGTTTCTAATAGGACCCCGCTGCCACAGGAGGGTAGGACAAAAGATGCCATGCAAGTTCTTTTCCATAAGCACATATGACTATATTCGGAATACATGCCTACATTACATTGATGAATTGGAGCTAGTTCTGTGTCACCCTACGTTATAACTGTTGCATGAATAATCGCATCCGGCATAATTCTCCATCACCGATCCAATGCCTACGAGCTTTTCACATATTGTTCTTCGCTTATTTACTTTTCCGTTGCCACTGTTACAATCACTACAAAACTATCACTGTTACTTTTACCACTGTTACCGTTACTTCCATACTACTTTGTTGCAGATATTAAGTTATCCAGGTGTGGTTGAATTGACAACTCAACTGCTAATACTTGAGAATATTCTTTGGCTCCCCTTGTGTCGAATCAATAAATTTGGGTTGAATACACTACCCTCGAAAACTGTTGCGATCCCCTATACTCGTGGGTTATCAAGACTATTTTCTGGCGCCGTTGCCGGGGAGCATAGCTCTATTCTTTGAGTCACTTGGGACTTATATCTGCTGGTCACTATGAGGAACTTGAAAGACAAGAAAACTAAAATTTATCCCTCAACTACGAGGGGAGGTAAGGAACTGCCATCTAGCTCTGCACTTGATTCTCCTTCTGTTTTGAGTAAGCTTGCGACACCTAAACCTGCTTCTGCTGTTAATTCTGATATGTCGCATGTTATTGATGATGCCACTTCTGCTATGCATGATACTTAGACGAAACTACTTCTATGCTTGATACTACTGTGCCACTAGGTGAATTTCTAGATGAACAACTTGCTAGGGCTAGAGAGAATGAAATAACTGAAACTGATAATATTGATGAAAGTGATGATGAAGATTCTCCCCCTAGATATGAATTTCCTGTTGTGCCTGAGGGTTATGTTATGGATGAAGAAACTGCTAGAGACTTTCTTGCTTGCAATGATAGGAGCGATCTTAAGAAATTATTAGCTAAGTTGAAAGAAAAATCTCTGAATGCTAGAATGAAATATGATCCTGCTTATGCTACTTCACCTATCTTTGTTATTCATAAGGATTATGATTTCTCTGTCGATCCTGAGATAATTACTTTGGTTGAATCTGATCCTTTCTATGGCTATGAATCTGAAACTGTTGTGGCACATCTTACTAAATTAAATGATATAGCCACCCTGTTCACAAATGATGAGAAAACTCGCTACTATTATATCCTTAAAATATTTCCGTTCTCATTAAAGGGTGATGCTAAAATATGGTTTAATTCTCTTGATCCTGGTTGTGTGCGTAGTCCCCAGGATATGATTTATTACTTCTTTGCTTAATATTTCCCTACTCATAAGAAACAAGCCGCTTTAAGGGAAATATATAATTTTGTGCAAATTGAAGAAGAGAGTCTCCCACAAGCTTGGGGGAGGCTTCTCCAATTACTTAATGCGTTGCCTGATCATCCTCTTAAGAAAAATGAAATACTTGATATCTTTTATAATGGACTAACCGATGCTTCCAGAGACCACCTGGATAGTTGTGCTGGTTGTGTTTTCAGGGAAAGAACTGTTGATGAAGCTGAAATTCTATTGAATAATATGTTGACTAATGAAAATAATTGGACACTTCCGGAACCAACTCCTAAGCCAACTCCGAAGAAAAGGGCTGTTCTATTTCTCAGTCCTGAAGATATGCAAGAGGCAAAGAAATCCATGAAAGAAAAAGGTATAAAAGCTGAAGATGTTAAGAATTTACCTCCTGTTGAAGAAATACATGGTCTTAATGTACCACCTATTGAAGAAATACATTGTCCTGATAACCCAACACAGGTAGTAAAGGTAAATTCTCTTTATAGATTTGATGAAGGTGATATTCCTCGTTATAAGTCTGCTAGTCAATGCTTAGATGAGTTTGATAATTTTATTGGCAAACAAGAAAACTTCAATGCTTATGTTGGTAGACAATTGAAACACAATGCTTATATGATTGAACACTTGAGTGATTATATGTCTAGAGTTGAAGGTGAACTTAAACTCATTAGTAAACATGCTTCTATGGTTACCACTCAAGTTGAACAAGTACTTAAAGCTCAGAATGATTTGCTCAATGAATCAAATAGTAAGAATAATGACTTTGCTGTTAGAGTTGCAACTAGAGGGGGTAAAGTGACTCAGGAACCTTTGTATCCTGAGGGCCACCCTAAGAGAATTGAGCAAGATTCTCAGAGAACTAATGTTGATGCACCTAGTCCTTCTAAAAAGAAGAAAAAGAAAAATGATAGGACTTTGCATGCTGCTAGTGAACCTGTTGTTGACACACCTGAGAATCCCAATGATATTTCTATTTCTGATGCTGAAACACAACCTGGTAATGAGCATGAACCTAGTGATAATGTTAATGATGATGTTCATGGTGATGCTCAACCTAGTAATGACAATGATGTAGAAATTGAACCTGTTGTTGATCTTGATAACCCACAATCAAAGAATCAATGTTATCATAAGAGAGACTTTGTTGCTAGGAAGCACGGTAAGGAAAGAGAACCATGGGTTCAGAAACCCATGCCTTTTCCTCCCAAACCATCCAAGAAAAAGGATGATGAAGATTTTGAGCGCTTTGCTGAAATGATTAGACCTATCTTTTTGCGTATGCGTTTGACTGACATGATTAAAATGAATCCTTATGCCAAGTATATGAAGGATATTGTTACTAATAAAAGAAAGATACCGGAAACTGAAATTTCCACCATGCTTGCTAATTACACTTTTAAGGGAGGAATACCAAAGAAACTAGGAGATCCGGGAGTACCAACTATACCATGCTCCATTAAAAGATTAAAACTGCTTTATGTGATCTTGGAGCCGGTGTTAGTGTTATGCCTCTCTCTTTGTATCGTAGACTTGATTTGAATAAGTTGACACCTACTAAAATATCTTTGCAAATGGCTGATAAATCAACTGCTATACCTGTCGGTATTTGTGAGGATGTGCCTGTTGTGGTTGCAAACATTACTATTTTAACGGACTTTGTTATTCTTGATATTCCCGAGGACGATAGTATGTCTATTATTCTTGGAAGACCCTTTTTGAATACTGCAGGGGCTGTTATTGTTCGGGAACGTAGTAATTTCAAAAAAATTCCTACGCACACGCAAGATCATGGTGATGCATAGCAACGAGAGGGGAGAGTGTTGTCCACGTACCCTCGTTGACCGAAAGCGGAAGCGTTAGCACAATGCGGTTGATGTAGTCGTACGTCTTCACGATCCGACCGATCAAGTACCGAACGCACGACACCTCCGAGTTCAGCACACGTTCAACTCGATGATGTCCCTCGAACTCCGATTCAGCAGAGCTTTGAGGGAGAGTTCCGTCAGCACGACGGCGTGGTGACGATGATGATGTTCTACCGACGCAGCGCTTCGTCTAAGCACCGCTACGATATTATCGAGGTGGATTATGGTGGAGGGGGGCACCGCACACGGCTAAGAGATCCAAGTGATCAATTGTTGTGTCTATGGGGTGCCCCCTGGCCACGTATATAAAGGAATGGAGGAGCGGGGAGAGGGCTGGCCCCTATGGCGCGCCCTGGAGGAGTCCTACTCCCACCGGGAGTAGGATTCCCCCCCTTCCAAGTAGTAGGAGTAGGAGTCAAGGAAAGGGAAGAGAGAAGAGAACGAAGGAGGGGGCGCAGCTCCTCCCCCTAGTCCAATTCGGACTAGGCCTTGGGGGGCGTGCGGCCTGCCTCTCTCTCTTTCCCCTAAAGCCCAATAAGGCCCATATACTCCCCGGCGAATTCCCGTAACTCTCCGGTACTCTGAAAAATTCCTGAATCACTCGGAACCTTTCCGATGTCCGAATATAGTCATCTAATATATCGATCTTTACGTCTCGACCATTTCGAGACTCCTCGTCATGTCTGTGATCACATCCGGGACTCCGAACAACCTTTGGTACATCAAAACATATAAACTCATAATATAACTGTCATCAAAACGTTATGCGTGCGGACCCTACGGGTTCGAGAACTATGTAGACATGACCGAGACACGTCAATAACCAATAGCGGAACCTGGATGTTCATATTGGCTCCCACATATTCTACGAAGATCTTTATCGGTCAGACCGCATAACAACATACGTTGTTCCCTTTGTCATCGGTATGTTACTTGCCCGAGATTCGATCGTCGGTATCTCAATACCTAGTTCAATCTCGTTACCGGCAAGTCTCTTTACTCGTTCCGTAATACATCATCCCTCAACTAACTCATTAGTTGCAATGCTTGCAAGGCTTAAGTGATGTGCATTACCGAGTGGGCCCAGAGATACCTCTCCGACAATCGGAGTGACAAATCCTAATCTCGAAATACGCCAACCCAACAAGTACCTTCGGAGACACCTGTAGAGCACCTTTATAATCACCCAGTTACGTTGTGACGTTTGGTAGCACACAAAGTGTTCCTCCGGTAAACGGGAGTTGCATAATCTCATAGTCATAGGAACATGTATAAGTCATGAAGAAAGCAATAGCAACATACTAAACGATCGAGTGCTAAGCTAACGGAATGGGTCAAGTCAATCACATCATTCTCCTAATGATGTGATCCCGTTAATCAAATGACAACCCATGTCAATGTCTAGGAAACATAACCATCTTTGATTAATGAGCTAGTCAAGTAGAGGCATACTAGTGACACTCTGTTTGTCTATGTATTCACACAAGTATTACGTTTCCGGTTAATACAATTCTAGCATGAATAATAAACATTTATCATGATATAAGGAAATAAAGAATAACTTTATTATTGCCTCTAGGGCATATTTCCTTCAGTCTCCCACTTGCACTAGAGTCAATAATCTAGTTCACATCGCCATGTGATTTAACACCAATAATTCACATCACCATGTGATTAACACCCATAGTTCACATCGTCATGTGACCAACACCCAAAGGGTTTACTAGAGTCAATAATCTAGTTCACATTGCTATGTGATTAACACCCAAAGAGTACTAAGGTGTGATCATGTTTTGCTTGTGAGATAATTTTAGTCAATGGGTCTGGCACATTCAGATCCGTAATTATTTTGCAAATTCTATGTCTACAATGCTCTGCACGGTGCTACTCTAGCTAATAGCTCCCACTTTCAATATGTATCCAGATTGAGACTTAGAGTCATCTGGATCAGTGTCAAAAACTTCCATCGACGTAACCCTTTACGATGAACCTTTTGTCACCTCCATAATTGAGAAACATATCCTTATTTCCACTAAGGATAATTTTGACCGCTATCCAGTGATCTACTCCCAGGTCAGTATTGTACTCCCTTGCCAAACTCAGTGGTAGGGTATACAATAGATCTGATACACAACATGGCATACTTTGTAGAACCTATGCTGAGGCATAGGGAATGACTTTCATTCTCTTTCTATCTTCTGCCGTGGTCGGGCTTTGAGTCTTACTCAATTTTACACCTTGTAACACAGGCAAGAACTCTTTCTTTGACTGTTCCATTTTGAACTACTTCAAAATCTTGTCAAGGTATGTGCTTTGTGAAAGTCCAGTTAAGCGTCTTGATCTATCTCTATAGATCTTGATGCCCAATATATAAGCAGCTTCACCGAGGTCTTTCATTGAAAAACTCTTATTCAAGTATCCCTTTATGCTATCCAGAAATTCTATATCATTTCCAATCAACAATATGTCATCCACATATAATATCAGAAATGCTACAGAGCTCCCACTCACTTTCTTGTAAATACAGGCTTCTCCAAAAGTCTGTAAAAACCAAATGCTTTGATCACACTATCAAAGCGTTTATTCCAACTCCGAGAGGCTTGCACCAGTCCATAAATTGATCGCTGGAGCTTGCACACTTTGTTAGCTCCCTTTGGATCGACAAAACCTTCCGGTTGCATCATATACAACTCTTCTTCGAGAAATCCATTCAGGAATGCAGTTTTGATATCCATTTGCCAAATTTCATAATCATAAAATGCGGCAATTGCTAACATGATTCGGACAAACTTAAGCATCGCTACGGGTGAGAAGGTCTCATCGTAGTCAATCCCTTGAACTTGTCGAAAACCTTTTGCAACAAGTCGAGCTTTATAGACAGTAACATTACCATCAACGTCAGTCTTCTTCTTGAAGATCCATTTATTTTCAATGGCTTGCCGATCATCGGGCAAGTCAACCAAAGTCCACACTTTGTTCTCATACATGGATCCCATCTCAGATTTCATGGCCTCAAGCCATTTTGCGGAATCTGGGCTCACCATCGCTTCTTCATAGTTTGTAGGTTCGTCATGGTCTAGTAACATAACCTCCAGAACAGGATTACCGTACCACTCTGGTGCGGATCTTACTCTGGTTGACCTACGAGGTTCAGTAACAACTTGATCTGAAGTTCCATGATCATCATCATTAACTTCCTCGCTAATTGGTGTAGGCGTCACAGGAACCGGTTTCTGTGATGAACTACTTTCCAATAAGGGAGCAGGTACAGTTACCTCATCAAGTTCTACTTTCCTCCCACTCACTTCTTTCGAGAGAAACTCCTTCTCTAGAAAGGATCCATTCTTAGCAACGAATGTCTTGCCTTCGGATCTGTGATAGAAGGTGTACCCAAGAGTCTCCTTTGGGTATCCTATGAAGACACATTTCTCCGATTTGGGTTCGAGCTTATCAGGTTGAAGTTTTTTCACATAAGCATCGCAGCCCCAAACTTTAAGAAACGACAACTTTGGTTTCTTGCCAAACCACAGTTCATAAGGCGTCGTCTCAATGGATTTCGATGGTGCCCTATTTAACGTGAATGCAGCCGTCTCTAAAGCATAACCCCAAAACGATAGCGGTAAATCAGTAAGAGACATCATAGACCGCACCATATCTAGTAAAGTACGATTGCGACGTTCGGACACACCATTACGCTATGGTGTTCCAGGTGGCGTGAGTTGCGAAACTATTCCGCATTGTTTCAAATGAAGACCAAACTCGTAACTCAAATATTCTCCTCCACGATCAGATCGTAGAAACTTTATTTTCTTGTTACGATGATTTTCTACTTCACTCTGAAATTATATGAACTTTTCAAATGTTTCAGACTTTATGTTTCATCAAGTAGATATACCCATATATGCTCAAATCATCTGTGAAGGTCTGAAAATAACGATACCTGCCGCGAGCCTCAATATTCATCGGACCACATACATCAGTATGTATGATTTCCAACAAATCTGTTGCTCGCTCCATTGTTCCGGAGAACGGTGTTTTAGTCATCTTGCCCAAGAGGCATGGTTCGCAAGCATCAAGTGATTCGTAATCAAGTGATTCCAAAAGCCCATCAGCATGGAGTTTCTTCATGCGCTTTTCACCAATATGACCTAAACGGCAGTGCCACAAATAAGTTGCACTATCATTATTAACTTTACATCTTTTGGCTTCAATATTATGAATATGTGTATCACTACGATCGAGATCCAACGAACCATTTTCATTGGGTGTGTAACCATATAAGGTTTTATTCATGTAAACAAAACAACAATTATTCTCTAACTTAAATGAATAACCGTATTACAATAAACATGATCAAATCATATTCATGCTCAACACAAACACCAAATAACACTTATTTAGGTTCAACACTAATCCCGAAAGTATAGGGAGTGTGCGATGATGATCATATCAATCTTGGAACTATTTCCAACACACATCGTCACTTCACCCTTAACTAGTTTCTGTTCATTCTGCAACTCCCGTTTCGAGTTACTACTCTTAGCAACTGAACCAGTATCAAATACCGAGGGGTTGCTACAAACACTAGTAAAATACACATCAATAATCTGTATATCAAATATACCTTTGTTCACTTTGCCATCCTTTTTATCCGCCAAATACTTGGGGTAGTTCCGTTTCCAGTGACCAGTTCCATTGCAGCAGAAGCACTTAGTCTCAGGCTTAGGTCCACACTTGGGCTTCTTCACTTGAGCAGCAACTTGCTTGCCGTTCTTCTTGAAGTTCCCCTTCTTCCCTTTGCCCCTTTTCTTGAAACTAGTGGTCTTGTCAACCATCAACACTTTATGTTTTTCTTGATTTCTACCTTCGCCGATTTTAGCATTGCGAAGAGCTTGGGAATTGTTTTCGTCATCCCTTGCATACTATAGTTCATCACGAAGTTCTACTAACTTGGTGATGGTGACTAGAGAATTCTGTCAATCACTATTTTATCTAGAAGATTAACTCCCACTTGATTCAAGCGATTGTAGTACCCAGACAATCTGAGCACATGCTCACTGCTTGAGCTACTCTCCTCCATCTTTTAGCTATAGAACTTGTTGGAGACTTCATATCTCTCAACTCGGGTATTTGCTTGAAATATTAACTTCAACTCCTGGAACATCTCATATGGTCCGTGACGTTCAAACACGTCTTTGAAATCCCGATTCTAAGCCGTTAAGCATGGTGCACTAAACTATCAAGTAGTCATCATATTGAGCTAGCCAAATGTTCATAACGTCTGCATTTGCTCCTGCAATAGGTCTGTCACCTAGCAGTGCATCAAGGACATAATTCTTCTGTGCAGCAATGAGGATAATCCTCAGATCACGGATCCAATCCGCATCATTGCTATTAACATCTTTCAACATAGTTTTTCTCTAAGAACATATCAAAATAAACATAGGGAAGCAACAACGCAAGCTATTGATCTACAACAAAGATATTCTAATACTACCAGGACCAAGTTCATGATAAATTTAAGTTCAATTAATCATATTACTTAAGAACTCCCACTTAGATAGACATCCCTCTAATCCTCTAAGTGATCACGTGACCCAAATCAACTAAACCATAACCGATCATCACGTGAAATGGAGTAGCTTTCAATGGTGAACATCATTATGTTGATCATATCTACTATATGATTCACGCTCGAACTTTCGGTCTCAGTGTTCCGAGGCCATATCTGCATATGCTAGGCTTGTCAAGTTTAACCTGAGTATTTTGCGTGTGCAAAACTGGCTTGCACCCGTTGTAGATGGACGTAGAGCTTATCACACCCGATCATCACGTGGTGTCTGGGCACGACGAACTTTGGCAATGGTGCATACTCAGGGAGAACACTTTTATCTTGAAATTTAGTGAGAGATCATCTTATAATGCTACCGTCAATCAAAGCAAAATAAGATGCATAAAAGATAAACATCACATGCAATCAATATAAGTGATATGATATGGCCATCATCATCTTGTGCTTGTGATCTCCATCTCCGAAGCACCGTCATGATCACCATCGTCACTGGCGCGACACCTTGATCTCCACCGTAGCATCATTGTCGTCTCACCAACTATTGCTTCTACGACTATCGCTACCGCTTAGTGATAAAGTAAAGCAATTACAGGGCGATTGCATTGCATACAATAAAGCAACAACCATATGGCTCCTGCCAGTTGCCGATAACTTGGTTACAAAACATGATCATCTCATACAATAAAATATAGCATCATGCCTTGACCATATCACATCACAACATGCCCTGCAAAAACAAGTTAGACGTCCTCTACTTTGTTGTTGCAAGTTTTACGTGGCTGCTACGGGCTGAGCAAGAACCGTTCTTACCTACGCATCAAAACCACAACGATAGTTCGTCAAGTTAGTGTTGTTTTAACCTTCTCAAGGACCGGGCGTAGCCACAGTCGGTTCAACTAAAGTTGGAGAAACTGACACCTGCCAGCCACCTGTGTGCAAAGCACGTCGGTAGAACCAGTCTCGCGTAAGCGTACGCGTAATGTCGGTCCGGGCCGCTTCATCCAACAATACTGCCGAACCAAAGTGTGACATGCTGGTAAGCAGTATGACTTGTATCGCCCACAACTCACTTGTGTTCTACTCGTGCAAATAACATCAACGCATAAAACCTGGCTCTGATACCACTTTTGGGGAACGTAGTAATTTCAAAAAAATTCCTACGCACACGCAAGATCATGATGATGCATAGCAACAAGAGGGGAGAGTGTTGTCCACGTACCCTCATCGACCGAAAGCGGAAGCGTTAGCACAACGCGGTTGATGTAGTCGTATGTCTTCACGATCCGACCGATCAAGTACCAAACGCACGGCACCTCCGAGTTCAGCACACGTTCAACTCGATGACGTCCCTCGAACTCCGATTCAGCCGAGCTTTGATGGAGAGTTCTGTCAGCACGACGGCGTGGTGACGATGATGATGTTATACCGACGTAGGGCTTCGCCTAAGCACCGCTACGTTATTATCGAGGTGGATTATGGTGGAGGGGGGCACCGCACACGGCTAAGAGATCCAAGGGATCAATTGTTGTGTCTATGGGGTGCCCCCTGGCCACGTACATAAAGGAGTGGAGGAGGGGGGAGAGGGTCGGCCCCTATGGCGCGCCCTGGAGGAGTCCTACTCCCACCAGGAATAGGATTCCCCCCCTTACAAGTAGTAGGAGTAGGAGTCAAGGAAAGGGAAGAGAGAAGAGAAGGAAGGAGGGGGCGCAGCCCCTCCCCTAGTCCAATTCGGACTAGGCCTTGGGGGGAGCGCGGCCTGCCTCTCTCTCTTTCCCCTAAAGCCCAATAAGGCCCATATACTCCCCGGCGAATTCCCGTAACTCTCCGGTACTCCGAAAAATACCTGAGTCACTCAGAACCTTTCCGATGTCCGAATATAGTCGTCCGATATATCGATCTTTACGTCTCGACCATTTAGAGACTCCTCGTCATGTCTGTGATCACATCCGGGACTCCGAACAACCTTCGGTACATCAAAACATATAAACTCATAATATAACAGTCATCTAAACGTTAAGCGTGCGGACCCTACGGGTTCGAGAACTATGTAGACATGACCGAGACACGTCTCCGGTCAATAACCAATAGCGGAACCTGGATGTTCATATTGGCTCCCACATATTCTACGAAGATCTTTATCGGTCAGACCGCATAACAACATACGTTGTTCCCTTTGTCATCGGTATGTTACTTGCCCGAGATTCGATCGTCGGTATCTCAATACCTAGTTCAATCTCGTTACCGGCAAGTCTCTTTACTCGTTCCGTAATACATCATCCCGCAACTAACTCAGTAGTTGCAATGCTTGCAAGGCTTAAGTGATGTGCATTACCGAGTGGGCCCAGAGATACCTCTCCGACAATCGGAGTGACAAATCCTAATCTCGAAATACGCCAACCCAACAAGTACCTTCGGAGACACCTGTAGAGCACCTTTATAATCACCCAGTTACGTTGTGACGTTTGGTAGCACACAAAGTGTTCCTCCAGTAAACGGGAGTTGCATAATCTCATAGTCATAGGAACATGTATAAGTCATGAAGAAAGCAATAGCAACATACTAAACGATCGAGTGCTAAGCTAACGGAATGGGTCAAGTCAATCACATCATTCTCCTAATGATGTGATCCCGTTAATCAAATGACAACCCATGTCAATGGCTAGGAAACATAACCATCTTTGATTAACGAGCTAGTCAAGTAGAGGCATACTAGTGACACTCTGTTTGTCTATGTATTCACACAAGTATTACGTTTCCAGTTATTACAATTCTAGCATGAATAATAAACATTTATCATGATATAAGGAAATAAAGAATAACTTTATTATTGCCTCTAGGGCATATTTCCTTCAGTTATTGATTGCAACAAAGGCAATGTCACTTTTCATGTTAATGGTAATGAGCATACGGTACACTTTCCGAGGAAATAACCTCAAGTCCATAGTATTAATTATATTGGAAAAATTCCATCGATTATTTTTGGAGGTTTTGAATTTCCTCTACCTACTGTCAAGAAGAAATATGATATTCTTATTATTGGGGACGTGCATATCCCCGTTGAGGTAACTTAGTGTTATTCGAAATTTCTCCGGTTTCATGCGATTCAGAATGAGTTTGTTAACAAGACTTGATCAACCTTGTTAGTGGATTCCTTTTGATGAACATGAGATGGATGAAGTTAGAAAGCACAACCTTCTGTACCCTCCTTTTACTTTCTGTTATTTAGTTGAATTAAAGCAAAAATAGTATTTTTCGTCAGTTTTCTGAATTATCCGTGCAATAAAAAAATGCCCCGAAAATAAAAGTTCTCCAAATGCCCGGAAATTAAAATATGATTTTTTTCTGGAATATTTGAGAATATCTGGCATTGAGAACACAGCAGGGGAGCAAGCACCTGGCCACGAGGGTCCAGGGCGCGCCCCTTGCCTCGTGGGCCCATGGTGGCTCCCCTCCACTTATTCCAGCCACCACACACTCCTTCTTCCTCCCAAAAAAATCACCAACCAGCTCAAGCACAAGTTCTTGCTCATCTTGCTGCCATTTTTTATCTCCTTGCTCAAAGCTCCACTCACCAAACTGCTTAGGGGGATCTTAACCGTACGAAGGGCCCCATCTTGGGAGGTATCTTTGCCTCGCGCCTCGCCGCACATTTAACATACCTATTAGGCTTTATGAGAAAGAAGAAAAGTTGCTGCCCCCGGTTTTTCTAGACTATAAGAGTATGGTAGCACATGATTTTATCGTTAAGAATAGGTAAAAGACGCTTAAGTACAAACTGATATTTGATAAAATTCGCCCTCAGATTATTACTTTGCCGGCTCCTTCTTTGTTTGACTTATCTGCAGGCAAGTACCTTGTTCCGCCGGAGGTCATTCACGCCTACCAAAACCCCACAACAGCTACAGAGCCAGAGCTGGAACCACAATTTGATCCTTCACGACAGTCTGTTTACCAGTGGGATCTAGAGGAGATTGCCAGCCAGTGGCATCACGAGGCTCCATCACAGTACGACCCCAACTACAACTTAATTTGGATATCCGCCAGGCCAGCCGTGGCCATAGACCAACTTAGGCCAAAAGCCTAAGCTTGGGGGAGTACGTATTTCTCACCGACATTACATTCATGTTCACACACTTATTCTAGTTGTCGGTGCTCATACTTTTTCATTGTACTATCCATGCTAGTTTATTTTCCCTTTCTTGTGCTTTCTTCTTGTGCGTTTGAAAAACCTTAAAAAATAAAGAATTAGTTGTAGCTTTTAGCTAGTTTACTTTTCATGCTGTAGTAGTAGTAATTAAAAGAAAACCCAAAGATTTCCTGTTCGTCTTTTTGCTTGTTGGGAGCTTTCCCGTGTAAATAGTTTTATTTCTTTTCTTGTTCTTTGGGGGTCGATAGGAGAAGACCATAATGAAATTGTTAAAGTGGCTCATATATGCATTATTGTTGATTTAACCAAGAGCCCATATTGCCTTGTCTTCTCCTTTGTATTAAATGCTTGCAGATTCCAGCTTAGTCCAATGCACGTGCACTATTATTATTATACACATCATTCGGTCGTGCAAGTGAAAGGCAATTATGACGATATATGATGGACTGATTGAGATGAGAGAAGCTGGTATGAACTTGACCTCTCTTGTTTTTGTAAATATGATTAGTTCATCGTTCCTGATTCAGCCTATTATGAATAAACATGTTTGCAATGACAATTAGAGATTATAGTTGCTTATGCCATGCTTAATTAGCTAGGAGTTTATAATGGTTTACCTTGCGTGCCAACATGCTATTAAAATGGTTGTGATGTGGTATAGTAGGGTGGTATCCTCCTTTGAATGATTCGAGTGACTTGACTTGGCACATGTTCACACATGTAGTTGGAACAAAATCAACATAGCCTCCACGATATTTATGTTCATGGTGGATTATATCCTACTCATGCTTGCACTCAATGTTTATTAATTTTAATGCATGTTCATGACTGTTGTCGCTCTCTAGTTGGTCGCTTCCCAGTCTTTTGCTAGCCTTCACTTGTACTAAGCGGGAATACTGCTTGTGCATCCAATCCCTTAAACTCCAAAGTTATTCCATATGAGTCCACTATACCTTCCTATATGCGGTATCTACCTGCCGTTCCAAGTAAATTTGTATGTGCCAAACTCTAAACCTTCAAATGAAATTCTGTTGTGTATGCTCGAATAGCTCATGTATCAACTAGGTTTTGCTACCTCTTGAGCACTACGTTGGTTTTCCCTTGAAGAGGAAAGGGTGATGCAGCAAAGTAGCGTAAGTATTTCCCTCAGTTTTTGAGAACCAAGGTATCAATCCAGTAGGAGGCTACACGCGAGTCCCTCGCACCTACACAAAACAAATAAATCCTCGCAACCAACGCGATAAGGGGTTGTCAATCCCTACACGGTCACTTACGAGAGTGAGATCTGATAGATATGATAGGATAATATTTTTGGTATTTTTATGATAAAGATGCAAAGTAAAATAAAAGCAAAGTAAAAAGCAACAGAAATAACTAAGTGTTGGAAGATTAATATGATGAAGATAGACCCGGGGGCCATAGGTTTCACTAGTGGCTTCTCTCAAGAGCATAAGTATTTTACGGTGGGTGAACAAATTACTGTTGAGCAATTGACAGAATTGAGCATAGTTATGAGAATATCTAGGTATGATCATGTATATAGGCATCACGTCCGAGACAAGTAGACCGACTCCTGCCTGCATCTACTACTATTACTCCACACATCGACCGCTATCCAGCATGCATCTAGAGTATTAAGTTCATAAGAACAGAGTAACGCCTTAAGCAAGATGACATGATGTAGAGGGATAAATTCATGCAATATGATAAAAAAAACCATCTTGTTATCCTCGATGGCAACAATACAATACGTGCCTTGCTGCCCCTACTGTCACTAGGAAAGGACACCGCAAGATTGAACCCAAAGCTAAGCACTTCTCCCATTGCAAGAAAAACCAATCTAGTAGGCCAAACCAAACTGATAATTCGAAGAGACTTGCAAAGATAATCAATCATACATAAAAGAATTCAGAGAAGATTCAAATATTGTTCATAGATAAACTTGATCATAAACCCACAATTCATCGGCCTCAACAAACACACCGCAAAAGAAGATTACATCGAATAGATCTCCACGAGAGAGGGGAGAACATTGTATTGAGATCCAAAAAGAGAGAAGAAGCCATCTAGCTAATAACTATGGACCAGAAGGTCTGAGGTAAACTACTCACATATCATCGGAGGGGCTATGGTGTTGATGTAGAAGCCCTCCGTGATCGATGCCCCCTCGGCGGAGCTCCGGAACAGGCCCCAAGATGGGATCTCGTGGGTACAGAAGGTTGCGGCGGTGGAATTAGGTTTTTGGCTCCGTATCTGATCGTTTGGGGGTACGTAGGTATATATAGGAGGAAGGAGTACGTCGGTGGAGCAACAGGGGGCCCACGAGGGTGGAGGGCGCGCCTGGGGGGGGGGGGGGGGGGTAGGCGCGCTCCCCTACCTCGTGGCCTCCTCTTTTGTTTCTTGACGTAGGGTCCAAGTCCTCTGGATCATGTTCGTTCCGAAAATCACGTTCCCGAAGGTTTCATTCCGTTTGGACTCTGTTTGATATTCTTTTTCTGCGAAACTCTGAAATAGGCAAAAAACAACAATTCTGGGCTGGGCCTCCGGTTAATAGGTTAGTCCCAAAAATAATATAAAAGTGAATAATAAAGCCCAATAATGTCCAAAACAGAATATAATATAGCATGGAGCAATAAAAAATTATAGATACGTTGGAGGCGTATCAGGGTTGTCTGTATCTTCCATGCTAGGCGGGTTATTCTCAAGAGGGGTGGACTCCGCTCCTCACTCACGAGAAAATGGCTGGTCACCGGGATGCCTAGTCCCATGCTTTAAGCAAATCAAATCAAAATAATTACAAACAAAACTCCCCCAGGATTGTTGTTAGTTGGACGGCACCCATTGTTTCGAACCAGTCGTGGAGTGTGCTTGTTGGTGGTGGGGGAGTATAAACTTTACCATTCTGTTTGGGAACCGCCTATAATATGTGTAGCATGGAAGATATCGAGATCTCTCGGTTGTTATGTTGACAATGAAAGTATACCACTCAAAATATTATTTATCTCTATTTCAAAATCGAGCTCTGGCACCTCTACAAATCCCTGCTTCCCTCTGCGAAGGGCCTATCCATTTAATTTTATGTTGAGTCATCACCCTCTTATTAAAAAGCACCAGTTGGAGAGCACTGCTGTCATTTGCATCCATTACTATTAATTTATATTGGGTATGACTATGACTGGATCTCTTTTACCATGAATTACAATGTTTAGTCAGTCCTTGAGATCTTCAGAGGTGCTCTGCATTTATGTTTTGCGGTCTCAGAAAGGGCTAGCGAGATACCATCTTGTTATATCATATCATGATTGTTTTAAGAAAGTGTTGTCATTCGAGATTTATTATTATTGCTCGCTAGTTGATTATGCCATTGATATGAGTAAACATGAGACCTAAGTGTTATTGTGAATATGGTTAGTTCATAATCTTTGCTGAAACTTGGATGCTGGCTTTACATATATACAACAACAAGAGCAAACAGAGTTTGTAAAAGTTTTTCTTTATCACTTTCAGTTTATCATCTGAATTGCCTGAGAACAAGCAAAGGTTTAAGCTTGGGGGAGTTGATACGTCTCCGTCGTATCTACTTTTGCCCTTTGTTTTGGACTCTAACTTGCATGATTTGAATGGAACTAACCCGGACTGACGCTGTTTTCAGCAGAATTGCCATGGTGTTATTTTTGTGCAGAAACAAAAGTTCTCGGAATGACCTGAAACTTCACAGAGATTATTTTTGGAAATAATAAAAAATACTGGCGAAAGAATCAAGGCCAGGGGGCCCACACCCTGTCCACGAGGGTGGGGGGCGCGCCTGCCCCCTGGGCGCGCCCCTGCCTCGTGGGCCCCCTGGTGCTCCACCGACCTCAACTCCAACTCTATATATTCACGTTCGGGGAGAAAAAAAATGAGAGAAGGATTCATCGCGTTTTACGATACGGAGCCACCGCCAAGCCCTAATCTCTCTCGGGAGGGCTGATCTGGAGTCCGTTCGGTGCTCCGGAGAGGGGAATCCGTCACCGTCGTCATCATCAACCATCCTCCATCACCAATTTCATGATGCTCACCACCATGCGTGAGTAATTCCATCGTAGGCTTGCTGGACGGTGATGGGTTGGATGAGATTTATCATGTAATCGAGTTAGTTTTGTTAGGGTTTGATCCCTAGTATCCATTATGTTCTGAGATTGATGTTGCTATGACTTTGCTATGCTTAATGCTTGTCACTAGGGCCCGAGTGCCATGATTTCAGATCTGAACCTATTATGTTTTCATGAATATATGTGAGTTCTTGATCCTATCTTGCAAGTCAATAGTCACCTACTATGTGTTATGATCCGACAACTCCGAAGTGACAATAATCGGGACCACTCCCGGTGATGACCATAGTTTGAGGAGTCCATGTATTCACTATGTGTTAATGCTTTGGTCCGGTACTCTGTTAAAAGGAGGCCTTAATATCCCTTAGTTTCCAATAGGACCCCGCTGCCACGGGAGGGTAGGACAAAAGATGTCATGCAAGTTCTTTTCCATAAGCATGTATGACTATATTCGGAATACATGCCTACATTACATTGATGAATTGGAGCTAGTTCAGTGTCACCCTATGTTATAACTGTTGTATGAATAATCGCATCTGGCATAATTCTCCATCACCGATCCAATGCCTACGAGCTTTTCACATATTGTTCTTCGCTTATTTACTTTTCCGTTGCCACTGTTACAATCACTACAAAACTATCACTGTTACTTTTACCACTGTTACCGTTACTTCCATACTACTTTGCTACTAAATACTTTGCTGCAGATATTAAGTTATCCAGGTGTGGTTGAATTGACAACTCAACTGCTAATACTTGAGAATATTCTTTGGCTCCCCTTGTGTCGAATCAATAAATTTGGGTTGAATACTCTACCCTCAAAACCTGTTGCGATCCCCTATACTTGTGGGTTATCAAATATCAGTGTTGGACAACTCCTCGAGATCGAGCCCATGTCTCCGCTTAGAGAGGAGGAAATAAAACGGAAATATGTCCGGGGCCAACCTTTGGTCGAGCCCGAGGAGGTCAAGAACCTCCCAACGAGAATGTATGAATTGCATCAGTGGTACATGAACATTACCAACAGTTCCAATCGAGAGTCCCTCATGGTGAAAGTCAAGGAAGAGCATTACTTCCATAAGCTAGCTCTGTCCGTTGAGTATTCAGAACTATTTCAGTTATTCAATCAAGATGCACTCGACAAATCTCTCGTCAGTTGTATTGTCTATAAGTGATTTCTTTCTGTAATTTAAGTCTCAAGCTAGCTTTAGTGCTCATTGATCGATCATTACCTGTAATTATCCTCACTATATTCTTTTCGGTGGTATTATGCAGGATGAAGATCTATGAAATGAAAAAAGCTGGACACTATGGCATTGGGTTCATTGACCCAAATAACGTTAATGAATACACATGGAAATTGGAATGGTATAGACAAGATGTAGAGAATAAAATGCTAGAGTTCTTGAAGCGCCTCAATACCAATGAAGATATACTACTTCCTGACAACTTCCTGTGAGTCACACTGTCTTGTACTACAAATTCTGTTTTTGCTTACTAGCTAGCTAGATGTTAATAATTAAGTGTAGTTTAGGGTAGTTGATTAGTGTTATGCACATGCCCTCTTAATTAAGACATGCAAACGTGTGCGCATGCAGTTACCACTGGATCTTGTTAGACATTAAAGTTGAAGAAGGAAAAGTTGAAGTACTGAACTCACTACTTAAAAAAGAAAGTGACTACACCATCTTGAAGGGGATAGTCAACAGGTAATTTCAATCATTATTAACTATATCTCGGCCTATTTAGTTCGTCATTTCCCGATATGAACTATTTAATAACCCCTTTTATTAATTTTCTTTGCCGACGGGCAGGGTTTGGGCAAAGTTCATCAAGGTGACTCCAGGCAAATGGGCAGAAAAGTTGTTTTGGTATGGACCCAAGGTACGTAATTAAGCAGTACTAGCTAGCTACCATCTCTTTAATTCTTGTTTCAATACCATTAATTAATTATCATGCTTGATTAATTATTACCTGATTAAATTCAATTCTCGTAAAGGCCCTGAAGCAGGCGCCGGGGACTGATGTGTGTGCATTCTGCGTTCACGAGAACATTCGCATGATGGCGTCCGAAAGGAGCAAATTTGATAGACAGCAATGGGTACGTTTGACAGAACACTATTCACAATTTTTACATGATTATCGATATCTAGTCACACAATTAATACACATGCATGCATATTGATCTCCTTCTTAACACTTCAAAGACGTGCGGGAGAGGCTCCTACCAACGGAGCGCATACTAGCACTTTAAGAGGAAATAGCGGGATTTTTGCTCGACCAGGTCATAGATCCCAAAGGAGAATACTATTACCCGCTACCGCCCCCATGAACCACTTGTCATCGTGCTCCGAAGGCACCAAGGCAACATGTAGGAGAAATTGTATATATACCTAATTGTAATTCATTACTACGTTGTTGTCACAAGCGCACCACTCTCGCCAAATCGGTTAACCGGGCATCGTAAGGAAGTTCAATAGGTTACTACTCATACCTTTCTTTTGTAGTTAACCCAAACGAACGCCCTGTAGTGTACACGTCTTTTTTTCTACGAGGAACTAGCATATACATCTTGTACGAACTAATTAATACGAGACTCAGTAGACGTTCAGTACAAAAAAGGATGGTAATTCGTTTACGACATCCTCTACAAAATAATTACTGTTAGTTGTGCAACGAAGGTTCAGTGTAAAAAGGATGGTAATCCATTTACTACATCTCATAGGACCTGGTTACTAGTAGCTCCTGCACTAGTGTATGAGCGGCATGCAGAAATATACTATATGAAGGTGAGATTTTTTTTGCAAATTAATACACCGTGAATTAAAGGCAGAAAAAGGGAGTTTTTAGCTAATAAAATAATCATATTTATTTTTTTCTATACGAACAAGCCTTTTCTCCTTCATTACTATGTTGTTGGTGAAATTTACTATGTTTTCTCCCACGCAATCACTATACTAATACATGGTAATTGTATTACTGATAGTATATGATAAACCAATTATAAGAAGTATCACTAATATATGTATGCTTACTATTTCCAAGCATTGACAACAAGCTATTCATTTTCTAAACAGTACCATGTGTTCCTTTACTTTACTATCGTTAATCGCACAGAAGATCGTAATTGCCTAATTATTTTTTACTTATCATTATTGTTCCCTCTAATCTCATCCATTTGCATCTTTGTTTTAGAAAATATTTCAGCCTTATACATTTAAATGATACTAGCACATATGCCCGTGCGTTGCAACGGGAGAGATGTTTCTTTGGAGAAGCAATGGGAGAGATAATTAATGTCTCCACCAAAAATGATCTCCATACCGGTGCGATAGAGAGAGGAGTTGTGGTCTTCTAGCGGGTCATGTTTGTCCCGCGAGATATTAATAGTGGTGGGGTTAGTCGGCATGGTGGCAACCATCCAACTCGTGCCTTTTTTCCTTCGGGTCCGCCTCTGTCTCAGAGTTGTGTCTGCCTCCTCGTTTGGTAGCTTTGCGGCCACCTTCAGAGCAAAGTTGCTTCGACCACTCTCTCTTACGATGGCGTAACCGGATGGATTACTAATTTTAGTGCATAAATCCCGTTTCATTAGCATATTTAGCGCATAACCAGACATCAATGTCCCTTCTCTATTAGGGTTTATTCTCTTTGATTATTTTAGCGCTCACCTGCCCACAACTTCTTTATTCGAACCAAACCAATATATTCTCTTTTATTGGCCCAAGAAAAAAAATTGCTCCCTCAGACGACCCAGTAGGGGAGTGCGGTTGAGGACTAATACAGCATATGCGTCGGAGCAATTTTTCTTGGGCCAAGTACGTGGGGCTACTATATGACGCTAGTTGCGTAAAATAGCGTGGGAGATGCACATCAGTTCATGTATGGACCAACACACTGGTAGGCGCCAAGACGACCTGTGTTAGTAAGGCTTGGAAAAATCCAAAAAATGATGAGTTGAAGGATCAAAATCATGCCCTCAAAGACCCGAATACGTGCAGCTAGCCACTCGAAGAAACGAGTCCTACCAACCAATGGCCAGCTCAAACCTTTAAGATCATACTCCAATGTCAGATTGGACACAATTTTTTTAACTGTTTAAAAAAAATATAAATTGCTGAATATTCTTGGAAACATGAACAATTTTGAAAATCACAAACACTTTTTGAAATTCTTTACATTTTCAGTAATACACACCAAAATTTGAAATTCTCAAAATTCACAAATTTATTTGAAAACATAAACCTTTTATTATAACATGAACATGTTTTGAATTTGTGATTTTGTTTGAAAAAGGAAACATATTTTGAACATTCGAAACAATTCTTGAAAATGTGTTTCTATAAACTTGGACATTATTTTGAATTTGCGAAGATTTCACTAAAACAAGAATATTTTTCATATTTGAAACATTTTTAAATGCAATTTGTTTCAGAAAATCTCAAACAACTTTGGAAAACACAAAAAAATGGAACATTTTTTTTAAAACCTGAATCAATTTTGGAATGAGAACAAAGATTTAATGTTCTGAACATTTTTTATAACAAAATATATATTAAATCTCAAACATTTGTAAAAAAATCGGTTTTTTGTGATATTATGAATTTTATTGAAAATTTTGGTTTTACTAAAAAAGGGAGATAGAAAAATAAACTTGAAAGGAAAAAAGAAACAAATGGAAAAAGAAAAATAGAAACATAACGCACAAAAAAACAAACGGTTCAGCCCAGCTCGAGCACCCTATGCGAATTTGTGACTATTTTGGAATGTGAACAAATATTTAATGTTCTAAACTTTTTCAAAACGGAATATATTTAAAGTTCTGAACATTTTTTTTAAAATTGATTTTTAATGATATTATGAAGTTTTCTGAAAATTTTGAATTTACATAAAGATGGAGAAGAAATAAACTTGTAAGGAAAAATAACAAAAGAAAAAGTGAAACAAATGGAAAAAGAAAAATAGAAACATATTTTAAAGGTCTGAACATTTAAAAAAAATCCAATTTTATGATATTATGAATTTTTTCGAAAATTTTGAGTTTACGAAAAAAGGAGAAAAAAACTTGAAAGGAAAAAAGACCAAATAAAAGGAGAAATAACGGAAAAGAAAAATAGAAACATAACACAAAACAAAAAAAGAATAAATTTCAGCCCATCTTGGGCGCTCAGCGCGAACTTACAACTATCTAACGCTTGTTGCGATAAATAGGGCTTTCCCACCTGCATGGACACTGAAATAACTAGGCTGGCTTTGCTGGCAACACTATGGGCGGCCCATGTACGAGATCTGGCGTTTTCCTTTTCTAATAGACAAACGAACCAAAAATTAGTACCATCTCGAATAGAAAAAAATCTTTTCGTTGGTGAACGGATGAAAAAATCGGAGAACGCACCTTGCTTTATTAGTAGGTATAGATATAGACTAAAAATTGCCTTGGACCAAATTAATTTGTAATTACTATCGATATACACACTAGTAACTAATGGTATTTGATTTTGTACTGAGTAGTAACACAATTACCCTCAAGTGAAACTCTAAAATATTTATCAAGTGCATTGTTCATTAAAATAATAATTACCATCCAATTTTAGCATGTACTCAAGTATCTCACGACCCACATATCCAACAAAACTAGATTCGTTTACTAGTTCCTTCTTGATGTATGCACGTGTATATACTACTGTCATTTATGATTGATGAAACAATTTTACTATTAAATTGACGAAAGAAAATCCTATAGGTACGATTCTCAATCATTTAATAGAAGCAGTGCCTTTTTATTATAGCATTACCATGTGAAAAAATAGTTTAACATTAGAGGACAGAGTAGTGATGAGCAGTGGCCAGTAATAACTTTAGTTACATTACTATATTTTGACAAAACTTTATCATAACTAGTGATGGGGATCTGGTAAGACGACTTTTAATATCATTACCATGTAAGATGTCCTTTTTACCATCATCACCAAAGTTGTGGTCGAACGTTACGAGGCGGACGTGCGGCATGGTAATGGATTTTAATCCCATTACTATATATATGCTAGCCTTTTACGACCATTGACCACAGGTGAGGGTGAACCGCACGGGAGCGAGAGATTACACAGGCAATCACCGACCGGCGCGCACGATTAGGCATTCTGCGCTCCCGCTCAGTTTAGCGCCACCGTATATATATATATATTTCACAAATATAACAAAAACTATGGGCTCATATGCAATTTTTTCATGTAACTTGTTTTGAAATATCTTAGATATAGTATATGAACATATTTAAAATAATAAAATAGTATATATATATAGTACCACATGGTAGTATATGAGACATGTGGGGTAATTACCACCGGGTGGTAGGATGGATTTTCCATATATATACACACACACACACACACACACACACACACACACACACACATAAACACTATTCTGATCACGGGATCAGAATATTATTCTGATCACAACATGAACTTCCTGAGTTAGACGCTTGAACTTCCCTCTGTAGCAACCCGACCTTCGGGCTATCTTCTCAACCGTGTCTCCCCGCGCGAATTTTTTTGGTCAGTCATGTTCTATGTGATATAAGTGTAATCTACAAACGGTTTTTAGCAACTAAATGCCCGTTTTAAATAGGAATCTCGCTCAATGACGGGTTTGCTCTCGGGTCGTGATAAAACAAGCCTCTATTGCAATTTTACTGCCTGAGTTGTTTGACCTGAACTTCCCCCTGTGCCAGGTTGAACTTCCGCCAACATTGCCCAAATGGGGCTTGCGATATACCGTTGGAAAACTATGGACACCAGTATCATGACCCAAGTTAAATTTTTGGCAAAATGTAAGCGGTTTAAGAGCAGTTTTGAAAACCGTTTTTTCTTCATACAAAAAACGTGAATCGTATTTTCAATCGTATTTTAAATGGTTTATCGGAATGAGACAAATAATATGGCATTGGAAAGCTGCTGCAAAACCGTTTGTTCCACATGTTTAAAGTTTTCTCTAATTCCCTATGGTTAAAAAGGAATTTGGAAAATCGTAAAATTTTACAAACCGAACAGCCGAGTTCGTATTTTCGATGTTATTTCAAAACGGCTAATCCAATTGAGGCAAATGATATGGCGTTGGAAAGCTTATAAAAATGCGCTACTTTTTTATGTTTAAAGTGTTTTCTAATTTTGAACGGTTTAAAAGTAATTTAGAAAACGGTCCAAGTTGCACCGAGTTTGTATTTTCGAGCTAATTTTTTAACCGTACGTTCGAATGCAGCAAATGATATGGCATTGGAAAGCTTGAGTAAATGCAAAACTTTTTGGTATATATTGTTTCTCCCAATTCCTTACTGTTTTAAGTAAATTTTGAAAATGGCTAAAAATGTATTTTTGTCGTAATTTTTACAAACTTTACCGGAATGGGGCAAATAATATAACGTTTAAAAGCTACGGAAAATGCGAAACTTTTTCATGTTGATGGTTTTCTCTGGTTCCTAGCCGTTTTTAAGTAATTTCGAAAACGGAGGGATGATTCGTTCTGCCTTTATCGCGAAACAGATTCTTCGAAAATGCACCTCATGAAGAACTTGAACTTCTCAACATGTCTACTTGAACTTCACTCTGTTTGTCATGTGTTTTTTTGCTTGTAGATCTCCATCCGCTGCTCCTAACTCTCCATCCACTCACCGGAATTGAGCAAATAATATACCGATGGAAAGCTGCTGTAAACACGCAACGTTCCCGTGTTGATCATTTTTTCATACCCGCGACGATTTTAAAAGTTTTTCATCTGAAATTCATTCAGCGTAGTAGTTGAACTTCCTGCTGTTTTCACGTTGAATTTCTGTGACGTATTTTCGTTTGTAATTTTCTCATACATTCGTAAGTGTTACACAAATGATATTCCTTTTGTACAAACCTCTCTCACAATAATTTTTCTAACTTTTTCCGAGTGAGGACTTGAACTTATAACAACAAAGAAATTGGACCTTGCCTTTTAATTTATTTTTCTCATATTAAACACACACCATGTAGTACATGAACTTTTTCCATTTTTATAATTTGAATTTTTTATTTTCTTTTTGAAATCAAATTGCTCCCAAATAATAACTGAACTTCTTTGTGGATTGAGAGAATTATTTTAAAACGTAAAAAAAAACAATTTATTTTTTGTGTTTTCGAACATGGAAATACAAGGTGAACCTCTCTCACAAGAATTTTTGAACTTCCCCAAACGGAGCACTTGAACTTCTTTCAACAAACCTTTGAAGCTTTTATTTTTCTATACTTTTATCCTCAAGTGAAATGCATTCCTTGTAGTACTTGAACTTCTCGTTGTTTTCACTATGAACTTCTGTCACATTTTTGTGTATACGTCGAATTACACACAATTGAAAGTCACACATCATTTTTTTGCCATTTTAAAACATGTAATTGGAGGTCGAACGTCCCGCAATATAAATTCTGAACCGTGCACGAAGGTGCACGTGAACTTCTTGCAACAAATCTGAGTTTTTTATACACTTCGAACTTCTGTGTTATTTTAAATTAAACTTCTTAGTCTTTATTCTTAGAAAAAAATATGTTTTCAAATAAGCATCAAACATTTTTTTAAAATTGAACCCCATACTTTTATTTTTCCTATAAATGGAAAGAATTTGAGTTTTTCATAAACATCAAAGTACTCCTTTTTTTTAATTTGAACTTCTTTAATTTTATTCTTTAGTAATGAAGAAAACCTATGTTTTTTTAATAAATATCGAACTTCTCTATTTTCGTAATTTGGACTTCTTGGTTTATTTCCTTGTAGTAGCGGAAAAATCCTAGTTTTCTAATAAATATTGAACCGGCCCGTTATTTAAATATGAACTTCTAGAGTTTTTTTATAAGAAACGGTGAAAATCCTTTTTTATGAAATTTGTAGTGCTCGATTTTTAAAAGTTGAACTTCTTGTTTTCATTGTTTAATAAAGAGTAAAATCTGAATTTTGTATAACCATCGAACTGTTCCGTTTTTTAATTTGAACTTCTTGGGTATTTTAACGGATAAAATATTTTTTTATATAAATTTGTGTTGAGATGCTTTGTTTTTTTGTTTGACCTTCTTGGGGTTTGTAATAATCATTGGACTTCTTTGTCTTTTAAATTTGAAACTCTAGGTTTTCTGGAAACAGGGAAACCTATGTTTTCGTTATAATTTTTGAACTGATCAACTTTTTAAATTTGAACTTCTTGGTTATTTTAGAAATGAGGAAAATCCATTTTCCAAAGACGGGAAATCCATGAGCTTTTTTGTACAAATTTATGTGTCTCTATTTTGTTTTCTCATTTTTGTTGAACTCTTCAATTTTATTAAATATGGACTTCAAGAGTTCACACTATTCTAGGTGAGCGTTTTTTCGTTCTTCCTATAAAAATATCGTGGTGCTTTGGTTTTTTAATTTGAACTTCTTGGTTATATTTCTAGAAACAAAAAAAATCCAATTTTTTTATTAAGATCGAACTACTGTATTAGTTTAATTCAAACTTCTCAGTTTAACAACAAAAATGAAATGCTCTGTTATTCTAATTTGAGCTTCTAGGTTTTTATTTATTTCGAAAATGATTTATTTAATATCAATTTTTTATGAACGTCAAATTACTTTGTTTTTTTTTATAAAAATGAACTTCTTTCTTTTCTTAAACTTCGAGAGTAAACAATTTCTGGGTGAGGCTTTGTTTATTTTTCGTGTTTTTCATGTCATGTATGTTGTGTGTTCTTTTTCTCCTTTTTTGGACTTCCTTCTCTTCTAGTATTTGAACTTATTTGGTGTTTTGCAGTTTTTGAATTGAAACTAACATATCAAAAAAATACTTTTTTTTTGCATCCATACATACCGTTGAACTTCAGGAAATAATACGGAACAAGAAATTGTAGAACATTTGTACATGATGTTTTAGACCAATGTTTTTCTGTTTTGTGTGGGTCAACTAAGTCCTCTCTTTTTTGTACACCACATACTTTAAAATATAGAGAACAAAATCACCGAATGCTTTTTGCTATTGCTTACGCACGTGGGTACTAGCTTGGCAAATTCTATCAACTAACCGATGTATGTAGCAGACCTCGGGGTGAGATAGCTTTTGTTAGCTACTACGTGCTCGCCCTGCCTCGATCAGAAACAATCGATCAACGAATCCATTTTGTTCAACGTGCGTGCCCTGCCTCAGACCTCGGAGTGAGCTAGCTAGCATTTTGTCTGAACTTTTGATGACTGTACACATGTATCTGAAAATCTGCAAGATGTTTCAACCTCAGGTTTTACCTCTATGCACCATGCCCGAGCGGACGTACGTCGTGTTGAGTACATAGGCAATTTCTCGATTAAATTAATCCACGAGTAAATCACTAGCATGGCATTGACACATATAATCGCATACTGATATTCAGTCAAACTAGCACATACTACGCTAATTGCAGAAAGATCTACGTATAACGCTAGCATGGCTAAAACAGAAAACAGTAGGAGCGGGATAAACGAGTTATACCCTCCAGTAGGCCATGCAGAGGCCGCGGCTTTGGTAGCAGCAGCGGCGTCCTCGGCGGCCTTCTTGTCAGCTTCAGCTTTCTCGGCGGCGGCACGTTCGGCGTCGGTGGACATGGTGATGATGAAGGCGACGCGGACGTAGAGGAAGTAGACGATCGGAAGTGAGCAGTCGCGTAATCGCATCCCAAAAACCTATTCACCCCTCACCCCGTACAGGAACCAGAAGGGCGTGGTTTCGGAGACCTGCTCTCCCGTCGACTGTGTACGCGGCGGACGGGATGGAGTCATCGGTGGCAGCAGCAGCAAGGGAACGACGGTGAGCGTGCGCGTGGAGCAGATGTGATCTGTTCGTGGCGGCTAGGGTTAGGAGAGACCGCACACTTATATAGGCGCAGCCGCATGGAGAGACGTGGGCTCGACCCACGTCCGAGTCCGTGGCAGCCCACGATCCGACGTCTCAGATCGTGGCCCAGCTGTTAGAGTCCCGCAACCCGCGTCGCGTCGCGTCGCGTCGCGTCGTGACGAGGCGGGTGGCGGAGGAGGAGTGCGCGAGGGCCTCTTCTCTTCTCAAGCTCCAATAGCATGTAGAAGAGAAACCCTTATAAGGAGGTCCAACTCCTTTTCCACTTCCGGGATGGGACTAAACTTCCCACTACACCTAGTGCCATATAACCCACATGGGCCCTTAGAGATTTTTCAGAAATTGCTACATGGGCCTAGAGCCCATCTCAAATTTCAGCACGTCGTTTAGATTCTAGAACAAAGACAAGATAAATGACTAATGGGAACCAGCTTGACATAGCACTTAGCTGGAACATAGAGCGGGCAACAAAAGCGTGCAGGAAATACTCTATTCTCTCACGGTTGACACAACTAGCAGCAGAAAAAAGCAACCAAGCAGCGCCAAACTCCGGGAAGGTTGACGGCGTCGGGTGAGTTAGACAAATTCTGCTCGGACGGCATCGGGTGAGTTTGTTGAACGACACCAGTTGGTGTAGTTGAACGGCGGCCCAACAGGGTGCTCGAGGTGGCCCATTTGAACGGCGTCCCAGCAGGGTGCCCCCGAGCGGCGTGCTGTGTGGCGGAGTTGACCGGAGTAGTCTATCGGGTCTGTCCTCGATGCGGGTAGCAGCGGGTGGAGTTGACTAGGTGCGATTGGTGGTAGTCTTCTTCCACGGCCATGGGGATCGACGGTGACGGGTGGAGGCGATGGGGAGTAGCAGGAGCGGGAGGAAGTCAGGGTGCAGCGGCGGGTGGGATGCCGTGGTGCTCGTGGTGGAGTGAGGCGATGAACTCGGCGTTCCTGGACACGACGTCTGAGCTCGTCAAGGATCCAGGGGAGGGGATGGCGCGGGGATGCGTGGAGCCGGGAAAGGGAGCGCTCGCGTTGCCAGGGTGGAGCACATCGCCGGGATCCGGTCAGATTTGACCGGAAGTTCAGGGCGCGGCTCTCCGGGGGCCGGGGCTTTCGCGGGATGCAGGCGGCGGTGCAGGTTGGGAGGGGCAGCGCCGGAGGGATGCAGGCGGCGGTGAAGTTTGGGAGGGGCGGCGCCGGGCGCGGTGAAGGTTGGGACGGGCGGCGCCGGCGACGGTGAAGGTTGGGAGGGCGGCGCGTCTGAACTTTCGTGTGTACGAACCTGAACTTCGGTCTATCTTCGCAACCGTGGCTTCCCTCGCGAATTATTCCGGCCGGTTGTGTTGTCTGAGATGTGACTGTAATCCAGATACCCATACCTGCATCTAAATGCTCGTTTTTATTCGTAATTTTGCATTTTGGCGGATTCACTCTCGGGGCGGATGAACTGTGTCTGTTTACAAGTTTAATGCATTCATTGGATGTTCTATAACCTCTAACATGATGGGAATTTGGTGTAGGTACGAGTTTCGTGGACAATTTGTCGTTAATTTCAACGGATTTGATTCCGGGTTCTGTGTTCTTCGTCCGCGGGAGTGGTTCCGCGGCTTCTGTGGATTTGTTGTTTTTATTTGAATATAGAGGGCTGATTTGATTGCAGTAGTGAGATTGGACCGTTCATGCGTTGTTAATTTGGTCGGGCAGGCGAATACACCCCTGAAATCGGGCGATTGGATCTCGCGTCCGCCCGTGTTGGTTCCGGTTCTTCGATGAGACAACTTGGTGGCTTTGTCGTTTTGATGTTTGGACGTAGTAGGATATCGTTCGAGGTCGCGGACTGAGAAGGTGTAGTCACCCAAGTGATTAAATCTAAAAAACAAATTCGACAGCGTGTATTTTTCCAATAATTCTACTGTATGTCTTACGAATTGGACTTCTGCACCTTTTGTGCTAGAACTTCCGTCGTTTTTATGCATGTTTTTACTTCCGTCGTTTTTGTTTTACAGAGTACTCATAATACGTAAATGTGGAGCTGGTCCATAGACAGACAAATCATCTTTTTTATATTTATTCTGTCTTTGGGATTAGTTTTTTTGGATCATCCACATTCTGTGGTATTGGTTGGACTTCTATGGTACCAGTGATTGAACTTCCCGGTTTCCACATTGCAAGGCGGTGCAGCATCGCGCTCTTTTTTTTCTTTTTCCTTTTTGTTTTTTTGTAATTTTCAAATTTCTAATTTGGGTTTGAGTTTGTTCCGTGGGCAACTATGGGATTATTCCCAAATATAAATGCGTATCTTACTTATTTTTTTGTAACATGATTGCATAGTTCGAACAGTGGTAGAACTTCAGTATGTGTTTAACGTGAAACTTACAAGATCTTTGCCCAAGTATGCATGCACTTTTTCCAGATCATGTAAGGGTCGTTGTAGAAGCTGGACTTCTATGTTGTTTATACGTGAACTTCTGCTTTTCCTTCTTTGCAAAGTAATAAAGCAAGTCCTCTGTATTTCCTTCTTTTTTATGTTACTTTTCATTCTTTGCATTGGTTTGGATTTTTTTGACTTAGTCCCATGAATAGCCATGTAATTGGGCGATGGATATGCGTTTTTTTATTTTTTCTAGTATGTTTTTGTACTTATAATTGTTGTTGTTCTTCATTGAATAACTATCCTGAACTTCTGTGTGATAATCGTTTTTAACATGTTAATTTGAGGTTGTTATTTTTTGGATTTAAATATTTTGTAGACATTGAAATCGGCATTGCGCGTATTGACAAGTGCGGTAGCGCGAGGCCGAGCAGGTGGGGAGGGGGGAGGGACCCCCTCCCCTCCCCCTGCGAGGCCGAGACAGGAACGAGCCGGTGCAGGCGACGACGCAGCGTGCCGCGTCGTCGCATGCGGAGGCGAGTCCGTCACATCCGTGACCCCACTATCTATCTTAGGGTTTTTAGGGTTTAGGGTGCGTGCGGTGGGGGAAACAGAATAACCGCACTGCGTCCTGTCAAATCCTAGCGCGCAGCAATGCGGTAGCGTGAGGCCGAGCAGGGGGGAGGGGGTCGGGACCCCCTCCCCTCCCCCTGCGAGGCCAAGACAGGGACGAGCCGGAGCAGGTGACGACGCGGCGTGCCGCGTCGTCGCATGCGGAGGCGAGTCCGTCACATCCGTGACCCTACTATCTATCTTAGGGTTTTTAGGGTTTAGGGTGCGCGTGGTGGGGGTGGAAACAGAATAACCGCATTGCGGCCTGTCAAATCCTAGCGCGCAGCAATGCGGTAGCGCGAGGCCGAGCAGGGCAGGAGGGGGGAGGGACCCCCCTCCCCTCCCCTTGCGAGGCCGAGACAGGAACGAGCCGGAGCAGGCGACGACGCGGCGTGCCGCGTCGTCGCATGCGGAGGCGTGTCCGTCACAGCCGTGACCCCACTATCTATCTTAGGGTTTTTAGGGTTTAGGGTGCGTGCGGTGGGGATGGAAACAGAAAAACCGCATTGCGTCCTGTCAAATCCTAGCGCGCAGCAATGCGGTAGCGCGAGGCCGTGCAGGGGGGGAGGGGGGAGGGACCCTCCCTTCCCTCCCCCTGCGAGGCCGAGACAGGAACGTGCCGGAGCAGGCGACGAGGCGGCGTGCCGCGTCGTCCCATGCGGAGGCGAGTTCGTCACATCCGTGACCCCACTATCTATCTTAGGGTTTTTAGGGTTTACGGTGCGTGTTTTAGTTAGATATGAACTTCATCTGTTTTTGTACTTGAACTTCTTCTTTTTGTTTCTTTGGGTTTATTTATTCTTATTTCTTTACTTCTTTTATTAGAGTACTTGAACTTCTGTTCTTTATTTTTTGAACTTCTTTCTCTTGTTTTTTAGGTGCATATTTATGTATGTATTTTTCTTCCTTTGGTAGTGTATTTGCCCTCTGTTTTTGGTTTTAAGGATATCAGCAGTGCTGTTGTGTGATCTTATCTCATTATAATAGATGCATTCAAATGTTGCATTCATTTGTCTATAGATGTATTTACTTTTTTAGCTGTTGGGGGGGGGGGGGTTAAACTGTAATTTCTCCTGCGTTGCAAGTCCCACGACAGAGAGGCATTAATTGACCATCTCCCTCGCCACCACCTGTCAGAAAACCCCTCGTCCCCTGTCGCTCGCTCTCTCCCCCCTCTCCGTCGCTCCGCTGCCTTCGTCGCCTGCAACTCCTCCCGATTTCTCCGCCCCTGTCCCCTGCACTCGTGAGTGGAGTAACCGGCGCACGCCCCCGCTCCTATTTCTCCCCCAGGCCCCGCTCTCCCTCGCCCAGCCCGCTCTCTCCTGCTCTGAAGCGAGGGCGGCAACTTCCTGCGTGGTTGCAAGGTGCGCGTGGCGTCATGGGGAGTTGAAGAACCGCCGCGGATTCGTGCGTGCGGGGGTCGTCTGGAGAGGTACAAGTGCTGCCCCGCCCTAATGCTTGCTTCTAGTTTCGCCAGATCTGTCGAGTCCGCCTCCTGTGTGCTCTCGCGTCCGCCTCTCTACCCCCTTCTTCTGATGGTTTGGTGGTAGATTAGGTAGGGTTCTTTTGCGTGTGGTGGGTGGATTGCATTCCCCCGTGGTCAGATTTGTCTATGTGATGCTTGTGTGTGCTATTTGTCCCTTCAGGCTTGTGTGGATTTCATTTCCCCTTTCTTGATTTCAGCATTCAGATGCATGTAAGAGAGGGTGTGGTGTGATGCTAGATCTGATGTATCTAATTTGTTTTAGTGTTTTTGATTTCGAAGTCTATATTGTGTCTCTCACATGCTAGATAGTTTATGGATTCTTTTTTTTTGTTTGTGCTTGCCTAGATGTGCTGCTGTTCATCTTTTTATACTTGTTGGTATGTTCTGGTTGTTTCATTCTAGGGTTTGATTCAGTTTCTTTTTGTATTTTGTTGTATGATTTTGTACTTGCTAACTATATGCAATCAATCCCCTATTTTTAGCAGGTTGTTCTAGTGTTTGGAGTTGCATTCATCAAGGCGGTTGTGTTGTCATGGCTTCAAAACCTTCTCCGAGTATCTTAATGTAGTTGTATCTTGTATTTTAAATAGCATTATTCTTATATATGTCTGCCCATATCTTCACTTAGTATTCATGTTGGACTGCCATTCTTAATAGTGTGAACTTCTAGGAAAGGTTATGTGTATGCTTTTTACCATTAGTTTGAGTAAGAATAGTGTTTGCTTACTTTGTAGTTGATGATTTTGCAGGTAAAACTATGTCACCAAGTGTTGTTGGACTTCCCAGATATTTCATATTTGTAGTGTATATCTTTGTTTTTTTGTTATCATGTTGATGGTATTGATATTTAGTTTGCCTGTGAAATACTATTTGTGGTCATGCTACATCTTTTTTATGTGCTACTTGCTTGGGTCACATAGTTGAACTTCTGGTTTTAATTATTGTTTGTTTATAATGAAATTTGGTTGAACTTCTGTTATGCACATTTTGTTTTACTGCTTTGTTATATATCGTTGAACTTCTAGACATTCATGTTATATGTAGTAGCCCCTCTGGTGTAGATTGTTTTTATATTTAGTTTCTAGATTTTTAGTTAGTTTGTTGTGTTTACTGCTTTGGTAGGTATTGTTGAACTTCTGGGTATTGGACATTGTTGTCAAAGTAGAAGTCCCTTTGGTGTAGGATTGTGCATTAGAACTCAGCTGCCTTTTTACTTGCATTTTTTGTAGTTGGTGATGAGTTGAATAATTCTGAAAAAAATGCCTGCGATCAAGATGGAGCTTCAGAGGTTAATACTGATGCTCCAATATCTGATGCGGCTAAATCACCCATTATCCCTTTGACTGTGATTGCCGAGGTTACTTCGAGCCTTGAGAATTTTTCAAGCCTCGAGGATCTTGCTTCTGCAGCTCTTGCTTCACCTAGTATGTGAAACCCCTTTTCTTTTCATTTTAAAGTTTTGAGCCATGTCTTTTTAGCTTGTTCATGTCGGTTGTTTTTGTTTTTGTTCCTGACTTTTTTTTATTTTTTGCTTCGATTTTTTGTGTTCTTTGCAGATGTGTCCACAGAGGAGGAAGCTGTGAACACCATCAACGATGTTTTATCTGAGTTGGGTTTATCAGAAACCCTTGTTGCTGCTGAGGAGGGGGCTCTGTCAGTCAAAGGTTGTGATTCCGTTCCGGATCCTTTGTGCTCTCTTCAGATGTCAGAGACGCAGTCACAGTCTGTTGATGGCACTGAACCTGTCATGCAACCCGAGGATGTGCCTCTTCAGCTTCTCCTGGAGGACCAACGTAAGAGGAAGAAGCAAGAAGATTTTGACAAGAAGAGGGCGGCCCGCCTTGAGAAAGGTTCTGATGTTACTGGATCTGTTCATGCGGCTGAGCTCACTGTTGAGGAAGACGTGCCGTGTGGCAGTGATGGCACGGTTGTCCCTGTTAAGAAGAAAATCAAGAAGACCGCTGCGAGGAAGTTAGTAGTTGGTGAAGTTACTCCTCGGAGGAGCCCACATGTTTCAAGGCCTGCAGAAGTTGTTGAAGATGAAGGGCTAGGCCTTGGTGGTACGCCACGCCGTAGTCCTCGTGTGCTTGCCACTTCCACGCCTACACCTTCTCCGCTTGGTGCTGGTGCATCTGGTAAGGGGAAGAAATGCGGCGTGAAGCGCAAGGTTCCACCTGCAAAGGTCAACAAGGGTGTGAAGAAGCGTTCTCGTGTTAATCCAGAGGACAAGGATGATGCTGATTTCAATGCTGATGATGAGGACGATGACGATGATGATGATGCCGCTAATCAGGTATGAATGTCTCATGTTTACTGTTTTTAGAGCATTTGTCGCTATTGCTGTAGTTTTATTGTTTTTAGCACTGCCTTGGCGTACATAGCTGACCTTCTACTCCATATAGACGAATAAATTAGCCGATGTGCTTTGCTTTTATGGTATTACTGCCTTTGTGTACATAGTTGGACTTCTGGGTATATACATGAAGAAATTAGCTTAACTTGTTGGTATACATGTTTGATTACTGCCTTAGTGTACATGGTTGAACTTCTGCTTTTTAAATTTCCAACATTTTTGAAAGCATGTTAACTTGTGGTCATACATGGTTGTACTGCCTATGTAGACATAGTTGGACTTCTGAGATACATGTTTGATTACTGCCTCAGTATACATGGTTGAACTTCTGCTTTGTAAATTTCCAACAATTTGAAAGCATCTTTACTTCTGGTCATACATGGTTGTACTGCCTATGTAAACATAGTTGGACTTCTCAGATGTAGTGCGTATGTAGGCATTAGTGGAATTTTGGTGAAGCTTGTGTGTCTCATTGTTCTGCCTTTTTTCCTTGTCAATGTATTTTTTTTCAGTATCAGCTTGTGGAGCGGCCTGAGAGGAGGAAGAGAGGAGGCAAAGCGCCCGAAGAAGGTGGCCAAGGAGGAGGTGAGGCGAAACGTTTTAACAAGACGGTTCGCTGCTCACTAGGAGAGGTCAAGACGTGTGCGAAAATGCTACAAGCTAGGCACAAGACGAGGGTTATCAAGGCTGGTTTTGGTTGTGTGTTTGACTTGAAGGTTGATTCCAACATTTCTCGTCCTTTGATGGGCAACATCTACATTAGGATTGACCCTTCAACCATGATTTTGGACATGGGTGAGGCGAACAAGGTTATACGTATTACAAGTGATGCTATTCACCATCTCTTTGGGTTCCCTCAAGGTAATCGTACCCCCCCAGGCCCTCGAATGATGGTTTCGATGATGCTGTTATGAGGTTGAAGGGAAAGCTTGGGTATGCTAGGAGTGACGACATCAAGACAAAGGATTTGCGGAATATCCTTGCTGAACTTGTGAAGGATGAGACGAAGGATGATCTTGCTGTGTAGGTGTTTTACCTTATTGTTTTCGTGAAGGTGGTTATCCCTGGAACGTCTACACGAGTGTCCAGGGAGGCAGCAATGGCCGAGAACCTTGTGTTTGAGGATATGGCAGACATTGACTACTGCCAGTTGGTTGTTGTAGATATTCGGAGTGCTGTTGTTAGGTATCAGCAAGGTACTAGCAGAGGAAAAGCTGTCACAGGTTGTGCCATCGCGCCGCTTCTTATGTATCTGGACTGCCTTATCATTGGCAAGACGCCTAATATTGACTTGAGGACCCCTCGCATCAATTTCATGGATCAGGCCAAGCTTCTTGAGCTTGCTGCGGCTGACTTGGTCATGAAGGGTGATGATGACCCAGCCAACTGGGTGTTTGGGAGACTGCATGTGAGTATTTCTATGCATTATTCTTTCCTGTGTAGTTTAACTTGAACTTCTGGTATTGTCTTCTATATTTTTTGTTCCCATGTTCCTTCATTTGTTTTCTGACGCGTTGACTTTTGTTTTTGTATGCAGTGGAAGACACAGGCTGAGGTTGTGTTCTTTAGGGTTATTGAACGTCCTGTTCTAACTATGCCTCGTTCTGCCGGCCTAGGGAGTGGAACTTCCCCAAGATTTGAATTCTCCCGGGATGTTAATACCGGTGCCCCCTGTAGATCCAGGAGGTTCTTTTGCCTGTGCGAGTGCTGCAGGTGGCGTTTCTTCCGAGAATTTGTTTGAAGCTGCCAATGTTTCTCTGGTTAGGATTGACAGTCTTCTTGAAACTGTTTGTGGGGAGTTGGCTCGTGTTCCTTCAACTGCTGAGCGTCTTAGTCGCGTTGATGGGATTCTTCCTCCCGGACACGGTTTTGATGCTGAGTCTTCGAAGGAGGCCTTGTCTATTGAAGCTAGATTTCTTGAAGAGCTTTGTCAGAGCACTTCCCACCTTCGGACTAGCGTTGGGCTGTTCAAGGAAATGCAGGATGCTCGTTGCAAGCCTTTTGAAGATGAGGCAAGTGTTGTTGTGAGACAGATTCAGAGGCAGGATTCTGTTCGTTCGGGTCGTGAAGGAGGCCACGTGGAGCATACCAAAGAGGTTTGTTTATGTTGGCTTTTGATATTTCTTTGCACTAATGTTCAATGTTAGCTTTCAGTTATTACTGTTTGTAGTCATAGGCGATCGTTATTGATTTCATGTGTCGTAAACTGTTTCTTTTTAGCACTAGTGTTCCTAGGTGACCTTCTCTGTTTATAGAACCTGAACTTCAACTGCTACAGCACCTGAACTTCCATGACTGGCCCTTTTTTGTTCCCTTTTGTATCTTAGAGTAGTTTGATATCTGACCTGCTATGTTTACTGTATTTGGACTTCCATTATGTGTCAGTTGTGATAGCTGACCTTTTCTGATTATGCAATCTGAACTTCTGCTGATTAGGTATTTGTTTTCTACATGATTTTTTTGTAGGCTGTTGATGATGATGCTAGGGTTGAGGAGGATGTTTTACCTACGCATGAAGCTGCTCCTGTGCATGAGGCTGCCCCTGTGCATGAACCTACTCCCTCTAGTGGCGTAATAGTTGATGAGGTTCATGGTAGTGAAAATAAGGTACCATTTTTCTTGTCCATTTGTCTTGTTGCCCCTGAGACGGACTTGCTGCCCTTGTGCATGAGGTTCAGTCAGCCCTTTGTAATGACTTTCTATTTCTTTTTGCAGCAGCAGAATGATGATGTTAGTGTTCCTCCAGAGAAGGTTGCAGACATGTCCGTCTCAGGCACCGGCTGCTCCGACGGGGTGGACCTGACTGAACCTCAGTCATCCATTGGCGCTGAGGTTTCTGATGCTGAGCAGGGCAAGACAACTGGAGACATCATTTTGGAGAAAGATCCTATTGAGTCTGCTGTTGAAACTGGTGGTAGTGCTGCTGCAAACCCAGAGAAGTCTCCTGCAGCAGAGCCATCAGTTGATGTTGATGCTGTACAGGCAGCACCAAAAGTTTTTCTTGTTTCAGATTCTCCAGTTGCTCCAGCTGCTGCTGGTGTCCTTCCCGACGACGCTGCAACGTCTACTGGAGACGACGATGAAGATACTGAAAGCGATAGCTATGGAGAGGAGGTTGATCATTCCAGTGCTGCCACTGGTCTAGGCAAGGATCCATGAAGAGAGGAGCATGCTTCTCTCTTCTTTCCCCATCCCCTTCCCTTTTTGTTGTTTGGTTTAGTCCATGATATCTCTTGTGAACTGCCTGTGTGGTCTAAGTTGAACTTCTGGTTTTGTTGTTTGTCGTGTGGGTTGTAAAGAATGTTAAGTGAACCTGTTTTCTATGTGGGTGGATGTTTGTAATGCATGGGTTGTGATGTCTATGATGCTGTGCTTTTATCTTTTCTGATGTAGCAGCTAAGATGTGCTTATGTTTTGAATGTTTGTGCTTGAATGTTGGTCTTAATTGAAACTGTCGTGAATCTATGTGCTTGAGTGTTGCTCTTAATTGCTATTTCTTTTTGGTGAGCAGATAGCGACCTTGCTGTTGTCCGAAAGAAGGTTGATGCCTTTTATTACAGTGTAACTAGGCTTAAGAATGATCGTTCCAAGAGTTGAGTGCAGCTGCTCAATATTTACATCATCCATGTACCCCCTGTGAACTGCCTCTGGTTGCATCCTGAACTTCTCAACTCTATGTACCTGAACTTCTTATTTTACTTCTCCGGTGCTGAACTTCTGGCCTCTTTTGTACTGTACTGCCTGTTGTGATATAGCTGAACTTCTGTGCTAACATGTGTTATGAACTTCCCGAGTTACTGCTGCTGAACTTGTTTTACTTTCTATTTGCTTGTTTTAGAACAATGATTATGTTCCAAAACAAGGAGTGTGAAGCTTTTGTCGAAGAAGTTGCAATATCTTTTGGTCGTCGTGGAATGCTTCGATCTAATGTGGCTGAGTGTGCACTCTACTGTCTACGTGCGAAGTACCAGGTATCGGATAAACTCATCCTGCCGTATTGGGTTTGTGTAAGTCAATCATATAGTGATTTCTTTTCTGTTTTGTTCCTTACCATTTTAGGTAAAACTTGTTTGTCTCATTTTTGTATTTTTTCATATGTTGGTGTTGTCTGCATTATTTTAGGACAAGATTTTCAGAGGTCAATTTGATTCCCGTGTGAGGAAGTACTTCATGGCGAGTGGTCCAGATAGCATGGATGCACATGATTCGGTATGCAATATCTTGTTCTTTGCCTCTGTATTAGTTTTGCAGTGCGACCCACTGTTTTAATATTTGTTTTATTTTTCTTTGTACCGTTTGATATCAATTCTCAGTTTCTAATGATTCGTGTGTTTATGATGCTTCAGGTTGTTTTCCCCACTTTTGACCCGCCTGAGATTCCTGCTTCCATGGGTGGTGTTGGTCATTGGGTTTCAATATTTCTTGACCTGAAGAATTCAAGGTTCCAGCTTCTCGACTCCTATTATGGACCAGAAGATGAATGTGCGGTACGCCTGTTTCGGCGGATGACCGACAACATCAAGAGGCTTTGGAAGGATGCCAACAACGACAGGGAGACACCCTTCAGTCCTCTTACCATCGACCATTTCCCTCTGGATTGGATTGATGTCCCCCAGCAGCAAAACAAGTATGAGTTCCACTTTTTCTCTTTATCACATCTGTTTAACTGTAGTTGTACTTAAGCTGCGACGTGTTTAATTCGTTGGCTTTCTTTTTCTGTTCTACCACTATTCTTTTACTGCGTTTGATGGCAGTATTGACTGCGGATTCTTCATGCTTATGAATGTTAATTCGTATCATGACGGGGTTCTTGCAAATTATTCCCATGAGAATATCGCGGATATCAGGAAGACGTGGCTATACTCAATCGCTTCTTCTAACCTGTTTGAGACAGACTTCCAAGCTATGTTTGGCTACTACACATGTAAGTATTTGGAACTTGGACTGCTTACCTGCACTGCATCTTTTATTCTACCTGAACTTCGTATTTTTCTCTGAACTTGGACTTCTGCTTGAGATCTGGCTGGGCTGCTGGTTTCGGAAGGAGAGGAGCATTTTCTTTGTACATGAACTTCATTTCTATCTTTTTAATTTTGCTTGTGTGTTTTGTTTCAGTAATTTCTGTCCTTCCATTGCTTAAATGGACATGAGCATTTTCTTTCTGATTGAACTTCAGAGATGATGCCTTTCTATGGTTTTGTTAGCTGTAGTTGAATGATTTCCAGTTCATTGGTTTATCTTGAACTATGCCTTTGGTTGTGCCTGAACTTCATTTAGTTTTTTACTGCAACTAATTTTTTAGGTCAGCTTGAGTAATAACCATGTCATCTTTATTAGTTGGACTGCACATTGTGCTGTTCCTGAACTTCAGTTGTATTTAATGGTGATGTTTTCTCTTCCTTTTTTCTTTGACAGTGGATCCGTTGGAGTTGACCGATTACCACTACTCATTCCTCGGGTCATAGGAATACCAGCCTAGGGAGGAACTGATGAGTACAGCTCTGATAGAAGATGATAGACCTCGGACCCTTGCTCCTTCCAAGTTGGGGAAGCAGGCTGGTGGTATTTGTGGTACTCCAAAAACCCCTTGCTACAGGAAGGCTGATGTAGTCGAAGCAGCCGAAGTAGAAGTGATTTCGTCCGATGATGATTTTGAGAAGATTGCATACCCGAAGAATGTTAAATGTGCTGCTGGTACTATTGCTGGTAGAGGTGGGAAGAATGTTGTCATCACCAGGAGGAAACCGGCAGTTGAGTCTCGGAACATAACTTCCTCCAAGAGAGCATCAAGATTGCCTTTGAAGTGGCGTTCTCCTGTCGCTCCCCTGAAAAAATACAGTTAGCCTCATCTATCCGAGGCCCGGAGGTTGAAACAGTATGTGCTGAGTAAAGACGGTCTGGAGAAGTATTATGAGTGAGTTTTCTTCTTCTTAACTTTGTTGCTACCATAGATGCTACTCTGTGTCTGAAACTTCTGTTGTTGTAGTTTGTGGGCTTCTGTTCATTTCTCCCTTGCCTTGGAGTTATAGTGTCTGAACTTCTGTTGTTGTATTGTCTGAACTGCCGTTGTTGTAGTATCTGAACTTCTGTTTTATGTCTCCTCTTGCCTTTTGAGTTATAGTATCAGAACTTCTGTTTTGTTGTTGTATCTGAACTTCTAATATTTTTTTACCATCCTTTTGTATTCTGCAGGACAAGCTACTACATGTTTACCATCCCTGCGAATGTGATTGACCTCACAGGACATGTCCTTTATACACTTTTCGGTGAGGGGCAGCAGATGGAAGGAGACATAATGGATTATCTCATAAATTTGTGGAAGGATAAGCCGGAGACCTCTGAGATATTCACTAGTGCTGACAGGGTTGTACTTAGTCCCTACTTCATACAGGTTTTAGTTCTTTGCACCCCTATCTCCTTTTTTTTGCCTTAGTTTTGTTGTAGTGGCATTTGGGAGGTGTTTTAATTGTGTTTTTGGGAATGCACAGTACTGCCTGGAGTATGATTTCTACGCTGCAACAGTTCCAAAGTTTGATGCAAAAAAATCTGCTGGTCTCCTCCCAATGTTTGTTCGCAAGGAAGAAGACCTTCTTAACGCAAAGCTGGTTAGGTTTTCATAACTCTTGCTTTTTTTTAATTTCATGTGCATCCTTTTGCTGAGTTTGTCAAGAAGTTTTTGTTCATGCCGGTTCTTCAGTACATATGCTTTTATAGTTTGTGTTCACCGGTCCTTTCATTCTTAGCAGGTTTTCTTGATTCTATTCAAGCTAATTGGCACAATGGCGCACTATAGTGTGTACGTGGTGAATAGATATCGTGGGAGCATTGACATCCTTGATTCACTTCCTTACGCTAATATGCAAACGTTGCGAACGAGTTTCCTCGGGGACTGTCAAAATATCGTGAGTGTTTCTTAGTCTGAACCTCCTTTCACATTCTCTTGTTTGACATGAAGTTTATTATACCTTGTGTTGACAAAATATGTTGCTGTCTCTGTTTTGGTAATACTGCTTGAACTGAGAATCATTTGGAAGTTGAACTTCTGCTATTTGTTTAGGTGGATCTTATGCAAGTGTCGCTTTTTTATGTACCTGAACTTAACTATTTTGGTTAACATGTTTTTGACTTCATCCAAATTTGTTATTTCTGGCAGATCAAGAGATTTGTTGGGTTGCTCGAGGAGGTGTACGGCAAGGCTGCGTACAAAGCGAGCAAGCAGCCTAACTGGGTGACTATTACAAAGAGGCCAACCTTTATCGATGTTCCAAAGCAGAAGAATAATGATTGTGGTTTCTTTGCCGTGAAGTTCTGCTGTTCATATGATGGCGATGAGATTGTTGAAGATTTTGGTGATGTGGAAGTATGTTCTGTCTTTGTTCTTGTCTCATCATCCTTTAATTTTTCTTGTGTGTTTTTGCTGAGACGCTCCTGCTGTGGTTTTAGATATCCGTTACTAAACCATTGTTTCATTTTCTTTGTTTGCAGGCTGCTGCAGATGACTGGAAGGCTGAGTTCATGCACACTCTGATTTTTAGCGAGAAGAATCTCATGCGTTCAGAGCTCCCAAAAGAGATCCAGTCCTTTGGTGTGACGCCCCCGATTTGACCGTACACTAATCATGCACGCAAATGTGTACGATCAAGATCAGGGACTCACGGGAAGATATCACAACACAACTCTAAAACATAAATAAGTCATACAAGCATCATAATACAAGCCAGAGGGCTCGAATACAAGTGCTCGATCATAGACGAGTCAGCGGAAGCAACAATATCTGAGTACAGACATAAGTTAAACAAGTTTGCCTTAAGAAGGCTAGCACAAAAGTAGTAACGATCGAAAAGGCAAGGCCTCCTGCCTGCGACCTCCTAACTACTCCTCGAAGCCGAACTCCATGTAGAATCATCCTCGGGATCTCCAGCTCCTGGACTCCAGCATCTGGTTGCGACAACCACGTATAGAAAGGGGAAAAGAGGGAGAAAAGCAACCGTGAGTACTCATCCAAAGTACTCGCAAGCAAGGAGCTACACTACATATGCATGGGTATATGTGAAAACGGTCATATCGGTGGACTGAACTGCAGAATGCCAGAATAAGAGGGGGATAGCTAATCTTGTCGAAGACTACGCTTCTGGCCACCTCCATCTTGCAGCATGTGGAAGAGAGTAGATGGTAAGTTCACCAAGTAGCATCGCATAGCATAATCCTACCCGGCGATCCCCTCCTCGTCGCCCTGTTAGAGAGCGATCACCGGGTTATATCTGGCACTTGGAAGGGTGTGTTTTATTAAATATCCGGTTCTAGTTGTCATAAGGTCAAGGTACAACTCCGGGTCATCCTTTTACCGAGGGACACGACTATTCGAATAGATAAACTTCCCTGCAGGGGTGCACCACATAACCCAACACGCTCGATCCCATTTGGCCTGACACACTTTTCTGGGTCATGCCCGGCCTCGGAAGATCAACACGTCGCCGCCCCACCTAGGCTCAACAGAGAGGTCAGCACACCGGTCTAAATCCTATGCGCGCAGGGGTCTGGGCCCATCGCCCATTGCACACCTGCACGTTGCGAGGGCGGCCGGAAGCAGACCTAGCCTAGTAGGCGTTCCAGTCCAATCCGGCGCGCGCCGCTCCGTCGCTGACGTCAAAAAGAGCTTTGGCTGATACCACGACGTCGAGTGCCCATAACTGTTCCCGCGTAGTTGGTTAGTGCGTATAGACCAAATGGCCAGACTCAGATCAAATACCAAGATCTCGTTAAGCGTGTTGAGTATCCGCGAACGCCGACCAGGGCCAGGCCCACCTCTCTCCTAGGTGGTCTCAACCTGCCCTGTCGCTCCGCCATAAAGTAACAGTCGGGGGCCGTCAGGAACCCAGGCCCACCTCTACCGGGATGGAGCCACCTGTCCTTTCAGCCACCTCATCAGAATCACTTGCGGGTACTCAACGAGCCGACCCGACTTTAGTCACCACAAGTGTCATGTATATAAAGTATATAGTATATACCCGTGATCACCTCCCGAAGTGATCACGGCCCAGTAGTATAGCATGGCAGACGGACAAGAGTGTAGGGCCACTGATGGAACACTAGCATCCTATACTAAGCAGTAGGATAGCAGGTAAGGGTAACAACTGTAGCAACAATGACATGCTATGCAACAGAATAGGATTAACCGAAATCAGTAACATGCTACACTACTCTAATGCAAGCGGTATAGAGAAGAATAGGCGATATCTGGTGATCAAGGGGGGCTTGCCTGGAAGCTCTGTTGTACAGGAAGAAGGGTCGTCGGTGACGTAGTCGTACTCAGCGGCATCAGCGCCGGTCTCGGGGTCTACCGGAGAAGAAGAGCGGGAAGAAACAGTAAATACGGAGCAAACATAAGCATGACGATGCGTGACATGACAATGAGCGGTGCTAGGTGTGCCCTAACGCGGCAGTAGGTGGTACCGGCGAAGGGGGGAACATCCAGGAAAGTATTCCCGATGTTTCGCGTTTTCGGACAGACGGACCGAAGGGGGAAAGTTCCATGTTCGCTATCCTAGGAACGTGTGGCTGACAAACGGACTACTTATTCGGATTCGTCTCGTCGTTCTGAGCAACTTTCATGTACAAAGTTTTTCCATCCGAGCTACGGTTTATTTTATATTAAATTTTAAACATTTAAATCATTTTTAGAATTTAATAAATTAATTTAATTCGAAATTTAATTAATGCATCAGCATGACGTCAGCAGTCAACGTTGACCGTTGACCTGGTCAACCTGACAGGTGGGTCCCACCTGTCAGGGGCTGTTAGCTAATTAACAGTAGTTAATTAGGTTAATTAATCTTAATTAGTTAATATTAACAGGGTTAATTAAGTTAATTAATTATCTTTATTATTTATTTTTATTAATTTAATTTTTTTAATCATCATTTTTTTATTAAAACGTTCCAGGGGGGCGTGGGGCCCAAGGTCAGTGGCTCACGGGAGCCCTAGCGGGCGAACGGGCACGGGTCTCGGGCGCGGTTGCAGGCGCCCATCGAGGGCAAGGCCGTGGCCTTGGCTGGGCACGCCCGCGTAGCGGGTGGGCCTCGGCCAGGGCAGGCGATGGAGCAGGGCGGTCGCCGGGAGCGGCCGCGGCCGGGTTCGGTGGGGGTGCCGGCGGGACTCTGTCGGCGAGGTCCGGCGACGAGGTGTCCTCGGCGAGGGGGCCAGTGTGGTGGCGGGAACGGGAGGCGGCAGGAGCATGGCCACGGGCAGCCGCGGGCGCAGCCAAGGCATGCCCTGGGTGCGGCGAGCGGAGACGGGGCGCACGGGGAAGGTCGCGGTGAGCGAGACACGGGGGCGGGGTGAGCACGGGCGTACGCAGACGGCGACGGTCAGATCCGGCGACGGGAGCAGAGGGGAGAGGAGGAGCGGGAGGTGCTCACGGCGGCCGTAGGGGATGGGCAGTGGGGCTCGGGGTGGTTGACGGGGACGACGGTGACGTGGAGGAGGCAGTCCGGTGAAGAGGCGGTCGGGGCGGTTGCGGATGGGGCGCCGACTCGGTGTCGGGGAGGCGACGGAGCGACGGCAGCGTCGGTGAGGTGGCGCCGGCGATGGCGAGGCGGACGGCGTTGAGCAGCACTCGGCGGCGTCCAGATCGAGCGGGGGCGGGAGGGCGGCGGCGTAGTCGGGGGTGCGGGATCGGGCGTTCGCCCAGATCCGGTCGGAGGGGAGTGGTGGGGAACGAGGGGAGAGGGGTTCGTGCGGGGGGGGGGGGGTGGGGATCGAGTAGGTTAGGGTTTTCCCCCGGTGGGGTGGATAAGGGGGAGGGTGTGGGGTGCGGCTGGGCCGGCCTGGCGGGTGGTGGCCCAGTTGGGCCGGTGGCCTGCTGGGCCGGAGCCCAGTGGCGGGGGTTTGCTTCTTCTGCTATTTTTTTATCTTTTGTTTTTCTTTCTTTTCTGTTTCTTTTAATTTTCATTTTATTTTAACTCTATTAAAACATATAATTAGCACCTAAATTTAGTATGTTAAATAAACCACTGCCACCTAATTTTGGACAACTAAATAAAATAGTTTAATATTTTATTAATTGAAAAAGGTACTCAATTAAAAGTTTTGCTGTTGTTTTAATTATTTTGATGACCTTAAATACTTTTTAATAAGGTGGTTTCCTCACCAATGTTAATCAGGATTTATTTGCTTCAACTTGAACATTTTTGTTTTGACATTTGAATTTTTTTTTGCTTGCCTTTATTTTGAACTTGAATTCGAACCGGTTTCGAACTAACGCAAGATTATCAACAGTAACCGTGGTGACGTGGCGTCATTAACGTGGGATTACTGTAGCCTAATTATCCGGGCGTCACATTTGGCCCGTGAATTCGAAGCATTAGTTTCATTGTAGATTTGATTTCGTACAGATTTTTAGGTTTGATAATGAGTGGAACAATTCCGTAAAGATTTGGTTGTAAGAATGTTTTAGCGATTTGTGTATCTATAGGTGTAGCACTATTACTTATGATATTGTTGACAAATGTATTTGGTGTGAAGAATGATTTGTCTTTGTGAATTTCAATGTACTGCGTCGTTTTCAGTATCCATGTGTTGAATGTTTTTGCCCCAACAGATGTACCTGAACTTCTCCCTCGGTTATGGTTGAACTGCTTGATTTTTTGTGTTGTTTATTTTTGGGCCCCAACATATGATCGTAGACTTGAACTTCTGCTTTGAGATGTGGTTGGGCTGCTGGTTTCAGATGGAGAGGATATTCTGTGTTGTGTAATGTATTGGTAATTTTCAACCCAACCAATATGTATGCTTTTGCATAGAATCTATATTTGTTTTTTTGTGTTTTTTCAAGTGCGAATGTATTTCAGCTGTAACTTTGTGCAGAAATATTGTTGACGTTTCTTTATCTTTTGTCGGCATTGTACATGAACTTTTGCACGTATCCAAGCAGAACTTCACATTTGAACGCGTTGTCTTAGGCTTGCTAACCTTAGTTTATGCGGTGAAACTTTATTTTTAAGCATATTTTTTCCTACATCGATTTTATATACCAGAACTGCTTCTGTAAGCTGACCTGAACTTCAAAACTGTATGATTATTTGCTGGTTGCTCTTTTATGGAATACAACACGAGCACCTCCTGCCATAATATACCATAACTTCCACGGTAATCTTACTTGAACTTCACAATGTATGTTTTTCATTTTTGTTCTTGCTTGCACTCTGCATGGAATACATGACCAGCACAGCACTTCCTCTCATAATATACCAGGACTTCTGCAGTAAGCTTACTTGAACTTCACAATGTATATTTTTCATTTTTGTTCTTGCTTGCACTTTCATGCAATACATCACCAGCACATCACTTCCTCTCGTAACATACCAGGACTTCTGCAGTAATATTACTTGAACTTCACAGTGTATGTTTTTCAATTTATTACTGCTTGCACTTTCATGCAATACATCACCAGCACATCACTTCCTCTCATAACATACCAGGACTTCTGCAGTAATATTCTTGAACTTCACACTGTATATTTTTCAATTTATTACTGCTTGCACCATGCAATACATCACTAGCACATCACTTCCTCTCATAACATACCAGGACTTCTGCAGTAATATTACTTGAACTTCATAGTGTATATTACCAGGGGATGACATAATATTCTGCACATTGACATGACATAAGTTTGCATTGTGTTAAGTGACCTATTCTAACTGTTCATCAGCCTTGCGCTCCTCCTAGGCTTTGGTGGTAGAGGTTTTTGCTTGACATGTACCTCTTCCTCTTCATCGCCCTCTTCCTCTTCATCGTCCTCTTCCTCTTCATCGTCGTCTTCCTCTTCCTCTTCGTCTTCCTCTTCTTCGACGGTGTCTTCATCTTCGTCTTCCTCTTCATCTTCCACCACTTTCTTGTTGATGGCTCTCGGTTTTGCTTTATGTTTCTTCTCTGTCTTTTTGCTTGTCTTTTCATCATTTGCGCGCTTCGGGCATGTTCTTGCATTATGTGGTTCATACTCCTTGCATATGCTACAAAGTCTGCTGCCTGCTTTCTTTGGGTGCGGTCCCTTCTTTTGTTCCATAACTTTGGGCTGCTATTATTGAGATTTGGGTTGCTTGACCTCCTCGGCATTATTTCTTTCCAAGAGTGTTGGACAGGTCAGCTTGTTGTGTCCTGCAACCTGGTTGCACACACTACATTTCCTGTGTCCAAGTGGCACTCCGTTCTCATCGAGCACGACGACTCTTCCTGCAGGTGGTGTCTTTATTTGAGCTCTCTTGTCACTTTTCTTTGCTGCAGTAATTTTCTTCCTACCCTTTGTTTTAGAATACAGCGGCAGTTTCATCGTCTCTTGCTGTCGCTGCTCCATTGATTGGCCATCACCCTGCTTGCATTGGTTGGCTTCAGTGGCGGCGTTGAGCATTTCAGCTGCATAATAATGAAGGTCATCTTCAATTTCAGCATCCTCTTCAGCCATCCTTTCATCAGCATCCGCTTGATTTGCTGAATGTATTGCATCAAGCTCTTCCACGAGCCTCTTGAGAACACAGTAGGCTCTGTCATATTGCTGGTCACATCTCATCGCTTTCTTGTTAACCATCAAATTCAGCTGCAGCAAGATGTCTTGCTTCGATAGCCTTGAGCTGCCATCCGATGCGGTTGTGTTGTAGTCCCTTGTATCAAAGGTTGGTTGTGATTTTGCAGTCTTTGTGTACTGTTTGAGGATATACTTGTTTGGAAATTTGTCAGGCTTGAGGTAGTCCACTATGTTCATGATGTGAAGGCAGAACAGGCCTGCATTTTGTGATGAATGCAGAATACATAGTTTGTGAGCCAGCAATGAGTTTCATAAATTTTGATATGATACTACTAGTCTAGCTATTTAATGAGTTTGTTTTTTCGCTCACCTGTGTGTGTCCAGAGCTTGCATTCACACTCGTAAATTTCATTCTCTGGGTCAGCTACAACCTGGAATTCATGCTTTGACCAGGAAAATCTTTCTTCATCATCATGGCCAAGCTTGTTGTGGTAGTACACAAGGTACTTAGTGGGCTCTGCTGTACGCTTTGCGCGAAATAGTGTGGCCTTTCTCATCCTATTCCTCATCTCGGTGTACACGGCTCTCGTGTACTTGATAGACATGTCTTCCTCGTAGCCGTAAGTTGTTTTTGTCACAGGATTGGTCTGCAAATGTCAAAAAGTGAGATATTAGTCGAAGCAGAGTCATGGGTTTCATTTTTTAAATTCAAAGTGCACATGTTGAAGGTAAACAGAACATGATGGGGGTGTTTTGTACTTGTCATCATACCATGCTGGTCATTGTTTGCTCGTTCTCCTTCTGCATCCGAGTTTGTATGCAAGCATTGACCCACCTAGCAAACTTGTGTAGGTTCTAGGTCCCCTTGACAAACCCTTTCTTTAGCACGTGGTTCATGCTCTCGCTTCGTTGTGTGGAAGTCATTCTAGCACAGAAAATGTTCTTGTAATATGCTGAAATCCACATCTTCCTATCACTCCAGAGCTGCATCATCATCTGGTCGTTCTCCAGGTTGTACTTGTGCACGAGTTCAGCCCAGGCATCTTCAAACTCCGTTGGCATCAGCGGCCAGTTTAATATAGCTGTGAACTCCTCTTTGAATGTTTTATACTTTTTGTACAGCAACGCGAGGTATTCCCTGTACTTCTTCATGATGTGCCAACGGCATAGCCTGTGGACGGTGTTTGGAAATGATTGTGGTATAGCTTTCGCCATCGATGGGCATTGGTCTGCATGAATTAAAAAATGAAACTTGATTCTTTTTTGTACTGATGGTGAACTTATGTTGTACAAGTACTTGAACTTCACATCTAGCAGTATGGTATCTAAGAATGTCAGATGTATTTTTTCTTTACAGCAGTGTTGTTGAACTTCTGTGGTACCAGTGCTTGAACTTCACAGTTAGTAGTAGGACAAACTAGTAGTGTCACACTCAAAATTTTTCTTAAAGCATTGTTGTTGAACTTCTGTGGTAGCAGTGCTTGAACTTCACATAAATAACTATATTTTTCTGAACATGCTACATATATTTATCTTACAGCTTTGTCCTTGAACTTCTATGATTCATGTATTTGAACTTCACATTCATAACTAATTTTTTTCTAAACATGTGATAGATAATTTTGCTTTCTTGTACTGCTAGTTGGACTTCTGTGCTAACAGTGGTTGAACTGCATTGTTTACATTTTTTTCAGACAAAACCAATGTACCCAACACAGACCCATAGACTAAAAAGATGATGAAACTTGAAGAGTTTTTTTGAACTCACCTGTTAGAATGCAAGTTGGGTGCTTGTTGTTCATGCACCATACAAATGTATCGAACAGCCACTTGAATGACTTTGCATCTTCGTCTCTTATCAGGGCAACAACAAATATCGTTGACTGCAAGTGATGGTTTGTTCAAACAAACACTCCCAGAGGCATATGAAATCTGTTGGTCTTGTAAGTTGTGTCGAATCTTATGCAATCGCCAAAGTCTTGATAGGCTCCTCGGCAGCTTGCATTGGACCAGGAAATGTTTTTAATTGACTTGTCCTTGTCCACTTGGATGTCATAGAAAAACTCATCATTTATTGCCTTCATGTCTTTGAAGAATGAAACAAGTTTCAATACATCATCCAAATCATCTTTCCTTGCATTCATGGCTTTCCTGCAAATCACATGCAAACATGCATTTGTTATTTTTTGCTAGCAAAGGGTTGTGAGCTAGGATGCTATTTTACATTGCAGTATGTGGGTGTTTGAATACTTATTGGTTTAGTAGGTTTCGTCCGGTCATGCTTAGGAAGTAGCTTCCATCTTCATTTTCAGATAGCATGGACATGATTGTTGTGCGCTTGACATCATGGTACTGCAGGAGCTTTACGTACTCCAAAATAGTGGGGTCATAATTCTTGTGTGAGTGCAAAAATACCAGCATGTCATCAGTTTGCATGAGTTTGTGATTATGATTGTACTCAATGTCCACTGCCACGCATGTGTCATCCTCCTGCACCTTCACCCTCATTCTTGCATTGCAGGCCGTCCTCTGCGATGTTTTGTTTCGCTTCCTGCTGGCCTCTGAAACAGAAGATGTGTGTATCCCTTGGAAGGCGCAAACAAAATACTTGTGGTTGTCATTTCCCCCCGTCTTCCTGATTCCAAAACCAGCGTGTCTGGCGTATCTGTTATAGAATTCCCTTGCTTTCTCTACATCTTTGAATCGCATCTTTAGTCTTGGTATTAGATAATCCAGTAGATCCGGTGTCTGCAGAAAAAGAAAAAAATAATCCAAACAACACGTTAAAATGCAGTTTATGAACTTGATATCCTGGAGGGAGCAGAAAATTTGCAGATAATACAAGGTGCGTATATAAATATTTTTTGTTTCACTTACGTGCGTGTATGATCGCAACTCCGCCGGTGTCGGCTGCTGTCCCTCTGTGATGGGGCATGGCGGAGTAATCATAGCAGGATGCAGAAGTGGATCACGAGGAGGAAGGAGGGCTGAAGATGGCCTCTCTCTTGTTTGTGTCCTTTTTGCTTGAGGTGGTTGTGGAGGTATTGCGATCCTGGTCTTGGTTTGCTCTTTTGTTTTGTGAAGCAATCCATCTACCTTATGCCCCGTACAATTCTGACTTGTAGCAGCAGCAGCAGGATCCAACGGTGGTAGTGTGCAGAGCACTCTCCTCCGTGTGTGTGTTGCTGTTGGATTTGTCCTGGGATCTGGTTTAGTTGCTTCGCTTTGGCATTGATGAGGCACACCAGGATAACCTCCAGAGTTACACGCAGGACTTGAGCTAACCCCCTCCTCCATCGGCGTGTTTGGGAGTCTGCTGGTGGATACAAAGAATCCGCGGGGGATTTCCAGCGTCACCCAATTAGGTGGAGGCGCAAACTTGTGCGGATAGGGCTGTGACCCAGCATCTTGGAAGTCTCCGTGTGTTTCGGGTGTCATCCATTTTTGGTATGGAGCAGGTTGGTAATGCTGTTGGTATTGAGGGGGTGGTGCAACGCCTACATGCTTTGGATTGTGTACTTGCTGCTGGGAACATCTAAGCTTCTTCATGCGTCTCTCGTCTTGCTGACATAAAAGAAAAAAATGTCTATTAGCACACAAGTTATATCTTCCTATACCTTTGTAACTGAACTTAGCATTATTCATAGCCTGAACTTCTCATATAAAAGTGGTGAGAGCCATCACACTATGCACTAAGCTGAGCATCTGCCAATACTTTTGTACCTGAACTGAGCACCCTTCACTGAATGAACGTCACATCCTGTTTAATTCTACAATATTTGATTACTTATATGTACCTGAATTGAGCACTCTCCACAACCTGAACTTCTTGTTTTGCAAAGGGGAAATACTGTCTACAGTTAAAAAACCTGAACCTTCATGAGTTTGAATGGTTGGACTGCTAGTGCATACCAACCTGACCTTCATGTGATATCACATGCATGTTCTATTTTCCTTTTATTTTTTTTGCACAGAACCAGATACATACCAACCTGAACTCTAGCACACTTACTAGTTGAACTTCACATGGCTTTTCCACATGTGAATGTGAATGCAGGCAGATTTTATAGTGTTTGTAGCCTGGACTGAGGCTCACACACTACCAGAACTTCACATGGCTGTAAGCAGGCATATTTTAAAAAAGCTTTTGTAGCCTGGACTGATGCTCACACACCACCTGAACTTCACATAGCTGTAAGCAAATAACAAACCAAAGGAAGGAAGAAGTTCAACCATACCCTGGCTAGAAGTTCGGCCAACCTTTTTCCAGCAGCTGATAGGCCACCTTGAGAACAATTCGTCGTGGAGGTAGGAGAGGAATTCCATGGCAATCCATGTCTTGCAGGGGGCGCGAAGTTCATCTGCACGAAGCAAGAAGGTCAGAGAAGGCAAGATTGAAGAAGAAGGCAAAATTGGGAGGAAGTTCATGTACTTTTGCCGCTGAATTTGAGGGCGCAGCCGATGCCGCCTCCACGGAGGAGTTGCTCCGTTGGTCGCGCCGTTCGCCATAGCTTGCGTCGGGGCCGTCATCTGGTCTGCTAAGGCTTCGGGTGGTGACGATGGGATGAGGATGGGGCTTCCTTAAGTCCATGGCGGCTTCGCCGCGTCCAGGCGACGCGGGCTCCCTCGCGCCGGTGGTCGGCCAGGAGCTGGAGACGGAGGGGAGGCGGCGGATCCGGCCGGCCAGGAGCTGGGGACGGAGGGGAGGCGGCGGATCCGGCCGGCTAGGAGCTGGGGAAGGAAGGGAGGCGGCGGATCCGGCGAAGATCGGCGGCGAGGAGGGGGATGTCGGGGGATCGAGGGGAGGAGGGGGGCTGGGGCGGCTCGGGATCGGGATCGGGATCAGGTGGATCCTATTGGGGGGGCCTCGGGATCCAGTGGATCCTGTCGGACCGGCGGCAGTTCGGAAGTTCGGGAGGGCTGCTGTGATCCAAATAACTATTCTAATCCTGGGATTAGAATAGTGCTGATATATATATATGATCGGTTCTATGAGAAATTCTATTTATATATATATATATATATATATATATATATATATGCATAACGTGTACAATATGTAGTATCGTAAAATACCAGCAAACAAAAAAATATTAAATGGAAAACAAAAAATTAAAGGAAAAATAAAAAATAAAACCAAAACCCCCTCAAATATTGTAGTACCGGTTGGTGTTACCAACCGGTACTAAAGGGCTCCCCGCCCCCCGGCGCTGGCTCATGCCACGTGGGTGCACTTTAGTGCCGGTTCGAGCTGAACCGGTACTAAAGGGGGGGCCTTTAGTCCCCACTATTTAGTGCCCGTTCCGGTTGCGGAACCGGCACTAAAGGCCCTTACCAACCGGTGATACATCCCGGTTTTGCACTAGTGAATGCGAAGTGAGTAGCCTTGTGCCACCAATCCATGATCCAAACTCCAACAGTGATGAACGGTCGATTGTATTCAGGAAAGGACGTAGTATCAAAGGGTGCGAGAGAAAGGGCACACAGCGATTAGGTGGTCCATTGACTCCTCCGCCTAGTCGCAGAACACACGACACGGTGGGTGAAGGAGACCGCACTTGGCAAGTCTCTATTATCCATCATATGTATTCCACGCGAGAAGCCTAAGTCTTCTAGTTCAGCTTTCAGAAAATGAATCCACGGCATCCTGGAAGTATATATGAAAACGGAGGGAAAAGTTTCCACTTTTCCAACGAAAAAAATGATACGAAGGGAAAATACAAAAATGGAAATGGAAATTTGGGGAACGGGAAAACTAAAACAATGCGACGTTTTTCTGGCAGAATTTTTCTCTAAATATGGAACCTTTTGATTTTACTGTAGGTCTATGACAGTTCTATAGCCCAACCACTAACCAACCCACAATGACACAATAAGAAAAATAGTCTATTTGTACTCTCTCCGTCCTAAATATAAGTATTTTTTTAGATTTTAATATGGACTACATATAGATGTATATACACTACCGGAATCGCACCCTATGCCGACGGCCAGGGCCGTCGGCATAGCCCTGACTGGCCGTCGGGACAGGCCTATGCCGACGGCCCCCGTCGACATAGGGCCGTCGGCAACATATCCGTCGGCGTAGCCCGGGTGGCCGTCGGCATATAAAGACCGTCGGCATAGGACCTATCCCGACGGTGTCCGTACATCTATGCCGACGGCCCTGGCCGTCGGCAACGTTACCTCCTAACGGCGGCCGCCGTCAAGTACTGACCAATGCCTGCTCGCCACGTGGCAGGCCTATGCCGACGGCCTGGCCGTCGGCTTAGTTTGAAACTATGCCGACGGCTAGGCCGTCAGCATAGGCCTGCCACGTGGCGAGCAGGCGTCACCCCTGGGGCAGGTCTATGCCGACGGCCTAGCCGTCGGCACAGTTTCAAACTAAGCCGACGGCCAGGCCGTCGGCATAGGCCTGCCACGTGGCAGCAACTGGGCTCTCCTGGGGCAGGGCTATGTCGACGGCCTGGCCGTCGGCTTAGTTTGAAACTGTGCCGACGGCTTAAGGACAAAGTCAGCATCTGGGGCAGGGCTATGCCGACGGCCTGGCCGTTGGCTTAGTTTGAAACTATGTACTCCCTTACTTATATTCGATGCATAACCATCGGTGAACTTCAAAATTTGTTTCAGCCAGATAAGTACTTCCTCTTTTTCTCGTGGTTTAAGGACAAAGTCAGCATCTGGCTTGAAACAGTTTTTTCGACCGCCTGTGGGAGGCTTCATGTTCAGGCGTGGTCTATCACAAATTCTCTGTTGATCTGCTCTAGCTTTAACGTTATCCTTCGTCTTATCAGGAATGTTGAGGATCGTGTGGAAAAGGGACTCTGCCACATTCTTTTCGGTGTGCATCACATCAATATTGTAAGGAAGTTTGAGGTCCTTGAAATAGGGAAGCTGCGAGAAGGGGGTAATGTGAGTCCAGTTGTGCATCTCACCATATCCCTCAAAGCCTTTGGCTTTGCCTTTGCCTTTGCCTTTGACTTTAGGCTTGAGAGCTTTTAGCTGAGCAAGAACATCTGCCCCCAAAAATGTTGGAATCTCGGTTACTTCATGAACAACCCGGCCTTTCGTGAAGTTCTTTTTGTCTTCCCTGTCTAGATGGTCTGGAGGGAGGAACTGTCGATGCAGGTTAAAGGCTACATACTTGCCACCCTTACTCAGCCAAATCATTCGCAGAGCCTGCATGCACACTGGGCATGGCATCTTCCCACTTGTACACCATCCGCAGAATAGAGCATAGCCGGGAAAGTCATGCATGCAATTGTGCAACCAAACTTTCATCAAGAAATTTCTCTGCAGATACCGGTCGTATGTCAACCTCGGAAAGTACCAAGAATGGTGCAAAGCATCCACCAGCGGCTGCATAAACACACCCAATTGCTTCCCCGGGTATTCAGGCCCCGGAATGATGAGCGACAAGAACATGGTCTTCCGTTGCATTAGGGCACCGGGAGGGAGATTGAGCGGAATTACAAACACGGGCCAGCAGCTGTATGGATTGGACGACATACCATATGGATTCAACCCATCACTTGATATGGCTATTCTGACATTCCCAGCATCGGCTGCTTCCTCGGGGTATTCTTCATCGAACGACTTCCATGCTTCCCCTTCCGATGGATGTACGATTTTTTTGGATTGTACCTTATACCTTCCTTGTGCCACTTCATCATTTTGGCAGACTCCTTCGTGATGAAAAGGCGCTGCAGTCTTTTTATAAAATCAAGATACCGAAGAACCTTAACGGGGATGGTTAGCTGCTTTTTCTCACCATCCTCACCGACCACCTCAATGTACCGAGACGAACCGCACTTCCTACAGTACTTGTCATCCGCATACTCGTGGCTAAACAAAAGGCAATTCTTCGGGCAAACATCTATTTTCTCATAATCCATAGAGAGTGCCTTCATGATTTTCTTTGTATCGTACATGCTTTTCGGCAGTTCATGACCCTCAGGGAGGCTGTTAGCCCATACTCCCAGGAATGCTTCGAAGCATTTCTGGCTACAGCCGTACTCAGCCTTGACTGCAATCAGTTGCGAGATGGCATCCAGCTGAGATATTTTCGCACCCGCATAAAGAGGTTTCTTCGACGAGGCCAAGACCTCCAAGAAGGCCTTTGCGGTTGCCTCCGGCTCCTCCGGTTCATTCTCTGAAGGTGTCGCATTTGCCGTTTCTGCAACAATGACATCATCTAGCATGTCCCTGACCCCGTCGTCCTAATAGCCATCGATGCGTTGTCGCATCACCTCCTCTCTACCACGGTCCTGCTCGGCTATATGTTTATCGGATGCATGTCAAAGTTTGGCATATATCCGTGCGTGCGAAGGTGCTCACTCATGTCCGTCTGATTTCTACGGTGACGTCTGGCACATCTCGCACAGGGGCATGGTGGGATAATTCTCATTGGACGACGGAATATCTCCTTCAAATACACATCGGTTTTCGCGATCCACTCTGATGTTACTCGATTCCGACGGATAAAACCATTGTACATCCACTGATTATCTGCCATCCTCTGCTTTTTTGCAAGCCACACAACATAATTAAGGACTCACTTAAATTAATCACATCAAATTTTCAGTTTCTACCGCGTTGAATCCACCTACATCTCTAATAGGTAAAGATGGGTCTAATCCCACCCGAGGATGTGTAGATTGAGTACGTTCTCCATTCTACCCCGTCCCGAGACAAAATTTCGGCAGCACCTCCCCGTTGTTCTCCAGATACACGTCTCGGCAAATAGCCGAGAGAATGTGCTCCGGAGAACAATGGGGAGGCGCCACCGAAATCCTGTCTCGGAACAGGGTAGAACATGGAGAACATACCCAATCTACACATCCTCGGGCTGTCCATGGAAAACGCTGGACAATCCGAAAGAGCTGTGGTGATAAATATGCAATTGAATGCATATTTATCGATGCAACCCTTTCGGACGGGAGATGCCTAGGTTACGCCAGTTGACTTGAGAATGAAATCTAGTGATATTAAAAAATGGAGGAGATGGACTTGTAGCTCACCCTCGGCTGTAGAGGAAGTAGTCGAACTGCAGAGGGATGCTCATGGGGACCAATGCGTCGGACAACGGTCACTCCGATGAAATGCGAAACCACAAAGCCTTAAAATTCCATCGCTACAAAAAATTAGAACATCACAACTCATAGAGCATATTTAAAACATTTAAACATGCATTCATTTATTTTTGCATCATGTAGGCAAAAAAATAACAACATTAATAATATATTCATCATCGTCATCACATATTCATCATCATCATTATCACCTATTCGTCATAATCATTGATTCATCTCATCGAACCAATTTTTTTCAAGATATGCAACATATAGCATCTCATCTAACCAAATTTTTTTACTACCTATCTCACTATCTATCTAACTATCTAACTATCTATATAACTATCTATCTAACTATGTAAATACCTATCTAAATACCTACCTAAATACCTATCTAACTATCTATCTAACTAGCTACAAAATTACTAAAAAACACTAAAAAAAATACATAACATTTTCACCTTCGAGAGGGCCGGCCGGAGTTCGGGCGGGGAGGCGCGGGGTCGGGGCAGGGCGGCCGGCGCGAGGTCGGGGCGGGGCGGCTGGCGCGGGGTCGGGGAGGGGCGGCGCGGGGTCGGGGCGGGGCGGCGCGGGATCGGGGCGGGGCGGCGCGAGCGGCGGAGGGCTCGGGGCGGGGCGGCGCGGGGTCAGGCGAGGAGGTGGTGGGCGGCGGCGCGGGTGTGGGTCGGGGGAAAGGGGGAGATGGGGAATGGGTGGTCGGGGGCGAACCGCAGCGGATAAGGTCAACCTATGTCGACGGCCTGGCCGTCGGCATAGGCCTGGCCCTTTCCCACATCATCAAACCGTGGCTGTGTGCGCTGCTATGCCGACGGGTAAGCCGTCGGCATAGATATTTTCCTTTTTTTGCGGCATATGTGTGACTCTCAGCACAATGTAAAAAATAGTCCCACCTGGTCCAAAGACAAGCAACATGACTTGTTTAAATAGTTGGCTAATCCATACGACGTGAGCTCCGGTATTCATTAGACTTCTGTTAAGAAAATGCACAATTACGGTGAAACGTTCAGGTACCAGCCCGGTGCCCGGGTCTGAAGGTTTCACCGTGATAGTCCATTTTCCATGATGGATGCCGGTGTTTTTTATAAATTCAATTATTACTTTGTGTCAGTTTGTCGTGTGTAAGATGTGGTGGCCGTTTCCCCCCTCCGAGACATGGCGGCAACGACGCCCGTGAGGTCTACACGGTGGGACGGGGGCCCGGGGGGTAGCAATGCCGCCAAATCATGTGTAGGCGGCCTCTCACAAGTCTGGGAAGTGTTGTGGCAGTTGCAAACGCCCGGCACACGTCTCTGGGGTGTGCCCCCCCCCCTCACGGACAGCGCCGTCGCCGGCACCTAGAGGGGAGAAACGGACGCCTCGGGTCTACACGGAGGGGATCTTTCTGTGGGTCTGGCCCGAATGTTGCTCCAAAGTGTTCCTATGGGCTGACCTACCACAACCGGGTGGATAGGTCCACTGCTCAAAGCCCGTCCGTGCAAAGTCAAAGGGCTAGATCCCGTGGTCAAACGCTACAGGGTTAGGCGGGACGGGGGCCCTGGGGGGTAGCAATGCCACCCGAGCGTCGCACCGGGCCCTCATACATGCGGGGTGGTGTGGTGGCATGTCCGAAGAGGCGGCACGCGTCTCCAGGGTGTGCCCCCCCTCACGAACGGCGATGACACTGTAGTAGACGTTCTGCGGTAACGATGCGGCGTGAATATTATTAAATACTCGGAGCGCGATAAAATCATGAGTTTTTTAACGACGTGGGCACATGTGCTGTAGGACTGATGGTAATTTTTCATAATTGTTCGTGATGGAGTAGTATCTGAACAATTCCCTCTACGCGGATTGCTCTTCGCGTGTCTACGACTGTGGCTGGCGGCCTCCGGGGGCTAGCATGCCGCCAAATCTTGCGTAGGCGGCCTCTCTAAAGTCTGGAAGTGTTGTGGCGGGTGCAAATGCCCGGCACGCGTCTCCGGGGTGTGCCCCCCTCATGGATGGCGCCGCCGCCAGCACCTGGAGGGGGGAAACGGACGCGTCGGGTCTACACGGAGGGGATCTTGCTGTGGGTCTGGCCCGGATGTTGCTCCAAAGTGTTCCTATGGGCTGACCTACCACAACCGGGTGGATAGGTCCACTGCTCAAAGCCCGTCCGTGCAAAGTCAAAGGGCTAGATCCCGTGGTCGAACGCTACAGGGTTAGGCGGGACGGGGGCCCTGTGGGTAGCAATGCCACCCGAGCGTCGCACCGGGCCCCCATACATGCGGGGTGGTGTGGTGGCATGTCCGAAGAGGCGGCACGCATCTCCGGGGTGTGCCCCCCTCACGAACGGCGATGACACGGTAGTACACGTTCTGTCGTAACGATGCGGCATGAATATTATTAAATACTCGGAGCGCGATAAAATCATGAGTTTTTTACACGACGCGGGCACATGTGCTGTAGGACTGATGGTAATTTTTCATAATTGTTCGTGATGGAGTAGTATCTGAACAATTCCCTCTACGCGGATTGCTCTTCGCGTGTCTACGACTGTGGCCGGCGGCCTCCGGGGGCTAGCATGCCGCCAAATCTTGCGTAGGCGGCCTTGTTGGGAATCGTAGCATAATTTTAAAATTTTCCTACGTTCACCAAGATGCGTCTATGGAGTATACTAGCAACGAGGGGAAGGGAGTGCATCTACATACCCTTGTAGATCGCGAGCGGAAGCGTTCCAGTGAACGTGGATGACGGAGTCGTACTCGCCGTGATCCAAATCACCGATGACCGAGTGCCGAACGGACGGCACCTCCGCGTTCAACACACATACGGTGCAGCGACGTCTCCTCCTTCTTGATCCAGCAAGGGGGAAGGAGAGGTTGATGGAGATCCAACAGCACGACGGCGTGGTGGTGGATGTAGCGGGTCTCGTGCAGGGCTTCGCCGAGCTTCTACGAGAGAGAGAGAGGTGTTGTAGGGGAGGAGGGAGGCGCCCAAGGCTGTTGTGTGCTGCCCTCCCTCCCCCCCTTTATATAGGCCCCCTGGGGGGGCGCCGGCCCTGGAGATCAGATCCAAGGGGGAGGCGGCGGCCAAGTGGGGGGGAAGGGGTGCCTTGCCCCCCAAGGCAAGGGGGAACTCCCCCCCCCTTAGGGTTCCCAACCCTAGGCGCATGGGGGGAGGCCCAAGGGGGGCGCCCCAGCCCACTAGGGGCTGGTTCCCTTCCACTTTCAGCCCACGGGGCCCTCCGGGACAGGTGGCCCCACCCGGTGGACCCCCGGGACCCTTCCGGTGGTCCCGGTACAATACCGATAACCCCCGAAACTTTCCCGGTGGCCGAAACTGGACTTCCTATATATAATTCTTCACCTCCGGACCATTCCGGAACCTCTCGTGACGTCCGGGATCTCATCCGGGACTCCGAACAACTTTCGGGTTTCCGCATACATATATCTCTACAACCCTAGCGTCACCGGACCTTAAGTGTGTAGACCCTACGGGTTCGGGAGACATGCAGACATGACCGAGACGCCTCTCCGGTCAATAACCAACAGCGGGATCTGGATACCCAAGTTGGCTCCCACATGTTCCACGATGATCTCATCCGATGAACCACGGTGTCGAGGATTCAATCAATCCCGTATACAATTCCCTTTGTCAATCGGTATGTTACTTGCCCGAGATTCGATCGTTGGTATCCCAATACCTTGTTCAATCTCGTTACCGGCAAGTCTCTTTACTCGTACCGCAATGCATGATCCCGTGACTAACGCCTTAGTCACATTGAGCTCATTATGATGATGCATTACCGAGTGGGCCCAGAGATACCTCTCCGTCATACGGAGTGACAAATCCCAGTCTCGATCCGTGCCAACCCAACAGACACTTTCGGAGATACCCGTAGTGCACCTTTATAGTCACCCAGTTACGTTGTGACGTTTGGCACACCCAAAGCACTCCTACGGTATCCGGGAGTTGCACGATCTCATGGTCTAAGGAAAAGATACTTGACATTGGAAAAGCTCTAGCAAACGAAACTACACGATCTTTTATGCTATGCTTAGGATTGGGTCTTGTCCATCACATCATTCTCCTAATGATGTGATCCCGTTATCAATGACATCCAATGTCCATAGTCAGGAAACCGTGACTATCTGTTGATCAACGAGCTAGTCAACTAGAGGCTTACTAGGGACAGGTTGTGGTCTATGTATTCACACATGTATCACGATTTCCGGACAATACAATTATAGCATGAATAATAGAAAATTACCATGAACAAAGAAATATAATAATAACCATTTATTATTGCCTCTAGGGCATATTTCCAACAGTCTCCCACTTGCACTAGAGTCAATAATCTAGTTACATTGTGATGAATCGAACACCCATTGCGTCCTGGTGTTGATCATGTTTTGCCCTAGGGAGAGGTTTAGTCAACGGATCTGCTACATTCAGGTCCGTATGTACTTTACAAATATCTATGTCTCCATTTTGAACACTTTCACGAATGGAGTTGAAGCGACGCTTGATATGCCTGGTCTTCCTGTGAAACCTGGGCTCCTTCGCAAGGGCAATAGCTCCAGTGTTGTCACAGAAGAGAGTCATTGGGCCCGACGCATTGGGAATCACCCCTAGGTCGGTAATGAACTCCTTCATCCAGACTGCTTCCTGTGCTGCCTCTGAGGCTACCATGTACTCCGCTTCACATGTAGATCCCGCCATGACGCTTTGCTTGCAACTGCACCAGCTTACTGCTCCTCTATTCAAAATATACACGTATCCGGTCTGTGACTTCGAGTCACCCAGATCTGTGTCAAAGCTAGCGTCGACGTAACCCTTTACGACGAGCTCTTCGTCACCTCCATAAACGAGAAACATATCCTTAGTCCTCTTCAGGTACTTTAGGATATTCTTGACCGTTGTCCAGTGTTCCTTGCCGGGATTACTTTGGTACCTTCCTACCAAACTTACGGCAAGGTTTATATCAGGTCTGGTACACAGCATGGCATACATAATAGACCCTATGGCCGAGGCATAGGGGATGACACTCATCTGTTCTATATCTTCTGCCGTGGTCGGGCATTGAGCCGTGCTCAATTGCATACCTTGCAATACAGGCAAGAACCCCTTCTTGGACTGATCCATATTGAACTTCTTCAATATCTTGTCAAGGTATGTACTCTGTGAAAGACCAATGAGGCGTCTTGATCTATCTCTATAGATCTTGATGCCTAATATATAAGCAGCTTCTCCAAGGTCCTTCATTGAAAAACACTTATTCAAATAGGCCTTAATACTTTCCAAGAATTCTATATCATTTCCCATCAATAATATGTCATCCACATATAATATGAGAAATGCTACAGAGCTCCCACTCACTTTCTTGTAAACACAGGCTTCTCCATAAGTCTGTGTAAACCCAAACGCTTTGATCAACTCATCAAAGCGAATGTTCCAACTCCGAGATGCTTGCACCAGCCCATAGATTGAGCGCTGGAGCTTGCTTACTTTGTTAGCATTCTTAGGATCGACAAAACCTTCCGGCTGCATCATATACAATTCTTCCTTAAGGAAGCCATTAAGGAATGCCGTTTTGACGTCCATCTACCATATCTCATAATCATAGTATGCGGCAATTGCTAACATGATTCGGACGGACTTCAGCTTCGCTACGGGTGAGAAAGTCTCATCGTAGTCAACCCCTTGAACTTGTCGATAACCCTTAGCGACAAGTCGAGCTTTGTAGATGGTCACATTACCATCTGCGTCCGTCTTCTTCTTAAAGATCCATTTGTTTTCTATGGCTCGCCGCTCATCGGGCAAGTCAGCCAAAGTCCATACTTCGTTTTCATACATGGATTCTATCTCGGATTTCATGGCTTCTAGCCATTTGTCGGAATCTGGTCCCGCCATCGCTTCTTCATAGTTCGAAGGTTCACCGTTGTCTAACAACATGATTTCCAGGACAGGGTTGCCGTACCACTCTGGTGTGGAACGTGTCCTTGTGGACCTACGAAGTTCAGCAACTTGATCTGAAGCTTCATGATCATCATCATTAACTTCCTCCCCAGTCGGTGTAGGCACCACAGGAACATTTTCCCGCGCTGCGCTACTTTTCGGTTCGGAAGGGGTGACTATCACCTCATCAAGTTCCACTTTCCTCCCACTCAATTCTTTCGAGAGAAGCTCCTTCTCCAGAAAGGACCCGTTCTTGGCAACGAAGATCTTGCCTTCGGATCTGAGGTAGAAGGTATACCCAATAGTTTCCTTAGGGTATCCTATGAAGACGCATTTTTCCGACTTGGGTTCGAGCTTTTCAGGTTGAAGTTTCTTGACATAAGCATCGCATCCCCAAACTTTTAGAAACGACAGCTTAGGTTTCTTCCCAAACCATAATTCATACGGTGTCGTCTCAACGGATTTAGACGGTGCCCTATTTAAAGTGAATGCGGCAGTCTCTAAAGCATAACCCCAAAATGAGAGCGGTAAATCGGTAAGAGACATCATAGATCGCACCATATCCAATAGAGTGCGATTACGACGTTCGGACACACCATTTCTCTGAGGTGTTCCAGGCGGCGTGAGTTGTGAAACTATTCCACATTTCCTTAAGTGTGTACCAAATTCGTGACTTAAATATTCTCCACCACGATCTGATCGTAAGAATTTTATTTTCCTGTCACGTTGATTCTCAACTTCACTCTGAAATTCCTTGAACTTTTCAAAGGTTTCAGACTTGTGTTTCATTAGGTAGACATACCCATATCTACTTAAATCATCAGTGAGAGTGAGAACATAATGATATCCTCCGCGAGCCTCAACACCCATTGGACCACACACATCGGTATGTATGATTTCCAATAAGTTGGTTGCTCGCTCCATTGTTCCGGAGAACGGAGTCTTGTTCATCTTACCCATGAGGCATGGTTCGCACGTGTCAAATGATTCGTAATCAAGAGACTCCAAAAGTCCATCTGCATGGAGCTTCTTCATGCGCTTGACACCAATGTGACCAAGGCGGCAGTGCAACAAGTATGTGGGACTATCATTATCAACTTTACATCTTTTGGTATTCACACTATGAACATGTGTAACATCACGTTCGAGATTCATCAAAAATAAACCATTGACGAGCGGGGCATGACCATAAAACATTTCTCTCAAATAAATAGAACAACCATTATTCTCGGATTTAAATGAGTAGCCATCTCGAATTAAACGAGATCCAGATACAATGTTCATGCTCAAAGCTGGCACTAAATAACAATTATTGAGGTTTAAAATTAATCCCGTGGGTAGATGCAGAGGTAGCGTGCCGACGGCGATCACATCAACCTTGGAACCATTCCCGACACGCATCGTCACCTCGTCCTTCGCCAGTCTCCGTTTATTCCGTAGTTCCTGTTTTGAGTTACAAATATGAGCAACCGCACCGGTATCAAATACCCAGGAGCTACTACGAGTACTGGTAAGGTACACATCAATTACTAGTATATCACATATACCTTGGGTGTTGCCGGCCTTCTTCTTGTCCGCTAAGTATTTGGGGCAGTTCCGCTTCCAGTGACCACTTCCCTTGCAATAAAAGCACTCAGTCTCGGGCTTGGGTCCATTCTTTGACTTCTTCCCGGTAACTGGCTTACCGGGCGCGGCAACTCCCTTGCCGTCCTTCTTGAAGTTCTTCTTACCCTTGCCCTTCTTGAACTTAGTGGTTTTATTCACCATCAACACTTGATGTTCCTTTCTGATCTCTACCTCAGCTGATTTCAGCATTGAATATACCTCGCGAATGGTCTTTTCCATCCCCTGCATATTGTAGTTCATCACAAAGCTCTTGTAGCTTGGTGGAAGCGACTGGAGGATTCTGTCAATGACCGCGTCATCCGGGAGATTAACTCCCAGCTGAGACAAGCGGTTGTGCAACCCAGACATTCTGGTATGTGCTCACTAACAGAACTGTTCTCCTCCATTTTACAGCTGAAGAACTTGTCGGAGACATCATATCTCTCGACCCGGGCATGAGCTTGAAAAACCAGTTTCAGCTCCTCGAACATCTCATATGCTCTATGTTTCTCAAAACGCTTTTGGAGACCCGGTTCTAAGTTGTAAAGCATGCCGCACTGAACAAGGGAGTAATCATCAGCACGCTGCTGCCAAGCGTTCATAACGTCTTGGTTCTCAGGGATTGATGCTTCACCTAGCGGTGCTTCTAAGACATAATCTTTCTTGGCTGCTATGAGGATGATCCTCAGGTTCCGGACCCAGTCCGTATAGTTGCTGCCATCATCTTTCAGCTTGGTTTTCTCTAGGAACGCGTTGAAATTGAGGACAATGTGGGCCATTTGATCTACAATACATAGTGTAAAGATTTAGACTAAGTTCATGATAATTAAGTTCATATAATCAAATTATTTAATGAACTCCCACTCAGATAGACATCCCTCTAGTCATCTAAGTGAAACATGATCCGAATTCGACTAGGCCATGTCCGATCATCACGTGAGACGGACTAGTCAAGATCGGTGAACATCCCCATGTTGATCGTATCTTCTATACGACTCATGCTCGACCTTTCGGTCCTCCGTGTTCCGAGGCCATGTCTGTACATGCTAGGCTCGTCAAGTGAACCTAAGTGTATTGCGTGTGTTCCGAGGCCATGTCTGTACATGCTAGGCTCGTCAACACCCGTTGTATTCGAACGTTGGAATCTATCACACCCGATCATCACGTGGTGTTTCGAAACAACGAACCTTCGCAACGGTGCACAGTTAGGGTGAACACTTTCTTGAAATTATTATAAGGGATCATCCTACTTGCTACCGTCGTTCTAAGCAAATAAGATGCAAAAACATGATAAACATCACATGCAATCAAATAGTGACATGATATGGCCAATATCATCATGCTCCTTTGATCTCCATCTTCGGGGCACCATGATCATCTTTGTCACCGGCATGACACCATGATCTCCATCATCATGATCTCCATCATTGTGTCTTCATGAAGTCGTCATGCCAACGATTACTTCTACTTCTATGGCTAACGCGTTTAGCAATAAAGTAAAGTAATTTACATGGCGTTTATTTAATGACATGCAGGTCATACAAAATAATAAAGACAACTCCTATGGCTCCTGCCGGTTGTCATACTCATCGACATGCAAGTCGTGATTCCTATTACAAGAATATGATCAATCTCATACATCACATATATCATTCATCACATCTTCTGGCCATATCACATCACATAGCACTTGCTGCAAAAACAAGTTAGACGTCCTCTAATTGTTGTTGCAAGTTTTTACGTGGTTTGTAGGTTTCTAGCAAGAACGTTTCTTACCTACGTATGACCACAACGTGATTTGCCAATTTCTATTTACCCTTCATAAGGACCCTTTTCATCGAATCCGTTCCGACTAAAGTAGGAGAGACAGACACCCGCTAGCCACCTTATGCAACTTGTGCATGTCAGTCGGTGGAACCAGTCTCACGTAAGCGTACGTGTAAGGTCGGTCCGGGCCGCTTCATCCTACAATGCCGCCGAAACAAGAAACGACTAGTAGCGGCAAGAAGAATTGGCAAACTCAACGCCCACAACTGCTTTGTGTTCTACTCGTGCATAGTAACTACGCATAGGCCTGGCTCATGATGCCACTGTTGGGAATCGTAGCATAATTTTAAAATTTTCCTACGTTCACCAAGATGCATCTATGGAGTATACTAGCAACGAGGGGAAGGGAGTGCATCTACATACCCTTGTAGATCGCGAGCGGAAGCGTTCCAATGAACGTGGATGACGGAGTCGTACTCGCCGTGATCCAAATCACCGATGACCGAGTGCTGAACGGACGGCACCTCCGCGTTCAACACACGTACGGTGCAGCGACGTCTCCTCCTTCTTGATCCAGCAAGGGGGAAGGAGAGGTTGATGGAGATCCAGCAGCACGACAGCGTGGTGGTGGATGTAGCGGGTCTCGTGCAGGGCTTCGCCGAGCTTCTACGAGAGAGAGAGAGAGAGAGAGAGAGAGAGAGGTGTTGCAGGGGAGGAGGGAGGCGCCCAAGGCTGTTGTGTGCTGCCCTCCCTCCCCCCCCTTTATATAGGCCCCCTGGGGGGGCGCCGGCCCTGGAGATCAGATCCAAGGGGGAGGCGGCGGCCAAGTGGGGGGGAAGGGGTGCCTTGCCCCCCAAGGCAAGGGGGAACTCCCCCCCCCTTAGGGTTCCCAACCCTAGGCGCATGGGGGGAGGCCCAAGGGGGGCGCCCTAGCCCACTAGGGGCTGGTTCCCTTCCACTTTCAGCCCACGGGGCCCTCCAGGACAGGTGGCCCCACCCGGTGGACCCCCGGGACCCTTCCGGTGGTCCCGGTACAATACCGATAACCCCCGAAACTTTCCCGGTGGCCGAAACTGGACTTCCTATATATAATTCTTCACCTCCGGACCATTACGGAACCTCTCGTGACGTCCGGGATCTCATCCGGGACTCCGAACAACTTTCGGTTTTCCGCATACATATATCTCTACAACCCTAGCGTCACCGGACCTTAAGTGTGTAGACCCTACGGGTTCGGGAGACATGCAGACATGACCGAGACGCCTCTCCGGTCAATAACCAACAGCGGGATCTGGATACCCATGTTGGCTCCCACATGTTCCACGATGATCTCATCGGATGAACCACGGTGTCGAGGATTCAATCAATCCCGTATACAATTCCCTTTGTCAATCGGTATGTTACTTGCCCGAGATTCGATCGTTGGTATCCCAATACCTTGTTCAATCTCGTTACCGGCAAGTCTCTTTACTCGTACCGCAATGCATGATCCCGTGACTAACGCCTTAGTCACATTGAGCTCATTATGATGATGCATTACCGAGTGGGCCCAGAGATACCTCTCCGTCATACGGAGTGACAAATCCCAGTCTCGATCCGTGCCAACCCAACAGACACTTTCGGAGATACCCGTAGTGCACCTTTATAGTCACCCAGTTACGTTGTGACGTTTGGCACACCCAAAGCACTCCTACGGTATCCGGGAGTTGCACGATCTCATGGTCTAAGGAAAAGATACTTGACATTGGAAAAGCTCTAGCAAACGAAACTACACGATCTTTTATGCTATGCTTAGGATTGGGTCTTGTCCATCACATCATTCTCCTAATGATGTGATCCCGTTATCAATGACATCCAATGTCCATAGTCAGGAAACCGTGACTATCTGTTGATCAACGAGCTAGTCAACTAGAGGCTTACTAGGGACAGGTTGTGGTCTATGTATTCACACATGTATCACGATTTCCGGACAATACAATTATAGCATGAATAATAGACAATTACCATGAACAAAGAAATATAATAATAACCATTTATTATTGCCTCTAGGGCATATTTCCAACAGGCCTCTCACAAGTCTGGAAGTGTTGTGGCGGGTGCAAACGCCCGGCACGCGTCTCCGGGGTGTGCCCCCACTCACGGACGGCGCCGCCGCCGGCACCTGGAGGGGGGAAACGGACGCGTCGGGTCTACACGGAGGGGATCTTGCTGTGGGTCTGGCCCGGATGTTTCTCCAAAGTGTTCCTATGGGCTGACCTAACACAACCGGGTGGATAGGTCCACTGCTCAAAGCCCGTCCGTGCAAAGTCAAAGGGCTAGATTCTGTGGTCAAACGCTACAGGGTTAGGCGGGACGGGGGGCCTGGGGGGTAGCAATGCCACCCGAGCGTCGCACCGGGCCCTCATACATGCGGGATGGTGTGGTGGCATGTCCGAAGAGGCGGCACGCGTCTCCGGGGTGTGCCCCCCTCACGAACAGCGATGACACGGTAGTAGACGTTCTGCGGTAACGATGCGGCGTGAATATTATTAAATACACGGAGCGCGATAAAATCATGAGTTTTTTACACGACGTGGGCACATGTGTTGTAGGACTGATGGTAACTTTTCATAATTGTTCGTGATGGAGTAGTATCTGAACAATTCTCTCTACGCGGATTGCTCTTCGCGTGTCTACGACTGTGGCCGGCGGCCTCCGGGGGCTAGCATGCCGCCAAATCTTGCGTAGGCGGCCTCTCACAAGTCTGGAAGTGTTGTGGCGGGTGCAAAGGCCGGCACGCGTCTCCGGGGTGTGCCCCCCCTCACGGATGGCGCCGCTGCCGGCACCTGGAGAGGGGAAACGGACGCGTCGGGTCTACACGGAGGGGATCTTGCTGTGGGTCTGGCCCGGATGTTTGCTCCAAAGTGTTCCTATGGGCTGACCTAACACAACCGGGTGGACAGGTCCACTGCTCAAAGCCCGTCTGTGCAAAGTCAAAGGGCTAGATCCCGTGGTCAAACGCTACATGGTTAGGCGGGACGGGGGGCCTACGGGGGTAGCAATGCCAACCGAGCGTCGCACCGGGACCTCATACATGACGTACGGTGTGGTGGCATGTCCGAAGAGGCGGCACGCGTCTCTGGGGTTTGGCCCCCTCCAAGTGACGGCGGCACTGCCTTGCGTGCAGGGGGGCACACCGCGGAGCTCCAAGACGGGCGTCTACGCATGCCTGAACACTTTCACATATGCATCGGGACCCGTGCGATGTTTCGGTGACATAGCTACACCCCGAATCCCCCCACCAACCAGAATTCCCTCCGTGTCGACCGTTTCCCCCCTCCGTGACACGGCGATAGCGACGTTCGTAATGGGGGGCAATCGATATACCATCGGGGTATGTTTTTTTAGATAATGCATAATTATCTTATGCAAAAACAAAAACTAAAATAAAGTAAAAATAAAAAATAAAGTAAAATAAATGTATGCCGACGGCAAGGCCGTCGGCATATCTGTGCACACACGGAGATGCAGTCCCACGGATCGATGACGTGGCATGGCACACGGATCGATGACGTGGCAGAGGGGCCTATGCCGACGGCTATGCCGTAGGCATACCTTTGCCATAGATAGTATAAAGCAAAATTAAAAATAAAACTAAATAAACATATGCCGACGGCAAGGCCGTCGGCGTAGCTGCGCACACGGATCGATGACGTGGCAGAGGGGCATGGGCCAGGTCTATGCCGACTGCTATGCCGTAGGCATACCTCTGCCATAGATATGCCGACGGCCGCCGTTACCTCCCGTCGGCGTAGTTTCAACGCCGTCAAACGGTCAGCGCTGACCGGGTAGGTGGGCCCGGGCTATGCCGACGGCCGCGCCTATGCCGACGGTCCCCGTAGGCGTATCTCGAGCGGTCCCGACGGCCTCGTCTATGCCGACGGCCCCGTCGGCATAGATGGATGTATGGCGACGGCTTTTCTACGCCTACGGCCTGTCCTTGGCCGTCGGCATAGGTCCATCTATGCCAACGGGGGCCCTCGGCATAGATGAGGCCGTCGGCGCAAGCAGTTATCCTGGTAGTGATAGGCATACTTTAAAGTGTAGATTCACTCATTTTGCTCTGCATGTAGTTTATATTGAAATCTCTAAAAAGACTTATACACCGTATTTAGAAACAGTGGGAGTAGCCTAACTTGTACTCCCATGTCAACACTCAACTACATACTATACTATCCGCAGTCGTCTATTACTACTACAGTATTAGTATTCTTTTAAGAACAAGTAGAATAGAGTGATTTAGACGGGCTATAAGAGACGCCACATCACATTTGTGTCTAGTTGAAAGTGAGAGTAGAGATAGTAAAGGGAAGAGAAACGGTCTACAAACTTACACTTGGATGTAGCGGAAGCTCCAACATCTTTATGTGAGAGCTCCGAGTATATTAATGCTACAGCATACTAGTATGACAAACTAGTACTCCGATTATTAACCATGCTCTAAAAAACACTACAAAACCACTGCGCTAGATCTAAAAAGAACACTAAACCTATTCCATCGCCGGCAGCCCAGCCCACACGCGGCAGCCGTGGTGCCGTCCTCTACGCCCCTCCGCCACCGCCATCCTCCGCCGCCGAAGCTCTCCACGGCAACAACCCTCTCCGCCGTTGACGACACCCCGTTGTCTTGCACGCCTCTGACTTCTGCACCCAAAAACTATTATCCGACACATACGGTATGTCAGGATTTTATTTGTACTTATGGTAGCCATGATTCTTCAAAGCAGGCCTAATATGTGAACTATGTGAACCGTGAAGTGTGAAACTGTGACTACTACCAGTCTAGTAATGTGAGCCTGTGACCAGAGCACTATTGTGATTTGAGCTGAACTACTATGTCTATGTTTTTGGTTCTTTGATAGTTTTTGTGTTGCTGAAGTTGGAAATATCTGCGCAAATGGGTATCTTATTACATAACCATGATATCATAATATTTTTATTTGCAAATTGAACAAGTTTGTTGGTTTGCTTTTTTTTTCTATGGCTGGTGGCTGACTCTTGTTTTGACTTTCTTGAATGCTTGATGGAACTCTTCTCTTCCAGAGACAGGCTGAGACTGTTAAATGGCAAAGAGAAAGATGGGTTCAGAAGAGGACATACATGGGAAAACGGTGAAAAGAAAGAGACCGGGGCTTCAGCTGACTAGCCTGCCAACGGTATGGGAAACTTGTATGGGAGTATCATCAAGTTAGAATCGCGTAGAATGTGTTGCTATTCTCCTTCCTCAGCATTTTTCTCTCTTGAACATCTCCTACGTCGGCATGATCTTCCACACAACATGGCAAAATATATATTGTTGCTCAGTCCAAAATTTCATTGATGTAGGAAATTCTTTGTTGTATCCTGTCGCAACTGCCGATACAAGAAGCTGTGCGGACTAGCATACTGTCGGAACAGTGGAGCTATCTTTGGCGTTGCCACTCGAATCTAGCATTCAGTCTTGGATTAATGTTGCCAGCAGTTCCTCGTAATCGTATCATTGGACCGTTAAAACTTGATGATAATAAACTGAGGAAACAAGAGTTTATTCAGAGAGTTAATGCAGTCCTAGAGTAACACAGCGGTTCAGGGGTTGACAGGATTCAGTTTCGTGCTCCATTTGATAATAAGCATAGGGATCAGATAGAAAGATGGGTGGACTTTGCTACTGCATGGAAGGCGAAGCAGATTATTTTCGATTTCTCGACCGCCAGCGATATAACACCATGTAACTTTGATTTGCGTCGTCTTGATGATAGTAAAAGTTTAGGTTTGCGGTCTATAAAACTCTGCTCTGTTTCTCTAAAGGTGCCCGCGGACTTCAAGGGTTTTCAAAACCTTAAATGGATTTACCTAGCAGACACAAATATTACTGATGATTTTTTTTCTTTTTTTTTAGAAAAGGAGGAAGACCCCCGGCCTCTGCATCTGAACGATGCATGCAGCCTCTTTGTTAATTATTCACACAAGACCTTATAAAGTAATACAAATATTACTGATGATGGTCTTCAACATTTGATGTCCAATTGCAGTGTTCGAAAGATCCTTGGAATTGCAGGTTGTGCAATGCTTACAACGTTGCAAATATCTCACCCTTCAAACACACTTAAGCATTTGCATGTATATGACTGCTGTTTGCTTCAAGAGATGGAGTTAAACTTTGGTCTGGTAAGACTTGAGTACAGAGGTCTGCCGATGGTGTTATCGCCTCCTGGAACCTTGCTTCTAACAAATATGTGCATAAAGTTGGAGGGTATTTGTACTTCTCTAGAATACATCTTCACCAAACTTCGTGATAATGTGCCTCGTCTCGAGATTCTGAATCTAAAATGCCAGGAGTACAAGGTTTGGGATTCTCTGTTTTTTTCCATCAGTTTTCAATGTCGGTTTTGTTGTTTGTTTTCTTATTTGTCTGTGTGGTTCAGATGACTACATTGCCAGGAAAGCTGCATGAGTTTGCTTATTTGAAGCACCTGATATTGGAGTTAACTTTTGAGAGCTGACAGAGAAGGAAGACTGATATCCTTCAACTTGCCTGCCTTCTGGTTGCTGCTCCTTGCTTAGAAAAGCTGGAATTTCACGTAAGTTTGGCAGTTTCAACTTTCATTCAAGTAACCATTAGAAATCCAAGCATTGTTCTTAGCCGACCCTGCTTATGCTTTTGAAATAAAAATATGACAACTATCTATCAGAAGCATGTGTCAAATAGTTTGCCTTTTATCGATTATGCATGAGCTACTTCAGATTGCTAAGGAGTAAGCACAAAGTATTCACATCCTTGATTTTATCTACAGATGTGGCTGCGCTGGGGTCGGGAACGGTATAGAGCCAAGGACGGGAGTCTCCGGAGCCTTCCTTCCCAGCCACACTCCCATCTCAGGTCGGTCGATATCACGGGGTTTTACGGCGAGAAGGACCAGCTGGAGCTTGCGCTCCACATCCTCAGAGACTCCGTTGTGCTGGAGTCGATGAAGGTAGATCCATGCCCTGTGGTTGCCGCTGATGTTAACCGACTGGGGGGACTGGGGAGCATGCATGTTCCTCATTTTGTGGATGGCTATGAAGTCGCCCTTGAGTTCCTCTGCAGTAGAGACCGCCGCAATGTTGTCCATGTCGTGGAGCCTCTCGCCGGTCTGGGGGTGCTTAGGCTCGGCGCGAGCGCCGATATCAGTGAGAGGGTCCGACGTGGGTCTTCCCCCCAGAGTCTGCGCAACAGTAGTGCAAAGGCATGCCTCCACCGCGTGAAGAGGGTGAGGAGAGTGTCGCAGCCTGCCTCCAGCCGAGGAGCTTCCTGAAGCTGCTCTATATACCGGCGAGTACCTGGAAATAGACGAGAAGCAAAAGAATCCAGCTCTGCCGAAGTAATAGAGCCGCCGTGTTGTGGGTTCCCTGAGGTTGCTATGTTTTCTGGCTTTGTTGTGTTCAAAAAACTTCAATGATTTCAGCAACTTTTGAGATAATTTCAAGGGACGTGCGTTTGAGAAACACAAATTTCAAGTTCATCTATTCTGTACATATTTCAAAAATTCAGTAATAAGTTCACAAATGTTGCAGGCGTAGAGGAAAACATTAATAAGTATTACGCATAGTTTCAGTTACGATGGACCAAAATTACAGTTTAAGCGGGATTGGACGGCCAGTGGAGGCTGGTTTGCCCCTCGGCCGCCTGACAGACGACTAGCGCAATTAGGTAATGCGCGCAGGGGAGGCCAATGACACGGAGGTCAATGATCTTTACCTAGTCTCGCATCACGCATGTGTTTTCTTCTCTTTGGTCTTCTTGGCCAAGGTGATAACCATGTTCTTCTGAACATGCAGTTGATCCAGGTGATAATCATGTTATTCAAGACTATTTTTTTACAGCATTTTGAAAATAACGTTTTTTTGTCCAGGTCTCCACGAATGTCGCTCCATCACGATTTATTGCACATAAGAGAAAGCATTCGTCGATATTTATCACAAAAGGATACATTTTTAATTGTTACTTTTTGGATTTTACTATTCACCCAAGTGGATGTGAGCTAGAATAACATTTTTGAGATAACCTTTACTTTTGGAGTCGGGTTTTCGAAGTAACTGGGAGTCACCTAAGCACTCTTTTTTTTTTTTGCATGGCTAATCTTACAAGGTCGCTTTTGCAGCAACATGGTATGATTGCATGTTGCTTAAAACCTTCAGAAGCCTCTAGGGACCTTTTTGGAGGCGTCGTCGTTTGAGGATCTACACCCTCCTCTCTTGCAGTCCAGGGAACCTTGGTTGTAAATTCTTGGAACGGGTGATGACAGTGCTCCAATGTCGAGGTCCTTTCTGGAGGCACTGTCTTAGATTGGTCTTGGTTTGCGGGTTCTGCCATTGCTTGTTGCAGGGATTCTAAGGTGGTGACCCTAGATCGTGTGGCGTGCTCTTTTGCTTGACGATGACAATGACTCCAAGTGGAGTTGGGTTGCGCATGAGTTTTGGTGGCCGGTTTCATCCGGCGTGTTCCGCTCAGGAGGGGGGGGGGCTTTGTTTCTCACAGTGCGCTTGGAAATGCGTAGGTAGCAGTGCCGGTATGTACGGTTGTCTGCCTCGTGGTGAGAAGGATAGATAGCATGGCGCTCGATGTGAGGATGGGTTGCTTCTTCTATTGTTGTTTCTGTGCTTTGCCATTTGTGTACGCTGCCTTCATGATGATGCTGCCATTCGCCACAATCCACTTCAAGGCTCCGTGGAAGGACCTGTGGTTGCACCCGCCGTCGTACTGGTCACAATCCACCGGTTGCTACTTCGAGAGGGACAATAGATTCCTTGTCTTGATCCACTTTAGAGCCTCGATCGTGGCAACCGTCACGAACGCCCAACAACTAGTTGTATTCATTCATCTAAGACAAAATAATTGGTAACCACTGTGCATGCTTAACAATGTAAGGTTCAAATGGATCAGGTTTGGGACTTAACCGGCACGACGACGCCCTTTGCCCTCTATTCCATGTTGGGCGAAGGCGGAGTCTCAAGATGCTTTCGGCATCGATGCTAGACGGCCACACTTCGGCGTCGCTGCTGCTTGCGGGCATAGTACTGTGCGTACCATCACCAGCATCGTCGTAGGACGACCCGTATCTGACTAGAAAATCCTCCTGGTCGAGGTCAGCGAACTCGCTCTCGCTGAGCTCGTAGGCGAGGTCCTCCTGCTGGTTGGTGGCGGATTGTAAATAATGATGTCATGAAAATTTTGCAATCTAATTAATTTATACCAATTTTTTCTACTTTGTTTAAATAATAATGTGATGAAAATTCAATTTCTTGGGAATACAACCTTTGATATATTGTCTCTAATAATATTTTTAGTATAACTAGCGAAGTCGCAAATTTAACATATTTACATATATTAAGGTACACATTTGTCATATTGTTCCAATATTTATAATTGAAAATACATTCTCTAGGGCCAATGAAATAAAATGTTTTGTATAGAAAGGATTTTGTTTAGTATGGAAAGCCTGAAAAAAATCTCTTGTTACAATAGCTTTTCTAGTATAATCTCTAGTACTAATAAACAATCCAACATTATCTTTTCTACGCACACCCAAGCAAACGTCCGTGGACACATTACCACCACAGGATTAAGCTCAGACGACTCAATCTGACAGCCATCATTAATCTAATCGCGATCTGGTGTACGCTTAGCAATTTACCTAGGCTGACCGTACTCCACCAGGCTGAAAACCACCGCGTCCGCAACCAAGGAATAAATTGATTCGCGTGATTTGTGGCCTGCATGCAGCGGCGTTATAAAGGAATGATTACATACCACGCAAAAAAAAAGAGAGAAAAGATTAGATGGAGAGAAGAGATAATGAACGCATGGGCATGCATTGGCGTATTTAAAGAAATAATTAGATTTTGAGTAGTACTAGGAAAGAGCGAGGCAGATGCATGTGATTAAGGGCTGATTAATTACGCGGACGGTTTGTATTCCCGGATTATGTGAGGATCACGAACAGACTAATAACCTGACTGGAGGAGTGCTAAAATTACGGGCCTGCTATTCACGTTACGTTGTGCAAAATCATGGATCAGCTATTCACGTGACTATTCGAGGAAAATGACTCCTCTGAGTATATCTCTACTGTGATTTTTGTATTACCTTGTTCTTTTGGGCACCATCAATAAAGAGTACAGCAGCCCAAGAATATTACCGTTTTTTGAAACGCAGGTATCAGCTCATTGACTGCATCTTAATATATTTTGTACCTCCTCTTTCACTGCTATCGAATATTTAGATTGTTATTAACTAATGCCCATACCATCATAAGCTATGAGCAGACTCACCGGTGATTATTTCCTGTCTGCTCTAGCCCCTTTAGTCCATGTATTTGTATCATCCAATGTGGCTAAGTATATCTAGCAAATGAGTGCGACTGGGTTATTGAAGGCGGCCGAAGAAGCACATCCACCTTACACCTCGGCTCCGGCTGCCTTGGCTATCTTGTGAAGTATGGGTTTGTATCCTTGTAAGACTTCTTTCTATATTGCTTTTCTTGGTTTGATTTTTGTGGTGTCCATCCTGCATGGTATCAGATGCAGCTAGGAAAAATAAATGTTGCTCCATGCTTGGAAACGCTGGCGTCAAGAAGCTCAATTAGGATATAAAATAACATGCTAATCAGTCGTGCGTTGCACGTGCATGCTTACTACTAAAAATATAAGAAAACCAACATTACCACATTACTCCACAATATAACACGTACATGTTTTTTTACGAAACAATATGTGCATGTATTATATGTATCATTTCTGTAGAATCCTTATAAATATCTAAAGAACAATTGGTAAAGTGCTTTGGAGTGTTTGGATCTGGCAGTACAAGTCTATTAAATTTATGTGTAACTAGTTCAATAATCCTAGATTATATGAAGTGCCAATGTTGTCCTTTAATCTTACTATCACAACCGCTTGCTGGCGGTATTCATTTCTGGTCAAATTGTGGGAGTATGTAGAATTTAAACATTTGTAAATTGGAAAATTTGCACTTGATTTTTTGCTTTGGTTTCCTCAAAACAAAAACTCGTGTAACTTCTCTAAACCGTGTACCCATATACCTTCTAACTGACTTGAAACCAATCCAGTCCTCCAAAGCCTACCTATTCAATAAGATTCCTGTATCATACGCTAATTTTATAAAAGATCATGTACTCTCTCTCCGTTTCAAATTAACCGTTGTTCTAATTTTGCCTTAAGTCAAACTTTTTAAAGTTTGACCAAGTCTATAACTATACAAGAAAAGTCTATAACTTTCCAGAGTTGCCTAGGGTGTATAGAAATAAATCACCTAACCGAACCAAAAACAAAAGTACTATCTGAATCTGAACATTAGATCAATCATAGAAAATGGTGCCATACTTTATGAGCGCTGGAAGGGAGCTGAGTTTTTTTTCGAAAAGGGGGATTCCCCGGCCTCTGCATCAGAACGATGCATACGGCCCTCTTATTAAACAAATAAATATGTTCCAAACAAGTCTAAAGGTCTAAAAGTCTCCAAAAGACAATAAAAGGAGCTCACGCAGAGCCAGAAGAGCTAGAATACAAACTAGCCAAAAAGAGGACGCCACAATCGGCTGGCAAAGATTAGAGATAGGTAAACTAATTGCCTATCCTATTACATGACCGCCATCCAAACCGGTTGAAGATATCCCGAGCTACCATCTCCCAGCGGATAGATCCAGTAACCAAATGCTCCCTGGCCTCCGTCGGAGTGAGTAGCGACCACGAACGGATCAACGCCGTGGCTCGGAAAATAACCTGCAAAAAATGAATGTGTGTTGTCCTGTTAAAAACCAAATCATTTCTGCAATTCCAGATTGCCCACAGCAAGGGGCAGACTCCTACGCGAATATGTCTCGCTAAGTCGGGCTCTATCCCGTTAAGCCACGTCCCAAATAACGTGTTGATAGAACTCGGTGGAGTAATATTAAAAGCAATACGGACCGTCCGCCATAGAACTTTGGCTAGCGGGCAATCAAGAAAAAGGTCTTTGATCGTCTCATCCCGATCACAGAAACTACACCTAGTAGGACCTGTCCAATTACGCTTTGTCAAGTTGTCCTTGGTTAAAATAACTTGTTTATGGAGAAACCACATAAACACTTTTATTTTCAAAGGAACTTTGACCGCCCAAACATGTTTGGATCTAGGAATGAAGCTCGAATTGATAACATCCATATACATTGATTTAACGGTAAATACTCCAGACCTAGTTAGCTTCCAGCGTAATTCATCGGGTTGTTGAGAAAGCTGAACCTCCATCAGTCTACTAACTAGAAGGAGCCATTCTTCCCAACGATTGCCCGCTAGCGCCCTTCTAAACTGAATATTAAGGGGGATAGATTGAAATACCGTTGCAACAAACACCTCGTGTCGTTGAACGATACGATATAAAGACGGGTATTGAATGGCTAAGGGTGTCTCCGAGCCAAGTATCCTCCCAGAATCGCGTACTAGCACCGTTACCAATAGTAAACTTTGTCCTATTAAACAGGGATTGTTTGACTTTCATAATCCCTTTCCAGAAAGGCGAGTCAGTCGGCCTTACTGTCACCTGAGACAAAGTTTTGGTCTGAAGATACTTGCTACGGAGGATTTGCGCCCAAGTGGCATCAGTCTCACTCGATAACTTCCACAGCCACTTACTGAGAAGGCATCTGTTCTTAACTTCAAGATTCTCAATACCAAGACCCCCTTGGTCTTTCGGTCTACAGATGATATCCCATTTAGTTAGACGGTATTTTCTTTTTAGTTCATCACCCTGCCAAAAGAATCGCAATCGATAGAAGTCCAGTCTTTTCCTGACTCCAACTGGGACTTCAAAGAACGATAAGAGAAACATAGGCATACTCGTGAGTACCGAATTTATCAGAATTAATCGGCCTCCATATGACATAAGCTTGCCCTTCCAGCAACTCAGTTTCTTCTCAAATCGGTCCTCAATGCAGTGCCATTCTCTGTTTGTCAGCTTACGGTGGTGGATTGGTATACCTAAGTAAATGAAAGGTAAAGCCCCCAACTCGCACCCAAACAATTTCCTATAAGCCTCTTGTTCATCATTGGCTCTACCAAAGCAGAACAACTCGCTTTTGTGAAAGTTAATCTTTAACCCGGTCAATTGTTCAAAAAGGCATAACACCAGCTTCATATTTCTCGCTTTTGCCAAGTCATGCTCCATAAAGATGATTGTATCATCAGCGTACTGAAGGAATTATATTAGCAGTTACTGCATTATTTATGAAATCTTGCAGATAGGATGTCAAAACATTGTTTCCTCGACGATTTTCTTGAGGAAAGGTTGTATGTGATACAACCAGAAGGTTTTGTCAATCCTGAACGATGCTAACAAGTATGCAAAGCTCCAGCAATCCTTCTAAGGATTGGAGTAAGCATCTCGGAGTTGGAATGTACACTTTGATGAGATGATCAAAGATTTTGGGTTTATACAAAGTTTATGAGAAACTTGTATTTCCAAAGAAGTGAGTGGGAGCACTATAGAATTTCTGATGAGTATATGTTGTTGACATATTGTTGATCAGAAATGATGTAGAATTTCTGGAAAACATACAGGGTTATTTGAAAAGTGTTTTTCAATGCAAAACCTGGATTAAGCTACTTGAATATTGAGCATCAAGATCTATAAGGATAGATCGAAAACGCTTAATAGTACTTTCAAATGAATGCATACCGTGACAGGATTTTGAAGGAGTTCAAAATAGATCAGCAAAGAAGGAGTTCTTGGCTGTGTTACAAGGTGTGAGTATCGAGTAAGACTCAAGACCTGACCACGGCAGAAGAGAGATAAAGGACGAAGGTCGTCCCCTATGCTTTAGACGTAGGCTCTACAGTATGCTATGCTGTGTACCGCACCTGAAGTGTACCTTGCCATGAGTCAGTCAAGGGGTACAAGAGTGATCCAGGAATGGATCACATGATAGCGGTCGAACTTATCCTTAGTAACTAGTGGACTAAGGAATTTTCTCGATTATGGAGGTGGTGAAAGAGTTCGTCGTAAAGGGTTGCGTCGATGCAAACTTTGACACTATCCGGATGACTCTGAGTAGTAAACCGGATTTGTATAGTAGAGCAGTTATTTGGAATAGCTCCAAGTAGCGCGTGGTAGCTGCATCTACAAGATGACATAGAGATTTGTAAAGCACACACGGATCTAAAAGGTTCAGACCCGTTGACTAGTAACCTCTCTCACAAGCGAGATATGAACAAACCCCATGGGTGTTGGATTCATTACAATCACATAGTGATGTGAACTAGATTATTGACTCTAGTGCAAGTGGGAGACTGTTGGAAATATGCCCTAGAGGCAATAATAAAATGGTTATTATTGTATTTCCTTGTTCATGATAATTGTCTATTGTTCATGCTATAATTGTATTAACTGGAAACCGTAATACATGTGTGAATACATAGACCACAACATGTCCCTAGTAAGCCTCTAGTTGACTAGCTTGTTGATCAATAGATGGTTATGGTTTCCTGACCATGGACATTGGATGTCATTGATAACGGGATCACATCATTAGGAGAATGATGTTATGGACAAGACCCAATCCTAAGCATAGCACAAGATCGTGTAGTTCGTTTGCTAAGAGCTTTTCTAATGTCAAGTATCGTTTCCTTAGACCATGAGATTGTGCAACTCCCGGATACTGTAGGAATGCTTTGGGTGTACCAAACGTCACAACGTAACTGGGTGGCTATAAAGGTGCACTACAGGTATCTCCGAAAGTGTTTGTTGGGTTGGCACGAATCGAGACTGGGATTTGTCACTCCGTATGACGGAGAGGTATCTCTGGGCCCACTCGGTAATGCATCATCATAATGAGCTCAATGTGACTAATGAGTTAGCCACGGGATCATGCGTTACGGAACGAGTAAAGAGACTTGCCGGTAACGAGATTGAACGAGGTATTGGGATACCGACGATCGAATCTCGGGCAAGTAACATACCGATAGACAAAGGGAATTGTATACGGGATTGATTGAATCCCCGACATCGTGGTTCATCCGATGAGATCATCATGGAACATGTGGGAGCCAATATGGGTATCCAGATCCCGCTATTGGTTATTGGCCGGAGAGGTGTCTCGGTCATGTCTGCATGGTTCCCGAACCCGTAGGGTCTACACACTTAAGGTTCGGTGACGCTAGAGTTGTTATGGGAAATAGTATGTGGTTACCGAAGGTTGTTCGGAGTCCCGGATGAGATCCCGGACATCACGAGGAGTTCCGGAATGGTCCGGCGGTGAAGATCGATATATTGGACGAAGGGTATTGGAGTCCGGAAGTGTTCCGGGGGTACCAGGCTATGGGCAGCATGACCGAAAGGTGTTTCGAGAGCCCCGGCAAGTGTTGGAGGGCCTCATGGGCCAAAGGGGAAGGGGCAAACCAGCCGACTAAGGGGTGGTGCGCCCCCCACACCCTTTCCCACGTTACTTGGGGAGGTGGGGCGCCTCTACCTGGCTTGGGAGGCAAGCCTCCACCTGCTTGGCTTGGGGGGCAAGTCTCCCTAGGATTTTCCCTAGGAAGATCCAATCTGCTTGGCCGCCGCCCCTAGGGGAAACCCTAGGGCGCCTCCCCTCTCCACTTGCCCCTATATATAGTGGAGGGGTGGGAGGTCAGTTGCACCTCTTCCCTGGCGCAGCCCTCCCTCCTCATACACCTCCTCCTTCTCCTCCGTAGTGCTTAGCGAAGCTCTGCCGGAGAACCACGAGCTCCATTGCCACCACGCCGTCGTGCTGCTGGAGTTCTCCCTCAACTTCTCCTCTCCCCTTGCTGGATCAAGAAGGAGGAGACGTCCCCGGGCTGTACGTGTGTTGAACGCGGAGGCGCCGTCTGTTCGGCGCTAGATCGGATCTTCCGCGATTTGAATCGCTGCAAGTACGACTCCATCAACCGTGTTCTTGTAACGCTTCCGCTTAGCGATCTTCAAGGGTATGAAGATGCACGCCCTCTCTCTCGTTGCTAGCATCTCCTAGATTGATCTTGGTGACACGTAGGAAAATTTTGAATTATTGCTAAGTTCCCCAACAGTGGCATCATGAGCTAGGTCTATGCGTAGATTCTATGCACGAGTAGAACACAAAGTAGTTGTGGGCTATGATTTGTTCAATTTGCTTGCCGTTACTAGTCTTATCTTGATTCGGCGGCATTGTGGGATGAAGCGGCCCGGACCGACCTTACACGTACACTTACGTGAGACAGGTTCCACCGACTGACATGCACTTGATGCATAAGGTGGCTAGCGGGTGTCTGTCTCTCCCACTTTAGTCGGATCGGATTCGATGAAGAGGGTCCTTATGAAGGGTAAATAGCAATTGACATATCACCGTTGTGGCTTTTGCGTAGGTAAGAAACGTTCTTGCTAGAAACCCATAGCAGCCACGTAAAACATGCGACAACAATTAGAGGACGTCTAACTTGTTTTTGCAGGGTATGCTATGTGATGTGATATGGCCAAAAGGATGTGATGAATTATATATATGTGATGTATGAGATTGATCATGTTCTTGTAATAGGAATCACGACTTGCATGTCGATGAGTATGACAACCGGCAGAAGCCATAGGAGTTGTCTTAATTTATTGTATGACCTGCGTGTCAATGAAAAACACCATGTAATTACTTTACTTTATTGCTAACCGTTAGCCATAGTAGTAGAAGTAATAGTTGGCGAGACAACTTCATGAAGACATGATGATGGAGATCATGATGATGGAGATCATAGTGTCATGCCGGTGACGAAGGTGATCATGCCGCGCCTCGAAGATGGAGATCAAAAGGCGCAAGATGATATTGGCCATATCATGTCACTTTATGATTTGCATGTGATGTTTGTCATGTTTACATCTTATTTGCTTAGAACGACGGTAGCATAAATAAGATGATCCCTCTCTAAAATTTCAAGAATGTGTTCCCCCTAACTGTGCACCGTTGCGAAGGATCGTTGTTTCGAAGCACCACGTGATGATCGGGTGTGATAGATTCTAACGTTCACATACAACGGGTGTAAGCCAGATTTACACATGCGAAACACTTAGGTTGACTTGACGAGCCTAGCATGTACAGACATGGCTTCGGAACACAAGAGACCGAAAGGTCGAACATGAGTCGTATAGAAGATACGATCAACATGAAGATGTTCACCGATGATGACTAGTCCGTCTCACGTGATGATCGGACACGGCCTAGTTGACTCGGATCATGTATCACTTAGATGACTAAAGGGATGTCTATCTGAGTGGGAGTTTATTAAATAATTGGATTAGATGAACTTAATTATCATGAACATAGTCAAAAGGTCTTTGCAAATTATGTCGTAGCTTACGCTTTAGTTCTACTAAGATATGTTCCTAGAGAAAATTTAGTTGAAAGTTGATAGTAGCAATTATGCGGACTGGGTCCGTAAACTGAGGATTGTCCTCATTGCTGCACAGAGGGCTTATGTCCTTAATGCACCGCTCGGTGTGCTGAACCTCGAGCGTCGTTTGTGGATGTTGCGAACATCTGACATACACGTTTTGATGACTACGTGATAGTTCAGTGAGTAATGCTAACGGTTTAGAATTGTGGCACCAAAGACGGTTTTTTGAAACGTCGCAGAACATATGAGATGTTCCGAAGACTGAAATTGGGATTTCGGACTAGTGCCCACGTCAAGAGGTATGAGACCTCTGACAAGTTTCTCAAGCCTGCAAACTAAGGGAGAAAAGCTCAACCGTTGAGCATGTGCTCAGATTGTCTGAGTACTACAATCGCTTGAATCGAGTGGGAGTTAATCTTCCAGATGAGATAGTGATGGTTCTCCAAAGTCACTGCCACCAAGCTACTAGAGCTTCGTGATGAACTATAACAAATCAGGGATAGATATGATGATCCTTGAGCTATTCGCGATGTTTGACACCACGAAAGTAGAAATCAAGTAGGAGCATCAATTGTTGATGGTTAGTAAAACCACTAGTTTCAAGAAGGGCAAGGGAAAGAAGGGATACTTCATGAAACGGCAAATCAGTTGCTGCTCTAGTGAAGAAACCCAAGGTTGAACCCAAACCCGAGACTAAGTGCTTCTGTAATGAGGGGAACGGTCACTGAAGCAGAACTACCCTAGATACTTGGTAGATGAGAAGGTAGGCAAGGTCGACAGAAGTATATTGGATATACATTATATTAATGTGTACTTTACTAGTACTCCTAGTAGCACCAGGGTATTAGATACCGGTTCGGTTGCTAAGTGTTGATAACTCGAAATAAAAGGCTACGGAATAAACGGAGACTACCTAAAGGTGAGATGACGATATGTGTTGGAAGTGTTTCCAAGGTTGATGTGATCAAGCATCGCATGCACCCTCTACCATCGAGATTGGTGTTAAACCTAAATAATTGTTATTTGGTGTTTGCGTTGAGCATAGACATGATTGGATTATGTTTATCGCAATACGGTTATTCATTAAGGAGAATAATGGTTACTCTGTCTATTTGAATAATACCTTCAATGGTCTTGCACCTAAAATGAATGGTTTATTGAATCTCGATCGTAGTGATACACATGTTCATGCCAAAAGATATAAGATAGTAATGATAGTACCACATACTTGTGGCACTGCCACTTGAGTCATGTTGGTATAAACGCATGAAGAAGCTCCATGTTGATGGATCTTTGGACTCACTCGTTTTTGAAAAGATTGAGACATGTGAACCATGTCTATTAGTATATATGCATGAAGAAAGTCCATACAGATGGATCGTTTGGACTCACTTGATTTTGAATCACTTGAGACATGCAAATCATACCACATGGGCAAGATGACTGAAAGGCCTCGTTTTCAGTAAGATGGATCAAGAAAGCAACTTGTTGGAAGTAATACATTTTGATGTGTGCAGTCCAATGAGTGCTGAGGCATGCAGTGGATATCGTTATGTTCTTGCTTCACAGATGATTTGAGTAGATGCTGAGTATATTTACTTGATGAAACACAAGTCTGAATTATTGAAAGGTTCAAGTAATTTCAGAGTGAAGTTGAAGATCATCGTTACAAGAGGATAAAATGTCTGTGATATGATCATAGAGATGAATATCTGAGTTACGAGTTTGGCACACAATTAAGAAATTGTGGAAATTGTTTCACGACTAATACCGCCTGGAACACCATAGTGTGATGGTGTGTCCGAACATCATAACTGCACCCTATTGGATATGGTGCATACCATGATGTCTCTTATTGAATTACACTATCGTTTATGGGTTAGGCATTAGAGACAACCGCATTCACTTTAAATAGGGCACCACGCAATTCCGTTGAGACGACACCGTATGAACTATGGTTTAGAGAAACCTAAGCTGTCGTTTCTTAAAAGTTTGGGGCTGCGACGCTTATGTGGAAAAGTTTCAGGCTGATAAGCTCGAACCCAAAGCGGATAAATGCATCTTCATAGAATACCCAAAACAGTTGGGTATACCTCCTATTTCAGATCCGGAAGCAAAGTGATTGTTTCTAGAAATAGGTCCTTTCTCGAGGAAAAGTTTCTCTCGAAAGAATTGAGTGGGAGGATGGTGGAGACTTGATGAGGTTATTGAACCATGACTTCAACTAGTGTGTAGCAGGGCACAGGAAGTTGTTCCTGTGGCGCCTACACCAATTGAAGTGGAAGATTATGATAGTGATCATGAAACTTCGGATCAAGTCACTACCAAACCTCGTAGGACGACAAGGATGCATGCTACTTCAGAGTGGTACGTAATCCTGTCTTGGAAGTCATGTTGCTAGACAACAATGAACCTACGAGCTATGGAGAAGCGATGATGGGCCCGGATTCCGATGAATGGCTGGAGGCCATAAAATCCGAGAGAGGATTCATGTATAAAAACAAAGTGTAGACTTTGGAAGAACTACTTGATGGTCGTAAGGCTGTTGGGTGCAGATGGATTTTAAAAGGAAGACAGACAATGATGGTAAGTGTCACCATTAAGAAAGCTCGACTTGTCGTTAAGATGTTTTCCGGCAAGTTCAAGGAGTTGACTTCGATGAGACTTTCTCACTCGTAGCGATGCTAAGAGTCTGCTGGAATTATATTAGCAGTTACTGCATTATTTATGAAATCTTGCAGATAGGATGTCAAAACATTGTTTCCTCGACGATTTTCTTGAGGAAAGGTTGTATGTGATACAACCAGAAGGTTTTGTCAATCCTAAACGATGCTAACAAGTATGCAAAGCTCCAGCAATCCTTCTAAGGATTGGAGTAAGCATCTCGGAGTTGGAATGTACACTTTGATGAGATGATCAAAGATTTTGGGTTTATACAAAGTTTATGAGAAACTTGTATTTCCAAAGAAGTGAGTGGGAGCACTATAGAATTTCTGATGAGTATATGTTGTTGACATATTGTTGATCAGAAATGATGTAGAATTTCTGGAAAACATACAGGGTTATTTGAAAAGTGTTTTTCAATGCAAAACCTGGATTAAGCTACTTGAACATTGAGCATCAAGATCTATAAGGATAGATCGAAAACGCTTAATAGTACTTTCAAATGAATGCATACCGTGACAGGATTTTGAAGGAGTTCAAAATAGATCAGCAAAGAAGGAGTTCTTGGCTGTGTTACAAGGTGTGAGTATCGAGTAAGACTCAAGACCTGACCACGGCAGAAGAGAGATAAAGGACGAAGGTCGTCCCCTATGCTTTAGACGTAGGCTCTACAGTATGCTATGCTGTGTACCGCACCTGAAGTGTACCTTGCCATGAGTCAGTCAAGGGGTACAAGAGTGATCCAGGAATGGATCACATGATAGCGGTCGAACTTATCCTTAGTAACTAGTGGACTAAGGAATTTTCTCGATTATGGAGGTGGTGAAAGAGTTCGTCGTAAAGGGTTGCGTTGATGCAAACTTTGACACTATCCGGATGACTCTGAGTAGTAAACCGGATTCGTATAGTAGAGCAGTTATTTGGAATAGCTCCAAGTAGCGCGTGGTAGCTGCATCTACAAGATGACATAGAGATTTGTAAAGCACACACGGATCTAAAAGGTTCAGACCCGTTGACTAGTAACCTCTCTCACAAGCGAGATATGAACAAACCCCATGGGTGTTGGATTCATTACAATCACATAGTGATGTGAACTAGATTATTGACTCTAGTGCAAGTGGGAGACTGTTGGAAATATGCCCTAGAGGCAATAATAAAATGGTTATTATTGTATTTCCTTGTTCATGATAATTGTCTATTATTCATGCTATAATTGTATTAACTCGAAACCGTAATACATGTGTGAATACATAGACCACAACATGTCCCTAGTAAGCCTCTAGTTGACTAGCTCGTTGATCAATAGATGGTTATGGTTTCCTGACCATGGACATTGGATGTCATTGATAACGGGATCACATCATTAGGAGAATGATGTGATGGACAAGACCCAATCCTAAGCATAGCACAAGATCGTGTAGTTCGTTTGCTAAGAGCTTTTCTAATGTCAAGTATCATTTCCTTAGACCATGAGATTGTGCAACTCCCGGATACTGTAGGAATGCTTTGGGTGTACCAAACGTCACAACGTAACTGGGTGGCTATAAAGGTGCACTACAGGTATCTCCGAAAGTGTCTGTTGGGTTGGCACGAATCGAGACTGGGATTTGTCACTCCGTATGACGGAGAGGTATCTCTGGGCCCACTCGGTAATGCATCATCATAATGAGCTCAATGTGACTAATGAGTTAGCCACGGGATCATGCGTTACGGAACGAGTAAAGAGACTTGCCGGTAACGAGATTGAACGAGGTATTGGGATACCGACGATCGAATCTCGGGCAAGTAACATACCGATAGACAAAGGGAATTGTATACGGGATTGATTGAATCCCCGACATCGTGGTTCATCCGATGAGATCATCATGGAACATGTGGGACCCAATATGGGTATCCAGATCCCGCTATTGGTTATTGGCCGGAGAGGTGTCTCGGTCATGTCTGCATGGTTCCCGAACCCGTAGGGTCTACACACTTAAGGTTCGGTGACGCTAGAGTTGTTATGGGAAATAGTATGTGGTTACCGAAGGTTGTTCGGAGTCCCGGATGAGATCCCGGACATCACGAGGAGTTCCGGAATGGTCCGGCGGTGAAGATCGATATATTGGACGAAGGGTACTGGAGTCCGGAAGTGTTCCGGGGGTACCAGGCTATGGGCAGCATGACCGAAAGGTGTTTCGGGAGCCCCGGCAAGTGTTGGAGGGCCTCATGGGCCAAAGGGGAAGGGGCAAACCAGCCCACTAAGGGGTGGTGCGCCGCCCACACCCTTTCCCATGTTACTTGGGGAGTTGGGGTGCCTCTACCTGGCTTGGGAGGCAAGCCTCCACCTGCTTGGCTTGGGGGGCAAGTCTCCCTAGGATTTTCCCTAGGAAGATCCAATCTGCTTGGCCGCCGCCCCTAGGGGAAACCCTAGGGCGCCTCCCCTCTCCCCTTGCCCCTATATATAGTGGAGGGGTGGGAGGTCAGTTGCACCTCTTCCCTGGCGCAGCCCTCCCACCTCATACACCTCCTCCTTCTCCTCCGTAGTGCTTAGCGAAGCTCTGCCGGAGAACCACGAGCTCCATTGCCACCACGCCGTCGTGCTGCTGGAGTTCTCCCTCAACTTCTCCTCTCCCCTTGCTGGATCAAGAAGGAGCAGACGTCCCCGGGCTGTACGTGTGTTGAACGCGGAGGCGCCGTCTGTTCGGCGCTAGATCGGATCTTCCGCGATTTGAATCGCTGCAAGTACGACTCCATCAACCGCGTTCTTGTAACGCTTCCGCTTAGCGATCTTCAAGGGTATGAAGATGCACTCCCTCTCTCTCGTTGCTAGCATCTCCTAGATTGATCTTGGTGACACGTAGGAAAATTTTGAATTATTGCTACGTTCCCCAACACAACTAGACTCCGGAGGTCCAAATAACTGCTGATAATACTCGGTTATGTATACTTTTAAGTTGTCCTGTCCTAAAATAGTTCCTTCATCTTGTTCAAGGTGAAAGATTCTCTTCTTTCTGTGCTTACCATTAGCAATCAAGTGAAAGAATTGAGTGTTCGCATCCCCCTGGACAACTTTGCGGACCTTAGCCCGCAATGCCCACTTCAATTCTTCTTCGCGGAGAAGTTCTTTCAACCTCATCTCCGCATCTAGTTTAACCTGGAACTCTGCGGCTTGCAAAATCGTGTTTTCAGCCTTTAAGTCTAGGGTCTGAATAAGAGAAAGGAGCCTTTCCTTTTCAACCTTATAAATTCCACTAGATGCTTAGCCCAGCCCCGTAAGAAATTTCTCAAATGCCTAATCTTATTCTGCCATCGCTCAACAGAAGTCCTACCTCCTGCATCCTTAGCCCATTCCTGGGCAATCAGATCCAAGAATCCTTCTCGTTCAAACCATGCTATCTCGAAAGAAAAGGAGTTTTTGTTTCCCACGTGGTTTGGCTCACCTGAGTCCACGAATAAAGGTGTGTGATCAGAAATTCCGCGCGAGAGAGCCTTAACCGTTACGAGAGGGAACTTCTGTTCCCACTCAACGCTCGCGAGAACTCGATCAAGCTTCTCATATGTCGGGTTAGGCAAAGCATTAGCCCAAGTAAACTTTCTACCCGAAAGCTCTATCTCTCTCAGATCCAAGCTTTCAATAATGGTATTGAACATAAACGACCATCTGCCGTCGAAATTATCATTATTCTTTTCGTCTCTCCTCCTAATGATATTGAAATCACCCCCAACTAAAATTGGGAGCTGCTCTGATCCACAAATTTGAACAAGGTCCGCCAAAAACTCCGATTTAAGCTCGGGCTGTGCGGCACCATATACCGCCACCAGAGCCCAGTTAAAACCATCAGCTTTAGACCTGACTCGAAACTTAACCGCATCACTACAGATCGGACTTCCAGCGAATTGCATCTCACTCCAAGCAAGATCCCACCCGATCTTCCTCGCGGAGGAAGGCAATGCCAATCAAAATCAACACCGCCCGAAAGAGTGCTAAGAAACTGGGGCGCAAAATTATCTCTACCAGTTTTCGAGAGAGCAATAAAATCTAATTTATGCTCCAGAGATGCCTCTGCAAGAAACCTTCTTTTAGCCAAGTCTTTCAGACCTCTGCTATTCCAAAAGATTCCTTTCATGGTTCATCATGAAATTTTTTGGTAGTCCGAATCCTAGCACTCCTACGAACCGCAGAAACGGGATAAATCTTCCGCTTCCACTTGCGTTTGGGTTTAGTATGATCTTCCACCCGGTCCTCATAACCGGGCTCAGCGGGTCTAACTACTGCATCCTCTAGGGTTATATCATCTTCCTCAGACTCAGGCGTGGATGGTGCAAGATCCGCACACAGATTATCGAGCACTCTGACCCCCAATGCCTCAATCTCATAATCATTCATGGGTTGTACCGCTGCTAGATTTCGAATAGTTTCTAAAGCACGCTCCGCTTCCAAATCTAAGAGATCATTCACCGAGCTAGAAATTTCACTATCGTTAGTCCCTAGCGAAACTCCTAATTGGTTTGCATTATTTATAATCTCCTCATTAGAAAAATGCAAAATGGAATGAGATATGTTGACAGACATACCAGTAGTGACCTCAGCGTCACGAAGCTTGGCCGCCCTCATAGCGCACCTCTGCTGCATGTCATCAACCTCCGGCTGCTCCTGGATGCGAGCACTCATCCGTCTCCCCGCAGAGACCGGGTCAGTGATCGCACCAAAAGCAATGACCTCCTCCCAAGTAAAACCTCGCGCTGAATCCCGTAAAGGGTCAACCAAAGTTACCGGAGAAGGTGGCAGTAGGCTCCCATGCCCCACGGACGAATACCCCAAACCGAGGCTCTGGATCACAGGTGCGTCAGGATAGAGAAGTGCGGGGGCCGCCTGCCCGAGCCCTCCTCCCGCTCCATCCCTCATCCCAGAGGGTAGCACCGGCGCCGTAGGAACTGCGGCCATCCTGACCGCCGAAGAAGAAGGGGGGACCGGAGCCACCTGCCCCAGAACCCCCCCCCCCCCAGCGCCACTGGAGTCGTGGCCGCCGTAGCCGCCGCTGGAGGAGAAGAGGCTGAGGCCACCTGCCTCGGGCCGCCTCCCCCACAGCCAGCCGACGTCATCATCGCCGGTGTCGCCGGCACCACTGGAGACGTAGCCGCCGTAGCCGCCGCCGGAGGAGAAGAGGCCGAGGCCACCTGCCTCGGGCCGCCTCCCCCACAGCCAGCCGACATCATCATCGCCGGCATCGCCGGCGTCCGGATAAGAGGGGTGGAAGCCGAGGCCGCCTGCCCCGGACTCCCTCCCCCAAGCACAACCTCTGACTCAAACGTCAACTCCGTGAACGCAACCTCTGGGAGATCTGGGGAAAGAGAAGCCACCACAGGCTCCACCTCCCCACCTCCAACCATAGTCATCGCCGAGGGCGTCCTCACCAAGCCGCCGATCATGGGCCTGTCAGCAGCATCAAACTCCAACATAGGAAGCATACTCTCAAACACATCATCACAATCAACCCGTTCACTCCAAAGTCTGGGAGGAGCAGAGGCTGGCTCAAAAGACCCAAATCGCAGAGAAGTCATAGGCACCGAGGGAGATGATGCCGGCTCAACCCTGGCCCCATCCCCGGGTAGCTGAACAACAAGGCCTGATCCGTTAGACCCCTCTCGACTAGCCTCATCAGTCGGTGCCCCCTTAGCACCCGCACTGTCGTCACCCTCGTGCATATCCACATCAGCCCCATTTATCGCGTCAGCAAACAGAGCTGCATCCTCAAACTCAATCTCGAGGGGAAAAACCTCGCCCCTGTAAGTCCAGTTTACCACATCAGGGACAAACTCAATGTCCAGAACACTCACTAGAAGTCGAGCCACCCCATGAGCACGGGTAAACGCCATATCCACTTTCTCAGTTTTCCCAACCATGATGCCCATACTAGCCACAACTCGAACATCCTGCAGAGGCTTAGATGGAGCCCCGGAAAACCGCAACCAAACCTGAGTAAGAGGCATGCCCTTAGGCTCCACCTTCTCCCACTCGTGAAATTCCAGAATGCATGTAGTGCCAGGAACTCTGCACAGGCCAAAGCTCAGCAATCTCTGCAATCTCTGCAAATCATCCATAGTTGGGAAATTAACCTTAAAAACATTAGCCTCAAGACTAAGCAGATCCCACTGGAAGTCACATGGAGCCAGTTCCTGAAGTCTCTTCACAATCTGAGCCTCAGTCACCTCACCCTGGGTAACTTTCACAATCTCAGTGGTCAAACTCTGCGCCTCCTCCGGAATCTCTCTCGCGGCCGAGGACCCAAAGAACATCAACTCAGCACAATATACTCCATACATTGTAAGAGCCGGAACCTGATCACGCAAAAATGGGCAATCCCCCGTGTCATGTGCTGGCTTACCACAAGAATCGCACAGCTCCGCCACACACTCAGCAATGAAGTGACCCTTCTCACCACATCGATAACATAACATCTTCTCCTTCTTACGCGCCCACTTGGACGCTCTCTCTGAATCAGACCTATCGCCTACCTCAGCTGAAACCCCAGTCCCAGGAACCTACGCATTGGCCAGTGCCGTCACGACCTCCATCGCCTGGCTAGGCAGGTCAGTCGTCTGAACGGGATCGGCAGCGACAGAGGCCGAATGGTCAACAACGACCGGCGGCGGAGGCTGTCTGTTACGGTACCGACCGCGACCACCACCACGACCACCACGATTACCACGGTAGCCACCTCTCTGCCGGTAGTCTGGTCCAGATGCTCCCTCGACAAAACCACCCGGAGGGCCGAGAAAAGGCCTCTCAGCAGAACCATCACTCTGCCAGGCATAGCCACGACCACCTCCCGTGGATGAGGAGCCACGGTGTTGGCCATCCCCATAAGCATCATAACCGTCGTCCCCCCACTGTCCCCGGGGCGTATCAAAGTTCTCACTAGCCACCGAGTTCTGCCTTGTCTGCGTTGGGCCCGAGCGCTTTTGCGCCGGCCTCGCGACATAGTGCGGCGGCGGCGCGGCACGTGGCTGAGACCCAACAGGGGCCTGGGTCTGCTGTATTTGCGTGGAGGCGCCACGCCCGACAGGCGCAGTCATCGGCGGCCTTGGCGGAGCAGCACCACGCCCCACAGCCATCGGCGGAGTAGCAGCCGGCGCCGGCGGCCGGAGTCCATGAGCACCGCGCCCCACAGCCATCGGCATAACAGTAGACGGCGCCTGCGGCCGGAGACCTTGAGCACCGCGCCCTGCGGCTGGCACGGCCCCCACAGCCTGCGCAGGTCGCGGCCTTGGCGGGGCGCCTCGTCCGGCCACAGCCGTAGGTCGCGACCCCTGTGGCGCACCACGGCCAGACGGCAGCACCGGCCGCTGGCCTTGTGGAACACCGCCACCACGGGCTGCCGGAGACGCTCCGGCGAGCGCCTGCTTGTTGGGGCCGGAGGCCGCAGCATCCCCCGGTCCCGCCATCAGGGGAGGGATCCGAGTCGCCCGGCCCGGACCACAGCGACGGAAACCTGATGAACCTTCGCGACGCCTAAACCTAGGGCACTGCGTCGGCGGAGAAAGAACCCACGACGAAACACGATCGCACGTACGCATGCAAAGGCTCTGTGCCTCGTCGCCCGTAGAGCCTGTGGAGACCGGGTTAGCCTGGGCCTCATACCCGGCTAACTCTGGCCCACACGGAGATGACGCCCGATGGGCCTCACACCCATCTGCCTGATCTCCCGGCCCAGCCAAGCCCATCAACGAATTCAAACGCAGCCTCCTGGCTACCCCGATCGGGATCTCACCGGACAGCTGCACCACCGTCAGCTCCAGCCGCCGGTCCTTCTTCCGGCGATTGGGCACAACTTTCCATTCCGAACCGAGAAAATCACCAAACGTAAGGGCCAGAAGACGTACCTTTGGAAGAGGGCCACGCCATGGCCGGATCGCCGTCGCCGCCATCCTCCGGTGCACGACGCGCCGAACGATCTTGATCCTCTCCGTCTTCTCCAGTCCAGTCCTCGCCGGATCGTCCTGCGGGGTCGCCTCATCTACCAACCGCGCAACCTCATCCTCAGAATATCCACTCTTGAACGCCTCGCAAATGTGATCTGAAGGCGTAGGTGACGCCGTCTCCGGCGAGCCGGCGTCAAGATGCCGGCCGTCGTCTTCGTCCTTCTCCTCGTCACTCTCCACTAGCGCCCAGAACCGTCCTCCGACTCGCCGGTCGCCGCCGGCGCCGTGGTCGCGAGACCCGTCCCTAGTCGCCCCGCTCGCCATGTCGGCGACGGCTCCTCGTGGCGGCACTATCAAGGGAGCTGAGTTAAATGACTATTGCATTGAGCTAGAATAACTCACGGGAGTTGAATAAAGGAACTACTGTCATAATCGGATATTCCCTCCGTTCACTTTTGTAAGTCATTTCAGACAATTTAAAATAGGTTGTTTTGCACATTGTCTGAAATATCTTCAAGGTCTTATAAAAATGAACAGAAGGAGTAATAAATATATATAAAAAATACCATGTAGCATATTAAACAGGAAATACATTGTTTGCCAAGCTTAACTAAAGATCAAATATGCTTGTCCGTGAAATTACGATATACATAATCAAGAACTTCAAGACACAAATGTGTTCATGCACATAACAATTAAAAGCATTAAACAAGGAAGAATAACTAGCAAAAACTAACCGATACCTTTTTTTGTGTGTTTTTTGAAGTGCAGGGCAGGAGCTCTGTCGATTTTATTAATAAGATAGAAAAACAAAAATGAGTGGCCTGGTTTATAAGGAAAAGTAGGTCAAAAATCGCACATCGTATGATTAATTAAGGGACAAACGTGCAAACAAAAATCAACCAGATGATTACTTAAGGGACAATCGTGGCAAATAAAAAGCACAACTCCGTTGATCGCGGCAAACCAGAATTCCTCTACCAACAAGCCCATAGCCCGGAGAGAAGCTAGCGAGCTCTTCAGAGACGAAGGAAAATCGTGCGCCGCCGCCGCCGGCATCGACCCACGTCGAAGACTTACTTTCGCACAAAGCCGTCCACAGCCACCTCGCCAAACCTTGAGAAAAGGCAGGCCAGCCACGGCAAATTTGACAAATTTGACCTATAGACGAAATCAAATCACAGAATAAACTGTCCATGAAACTATTTCACAACTATTTCACGCGGCTGACACGTGGCGCCTAGCTCTCAGGCGCTGCACTAGTGCAACGTCTAGGAGCTAGGCACTACATTATATAGTGTGGTGCCTAGCTCTCAGGCGCTGCACACTGACTTAGTAATTTTCGGATCACACGGGTGTGACGCTGGCCGTGTAGCGCCTATCTGTGAGACGTTGCACAGTGTAGTGTGGCGCCTTCGTGTCGGGCGTCACACAAAAAGGTCAGCCGCGTGAAATAGTTTCTTGGACAGTTCATTTTGTGATTTGATTTCGTCCATAGATCAAATTTGTCAAATTTGCCGCCAGCCACACCAACAACTCCCACGATAGCCCACAAACCGACGAACCACCGCCAAGTGGAGAGGAGGAATGCTTCGACGACTACATCAAAGGGAATCTACGGACTGCGGCACCAAAATTAAAGAGACTATTGATCATCAAGTATACTCATATGCTCATATGTTCTTGTTCTATTTATTGTATGTATGACTGAAAAATTATTACTCCCTCCGTTTCATAATATATGGCGTTTTTGTAATATAAAGCGAGTACGTATTAGACTATGCTTAAATTGCTGTTAAACGGGTCTTCAATCCCTTACCACGCGACACATATGCTAAATAATTCAGACAATGAAAAAAATGGTCTTCGATCCCTTTTTATGAGGGGATAGCTGCGAGTCTCGTGAGGCCGCTTCCAATTCACTGCCATGCGGGGCCGAGCTGCAGGTGTACCACAGCAAGCCCTCCTCTAGGTGACATGTGTGCTGGTTCTTGGGTGGTGTAGCAGGCTGTGGTTTAGTAGTTTGGACATCTAGCGAGTTTCAGATTACACGTGTCCGCCACTTTTCGGGTTGGGCGGTTCCAGTTCTGGATTAGTACGTTTGACCGAACATCTCTGCTTTTTTTTTCGGGCAAATCAGAGAGCGTTTTATTCAACGAAAGAGTTGTCCCAACAATCAGCGAGAAGGCTGCTTACCAAGAAATTAGGAGTCTCCTCAAGCCAACAGTCGGTCACATCCTGTACATCTCTGCTCCTTCATGACGTCTCCAGCCTTAAAACCAAAGCTTATCCAAATAATCACGGCGAAATGGGTTTCTTTATACAGTACCTCTGTATTCTGTACAACAGGCGGCTTCATTCAGAAGCACAAGTGAACAACAAATGAACACGCCGATCATACTGTGATCAGACGAAGAAAGAATTGGTCTCGCACGCGCGGCCAGACCACGAACAGCTCGTGATTCACTCACTCATCAGTGGCACACGATGGTCTCGAAGCAGTCGATCCCGTCGAACTCCGGCGCGAACCGCGGCCGCAACGTCGGCGGCGACTGCGATCTCCCCTTGTCCGGCTGCTGCTCCGCCTCCGCCGGCGGACCGCCCTGCTTCCCCTCTTGCCCTGCTCTGGCCTGTTCGTCGTCCCGCAGCTTCCTCCCCTGCCAGGAGAACCGAGCCCAGCTGGCGCCGGCGCCGGGTGCGACGTCGGCCGGCGACGCGCTCAGGATGGAGAAGGCCAGCACCTTGTCCATACTCGATTGGTTGTAGACGGGGATGATTCCTGCAGCAGCTCCGGTGGCCGATGCTTTCTTGCACGCACGCTCTGTGGCTTTGCTTCAATCAATCGATTGGCTTTGCTTGCTTGCTTACTCGGGTTGGTGAAGAGAGGGAGGGGACGCGACCCTGGTTATATACGGCGAGCATGGTTATGGAGGAAGTTCTGGCCATGGCGGTTTGTAACGCTGGAGGAGTCCAGAATATTCCTGGACGCGGCCGCGAGTGAGAGCCTCGTGACGCACGCGGTGGCGTCGTGCAGGTTGCAACCGTCTCGTGGTTTCGGGGTTTCGCGCGTGTTTATCTTCTTTTTCTCCTGTGGTGCTTTCTCCGCGAAAACCGACAAATCTGACATTTTTCTACTCCGTCCGTCCCATAATATATGACGTCTTTTAATACTAGTATAGTGTTAAAAAACGCCTTACATTATGAAACAGAGTAGAATACTTTAGCTAAAAAAAACAATCAGCTTTTTTTTCATAAAATGGTCAAATTGCATGATGCCCAGGTCTGGAGAGCCCTGCTAGATAAAGAGCCGGTCCTGAGATTTTGAGGGACCGGTGCGGAATTTTAACCTGATCCCTTTAATATCCATACCACTATATAGTGTTAGAATAAGTTTGAATATGGATGATGAACTCAATCTGACGGTTAAGAGATGGCAAATCCAAGCATTGCTGACCATTCGATTTCCTATCAATTACATCAGATTCTGCCATATGTAATATCTAGAAGTTTCCAATAATTAAAAACATAGTACACCCTTGTACTTATTACATATATTATCTTTACAAACTTCTCATTTATTCTAGAATCTTTCGCGCATGCTCTTGCTCCATTAGAGTTTTTGTTGTATCCATTTATGATTTACTCTAGAATCTTCCATGCATGCTATTGCTCCAATAGAGTTTCTGGCTTGAATAAAAGTGTATCTATTTATGAGATTACTTGTGAATTTTTAGTCAAGATGAAAGACTTCTGATCAACAATTTCTTACAGTCCATATATCTTTTCAGAGAGTTTTCACCAAATGTTGCAACACTTAAGGTCCATACATATAATGTGTTATATACACATATTGGAGCACTATGCAGCTAAGGTTTCCTTTTTCGATGGTTTCAGCTATCATTAGTAACCAATTTGTATCTTGAACTTCATACACGTAATATGTAACTGTTAGTTGTCTGTCAACATTGTATTGTAACGATATCTAACAACTCACGTGCAAAGCACGTACAACTCACTAGTAGCACTAGTATACTAACCAATATTATTACTACATGAATAGAGTTTTCTAAAAAATACTAGATGAAAAGAGGATGGACATCGAATGCTCATTCTGGAGCAGCGAAAGTGGCGGGGACATCGTGGGAAGAGGAGATGCTTGCGGAAATTGGCAACGGCTCCTATTGGTTGCCTCTATTTGTTGTTGAAGAACGTGAGACCACCGTTAGTTAGAGAATGTGTCTTGTTACTATTGAGAAGGTAGCATGGGCCCTTTGGAAACAGAGGAATGCTAGGGTCTTCAACAGGGTCAACAAGCAGAAGACATCAATCGACCTCCCATCCATGGTCCTTGACGAGATCGCAGAGTGGAGGATAGCGGGTGTCACTATTAGTCGGAGAACATGTTGTGTCACTATTGACAATGAGAACTCTGCTCAACCGGGATGAAACGCCTTACGAAGAACCGTTCCATGTGTTGGGGTTGCATTCATTCACTATAATTAAGTCGGCCTCCTCCAAATTCGAAAAAGCTTTTCTATCAAAGCGGTGTGAGAGGTCTAATCCGCTCATCCACATGGATGAAACCAAAGTCCTGATTGATCCCATCTAACTAAACAAGTCTCAAGAAACAAACTAATTGAAATCCATGCACCATCATGCATTGTAATGATGGGAAAAAGCCTATGAATCATTGCCTCGGACTCAAAGAGCAAGTATAATAGGGTGGCATAGGCGGATTATGAAAGATGCCACATCATATTTTTGCCTAGTTGGGAGAAAGACTCAGAAATAGGAGGAGTGGAATGGCAGGGAAAGGGGTAGCATACCCATGAATGATTTGGGGCACGTGGAGCTTTGCTAGTGTGAATTCCTTTAAAGTCTAAGGTTTTTTTTTTGCCAAAAACAATCCTAAAGCAAACTCATAATTCTTTTTAAAAAAATTGCGAAGAGACCTCTGGATTATATTGAAGATTCATCCATAGTACAAAGGACCCCCAACAGTAAATAAAATTACAACTACGTCCTCAGGCCGCACAACGAAGAACACTCTCGTCGGGGCGGGTTGCAGGCGCGCCGTCATCACTGTCGCTCCATTGTCGGAGCAAACATTCTTTCGAAGACAACCATGACGATCGGGAAGTCTACCAACCTCGGCCACGAAGGACCAGCACACCGGATAGAATGGCAACGCCGACGAATCTTATCCAACATCCACAGACCCTCTTCCATAAGCATGCCTAGACCCATCCTCCGTGCAGCCAGTGGGGAGCTCGACGGTGCCACGATGAAGAAGAGGGGGACAATACTCACCTGACAAGGTCGTTGTCGCCACTACGTCCACTCACCGAAGGAGCCAAGAACTCATGGACTCCAAGGATCCATGAGGAGAAAAATCTACCCTCGAGCCGCTGCTGCCACCGATGGAGAAGGGAGCCAGACCACCGCTCGATCCGTAGATCATCAGGATGAACAAGTCGCCCACATGCCGGCAGCAATAGCACCGGCAAGGGGAAGGAGGGCCATGGAATTATTCCTCCGGATTGGTGCCAAATTCTCCACCAAATCGATGCCGTCTAATCCTACCCTATCTACATACCCAACACAGAGCAACCCCATAAATTTGTAAGAGCATGACTAATATAACCGTTGGCTCTATCTCATTCTCATGTCATCTAGCACTAGTAGAAAACAGGGCTTTGGTTCGGCCAGAAAAGAGCATTAATTCCGGTTGCATTACGAACCGGGACTAATGTGAGCATTAGTCCCGGTTCGAGCGGCTAGGGCACCGTACAGGCATTAGTCCCGGTTCAAATGGGACCTTTAGTCCCGGTTGGTGCCACGAACCGGGACTAAAGGGTGCGATGCCCATTAGTACCGGTTCGTAGCACCAACCGGTACTAAAGGTTAGACCTTTAGTCCCGGTTCGAGCCACCAACCGGTACTAATGGGGTTTGAGGCATTACTACCGGTTCGTGGCACGAACCGGTACTAAAGGTCCCATTTTCAAACTCTACCCCCCCCCCCCCCCCCCCCCCCGTGGATCGCCTTTTCAGTTTTGTAAAAAGCTAAAGAAAATGATAAAAACTTCAAAAATTAAAATCCTTCCAGATGTAGTTATGTTACTACATGTACTAGTTAGGAAAATTTACAAAAACTTAAATTTAGACATGTTTTGCAAAAAGTGTAGGGAAAATGTAAAACGGCTATAACTTTTGCATACGATGTCAGAAAAAAACGTATAATATATCAAAATGTTCAGCACAAAAATCCGCATCCGATTTTGACTGCCTATGGCATGTTAGCAAATTTTTAGAATCCTCAAATTCTAAAAGGAAAAAAAGTTATGCTCAAATTTCAATTTTTTTTTAATTTTGGTTAAATCAGGTCAAACTTTGGTCAAACTACTTATTCAAGAAGTATTAGTGTTACTAAATAATTATTCAATAATATTAGTGTTACTAAATAATTATTACAGTTTTTTAGAATTTTGGTTAAATCTGGTCAAACTGTGGTCAGATCTGGTCAAACTGTGGTCAAACTATGGTCAAACTACTTATTCAAGAAATATTAGTGTTACTACATAATTATTCAAGAATATTAGTGTTACGAAATAATTATTTCAATTTTTTGAATTTTGGTCAAATCTGGTCAAACTGTGGTGAAACTATTTACTGAAGAAATATTAGTGTTACTAAATAATTATTGTTTTTTAGAATAATAGTTTCAAACTCAAACAGTGAAACATGTGACTTCATGCTCAAGCTAAACTCCTGAGGGTTAATAGGATTGACATCTTTCTATTGTCAGGTAAACAACAAGTGCAGACTTGGAAACGAGGGGGAATAGAACCCGAAAGTTAAGCGTGCTCAGGCTAGAGTAGTCAGAGGATGGGTGACCGGCCGGGAAGTTAGATGATTTGGAATGATGATGGGTGATTAGAGATTAGAGGTTAAATTGAGCAGTGATTAGAGATTAAATTGGAAAATAATTCAGAAATTTGAAAATTGAAAAAATTTTAAAAAAAATTCAATTTTTTTCGTAAAAATACCTTTAGTACCGGTTGGTGTTACCAACTGGGACTAAAGGTGGAGCTCCAGACAGCGGCCACGTGGACGGCCATTAGTCCCGGTTCATGTAAGAACCGGGACTAAAGGGGGGAGGCTTTAGTAACGACCCTTTAGTCCCAGTTCCCGGTTCCAGAACCGGGACTAAAGGCCCTTATGAACCGGGACAAATGACCCTTTTTCTACTAGTGTAGTGTCAGTCTAATACATAGCTCATTCAAGTATACCTTCCGTCCAAAAATAAGTGGCGTTGATTTAGTACAAAGTAAGACGGAGGGATTAGTACTTAGCTATATATTAGTACTATTACGTTATTCTCTTTTTGTTGAGGAAAAGTACTAGTATGTTATTAACGTTTGATACACTCCTCACAATATTTTCTGGAGCTCATGCTACTGGTGACGATAAATTTACGTCTTGTTCCTCTTCTTTCTATTCCAACTCTCATAGATTTGTTGTGAAAATTCCTATAATCTATTTAATATCACTTTAATTATACTTTCTCTGAATGTGAGCAACGTGGACGCCACACGATAGGTTGACATTCCATGGTGGCATGTGCTATTTTGGACTAAACTATAAAATTCAAGCTTGGGAATACCGATGTGGCTTACATGTTCATGGGCTAAAGTGGATGGAGGAACTACATCCTCATCAACATGATAAAAGGTGTAAGTTTGTTCCATCTACTGTTGTTATCCGACGAGACAAACCATCATTCCACAACTTTTTCTTCTTTCGATAAACACCTGTTATTTTCTTCATACTCTTAATTATTATAGTACATTGATTTGGATGTAAGATCAAACGAAATACATAGTAAGTCATATGACTAACAAATGCAATGAAATCTCTTGGAAACATCATCTATGTGGTATCAATATCGGCAAGACGAAATATTTAAAAGACTTTAGTAAAGAGATTGCAATTAGACCAAGGCAATGATGCTACCACTCTTTCACCCACACGAACTTGATTACCAATAAAGGTTTCTAAAAGCCCTTTGAGTCACTCATTCGAAAATATGGGAATCCTTGATCGATGAATGTATTTGGGACATGGATGATCCCCTAGAAGTGCAGGCTATCGAATCACAATATCTTGACCAAGGTGTCGATGAAAGATTTCAAATCTACAAAGAATCAAACCAATAAAAGCAACTTGACACAATAACATAAACTTATCAAATCGAAATAATCAGATTTGCAATGATACAAACCTCTCAAACTTCATTGCACTGTAAAAATAGAATGAGAGTGATTTTATTCGCACAACACTATGATTAACAATGAAATGAAGAATATAAAACTCTAAATGATATGGAGTCCCCTCTCTTCTCAGCGCGAAGATGGCAGTCGAAGGTGAGGGATAAAATTTTCACCAACGACGACGCCAAATGTTGGCATGAAGAATGTTTGTAGCAACATTGTCTAGTATATGATTACTAAGTGTTGCAAGGCCCCAAGTGTGTCCTGGAAGGTCATAGAGACATGTACTTTTCGTATAAATTATTCTCTGATACCAACTTGCAACGCCCGAGATGTGGTCCTAGCTACAAGAAGACTTTGCAATCTTTCTCAAAGACAGAAGCACATTTTGGGTCGCCCCAACATATGACTAATAATCATGCATGCAATTGTCATTTTTTGGTAACATGGTGACCATCAAAACAAGTAAAACTAACAAGATATATGCGTAAATACGAGATAACATTATGGCACCAGGTAGAGGTCGACATTGACCCAACAATACTGAAGGAAATATGCCCTAGAGGCAATAATAAAGTATTATATATTTCCTTATATCATGATAAATGTTTATTATTCATGCTAGAATTGTATTAACCGGAAATGTAATACATGTGTGAATACATAGACAAACAGAGTGTCACTAGTATGCCTCTACTTGACTAGCTCGTTAATCAAAGATGGTTATGTTTCCTAGCCATAGACATGAGTTGTCATTTGATTAACGGGATCACCTCATCAGGAGAATGACGTGATTGACTTGACCCATTCCGTTAGCTTAGCACCCGATCGTTTAGTATGTTGCTATTGCTTTCTTCATGACTTATACATGTTCCTATGACTATGAGATTATGCAACTCCCGTTTACTGGAGGAACACTTTGTGTGCTACCAAACGTCACAACATAAATGGGTGATTATAAAGGTGCTCTACAGGTGTCTCCAAAGGTACTTGTTGGGTTGGCGTATTTCGAGATTAGGATTTGTCACTCCAATTGTCGGAGAGGTATCTCTGGGCCCACTCGGTAATGCACATCACTATAAAGCCTTGCAAGCATTGTGACTAATGAGTTAGTTGCGGGATGATGTATTACAGAACGAGTAAAGAGACTTGCCGGTAACGAGATTGAACTAGGTATCGAGATACCGACGATCGAATCTCGGGCAAGTAACATACTGGTGACAAAGGGAACAACGTATGTTGTTATGCGGTCTGACCGATAAAGATCTTCGTAGAATATGTGGGAGCCAATATGGGCATCCAGGTCCCGCTATTGGTTATTGACCGGAGACGTGTCTCGGTCATGTCTACATAGTTCTCGAACCCGTAGGGTCCGCACGCTTAAAGTTACGATGACAGTTTTATTATGAGTTTATGTATGTTGATGTACCGAAGGAGTTCGGAGTCCCGGATGAGATCGGGGACATGACGAGGAGTCTCGAAATGATCGAGACGTAAAGATCGATATATTGGACGACTATATTCGGACTTCGGAAAGGTTCCGAGTGATTCGGGTATTTTTCGGAGTACCGGAGAGTTACGGGAATACGTATTGGGCCTTATTGGGCCATACGGGAAAGAAGGAAAAGGGCCTCAAGGGTGGCCGCACCCCTCCCCTTGGTCTGGTCCGAATTGGACTAGGGAAGGGGGGCGCCCCCTTCCTTCCTTCTCTTTTTCCCTTCCTCTTTTCCTATTCCATATGGGAGGTGGAATCCTACTAGGACTAAGGAGTCCTAGTAGGACTCCACACTTGGTGCGCCCCCTCCTAGGGCCGGCCTCCTCCTCCCTTGCTCCTTTATATACGGGGGCAGGGGGGCACCCCAGAGACAGAACAATTGATCCTTGAGATCTCTTAGCCGTGTGCGGTGCCCCCCTCCACCAAATTACACCTCGATAATACCGTTGCGGAGCTTAGGCGAAGCCCTGCGTCGGTGGAACATCATCATCGTCACCACGCCGTCGTGCTGACGAAACTCTCCCTCAACACTCGGCTGGATCGGAGTTCGAGGGACGTCATCGAGCTGAACGTGTGTAGAACTCGGAGGTGCCGTGCGTTCGGTACTTGATCGGTCGGATCGTGAAGACGTACGACTACATTAACCGCGTTGTGATAACGCTTCCGCTGTCGGTCTACGAGGGTACGTGGACAACACTCTCCCCTCTCGTTGCTATGCATCACCATGATCTTGCGTGTGCGTAGGAAATTTTTTGAAATTACTACGTTCCCCAACAGTGGCATCCGAGCCTGGTTTTATGCGTTGCTGCTATGCACGAGTAGAACACAAGTGAGTTGTGGGTGATATAAGTCATACTGCTTACCAGCATGTCATACTTTGGTTCAGCGGTATTGTGAGATGAAGCGGCCCGGACCGACATTACGCGTACGCTTACGCGAGATTGGTTTCACCGTTGCGAGCACTCGTTGTTTAAAGGTGACCGGCGGGTGTCTGTCTCTCTCACTTTAGTTGAACTGAGTGTGGCTACGCCCGGTCCTTGCGAAGGTTAAAACAACACCAACTTGACAAACTATCGTTGTGGTTTTGATGCGTAGGTAAGAACAGTTCTTGCTAAGCCCGTAGCAGCCACGTAAAACATGCAACAACAAAGTAGAGGACGTCTAACTTGTTTTTGCAGGGCATGTTGTGATGTGATATGGTCAAGACATGATGTGATATAATGTGTTGTATGAGATGATCATGTTTTGTAACCGAGTTATCGGCAACTGGCAGGAGCCATATGGTTGTCGCTTTATTGTATGAGATGCAATCGCGATGTAATAGTTTTACTTTATCACTAAGCGGTAGTGATAGTCGTAAAAGCAATAAGTTGGCGAGACGACAAGGATACTACGATGGAGATCAAGGTGTCGAGCCGGTGACGATGGTGATCATGACGGTGCTTCGGAGATGGAGATCACGAGCACGGTGCTTCGGAGATGGAGATCACAAGCACAAGATGATGATGGCCATATCATATCACTTATATTGATTGCATGTGATGTTAATCCTTTATGCATCTTATCTTGCTTTGATTGACGGTAGCATTATAAGATGATCTCTCACTAAAATTCCAAGATAAAAGTGTTCTCCCTGAGTATGCACCGTTGCAAAAGTTCTTCGTGCTGAGACACCACGTGTTAATCGGGTGTGATAGGCTCTACGTTCAAATACAACGGGTGCAAAACAGTTGCACACGCGGAATACTCAGGTTAAACTTGACGAGCCTAGCATATACAGATATGGCCTCGGAACACAGAGACCGAAAGGTCGAGCGTGAATCATATAGTAGATATGATCAACATAGTGATGTTCACCATTGAAACTACTCCATCTCACGTGTTAATCGGACATGGTTTAGTTGCTTTGGATCACGTAATCACTTAGATGATTAGAGAGATGTCTATCTAAGTGGGAGTTCTTAAGTAATATGATTAATTGAACTTAAATTTATCATGAACTTAGTCCTGATAGTATTTTGCAAATTATGTTGTAGATCAATAGCTCGCGTTGTTGCTTCCCTGTGTTTATTTTTTGTTCCTAGAGAAAAATTATGTTGAAAGATGTTAGTAGCAAAAATGCGGATTGGATCCGTGATCTAAGGATTATCCTCATTGCTGCACAGAAAAATTATGTCCTTGATGCACCGCTAGGTGACAGACCTATTGCAGGAGCAGATGCAGATGTTATGAACGTTTGGCTAGCTCAATATGATGACTACTTGATAGTTTAGTGCACCATGCTTAACGGCTTAGAATCGGGACTTCAAAGACGTTTTGAACGTCATGGACCATATGAGATGTTCCAGGAGTTGAAGTTAATATTTCAAGCAAATACCCGAGTTGAGAGATATGAAATCTCCAACAAGTTCTATAGCAAAAAGATGGAGGAGAATCGCTCAACTAGTGAGCATGTGCTCAGATTGTCTGGGTACTACAATCGCTTGAATCAAGTGGGAGTTTATCTTCCAGATAAAATAGTGATTGACAGAATTCTCTAGTCACCATCACCAAGTTAGTAGAACTTCGTGATGAACTATAGTATGCAAGGGATGACGAAAGTAATTCCCGAGCTCTTCGTGATGCTGAAATCGACGAAGGTAGAAATCAAGAAAAACATCAAGTGTTGATGGTTGACGAGACCACTAGTTTCAAGAAAAGGGCAAAGGGAAGAAGGGGAACTTCAAGAAGAACGGCAAGCAAGTTGCTGCTCAAGTGAAGAAGCCTAAGTCTGGTCCTAAGCCTGAGACTAAGTGCTTCTACTGCAAAGGGACTGGTCACTAGAAGCGGAACTACCCCAACTATTTGGTGGATAAGAAGGATGGCAAAGTGAACAAAGGTATATTGGATATACATGTTATTGATGTGTACTTTACTAAGTGTTTATAGCAACCCCTCGGTATTTGATACTGGTTCAGTTGCAAAGAGTAGTAACTCGAAACGGGAGTTGCAGAATAAACAGAGACTAGTAAAAAGGCGAGGTGACGATGTGTGTTGGAAGTAGTTCCAAGATTGATATGATCATCATCGCACACTCCCTGTACTTTCGGGATTAGTGTTGAAACTAAATAAGTGTTATTTGCTGTTTGCGTTAAGCATGAATATGATTTGATCATGTTTATTGCAATACGGTTATTCATTTAAGTTAGAGAACAATTGTTGTTCTGTTTACATGAATAAAACCTTTATGGTCATACACACCAACGAAAATGGTTTGTTGGATCTCGATCGTAGTGATACACATATTCATAATATTGAAGCCAAAAGATGCAAAGTTAATAATGATAGTGCAACTTATTTGTGGTACTGCCGTTTAGGTCATATTGGTGTAAAGCGCATGAAGAAACTCCATACTGATGGGATTTTGGAATCACTTGATTATGAATCACTTGATGCTTGCGAACCGTGCCTCATGGGCAAGATGATTAAAACGCCGTTCTCCGGAACTATGGAGAGAGCAACAGATTTGTTGGAAATCATACATACAGTATGTGGTCCGATGAATATTGAGGCTCGTAGCAGGTATCATTATTTTCTGACCTTCACAGATGATTTGAGCAGATATGGGTATATCTACTTGATGAAACATAAGTCTGAAACATTTGAAAAGTTCAAAGAATTTCAGAGTGAAGTGGAGAATCATCGTAACAAGAAAATAAAAGTTTCTACGATATGATCGCAGAGGTAAAATATTTGAGTTACGAGTTTGGCCTTCAATTAAAACAATGTGAAATAGTTTCACTACTCACGCCACCTAGAACACCACAGTGTAATGGTGTGTCCGAACGTCATAACCGTACTTTATTGGATATAGTGCAATCTATGATGTCTCTTACCAATTTACCACTATCGTTTTGGGTTATGCATTAGAGACAGCTACATTCACGTTAAATAGGGCACCATCAAAATCCGTTGAGACGACGCCTTATGAACTGTGGTTTGGCAAGAAACCAAAGTTGTCGTTTCTTAAAATTTTGGGGTTGCGATGCTTATGTGAAAAAATTTCATCCTGATAAGCTCAAACCCAAATCGGAGAAATGTGTCTTCATAGGATACCCAAAGGAGACAGTTGGGTACACCTTCTATCACAGATCCGAAGGCAAGACATTCGTTGCTAAGTATGGATCCTTTCTAGAGAAGGAGTTTCTCTCGAAAGATGTGAGTGGGAGGAAAGTAGAACTTGATGAGGTAACTGTACCTGCTCCCTTATTGGATCACAGAAATCTGTTCCTGTGACTTCTACACCAATTAGTGAGGAAGTTAATGATGATGATCATGTAACTTCATATCAAGTTACTACCAAACCTCGTAGGTAAACCAGAGTAAGATCCGCACCAGAGTGGTACGGTAATCCTGTTCTGGAGGTTATGTTACTAGACCATGACAAACCTACGAACTATGAAGAAGCGATGGTGAGCCCAGATTCCGCAAAATGGCTTGAGGCCATGAAATCTGAGATGAGATCCATGTATGAGAACAAAGTGTGGACTTTGGTTGACTTGCCCGATGATCGGCACGCAATTGAGAATAAATGGATCTTTAAGAGGAAGACGGACGCTGATAGTAGTATCACTATCTACAAAGCTAGAATTGTCGCAAAAAGGTTTTCGACAAGTTCAAGATGTTGACTACGATGAGAGTTTCTCACTCGTATCTATGCTTAAGTCTGTCTGAATCATGTTAGCAATTGCCGCATTTTATTAAATATGGCAAATGGATAAACAAAACTGCATTCCTTAATGGATTTATTAAAGAAGAGTTGTATATGATGCAACCAGGAGGTTTTGTCAATCCTAAAGGTGCTAACAAAATATGCAAGCTCCAACGATCCATCTATGGACTGGTGCAAGCATCTCGGAGTTGGAATATACACTTTGATAAGTTGATCAAAGGATATAGTTTTATACAGACTTGCGGTGAAGCCTGTATTTACAAGAAAGTGAGTGGGAGCACTACAGCATTTCTGATAAGTACATGTGAATGACATATTGTTGATCGGAAATAATGTAGAGTTATTCTGTAAAGCATAAAGGAGTTTTTTGAAATGAGTTTTTCAAAGAAAGACCTCGGTGAAGCTGCTTACATATTGAGCATCAAGATCTATAGACATAGATGAAGACGCTTGATAAGTTTTTCAATGAGTACATACCTTAACAAGATTTTGAAATAGTTCAAAATAGAACAGTCAAAGAAAGAGTTCTTGCCTGTGTTACAAGGTATGAAATTGAGTAAAGACTCAAAACCCGACCACGGCAAAAGATAGAAAGAGAATGAAAGTCATTCCCTATGCCTTGGCCATAGGTTCTATAAAGTATGCCATGCTGTGTACCATATCTATTGTATACCCTACACTGATTTTGGCAAGGGAGTACAATAGTGATCTAGGAGTAGATCACTGGACAGCGGTCAAAATTATCCTTAGTGGAATAAGGATATGTTTCTCGATTATGGAAGTGACAAAAGGTTCGTCGTAAAGGGTTACGTCGATGCAAGTTTTGACACTAAATCTAGATGACTCTAAGTCTCGGTCTAGATACATATTAAAAGTGGGAGCAATCAGCTAGAGTAGCTCCGTGCAGAGCATTGTAGACATAGAAATTTGCAAAATACTTATGGATCTGAATGTGACAGACCCGTTGACTAAAATTATCTCACAATCAAAACATGATCACACCTTAGTACTCTTTGGGTGTTAATCACATAGCGATGTGAACTAGATTATTGACTCTAGTAAACCCTTTGAGTGTTGGTCACATAGAGATGTGAACTATGGGTGTTAATCACATGGTGATGTGAATTATTGATGTTAAATCACATGGCGATGTGAACTAGATTATTGACTCTAGTGCAAGTGGGAGACTGAAGGAAATATGCCCTAGAGGCAATAATAAAGTATTATATATTTCCTTATATCATGATAAATGTTTATTATTCATGCTAGAATTGTATTAACCGGAAATGTAATACATGTGTGAATACATAGACAAACAGAGTGTCACTAGTATGCCTCTACTTGACTAGCTCGTTAATCAAAGATGGTTATGTTTCCTAGCCATAGACATGAGTTGTCATTTGATTAACGGGATCACCTCATCAGGAGAATGACGTGATTGACTTGACCCATTCCGTTAGCTTAGCACCCGATCGTTTAGTATGTTGCTATTGCTTTCTTCATGACTTATACATGTTCCTATGACTATGAGATTATGCAACTCCCGTTTACCGGAGGAACACTTTGTGTGCTACCAAACGTCACAACGTAAATGGGTGATTATAAAGGTGCTCTACAGGTGTCTCCAAAGGTACTTGTTGGGTTGGCGTATTTCGAGATTAGGATTTGTCACTCCAATTGTCGGAGAGGTATCTCTGGGCCCACTCGGTAATGCACATCACTATAAAGCCTTGCAAGCATTGTGACTAATGAGTTAGTTGCGGGATGATGTATTACAGAACGAGTAAAGAGACTTGCCGGTAACGAGATTGAACTAGGTATCGAGATACCGACGATCGAATCTCGGGCAAGTAACATACTGGTGACAAAGGGAACAACGTATGTTGTTATGCGGTCTGACCGATAAAGATCTTCGTAGAATATGTGGGAGCCAATATGGGCATCCAGGTCCCGCTATTGGTTATTGACCGGAGACGTGTCTCGGTCATGTCTACATAGTTCTCGAACCCGTAGGGTCCGCACGCTTAAAGTTACGATGACAGTTTTATTATGAGTTTATGTATGTTGATGTACCGAAGGAGTTCGGAGTCCCGGATGAGATCGGGGACATGACGAGGAGTCTCGAAATGGTCGAGACGTAAAGATCGATATATTGGACGACTATATTCGGACTTCGGAAAGGTTCCGAGTGATTCGGGTATTTTTCGGAGTACCGGAGAGTTACGGGAATACGTATTGGGCCTTATTGGGCCATACGGGAAAGAAGGAAAAGGGCCTCAAGGGTGGCCGCACCCCTCCCCTTGGTCTGGTCCGAATTGGACTAGGGAAGGGGGACGCCCCCTTCCTTCCTTCTCTTTTTCCCTTCCTCTTTTCCTATTCCATATGGGAGGTGGAATCCTACTAGGACTAGGGAGTCCTAGTAGGACTCCACACTTGGTGCGCCCCCTCCTAGGGCCGGCCTCCTCCTCCCTTACTCCTTTATATACGGGGCAGGGGGCACCCCAGAGACAGAACAATTGATCCTTGAGATCTCTTAGCCGTGTGCGGTGCCCCCCTCCACCAAATTACACCTCGATAATACCGTTGCGGAGTTTAGGCGAAGCCCTGCGTCGGTGGAACATCATCATCGTCACCACGCCGTCGTGCTGACGAAACTCTCCCTCAACACTCGGCTGGATCGGAGTTCAAGGGACGTCATCGAGCTGAACGTGTGTAGAACTCGGAGGTGCCGTGCGTTCGGTACTTGATCGGTCGGATCGTGAAGACGTACAACTACATTAACCGCGTTGTGATAACGCTTCCGCTGTTGGTCTACGAGGGTACGTGGACAACACTCTCCCCTCTCGTTGCTATGCATCACCATGATCTTACGTGTGCGTAGGAAATTTTTTGAAATTACTACGTTCCCCAACAAATACATCATCCATACATATCAAGAACGCAAGGTTCCAGGTATGGACAAAATCCAAATAATCTTAAGAGGCTAGAAAATAAATAAGCAACATCCATCATGCTATTCCCAGGCTGCCAACCGGTATCCCATCCTAGTGATTATCGTGATCGTAACCAAGAGTCACGTAGTATCTGCCTCTGTCTCCATCATAGTGACCCTGGCTGTTGAAGACACCATCTGGAGTTGTTGCGGTATATGTGGGCCTTTTGGGACTCAACAAGTACATTACCAAGGGTACTAAGGGTGTGTTTGGTTCAGGGAATGAAGTGGAATGTAACGGGTCGGACCTGCACCTGGGAGCGATTCCTGTGTTTAGTTGAAAAAGGGAACGGAACGCACTGGTTCCCTGGAGAGGGATATTCCCCCTATATGCCGAACCGGGTGATTCCTCCAAATTAGCCGGACCACGCGGAACGCGTCTCTCTCACGTCGTCCCCCGCTCGCCAACAAGGAAGGCGTCCTGCGCGGCGCCCCACTCTCTCCCCCTCGATGGGCATGGCGGCGGCCATATACCTCCCCCTCCTCTACGGCACCCCCTCGCCGCGGTTGGATATGCAGCCTCGCCGGCGTCTCCTTCCCCTCGTCGGAGATGCAGCTTCGCCGCGTCTCCTGCCCCTCGACCAAGGATCTGGGAAAGGACGGGGCGGCTCCCTCTCGATCCGGCCTCTCCCTCGGCTCGCCCTCTAGAACGAGGGCTCCTCCCCCGTCTCTCTCTCGTCAAGCAGCAGCTGATTGCTCCCTCCTCCCATTCCTCTCACCCAGTAGGCAGCAACGATGGCAGGTCAGATGCAGCCGATTTGTTGGGAAGCAGAGCAGATAAGCGGTGGTCAGCTCGGCTCGTCTCCTTCCCGACAGCTAGCCGGCCAGGGAGCAGCTAGTTCGGCAAGCAGCAAGAGAATCATCAGCGGCGACAAGAGCAAGCTTCTTCGATTGGTTCTTTCTAACTTGGCATTCTCCGTCCAATAATCAGTAGTACCCAATTTGATTAGTGCTAACTTTGTGTGCTCTGTGTTGAGACTTGAGACTGGTAGTAACAATTTTTGTTGTTATTAATACTTTGTGATCTAGATTTTGTGCTTCATCAATATTTGTTATTTATTTTTTGAAAAGTTGCTGTGACTACCATTTTTTATATATAAACAACCAAATATCAGGTTATATATTTCAGTGATAAATCATTGTGAAATTCAAATGTTGTTCAAAACTACTTATGCTTGCAAGTGGAGTTATAAATTATTGTGAGCGGAACCAAATTCATTCGATTCAATCTCTCCAACCAAACACCGAAATATAACCATTCCATTCCATCTATTGTGCTCAAGCAAACACATAGATGGAACCGACCCATTCTAGTGGAATGGAACCATGACATTCCATTCCACTTCGTTCCGCAACCAAACACACCATAAGACTACCAACACTTTTTGGTATGATATGGTTAGGTTGTAGCAAATATTTAGCAATGTAAACCACTAGTCATACGAATATTAAAACAAGATAAGATAAACCTATGCATAAGAGCTCGCAACTAGTTGATCAAGAAGTGATCCTGAAGACCTGCCTACGAGTCATTCATAACCCCACGGTGTCCTCTTCTCGCTTGCATACCCACAAGAATAGATAGTCACGGTACGTAACACCGGGGCAAAGACATAAGCATAACAGCCAGTATAACGAAAACTAGGGTGGACAGAGTGGGACAAAACACCGGGGCAAAGCCCTGAGCCTTCAACCCTTGGCCAAATGTATATTCAAGTTCAACAATTAAGCCTGGTAATAATGTTATCCCAAAGATATTCATGTTGTCACATGGGAAACCCTGCTCCTGTAACTAGCAACTCTACAAGAGGGGTTGAGCAAGCAGTAATATAATCAATCAACGGTTTGCTAGGTGGTGGAGGTTTGAGGATTTATCATGGAAATATGGAGGTTGCAAACATGTGGTAGGCAGCGAGACCAAATGGTATCATAAGACATCGACCAAGTAATAAATATAATAAATAGTATACAAGGTAATGGTGAACCTTCTGTAGTGTCCTCAATTTGATAGTAAGCTTGCCCTTCAAAGAGATCGTCACCCTGTTCCGACTCTACCAATAATAACCAATCCGAAAGATGATATATTTACAAGATAAATTATTTATACCAAACTTTTTTATTTCATTACAAATAATCACGTGAATGCTTTTTTTATCGAAAAAACTAACGCCCACACGTGTGGCATCTTGCACATCGCCCACACGCCTCCTTTACCACTCATTTTGCCACATGTGAACAGATGACATCAGCAGGAATATTTTTGGTTTTCGGCTTAAAAATGTTTTATCTTCTAACTAAAAAATCGAATTAAAAATCCATTTTCACCATTAAATCCGTCTCGACGAGATCTTCAAAACTAGACCCCATGATGATATGTTTCGACGGAATTTTTTTTTTGCCCACAAGTTGCCATGATATTTACACTGTAATTGCCATAGTGCTTAAACTAAAGTTTGTTGGGGATCGTAGCAGAATTTAAAAATTTTCTACACATCACCAAGATCCATCTATGGAGTATACTAGCAACGAGGGGAAAGGAGTGCATCTACATACCCTTGTAGATTGCGAGCGGAAGCGTTCCAATGAACGGGGTTGATGGAGTCGTACTCGCCGTGATCCAAATCACCGATGACCGAGTGCCGAACGGACGGCACCTCCGCGTTCAACACACGCACGGAGCAGCGACATCTCCTCCTTCTTGATCCAGCAAGGGGGAAGGAGAGGTTGATGGAGATCCAGTAGCACGACGGCGTGGTGGTGGAAGTAGCGGGGATCTCGGCAGGGCTTCGCCAAGCTTCTGCGAGAGGGAGAGGTGTTGCAGGGGGAGAGGGAGGCGCCAGGGGCTGTGGTATTGCTGCCCTCCCTCCCCCCCTTTATATAGGCCCCCTGGGAGGGGGGGCGCCGGCCAAGAACCCATCTATGGGGGGGGAGCGGCCAAGGGGGGGAAACTTCCCCCCCCCCCAAGTCAAGTGGGGCGCCCCCCACCCTAGGGTTTCCAACCCTAGGCGCAGGGGGAGGCCCATGGGGGGCGCCCCAGCCCACTAAGGGCTGGTTCCCTTCCCACTTCAGCCCATGGGGCCCTCCGGGATAGGTGGCCCCACCCGGTGGACCCCCGGGACCCTTCTGGTGGTCCCGGTACAATACCGATAACCCCCAAAACTTTTCCGGTGGCCGAAACTGGACTTCCTATATATAATTCTTCACCTCCGGACCATTCCGGAACTCCTCGTGACGTCCGGGATCTCATCCGGGACTCCGAACAACTTTCGGGTTTCCGCATACTCATATCTCTACAACCCTAGCGTCACCGAACCTTAAGTGTGTAGACCCTACGGGTTCGGGAGACATGCAGACATGACCGAGACGCCTCTCCGGTCAATAACCAACAGCGGGATCTGGATACCCATGTTGGCTCCCACATGTTCCACGATGATCTCATCGGATGAACCATGATGTCGAGGATTCAATCAATCTCGTATACAATTCCCTTTGTCAATCGGTATGTTACTTGCCCGAGATTCGATCGTCGGTATCCCAATACCTTGTTCAATCTCGTTACCGGCAAGTCTCTTTACTCGTACCGCAATGCATGATCCCGTGACTAACTCCTTAGTCACATTGAGCTCATTATGATGATGCATTACCGAGTGGGCCCAGAGATACCTCTCCGTCATACGGAGTGACAAATCCCAGTCTCGATTCGTGCCAACCCAACAGACACTTTCGGAGATACCCGTAGTGTACCTTTATAGTCACCCAGTTACGTTGTGACGTTTGGCACACCCAAAGTACTCCTACGGTATCCGGGAGTTGCATGATCTCATGGTCTAAGGAGAAGATACTTGACATTGGAAAAGCTCTAGCAAACGAACTACACGATCTTTGAGCTATGCTTAGGATTGGGTCTTGTCCATCACATCATTCTCCTAATGATGTGATGCCGTTATCAATGACATCCAATGTCCATAGTCAGGAAACCATGACTATCTGTTGATCAACGAGCTAGTCAACTAGAGGCTTACTAGGGACACGTTGTGGTCTATGTATTCACACATGTATTACGATTTCCGGATAACACAATTATAGCATGAACAATAGACAATTATCATGAACAAAGAAATATAATAATAACCATTTATTATTGCCTCTAGGGTATATTTCCAACAGTCTCCCACTTGCACTAGAGTCAATAATCTAGTTACATTGTGATGAATCGAACACCCGTTGCGTCCTAGTGTTGATCATGTTTTGCTCTAGGGAGAGGTTTAGTCAACGGATCTGCTACATTCAGGTCCGTATGTATTTTACAAATATCTATGTCTCCATTTTGAACACTTTCACGAATGGAGTTGAAGCGACGCTTGATATGCCTGGTCTTCCTGTGAAACCTGGGCTCCTTCGCAAGGGCAATAGCTCTAGTTTTGTCATAGAAGAGAGTCATCGGGCCCGACGCATTGGGAATCACCCCTACGTCGGTAATGAACTCCTTCATCCAGACTGCTTCATGTGCTGCCTCCGAGGCTGCCATGTATTCCGCTTCACATGTAGATCCCGCCACGACGCTTTGCTTGCAACTGCACCAGCTTACTGCTCCTCCATTCAAAATATACATGTATCCGGTTTGTGACTTCGAGTCATCCAGATCTGTGTCGAAGCTAGCGTCGACGTAACCCTTTACGACGAGCTCTTCGTCACCTCCATAAACGAGAAACATATCCTTAGTCCTCTTCAGGTACTTCAGGATATTCTTGACCGCTGTCCAGTGTTCCATGCCGGGATTACTTTGGTACCTTCCTACCAAACTTACGGCAAGGTTTACATCAGGTCTGGTACACAGCATGGCATACATAATAGACCCTATGGCCGAGGCATAGGGGATGACACTCATCTTTTCTCTATCTTCTGCCGTGGTCGGGCATTGAGCCGTGCTCAATTGCACACCTTGCAATACAGGCAAGAACCCCTTCTTGGACTGATCCATATTGAACTTCTTCAATATCTTGTCAAGGTACGTACTCTGTGAAAGACCAATGAGGCGTCTTGATCTATCTCTATAGATCTTGATGCCTAATATATAAGCAGCTTCTCCAAGGTCCTTCATTGAAAAACACTTATTCAAATAGGCCTTTATACTTTCCAAGAATTCTATATCATTTCCCATTAATAGTATGTCATCCACATATAATAAGAGAAATGCTACAGAGCTCCCACTCACTTTCTTGTAAACACAGGCTTCTCCATAAGTCTGTGTAAACCCAAACGCTTTGATCATCTCATCAAAGCGAATGTTCCAACTCCGAGATGCTTGCACCAGCCCATAGATTGAGCGTTGGAGCTTGCATACTTTGTTAGCATCCTTAGGATCGACAAAACCTTCCGGCTGCATCATATACAATTCTTCCTTAAGGAAGCCGTTAAGGAATGCCGTTTTGACGTCCATCTGCCATATCTCATAATCATAGTATGCGGCAATTGCTAACATGATTCGGACGGACTTCAGCTTTGCTACGGGTGAGAAAGTCTCATCGTAGTCAACCCCTTGAACTTGTCGATAACCCTTAGCGACAAGTCGAGCCTTATAGATGGTCACATTACCATCGGCGTCTGTCTTCTTCTTAAAGATCCATTTGTTTTCTATGGCTCGCCGATCATCGGGCAAGTCAGTCAAAGTCCATACTTCGTTTTCATACATGGATCCTATCTCGGATTTCATGGCTTCTAGCCATTTGTCGGAATCCGGGCCCGCCATCGCTTCTTCATAGTTCGAAGGTTCACCGTTGTCTAACAACATGATTTCCAGGACAGGGTTGTCGTACCACTCTGGTGCGGAACGTGTCCTTGTGGACCTACGAAGTTCAGTAGTAACTTGATCCGAAGCTTCATGATCATCATCATTAACTTCCTCCCCAGTCGGTGTAGGCACCACAAGAACATCTTCCCGCGCTGCGCTACTTTCCGGTTCGGAAGGGGTGACTATCACCTCATCAAGTTCCACTTTCCTCCCACTTAATTCTTTCGAGAGAAACTCTTTCTCCAGAAAGGACCCATTCTTGGCAACAAAGATCTTGCCTTCGGATCTGAGGTAGAAGGTATACCCAATAGTTTCCTTAGGGTATCCTATGAAGACGCATTTCTCCGACTTGGGTTCGAGCTTTTCAGGTTGAAGTTTCTTGACATAAGCATCGCATCCCCAAACTTTTAGAAACGACAGCTTAGGTTTCTTCCCAAACCATAATTCATACGGTGTCGTCTCAACGGATTTCGACGGAGCCCTATTTAAAGTGAATGCGGCAGTCTCTAAAGCATAGCCCCAAAATGAGAGCGGTAAATCGGTAAGAGACATCATAGATCGCACCATATCCAATAGAGTGCGATTACGACGTTCGGACACACCGTTTCGCTGAGGTGTTCCAGGCGGCGTGAGTTGTGAAACGATTCCACATTTCCTTAAGTGCACACCAAATTCGTGACTTAAATATTCTCCACCACGATCTGATCGTAAGAATTTTATTTTCCTGTCACGTTGATTCTCAACCTCACTCTGAAATTCCTTGAACTTTTCAAAGGTTTCAGACTTGTGTTTCATTAGGTAGACATACCCATATCTACTTAAGTCATCAGTGAGAGTGAGAACATAACGATATCCTCCGTGAGCCTCAACACTCATTGGACCGCACACATCGGTATGTATGATTTCCAATAAGTTGGTTGCTCGCTCCATTGTTCCGGAGAACGGAGTCTTGGTCATCTTACCCATGAGGCATGGTTCGCACGTGTCAAATGATTCGTAATCAAGAGACTCCAAAAGTCCATCTGCATGGAGCTTCTTCATGCGCTTGACACCAATGTGACCAAGGCGGCAGTGCCACAAGTATGTGGGACTTTCATTATCAACTTTACATCTTTTGGTATTCACACTATGAATATGTGTAACATTACGTTCGAGATTCATCAAGAATAAACCATTGACCAGCGGGGCATGACCATAAAACATATCTCTCATATAAATAGAACAACCATTATTCTCGGATTTAAATGAGTAGCCATCTCGAATTAAACGAGATCCAGATACAATGTTCATGCTCAAAGCTGGCACTAAATAACAATTATTGAGGTTTAAAACTAATCCCGTAGGTAGATGCAGAGGTAGCGTGCCGACGGCGATCACATCGACCTTGGAACCATTCCCGACGCGCATCGTCACCTCGTCCTTTGCCAGTCTCCGCTTATTCCGCAGTTCCTGTTTTGAGTTACAAATATGAGCAACCGCACCGGTATCAAATACCCAGGAGCTACTACGAGTACTGGTAAGGTACACATCAATTACATGTATATCACATATACCTTTGGTGTTGCCGGCCTTCTTGTCCGCTAAGTATTTGGGGCAGTTCCGCTTCCAGTGACCACTTCCCTTGCAATAAAAGCACTCAGTCTCAGGCTTGGGTCCATTCCTTGACTTCTTCCCAGTAACTGGCTTACCGGGCGCGGCAACTCCCTTGCCGTCCTTCTTGAACTTCTTCTTACTCTTGCCTTTCTTGAACTTAGTGGTTTTATTCACCATCAACACTTGATGTTCCTTTTTGATCTCCACCTCTGCTGATTTCAGCATTGAATATACCTCGGGAATGGTCTTTTCCATCCCCTGCATATTGAAGTTCATCACAAAGCTCTTGTAGCTTGGTGGAAGCGACTGAAGGATTCTGTCAATGACCGCGTCATCCGGGAGATTAACTCCCAGCTGAGACAAGCGGTTGTGTAACCCAGACATTCTGAGTATGTGCTCACTAACAGAACTATTCTCCTCCATTTTACAGCTGAAGAATTTGTCGGAGACTTCATATCTCTCGACCCGGGCATGAGCTTGGAAAACCATTTTCAGCTCTTCGACCATCTCATATGCTCCATGTTTCTCAAAACGCTTTTGGAGACCCGGTTCTAAGCTGTAAAGCATGCCGCACTGAACGAGGGAGTAATCATCAGCACGTGATTGCCAAGCGTTCATAACGTCTTGGTTCTCTGGGATTGGTGCTTCACCTAGCGGTGCTTCTAGGACATAATCTTTCTTGGCAGCTATGAGGATGATCCTCAAGTTCCGGACCCAGTCCGTATAGTTGCTGCCATCATCTTTCAGCTTGGTTTTCTCCAGGAACGCGTTGAAGTTGAGGACAACATGGGCCATTTGATCTACAAGACATATTGTAAAGATTTTAGACTAAGTTCATGATAATTAAGTTCATCTAATCAAATTACTCAATGAAATCCCACTCAGATAGACATCCCTCTAGTCATCTAAGTGAAACATGATCCGAGTTAACTAGGCCGTGTCCGATCATCACGTGAGACGGACTAGTCAAGATCGGTGAACATCACCATGTTGATCGTATCTTCTATACGACTCATGCTCGACCTTTCGGTCCTCCGTGTTCCGAGGCCATGTCTGTACATGCTAGGCTCGTCAAGTCAACCTAAGTGTATTGCGTGTGTTCCGAGGCCATGTCTGTACATGCTAGGCTCGTCAACACCCGTTGTATGCGAACGTTATAATCTATCACACCCGATCATCACGTGGTCCTTCGAAACAACGAACCTTCGCAACGGTGCACAGTTAGGGGGAACACTTTCTTGAAATTATCATAAGGGATCATCTTACTTACTACCGTCGTTCTAAGCAAATAAGATGCAAAACATGATAAACATCACATGCAATCAAATAGTGACATGATATGGCCAATATCATTTTGCTCCTTTGATCTCCATCTTCGGGGCTCCATGATCATCTTTGTCACCGGCATGACACCATGATCTCCATCATCATGATCTCCATCATCGTGTCTTCATGAAGTTGTCACGCCAACGATTACTTCTACTTCTATGGCTAACGCGTTTAGCAATAAAGTAAAGTAATTTACATGGCGTTATTCAATGACACGCAGGTCATACAAAATAATAAAGACAACTCCTATGGCTCCTGCCGGTTGTATACTCATCGACATGCAAGTCGTGATTCCTATTACAAGAATATGATCAATCTCATACATCACATATATCATTCATCACATCTTCTGGCCATATCACATCACATAGCACATGCTGCAAAAACAAGTTAGACGTCCTCTAATTGTTGTTGCAAGTTTTTACGTGGCTTGTATAGGTTTCTAGCAAGAACGTTTCTTACCTACGTAAAACCACAACGTGATATGCCAATTTCTATTTACCCTTCATAAGGACCCTTTTCATCGATCCGTTCCGACTAAAGTGGGAGAGACAGACACCCGCTAGCCACCTTATGCAACTAGTGCATGTCAGTCGGTGGAACCTGTCTCACGTAAGCGTACGTGTAAGGTCGGTCCGGGCCGCTTCATCCCACAATACCGCCGAAACAAGATAAGACTAGTAGTGGCAAGAAGAATTGGCAACATCTACGCCCACAACTGCTTTGTGTTCTACTCGTGCATAGTAACTACGCATAGGCCTGGCTCATGATGCCACTGTTGGGGATCGTAGCAGAATTTAAAATTTTTCTACGCATCACCAAGATCCATCTATGGAGTATACTAGCAACGAGGGGAAAGGAGTGCATCTACATACCCTTGTAGATTGCGAGCGGAAGCGTTCCAATGAACGGGGTTGATGGAGTCGTACTCGCCGTGATCCAAATCACCGATGACCGAGTGCCGAACGGACGGCACCTCCGCGTTCAACACACATACGGAGCAGCGACGTCTCCTCCTTCTTGATCCAGCAAGGGGGAAGGAGAGGTTGATGGAGATCCAGCAGCACGACGGCGTGGTGGTGGAAGTAGCGGGGATCTCGGCAGGGCTTCGCCAAGCTTCTGCGAGAGGGAGAGGTGTTGTAGGGGGAGAGGGAGGCGCCAGGGGCTGTGGTATTGCTGCCCTCCCTCCCCCCCCCCCCTTTATATAGGCCCCCTGGGAGGGGGGGCGCCGGCCAAGAACCCATCTATGGGGGGCGGCGGCCAAGGGGGGGGGAACTTCCCCCCCAAGTCAAGTGGGGCGCCCCCCCACCCTAGGGTTTCCAACCCTAGGCGTAGGGGGGAGGCCCATGGGGGGCGCCCCAGCCCACTAAGGGCTGGTTCCCTTCCCACTTCAGCCCATGGGGCCCTCCGGGATAGGTGGCCCCACCCGGTGGACCCCCGGGACCCTTCCGGTGGTCCCGGTACAATACCGATAACCCCCGAAACTTGCCCGGTGGCCGAAACTGGACTTCCTATATATAATTTTTCACCTCCGGACCATTCCGGAACTCCTCGTGACGTCCGGGATCTCATCCGGGACTCCGAACAACTTTCGGGTTTCCGCATACTCATATCTCTACAACCCTAGCGTCACCGAACCTTAATTGTGTAGACCCTACGGGTTCGGGAGACATGCAGACATGACCGAGACGCCTCTCCGGTCAATAACCAACAGCGGGATCTGGATACCCATGTTGGCTCCCACATGTTCCACGATGATCTCATCGGATGAACCACGATGTCGAGGATTCAATCAATCCCGTATACAATTCCCTTTGTCAATCGGTATGTTACTTGCCCGAGATTCGATCGTCGGTATCCCAATACCTTGTTCAATCTCGTTACCGGCAAGTCTCTTTACTCATACCGCAATGCATGATCCCGTGACTAACTCCTTAGTCACATTGAGCTCATTATGATGATGCATTACCGAGTGGGCCCAGAGATACCTCTCCGTCATACGGAGTGACAAATCCCAGTCTCGATTCGTGCCAACCCAACAGACACTTTCGGAGATACCCGTAGTGTACCTTTATAGTCACCCAGTTACGTTGTGACATTTGGCACACCCAAAGTACTCCTACGGTATCCGGGAGTTGCACGATCTCATGGTCTAAGGAGAAGATACTTGACATTGGAAAAGCTCTAGCAAACGAACTACACGATCTTTGAGCTATGCTTAGGATTGGGTCTTGTCCATCACATCATTCTCCTAATGATGTGATGCCGTTATCAATGACATCCAATGTCCATAGTCAGGAAACCATGACTATCTGTTGATCAACGAGCTAGTCAACTAGAGGCTTACTAGGGACACGTTGTGGTCTATGTATTCACACATGTATTACGATTTCCGGATAACACAATTATAGCATGAACAATAGACAATTATCATGAACAAAGAAATATAATAATAACCATTTATTATTGCCTCTAGGGCATATTTCCAACAAAGTTGCCATGTGGCAATTTTAGTTTGTAGAGCATGGCAATTTAGTATTTTGATGATGGCAACTCCAGTACTTTGACCATGAAAATTATTTTTTGTATGAACCATGGCAATTTTAAGTGCATGTATCATGACAATTTTAGTTTATGGTTCATGGCAAGTCTAGTTTCTTAATTCCCCCTTTTATAAATGTTAAAATTTATTTTTAAATGTAGAAGAAAATAGCTGAAATATATCATGGCAACTTCAGTATAAACACTATGGCAATTCATGTGCAATAGACATGGCAACTTTTAACCCAAATTTTTTTGGTCGAAACATATCAACATGGGATCTAGTTTCGAAGATCTCATCGCGAGGGATTTAATGGTGAAAATGAATCTTCAATCAAAATTTTCATTTAAGAGATAAAATATTTTAAAAACTGAAAATCAAAAAAGATTCTCACATGCATGCATGCGGTGACGTGGCGTAGTATGTGTGTTATAGGACGTGTGGGCGGGTTTTGCTCCCACCACACGTGTGAGCGTTAGAGTTGTCCTTTTTTATTAATACATGTTTTGATATATTGCTAGGGATACTATTTTTAGGCAATGTAAACACATTTTTGTATATTAAGATAAATATTTATAATAAGTTTAAGTATTTATCATTATGATTTTCTTTTCTGAACGGAAAATGTATTGTATATCGCAAGATACTTTTTACTATGAAATTTCTTCAAAAAAACTCTTGTTAGTAATTGTTTTATATATTTGAGAAAACCAACCTTACTCCACGATATAACATGTGCATGTATTATATGTATCGCTTTTGTAGTATCCTAAAATATCCAATGAATAGTTTGTATGGTATATAGAAGTGTTGAATCTAGCAAATAACTTGGCAGAGGTTTGTAATGTACAAGACTATTAAGTTTATTTGCAACTAATTAGATAATTCTGGATTATATCAAGTGTCAATGTTTGTAAAAAAATTGCGAGAAAACTTCTGACAATTCATCATGCCATGGCAGCACAAAGAACACAAAAATAATAAAAGTTACATCCACGTCCATAGACAACCTAGCGACGACTACAAGCACTGGAGCGACCCAAAGGCGCGCCACCATCATCACCCCTCCTTTACCGGAGTCAGGCCAAACTTGTTGTAGTAGACAGTCGGGAAGTCATCGTGCTAGGCCCCCACAGGACCAGCGCACCAGAACAACAACGGTCGCTGATGAACTGAAGTATAGATCGAAAGAGTCCAAACTGTAGACACGGGAACGAAGACAAACAAAGACTGGATCCAAACGGATCCATCAAACACCAGCATCAGCCGAATCCCGCGAGATCCAGCAGAGACACACCTCCACACGCCCTCCGACGACGCTAACGCATCACTGGAACGGGGGGAGGCGGAGAGAACTTTATTTCATCTTCAGAGAGCCGCCGCCGTTTCGTTTTCCAGAACAGGACAGAAACCCTAAACGAACTCACATAAAAACACCTAAAAACGAAGGGCGTCCTATGTATGTACTTTCACCCTTCACTCCTAGGTGCTTGCTAGTGGTCTCCTTTTCTTCGTCCAATTGTGTGGATATATAACTAACATTTAACCTTTTGTAAATTCCAAAAAAAAAAAAACGCATGATTCTTGCTTTGATTTCCTCGAAAGAGAACTTGTGTAAACTGTGTACCCATTCCGGAGATACCTTCTAAGTCACTTGATGCCAATCCGATCCTCCAAGGCCAAACCTGATCCGTAAGATTAGCGTATCATAGGATTATTTTATAAAAAAGGACATGTACTGTCTCTGTACCGAATTAAAGTTCTAGCCTTGTTTTTAGTCAAACTGAAGTTTGACCAAGTCTATAGAAAAGAGTGTGGAGACATCTAGTTTTGTCTTTTTTGTTGTTGTTTTTTAGCAAAGCCAGGCTGACCTAGTGCCGAGCCGCCGGGCGAGCAGGCTAATTTGGCTGGCCCATTGCTGTTGGTCGCTCAAAAAAAATAATATATAATATTTTTATGTCTCAAAAAAATATAATATTTTTATAAAGGAATAACCTGAACGTATGGAATAAGCATTTCAAGGTATTGTTGAACCCATAGTTTAGACGATTCATAAAAGACAATTATAAAGAGGCTAATGGTCATCTCTACTTCAAATTTTGTCCCTGCGCTATGCTAGGTGGACGCAAATCATGGTGACCCAATGGCTTATTTTTATTTTCTATTTTCACTGGGTAAAGAAATCTACTACTAGTTTAATTTTGCTAAATGCTAACTGTTTGACATTAGATTCTTAGCCATTCCGAGCGAACGCCCTCAGACACGCCGAATCCCACATGAATGTTTAGTACACCTCTCACAAAGTTTTCTGAAGCTTGTGCTACCGATGGCTATAAATCTATATCTCAACTTTTTTTCTCTTCCTCTTCCATTTCTCGTAAATCCGATGTGACAACTCCAATAATAGTTTCATTAAGACCATCCTAAGGTAAGCACTGTTGGAATATTAGGCAAGTTCATGATTAATTCCAGTAAATAATTCATGACTAGAAGAGATACTAGCATGCAAAAATCTAGCAAACTAGAAGAACAGCAAGACATGCATAACAGCAGCAAACACGTAACAATAGCTGTAGAAACAGACATGAACAGAGGATGTTGGACGTACTGATCGTTAGCTATTATGGGTGCGACAGGGTTGATGAAGATGTTGGCAACGATCTGCTGCTGACGGCGATGAATACGACGATGAGTAGCACCGCCCGACTTGGACGGAAGACGACCCGTGATGACGAATTTGAGCAGTCGCGCACAGCGCTTCCCAAAAACCTAATTCGTCCTCCCCCGGTGCAGGATCGCAAAGACGAACGGTTCCGGAGACCTGCTCTCCCACGCACCGATGCACGCCGGCGTTTGGGATGGAGTAGACTACGATGGCGGCGCAAGTTGTGAGATGAGGCAAAACCCTAGGTGTTTTTCGGTGTGTCTCTGGCCGCAGCCGGTAGCTGTATATATATTAGGACCAGAGGCGGTATTGTGTCGCGACCACAATCCCAAACCGACTCGGTTTCTAATTCGTATACTTACCGGACAAGAAATCAAAAACTTGTCTGCCAAGAAATAAAAATAAAACGGCAAAAGGAAGCTGCGCTCCTGCAAGGAGACGGGCCGGATTTCGGCGGACCATTCACGCGCATGTCGCATGTACGCCTCGCCTCGCCTCGCCTCGCCTCGCCTCGCCTCGCCACGGCCCGGCGAGGCGAGCGAGCGCGCGCGTGTGGTTTTCCCTTTCTCTTCTCACACACCACTTAGAGTGGTGGAGAGAACCCACTATATAAAGAGGTCCAACTCTTCTTCAACTTCCAAGGTGGGACTAAACTTAGCACCACCACTTGCCATTTTACACATGGGCTTTGAGATTTCAGAAATTGCTATGGGCCTAGCCCATTAATTCTAACAAGCACACGGACACCACACGACATGTTGACATTCCATGATGGCATGTGCTATTCTGGACTAAACTGTAAAATTCAAGCTCAAAGTACCGGTTTGGTTGACATCTTTGATGGACTAAATTGAAAGGAGGAACTACATCCTCATCAATCAACATGATAAAAAGGCGTAAGCTTGAGAACCAACTTATAGTTGGAAGGTTAGGATGACAGTGGTATCGCCAACCGACTAGGGATCAGACCCAAAATTTAACGCTTTGGTGTCTTATAAAGATGGAATATTTTTTCAGCGAGAGGCAATGTTTTCATCAATAGTGAGCTGTCTGTGATGACTTCGTCAATTTCAAGACCCGCATGGATAGTGTGTGCATACGTGCATTTTTATGAGTGTATATACGTTTTTGTAAACATCTACATCTATAGCTTGTTTCTATTTTTTTTAAACGTAAGTTTGTGCCATGTATCGTTCTCATCCGTCGAGGCAAACCATTGTTGGGCAACTATACATGCAACTTCTTTCTTTAGAGGCAGCTTTATACGCGCAGCTCTTCTCCCGAGTTAAGTGGGGCACGACTTTGTCTTTCTTTTATCGGGTGAAAGAAATTTATTCTGAGATAATAGGGTTATAATCGACAGGCATAAGCTCCGCGATACACGGTGGTCCTCTATGTAGCCATACAACAGTGCTACGTTCAATATGACTACACAACGTCGGTGCAGCTTCTCGCGGCCGCGGGATTTCTTGACAGCTTCTTTCTTCACGTGCGGGCCGGGCGCGGTGGGTCACGCCGCGGAGGCGCGCACCTTCGTGCCAAGGCACCGTCTTGGGGTTGAGGTGGTGGAGGCATGCCATGAGCCCTGTCGCCCGTGGCTGGTTGAGGGAGAGGCAGAGAGTGGGACGGCGCCGGAGAGCCCCCTGCAGCGCGGACGAGCTCGGCGACGCGATCGAGCCACTCCTCGTAGAGGTCGTCGACGGGGCGGTACCGCAGGAGCTCGTTCGCCGCGATGAGCGCGGTCCGTGCCTCCATGGGAGCGCGGTGCGCGTGAGACGAAGAACCAGCAGGGGTCAACGACGGAGTAGCGGTCCGGCCGTCCTGCCGCACCGAAGGATGTAGCGAGGACGCCTGCTGCTCGTTCCCGACGGGCCAGTGGCAGCGTTGGCGGCGGGAGACGGAGAACGACGAGGTGGCCCGCCTACGGGAGCCGTTTGAGCGACGTGGGCGGAGAGGGCAGCCCGACGCTCAGCTCGAGCACGCGAGCGTCCGCCATGGAAACGACGGAGCGATGGAGCAACGAACTGATGAAAGGGAAATTACGGCGCACCCCTACCTGGCGCGCCAAATGTCGGATGTGGGGTTCCGGCAAACCCTTAAGGTTCGAACACTAGGGTGCGCGCGAAGTCTCTCCCTCCTACCGATCTACGCTCTAGCTCGCTAAGATCTCGCGGACGAACTCGACGAACTCGCAAAACAGAAAGACACGGGGTTTATACTGGTTCGGGCCACCGTTGTGGTGTAATAACCTACTCCAGTGTGGTGGTGGTGGATTGCCTCTTGGGCTGATGATGAACAGTACAAGGGAAGAACAGCCTCCTGAGGTTGAGGTGTTCTTGTGCTTGTGAACTTGTGGCGTGAGGATTCGATCTAGTTCGGGATCAGTTGCCTCCTACTGTGGTGGCTAGTCCTATTTATAAAGGCCCTGGTCCTCTTCCCAAATATCGAGCGGGAAGGGAGCCAACAACGGGGGGAAATTTGAAGGGGGACAACTAGTACAAGCTATCCTGACAAAAGCGGTCTTCGCCTGCGAAAAGCTCTGGGGTGACGCCGTCTTGGGCTCCACGATGACCTCCGCCTTGCCGTCCTCCGGTCTTGGTCTCGTTGCACCAATATGGCAACCTTTGTCTGATGCCTCGGTACTCTTCGCCTGCGCTGGCCTCCTTAGCACCAAAGAGGAAATAGAGACGCTGCGCGCACTGGCGCCCGCCTGGCACCCGCCTGGTACCGTTCGTCATGGCTCATGTCACGAGAGCCTCGCGAGGTTTGCCTCACCTTGATATCTCCGCTCCTCATGAGCCTGCCTGGCTAGGCCACTCCAGAGGAGGTCTTGCGTCGTCCGCCCCGCGAGGCTTGGACCCTCGCGAGGGTCTTGGGTGCCTTGTTGACGAAGATGGGCCGTACGGCCTGCTGCTTAGCCACGCTGTGGGCCGCAGGCAGGCAAGTCTGGGGACCCCCGTTCCCAGAACGCCGACAGTAGCCCCCGGGCCCAAGGTGCGCTCGGGCTTGGCTTCGCGACGAAGCCAAGGGTCAAGTTCGGAGCACCGCAGGCCCCAAAAGCCTGCGGCCTCGGTTGACGCGTGGCGGTTGATTGGACGTGGGCGTCTCCGCTTCCCCACGCTGCCTCGGCAACTGCTTGCCCTAACAAAGGCTGGCGCGGGCAGTTCTCTCCTTCATTGCCTCTTCCTTGTCTCGCTCCAGATCCCCTTTCTCGCTCTTTGCCGCCGCTATCTCCAGATCTGCTCCATCCTTGCTCTGCATCTGCCGTCCATGGCGCCGCGCAAGGTCAAGGCTTCCTTGTCTCCGGCTTGGTATGAGCCGGCCCTCGAGGTGCCCACCGTTACGGAGAAGAGCCTCGCCTCCGTGCGCCTACTGACAGCGGGCGAGAGCAACGAGTGGGGGAAGACGGAGCTCCGGCTCGCGTCCGATGAGCCAGAGCCTGAGGGGAGCACCTTCTTCCCCTTCTTCTCGAGTAGCGTTGCCGTCGGGTTGGTTCCTCCTTTCTCTGATTTCTTTTATGAAGTCCTCGACCACTACGGGCTGCAGGCGTTGCATCTCCATCCCAACTCTGTCCTCCTCCTGTCCATCTTCGCCTACTACTGCGAGGCGTACCTGGGCGTTATGCCGTCCGTGGCGCTCCTTCGCCATTTCTTCTTCCTCTGCGTCAGCGGCGAGCACACCTCCGGGTGTGCTAATTTCGTTGCGTGCGGCAAGGCCAACTCGATCTCGAGCACCGGGAAGAGGGCCGACAACATCCGATCCAAATGGGTCATGATGGATGCCCAGCGCGCCGACCCACGTCTGGCGTTGCCAACAGCGGCGCCCCCTCCCAACGGGGGGGTGGCCCAAGGCGGAGCTTGTCGACGAGCGGGCATCGCTGGTGCTGGGGCAGATGATGACCGACCTGAGGCCGGGCAACGCGAGGGCGGCCAAGGTAACGGGGGCGATGCTCCTGAGGGAGTTCTTGACGCTGCGGGTTGCCCCACTCCAGGCGCGCGCGCGCCCCCTCTGGGAGCTTGAATAAGAGGAGAACAAGACTCGCCTGAGGCCAGGGGACCTGCCTGGCGATGAGTTGGACGCCGTCCTGCGCCTCATAGTCGGGGACAACCAGGAGTACCCGCCTAGCGCTTTCGTTCCCCTGTTCCAACGCAGGGACCGGGAGGAATTTGTCGCCTCCGGGCTGACCTTTGATGCGCGCGGGCTGGTGCCGCCAACGCCTCCGGGAGTTCCTACGGCGCAGAAACCGGTGGAGGTGTCTTCTGGTGAGTCCTGCAGAGAGGGAGAAGAGGAGGAGGACTCGGAGAAGACCCTGGAAGAGGTGGGGGAGACTTCCCCCCTGAGCAAGGCCGAGATTCTCCGCGCCCTTCCTGATGATGCCGAGGCCGACGCCTTCCAAGGGGAGAAAGAGCAACCCCTCATCCCGATGAAGGGTAGGTCGTCGCTGATAGCTCGCGGTGCCGCCCCTGTCCTGGCACCTTCTGGGGCTGGCTCCGGCTCTGCCTCTGCTCCGCCTGGTGCCGCCGGAGCCCGAACGCCTGCTCCTCGGGTCCCGAAGCTGTCAGGCTTCAAGCTTCTCAAGCGGTCAGTGGAATACGTCGCAGTGGATCTGTAAGTGTCTTAAGCTTCGCCTTGTCCTTGTTTGTACTCGTCGTTTCCTGATACTCGCCCTTGGTTGATCAGGCCGACATCTTCGGCGAAGAAGAGGAAAGAAGACGCAGCGGCTGTGCCTCCCGTAGAGAAAGGAGGCAACAGCGCCCGCATCTCCCCGGCCCGATCATCCTCGCGAGGCCAAGAGGAGCCTCGCCGCGTGGAGTGAGCTCCCATGGCCCCGTTGGCTCCGGAGGTGCCGGTACTTGGCGCGGCTGACGAGGCCCGAGCTGCTCCGGAACCCGCGGTCTCCCAAGCCCTGGTGATGATGTCGCTTCCTCCCACTGCTGCATCTCCACTCCCTGGTCCTTCTGCTCCTGCTGCCGTCTTGGAGCATGCCCTTGCAGAGATGACCCAGCTGCAGGCGGATGTCCTGAGCGCAGACCCGCGCCTGGTGGTCGGGCGTCTGGAGCTGGCCTCTGGCTGGCTTCACTCCGACCTGGAAGTTCGCGCGGCGCTGGGCCAGGCTGCTGCGGCTTCCGAGAAGGAGAAGCTGAAGGAAATATGCCCTAGAGGCAATAATAAAGTTATTATTTATTTCCTTATTTTCATGATAAATGTTTATTATTCATGCTAGAATTCTATTAACCAGAAACTTGATACATGTGTGAATACGTAGACAAACAGAGTGTCACTAGTATGCCTCTACTTGACTAGCTCGTTGAATCAAACATGGTTATGTTTCCTATTCATAGACATGAGTTGTCATTTGATTAACGGGATCACATCATTAGGAGAATGATGTGATTGACTTGACCCATTCCGTTAGCTTAGCACTTGATCGTTTAGTATTCTGCTATTGCTTTCTTCATGACTTACACATGTTCCTATGACTATGAGATTATGCAACTCCCGTTTACCGGAGTAACACTTTGTGTGCTACCAAACGTCACAACGTAACTGGGTGATTATAAAGGTGCTCTACAGGTGTCTCCAAAGGTACTTGTTGGGTTGGCGTATTTCGAGATTAGGATTTGTCACTCCGATTGTCGGAGAGGTATCTCTGGGCCCACTCGGTAATGCACATCACTATAAGCCTTGCAAGCATTGTAACTACTGAGTTAGTTGTGGGATGATGTATTACGGAACGAGTAAAGAGACTTGCTGGTAACGAGATTGAACTAGGTATTGAGATACCAACGATCGAATCTTGGGCAAGTAACATACCGATGACAAAGGGAACAAACGTATGTTGTTATGCGGTTTGACCGACAAAGATCTTTGTAGAATATGTTGGAGCCAATATAAGTATCCAGGTTCCGCTATTGGTTATTGACCAGAGAAGTGTCTCGGTCATGTCTACATAGTTCTCGAACCCGTAGGGTCCGCAGGCTTAACGTTCGTTGACGATATAGTATTATATGAGTTATGTATGTTGGTGACCGAATGTTGTTCGGAGTCCCGGATGAGATCACGGACATGACGAGGAGCTCCGGAATGGTCCGGAGGTAAGGATTCATATATTGGATGATATGGTTAGGCCAAGGGGTCAGGCCCACGGGGCTATAAGTCGGTGCAAAAGGAGTTTTGCGGAGGCCAGGGGGCCAAACGCCGGAGACCCTGGCGTCTGGCCCTGGGCGTCTGGGCCAACGCCAGGGATTGTGGCGTTTGGTCCTGGAGTCCGAGTGGAACTCTTGCCTTTTGGGCAAAACTGACTTTGAGGAGGCTTTTGCTCCAAGTTTCGACCCCAGGGCTCAACATATAAATAGAGGGACAGGGCTAGCACCAAAGACACATCAAGAAACACCAAGCCGTGTGCCGGCAACCCTGTCCCCTTTAGTTTATCCTCTGTCATAGTTTCTGTAGTGCTTGGCGAAGCCCTGCGGAAATTGTTCTTCACCAACACCGTCACCACGCCGTCGTGCCGCCGGAACTCCTCTACTACTTCGCCCGACTTGCTGGATCAAGAAGGCGAGGATGTCATCGAGCTGCACGTGTGCAGAACTCGGAGGTGTCGTGCGTTCGGTACTTGGATCGGTCGGATCGTGAAGACGTACGACTACATCAACCGCGTTGATAAACGCTTCCGCTTACGGTCTACGAGGGTACGTAGATTACACTCTCCCCTCTTGTTGCTATGCATCACCATGATCTTGCGTGTGCGTAGGAAATTTTTGAAATTACTACGTTCCCCAACAGAAGCAAGGAGCCGCCAACGCTTCAGCCGATCGTGAGGCGGCGCTAAAGGACGCCAAGGCCGCCCGTGACCATTGCCAAGTGCTGGAGGGCGAGCTGCAGAGCCTACGCGACCAGCACGCCAAAGAGGTGTACTGCCGCCAAGCGAAGGAGGAGGAGATGAATGCCCGGGAGGAAGCCGTCAAGAACCGTGATGCAGAGTTGGCGGAGCTGGGGAAGAAGCAGCCCGCCGAGCGCAACCGGTTGGAAGAGTTGGAGCGGAAGATGAGGACGAGGGAGGCCGATCTTGACGCCAAGGCGCGAGTCCTGGCAGAAGACCGCGTGGCCTTTGCCGATCTCGAGAAGAGGTCTCGCACGGCGCTGAAGACGCTCTACGAGCACGGCCTGGAGAAGCCTCTGGACACCGACGAGGACGGCCCCGCCCAACTGCTTCCTCTCGTGGTGAAGGCGCTTGAGGAGGTCGTTGATGGTCTCGGTCCCATGGCGGAGGCACAAGCTCGCGTCCTGTCTTTAGCCGCGCTGACTCACGTCTTTAGCCACCTGCACCTTCGCGACCCCAACGCTTGCCTTGACGAGTTGCTGGAGCCTGTAGCTGAAGATCAGTACGAGGCGGCTGCCGCGGCCGTGCAGGATCAGGTGGGGGCCTTGCTGAGGAGGTTCCGCGGCTTCGTCTCCGCCCTTCTGTCCGGCGTCGTCGACCTTGCAGCTGGTGGTGAAGACAAAACCGATCACGAGGGAGCGCCTTCCGCAGGCGACGGCGACGTCTAGAGGTGACCCGCGGCCATTCTTCCCGTTCCGTTCCTGCGACATGTAACATGCCTCGTGGAGGCGTTTAAACTTTTATTTGGTATTGTGAGGACAATATGCTTGTAATATTTGCTTCGAGATTTCGCGATTTCCTTCCTATTTGCTTTGCGTTCTGCGTCGGCAGAGCCCGGCCCCGCGCATACCTCAACCGCCATTGGGCCGACCGGAGACCAGGACGGACCAAGGAGTGAGGGGCTACGTGACCAGTTAGGCTCCTGAGTCGCGATGCTCAGGAGTCCCCCTTGACGTGCAAACAGCATATAGGGAGAGTTCGTGGGGGTAGATTAATGTTCTACGTCGGCAGGGCCCGGCCCCGCGCATACCTCAACCGCCATTGGGCCGACCGGAGACCAGGACGGACCAAGGAGTGAGGGGCTACGTGACCAGTTAGGCTCCTGAGTCGCGATGCTCAGGAGTCCCCCTTGACGTGCAAACAATTGCCATACCTGCCCTCGCCGAGGCCTCGGGAGGGGCGCGCGATGCCCAGGTCCGGGGGACCTGGTTAGGTGGCGTGCGCTTGGGCGTGACCCAAGCGCAGCCCCCGTGCCCAGCCCCCATGCGCGGCTTTCCCGAGGGGAGGCGTTGCGGTAAGGCTGGGCGTTGAGCTCTGGGCTCCCTGAGGTTGGCACGACCGTGGGGTCGCCCTCAGTTGTTTATCACCAGCGCGGAGCATAGTGCTTCCGCTTGTGCACGGGCATAGCCGCTCCTCGGCAGTGTCGTCAGCCAGCGCGGAGCATGGTGCTTCCACTTGGGCGTGGGATGGGGGGCCCCCTCCGGGAGGAGCCCCCGGGGCGTGTACAGCCCCGCCCTGACACGTGGCTTGCACGGCAGGGCTGCGAGGTATATCTGGGCACTCGTGAGCCAGCGCGGGACTCACGAGGCCCTACCACAAGGCGGGTTGCGCCTGGTCTTGAGTCTTGGTGACTGTATGTTCCTGCAAGGCGGTTAGATGCAAGCGCTCTACGTCCTCAGGTCCCGGCCCTCGAGCGAGCTCAGTCGCCGCTGGTATGCCAGGTCGCGATGCCGTGGTCAAGGCCAGGGGGTGAGGGCTGGAGAGCCAGTAAGAGCTCCTGAGTCGCGATGCTCAGGAGCCCCCCTTTCAATCGTGCAAGCGGATTGCATGGGATAAACAGACCCGCGGTGGGCGGCAATCGAGCAGGCGATAGCCGTTGGCAGGTTAAGCATGAAGAGCAGATCAACTTGGATAAATGCAGGACGATACATGCCACTGGGTCTGGCCCGAGCGGCTTGGGGATGATGCAGCCCGAGGGGCGCCCCCAGCAAGGTAAGCTAAAGACTTAAGCAAAAGGGATACATGCCACAGGGACGGACCCATGTGGCCTGGGAATAATGCACCCCGAGGGGCGCTCCCAGCTTAAACGAACTTGGAAGATGTCACCTGGTTCTATAGACGAAGTAGAGTTGGTGCAGCTGAAGCCGCGCGCTGAAGGAATGGCTCCTCATGAGCCACCGGGACCCTGAGCCTCGGGAGGCTCTGGAGGTTCAGGAGGTTTCTTGAAGACCGTCTCCATCTTCTCCAGGACGGCGTGGTACCTGGCCTCCTGAGCCGCCAGGATACGCCGTAGATTGCGCTGATAGGCCGACGCCACGCTCGGCAAGCCGAAGGGCATGCGAACGTAGCTGTGTGGTGGGCCCTCGCAGCGGCCCACACGCGATGGCCAGAAGCGCTCCTGAGATGCGGCCCCGTTGAGCCCTGGGACGTCGACGCAGACACGCAGCCCGGCATCCTCGCCTGGATGGGGAGCTGCGCCTTGTGAGCGGTTGTGGCCGCGCATGGCTCTTACTTCTTGCAGTTCCTGGGTGGTCTTGGTGATGAACTCCTGGGTGATGGGCACTCCTTGCCATGTGCTCTCCTGAGGAAGGTGTGCCGTGAGGCACGCTTCCAAGTGGTGCCCAAGCGCCTCCCTCGTGAGGTTGGCAAGGTCTGAGGCTCTCCAGAAGAGAGCCACCGAGCCCTGCCTGATGAGGGCGTCGGGCGCGCCTTCCTATGCGATGGAGGGAGGCGCCCCTGGAGCGGGCGCTGATCCTGACGAGGCTCCTGCCGCGACGCCATCCTCCTGAGGTCCTGTGTGGCGCGGCAGCTTCTTCTTGGGGATGGTCTCCGGAGGGCCTTCACTTCTGCTGTCGGGGTCGTCGATTGCTGCGGCTTGAAAGGCGCGCTCAAGGGAGCACACTGCATCCCTCTCTTCACACAGGACCGTGATGATCCCTCCACTTCCTGGCATCTTGAGAACGTTGTAGCCGTGATGAGTGACTGCCATGAACTTAGCCAGGGCTGGATACCCGAGGATGGCATTGTACGGCAGGCGGATGTGCGCGACGTCGAAGTCGATGAGCTCGGTGCGATAGTTCTTGCGCTCCCCAAAGGTGACAGGCAGGCAGACCTGCCCTATTGGTGTGGTGGAACCGTTTGTCACTCCTGAGAAAGGCTTGGTTAGCTGGAGCTGCTCATATGGCACTTGGAGGTTGTCGAAGGTGTCGACGGACAGGACGTCGAGCCCTGCGCCGCCGTCGATGAGAGTCTTGGTGACTTGCACATTGCTGATGACTAGGGAGCACAGCATAGGGAGGGCGCCTGCGGTGGTTGCGCACTTGAGCTGATCTGCCGAGTTGAAGGTGATGGCACATTGGGACCACCTGAGCGGGCGCGTGGCCTCGAGCTTGGGGAGCACTGCGTTCACCTCGCGAGCAAACTGTTTGAAGATGCGCTGAGAGGCTGGGGCCTGGGCACCGCCCAAGATGCAGGCGATCGCACGCGGCTCCTGGAAGCCCCCAGCCCCCTCGTCCTGGTGGTGGTCGTCGTTCCTTCTTGGTGGCGGCAGCGGGGGAAGACCGGCGTTGCCCTGGGGGCGATCCTCACGAGGCGGGTCCCTCCAGGCGCCCTCGCGAGGTTGATCCTGCCAGCGGTCCTCACGAGGCCGGTCGCGCCACTCCTGGCGAGGGCCACGGTCGTCCCAGCGTCCGCCTCCGCGTCCTCCTCCGCGGCCGTAGCCCCGGTCGTTGCGCTCGGGGCGTCGACCGTAGCGTCCTTCCCGTATGGCTCTGAGCTCTTGGCAGTCGCTGGTGTTGTGGGTGTTCAGGTTGTGGAAGGCGCAGAACGGTCGGCCGTTCTTGGATGACTCGGGCTAATCTCTGCCTCACTTGGTGTCGGGCTCCGCTGCGAGCACCACTGCCTCTTTGCGCTTCACGTCCTTGGCCTTGGCCTTCTTCTCCTCCGCTCTTGCAGCTGGCAGCTCAAGGAGAGAGAGGCGCCCCTCCTCAGCTCTTGCGCACTTGGTCGCCAGGTTGAACAGCTCCTGAGATGTGCAAAGCTCCACATGGATAGCGAGCTCTTCCTTCATCTTGACGTCGCGGACGCCGTCCGAGAACGCGGAGATGATGGCTTCGTCCGTGACCTTGGGGATCTTGAGGCGGGTGTTGTTGAAGCGCTGGATGTACTTCTGGAGGGTCTCTCCTGGCTGTTGCTTGATTCGGCACAGATCACCCGCGGCCGGTGGGCGGTCGCGAGTGCCCTGGAAGTTGGCGATGAAGCGGTCGCGCATCTCGTCCCAGGAGGAGATCGAGCCGTGCTGCAGGTTCAGGAGCCAGGAGCGGGCCCCATCCTTGAGAGCCATGGGAAACCAGTTCGCCATGACTTTTTCGTCGCCGTTGGCCGCTTCGATGCTCAGCTCATAGAGCTGCAGGAACTCCGCGGGGTCGGCGGTGCCGTCGTAGTGAGGAGGCAGATCTGGCTTGAACTTGCCTGGCCAGGCGACGCTACGCGGTTCGGGGGTGAAGGCGCGGCAGCCGGCCGTGGTCGCCGGGGCCCGCTTCTGAGGTGGATCTTGGTCTTGGCGAGGTCCGTGCTGCACCGCTGCAAGCGGCACGCGGTCTTGACGAGGTGGCGCGGGGAGCGCCGGTGCAGCTTCTCGCGGCCGCGGGATTTCTTGACAGCTTCTTTCTTCACGCGCGGGCGCCGGGCGCGGCGGGTCACGCCGCGGAGGCGCGCGCCTTGGTGCCAAGGCACCGTCTTGGGGTTGAGGTGGTGGAGGCATGCCATGAGCCCCGTCGCCCGCGGCTGGTTGAGGGAGAGGCAGAGAGTGGGACGGCGCCGGAGAGCCCCCTGCGGCGCGGACGAGCTCGACGACGCGGTCGAGCCACTCCTCGTAGAGGTCGTCGACGGGGCGGTAACGCAGGAGGTCGTTCGCCGCGATGAGCGCGGCCCGTGCCTCTATGGGAGCACGGTGCGCGTGAGACGAAGAACCAGCAGGGGTCAGCGACGGAGTAGCGGTGCGGCCGTCCTGCCGCACTGAAGGATGGAGCGAGGACGCCTGCTGCTCGTTCCCCGCCGGGCCAGTGGCAGCGTTGGCGGCGGGAGACGGAGAACAACGAGGTGGCCCGCCTATGGGAGCCGTTTGAGCGACGCGGGCGGAGAGGGCAGCCCGACGCTCAGCTCGAGCACGGCGAGCGTCCGCATGGAAACGACGGAGCGATGGAGCAATGAACTGATGGAAGGGAAACTACGACGCACCCCTACCTGGCGCGCCAAATGTCGGATGTGGGGTTCCGGCAAACCCTTAAGGTTCGAACACTAGGGTGCGCGCGAAGTCTCTCCCTCCTACCGATCTACGCTCTAGCTCGCTAAGATCTCGCGGACGAACTCGACGAACTCACAACACAGAAAGACACGGGGTTTATACTGGTTCGGGCCACCGTTGTGGTGTAATACCCTACTCCAGTGTGGTGGTGGTGGATTGCCTCTTGGGCTCGTGATGAACAGTACAAGGGAAGAACAGCCTCCTGAGGTTGAGGTGTTCTTGTGCTTGTGAACTTGTGGCGTGAGGATTCGATCTAGTTCGGGATCAGTTGACTCCTACCGTGGTGGCTAGTCCTATTTATAAAGGCCCTGGTCCTCTTCCCAAATATCGAGCAGGAAGGGAGCCAACAACGGCGGGCAAATTTGAAGGGGGACAGCTAGTACAAGCTATCCTGATAAAAGCGGTCTTCGCCTGCGAAAAGCTCTGGGGTGACGCCGTCTTGGGCTCCACGATGACCTCCGCCTTGACGTCCTCCGGTCTTGGTCTCGTTGCACCAATATGGCAACCTTTGCCTGATGCCTCGGTACTTCGCCTGCGCTGGCCTCCTTAGCACCAAAGAGGAAATAGAGACGCTGCGCGCACTGGCGCCCGCCTGGCACCCGCCTGGTACCGTTCGTCATGGCTCACGTCACGACAGCCTCGCGAGGTTTGCCTCGCCTTGATATCTCCGCTCTTCGTGAGCCTGCCTGGCTAGGCCACTCCAGAGGAGGTCTTGCGTCGTCCGCCCCGCGAGGCTTGGACCCTCGCGAGGGTCTTGGGTGCCTTGTTGACGAAGATGGGTCGTACGGCCTGCTGCTTAGCCACGCTGTGGGCCGCAGGCAGGCAAGTCTGGGGACCCCCGTTCCAGAACGCCGACAACCACCACATGGCGATCGTCCACCGGATGAAACTTTCCTCTGATAATATCTTGAGTTGAATACGACCTTGCAGTAGACAACGAAATCATATAACTCTGTAGATAGTCAACTGTAGCCTCTAGAGGAGGGATTTCCTTGCCATGCACATTATCATTATGTAATGACCATATGCGCCAAACTAGTATTATGATCATATCTTCAAAGGCACGGCTTTGTCGCTTGCAGCGAGACAGAAGCATGTTTCTCCTTAGGCGTCATTACTAATGGGCCGGTCCAGTAGCCATTGTTGCTTCACTTGTTTGGTTCTTTATTTGTTCGCTTGTTCCTCGTTCTCTTTCTCTTCTTATATATGGATTGCATGGCATGCACTAATAAAAATGACTTGCCATAATGGGCCTAGGTGCCCAAGCACTTAGGTGCCCTAAACAATTTATACATATATATATACACTTAGTTTACTTCAAGAATAAAATATGTTCACCGAGAATCTAAAATATGTTAATGCTGTAAAAAATTTGTTCCATGCAATTTGATAAAAAATCTTCAAACCACTAAAAATATGTGACATTTGAAAAATGTTGATGAATTTTCAAAGAATATGTAAAAGTTCTAAAAATGTATATGCAATGCAAAAAAGACCGCGTAATTCTGAAAACAAATTGTACGATTCAAGAAACGTGTTGTGTTGTAAAACAAAGTTACCTGCAAAAATATGTTTATAACATTTTTTCGAAAAATGTTTATACAATCAAAAAAGGTTATTATCATTAAAAAAAAGTGTTTGTGATGTGTAAAAAAACCACGCATTCAAAACAATTACTACTTAAAATTTAATATTACCGAAAAAATATTTATGTAATTTTAGAATATTTTTAAAATTCAATAAATTGTTCGTGACATTCATAAAAAAATGTTGATGCATTTAAAAAATATGTTAAATGTTTAAACAATGTTAAAAAAATCACACCATTTAGAAAAATATTTATAGCATTTTAAAATAATATTTGTGAATTTATAAGAAATACTCGTGATTTTTTAAAACTATAATACTACTTAAAATATATTTATGTATTTTTCTACAAAAAACTGTAGCATTTCAAGATACGCCAACATGTATTTGTATAAATGTTCAATCATATATTTGAAAAATGTTCATCATGCATTTAAAAATAGCCAACTTGTATCAAAAATAAAATGTTCCGCGTGCCATGTGTTGTTGTTATTTGTAGGATCTCAATAACATTGGGCCGCGATTTGTAGTTGGACGGTCCATTTGATTGTCTCCATGACCCATGGACCATGGCCCATTCCCATCTCTGCTTGGTGTCAACAGGTTTCGATGAACAACCCCGGAACGTGCTCGCTGGAATGCAGACGAATTATATAACTAAAGAAAAAGTAAAGGCGGCCGAATCTATGATCTGCCAAATCACACGCACGTTGCAAGTGTGCTAATCCAATTCCATGGTGGTCCAGATTTTTATAACCCAATGATGCGTAGAGCGTAGTCCTTAGCTTAAACACCAAGCGCTAAGCTAATGCGGTTGCTGTTGTAATCCACCATCAGTATCATGGCTGGTGACCTCGGTATCACTCTGTATATATGGATGCTTCTCCGAGTTACCGTGCTAAAACTCTTTTCAGTTGAGCGGCTTGGATGAGCGACTAGTTTGACCATTGCGCGGCCAACGATTGTAGAAGCCTCGTTTTGTTTAGTTCTGGGAACTGGATGGTGTCCCCCGCACTGACAATGAAGAGGAGAATCATTTATATAGAATCGACTGAAGAGAAGAATCTACTCTTTGGGCGATGAGTACAGAAGAAAGAAGCTGATGCTCAGCAGCAACGAGGAATATCCGATTATTAGGCCATTATTCCCAGCAAGGTGTCCACCGGGGGCTGCTCCGGCCGGAGCCTCTCTTTGTGACTCCGCACTCCCCACGTTTCGCCGGTACGTACCACTTGCTAATTTGGACAGGCAAAATCCCTAACCGTCCCGCACTAGAAGCAGACACTGCAACTGTACGACAGTGCAAAGGGGTGGCAACGCATCGCCATCGTCCCGAGTGTTTAGGTAGGCGACGTGGATGGGCTGACGTCGTGCCGGCCAAACGAAAACAAACGGCACGGACGGCCGCGCGGCCCGGGTCCCCGTTGTGTGTGTGGCCCTTGTCCGTTCGCCTCCCTTCCAACAAGCTAAAGGTTCTGGACTCATCACTTTCTTTAGTTTAGTGATGGATATCTTAGAGAGTGTAAGCCAGTAGTACCCTTTAAGGTGTGTGAAGAAAAGTGAAACGTAAGTGGGGTTTCGAAGAAACGATATAAAATATAATTTTTGTCACCCTCCTTTCTATATTCTCCCAAATGTTCACAAGTTTCTCCGGTGTTCTGTTACAGCCAACCAATCGCAAGTGCTTTGATAGTGTGCCAGCTGAGCGACTAGCTTTCAGGTAATATGCATTTTCTATCCTAAGGTCAACAAGTAGGTAAGCAAAATTTATTTCCTAAGTACTCCCTCCGTCCCGAATTACTTGTCGCAGAAATGGATGTATCTAGAACTAAAAAAATATCTAGATACATCCATTTCTACGAATTCTAGATACATCCATTTCCGCGACAAGTAATTCCGAACGGAGGGAGTAGCAAACAAGTCCAGTTCCGGAAGAAATGAGGTTCTCTTTTATTTGCCAAGTCAGGTAGGATACTCAAGTAAGAAAATAAAACATATGCCATCCTATATCTTTTTTGTCTAAGAAAGGAATTGAACCTAACTTTCCTCCTGCTTTACATATAAAACAACAATTGAACAAAGTACACGGCCGAATGATACAAAGTGAAAATGTTGTCGATGTGTCCACGATGATGGTCGTGGAATGCTCCACATCACCTTTCTAAACTTCCTTCACCTATAAAAGGTGTTGCGCCAGGAACTCTAGAGTTTCGTTGCCTTCCCTTGTTTAGGCTCCCAACTCTCCCCATGAAATCTTGTACTCATGGCTCCAGGCTAGACACCCCGCAGGTGATTTTACTCAAAAAGGATTTCTGAAGCTCATGCTACAACTGGGTATAAATCGACATCTCGATTCTCTTCTCTCTCCTCTGGTTCAACATGAATCTCATGTGGCGACTGTCGTTCCATGTTGGCATAATGGCGTGCACTATTTTGGACAAAACCGCAAAATTCAAGCTTAGCCTGCTGCTTTTAATTTATATCGTGTCTTGATGGACTAGAGTCAATCGAGGCAAATCATTCCATGTAGTAGGGTTCGCATCTAAAGAATCAAATCCACGTTCTGTATGTATCATGTAGCTCTTCTCCAATATGCCCAAACCCATAGTACCCGCATGTTTGTACATTTCAGGCTCTCAATAGAGCAGCCGCAAATCCTATTTGACGCTTTCGCACAGACGAGCGAGGCGAGCGTTCATGGTGGGCCGACCCATTTAAGCAACTACGTGAAACCAATTATAGGTAACTTCTAGGATGTTCCGGTTCAATGTTTCCTATTTATTTTATTTTTTATTTTCTTCCCTTTTCAGGCTTTTATAATTTTTCTTTTTTGTAAAAACTTGCCGAATTTCAAAAAATGTTTGGATATACAGTCCGTGTTTTCACAAAATGTTCAGGAATTTTCTAAAATATTCATGTTTTAAAAAATTGTTTGCATTTTTAAAAATGTGGTCAAATTATAAAAAATGTTCACAAATTTTCAAAACTGACAAAAAAAATTCCAAATAAAGAAATAAAGATTTTTTAATCTTACTTAAAAAAATCAAACGAAAATAAAAACACACTACTATAAAAGAACAACATTACAGTAACCAAGCCAAACCGCTACATCAGTGACCCGTCACCACAGTTGCAGTAATGGTTCGTACCAGTGCTGGTGTTCCTTTGCGTGGGGTCGCTATTGGATGGAGAGAGCGTCACATACTCCCTCTGTCCGAAAAAACTTGTCCCAAATTTGTTCCTCAAATGGATGTATCTAGCACCAACTTGGTGGTAGATACATCTATTTGAGGGGGGGGGGGGGGGGGGGCAAGTTTTTTCGAACGAAGAGAGTAGAATATTCCTTGGGCAGCCGTCATTTCTTTATTCTTTTTTACGGGATTAAGAAGGCAAACATGACGCTCCACCTTCACCTACTTTGCATCTCTACTCTTGATAAAAAAAAGTTTGTGTCTCTACTCTTGTGCTCCACCTTCACCTCCCATATATCTTCATGTATGGTCAACCAACATGTGGTTGGATGGTATTTCTGGATTTATTTTAGGAATTCCGGCGATGCGCATTCAGTTGGAGGAGACGTTCCGTCGACGACGAGGTGCCTACGCTGACTTCGCAAATTTCAAGATGATATGTTGGCTCAGTCTTTCGGAGGTGCTCATAGAGATAGGATGTGCGGGTGTGCGTTTATAGGAATGAGTGTATGCGCATGTATATGAGCGCTTGCGTCTATACTGTGTTTAAAAAATATATCTTCCTGTATGGTCACGACACACAGCCGCTAGAGAACCTCTTTTTTTTTTAGGGGACTAGAGAACCTCTTACTCGTCCCTGGATAGCGTGGCATCCGCATGAATTTTAGCATAATCAGCATGAATTTTCCGTTGGATTGGAGGTTTTCACTTCTTCCTTGTCATCACCTGAACCGGCACCTTGGCCTGAGTACGTTTCGGAAGCGCAGATAAATCAGCCGCAGTTTGTAGAGCGATGCATCTATTTGCTTGCCTCCATGGGAACAAGGCCTGTTCCCATCTCTGCTTGTTGTCAACAGGTTCCACGAACGGCACGGAACCGTGCCATTTGGTCGTCGGAAGCCGGAACCACGTAAAAACGGCCAGATCTATGATGGCTGGCCTGGTTGCCTCTCGGGCGGCCGGCCGGCGCCGTGGATATCTTCCGCCCTGCTCGATCAGCTCTAATCATACGCACGTTACAGATGGTCCTTCGGTCCCGGAACGCGTGCCGATCAAATTCCACAGTGGTCCAGATTAACCCAATGGTCCTTATTAGTCCTTGGCTTAATCACCGAGCGCTAATGCGCTGTTGTTGGAATCCACGATCACGCCGAGCAGATCTCAGATCGTGGTCGTCGTACTGGAGCTTCTCTGAATTAAAATTGTAGGAGTAGTAACGAGTGACCAGTTTGACCATGGCGGGCAGATCCGCAGGACTGCACACTCGTTTATCTATTTCTATCTCTGATGAAGAGAAGAATCTTTCTAGATCAAAAACTGAAATGTCCGAAGAGAAGAACCTGATGCTAAGCAGCAAAGAAGAATATCCGTTTAGTAGGCCATTATTCCAGGTGTCGACCGAGGATTGCACTGGCCGGAGTGCACCTCCCACGTTTTTCACCGGTACCACTTGCTAATCCACCACCAGATCGATTAAGCTCAGCCGGCCGGCCCCACAACGCACCGGCCGATCGACACGATGATGCCGCCCGGTGAAGAAGCCAACAGTGGTACCAGAACTGGGCGGTCGACACGTCATCGAACTCCAACCTCATCCTGTTCGGCGACGTGGATGGGCTGACGTCGCCGTGCACGCACGTCCGCCGGCCTTTTGGCCACTCGTGCCGGTCAAACGAGCAAACTGGACGGACGGACGGCCGGCCGGCAGCGCAGCTCCGGTCCCCCCGGTGTGTGTGTGTGTGTGTGTGGCCTTCGTCCGTTCGACTGCACTGCAGCGCTGCGCCGCTACGGCAACAGCAGCGGGACACGGGCGCGACTAGCGACGATCGGCGCGTGGCACCGCCGCGGAAGGTTCCCAGGTGCACGTGGTGGATGCGTGCGGGTTCACCGCGACGTACACTATCCTTGGAATACATCACCTCGACTTGACACAGCTTGAACCTTGCCGTCCATGTTGGGACGGTTTTTTTTTTTTCGAAACATGTTGGGGCAGTTCTTTTGAGCTTATTCTATATATGTAAATCGTCTGAAAATATATTTTATGTAAGTTGATTTTCTAGGCCATTAGATTAAGGATCCAACGGCAGATCTCTTTCTTCTACCTTCAGCTTCCTTCCTCTTTTCACAAACCCAAATTGCAAATTCAGTCAACTCACATATAGCTATTGTGGCTTATTATAGCAGCTTAATGTGAAAATAAGCTAGAAAGCTCAAAGAACTCGTTTGAGGAGGATTATGTCGAAGTGCCCTTGTTTTTCGCATGCAACCGACTCATTCCCACATCCCACCCAACCCTAGACCCAGGAAGGCCCTCCTCTTCTCGCGTTTGTCTGCTGGCGGGCACAGAAAGCTAGGGTTCCTCCTTTGGGCAGCAGTAGTCGCAGCCGGTCCCCTTCTGTCCCGTTGCTCGACTGCCATTCCTCAGGCGCCGTGTACATGGACGGCGGATAGGCCATCTTCAACATGCATATTTGATAAACAAAGAAACAAAAAACAGTATCTTTTGTATTGGCAGTGGGGTTGTTCCAATGCTTGTGAATAAAATTCTCTGTTTTTCTTGATATTAATTTATGTAATTTGTTTGTATTGCCATGACGAAAAATAGATGAAAGCACAATGGGATAGTATCGGCCTTGGAATTTTCCTTCATATTATGTGGAAGGAGTGCAAATAATTGTGGCAAAGTGGATGGTTGACCAACCTTAATGTTGCATCAGGAACCCTAGGGTTTCGTTGCCTTCCCTTGTTTAGGCCCCCACCAAATCTTGTACTCTTATGATACACATTGAGAAACATATTCAGGTGGGGACACCCTTAGGTGATTTTACTCAAAAAAGTTTTCTGAAGCTCACGCTATAGCAAGCTATAAATCAACATCTAGGTTCTCTTCTCTCTCCTCAGATTCAGCATGAATCTGACGTGGTAATTGTCATTCCATGTTGGCATGTGCTATTTTTGACAAAACCCCAAAGTTCAAGCTTAGACTGTTGGTTTAATTTAAATCGTGTATTGATGAACTAGATTCGATCGATGAACTACATCCTCAACATGATAAAAGACGGTCCATGTACTAGTTTTGTTCGCATCCAAAAAAGGAAATCAACCTTATGTAATTATACAGGTATTTTAGGGGGGAGGGGGGGGGGGGGGTCTGCACTTATACATGCAGCACAAACAAGCGAGGGGAGCATTCATGGTTGGCCGGCCCATTTTAAGCAGCTACGTGAATCTGTTGTGTGGAACCTTCTAGAATGTTATGTCCCGTACTACCTAAAATTTTTCTTTTTATTTTGTTTTCTTCCCTTTTCGGATTTTTCTTTTTCATTTTTTATAAAAAATTCTGAAATTTCAAAAAAAATGGATATACAAAAAAATTTCAAAAAATGTTTGTTTTTTCAGAAAATGTACACGGATTTGAAAAAAAACATGGTTTTAAGAAGTTTCACATTTTCAAAAAATTGTTTGAAAACTGTTAACTATTTTCAAAACGTAAATAAAGAATTTTAAAATGTTACTTCAAAAAATCAATCTAAAACAAAAACACTATTAAAGAATCACTATTACAGTAACCGAGCCGAACCGCTACATTGACCCATCGCTATAGTTGCAGTACGAAAGTACTCCATGCACGACATCCTGCTGCACGATCGCAGCACGATTGCTAATCATACGGCTTGCTGTAATTTGGCGCACTGTATCGACGGTGCCATCTGGAGTGTCGTCCACATTTTGTGCGTGAAGTGTCGTGTGTGTAGCAGCATTCTTGCAGTAAATGGTCCGGCCTAGTGGTGACCTCCCTTTGTATTGCGGTCGCTATTGGAGGCAGAGAGCGTCACATATGATCTCCCTTGGGCATCCGCCATTTGTATTATTTTTGAAGTTGTCACTAGATTTTATTTAATTAAAATAGAGTTGGTGATACAAGTAATCTATAGGGAATTAAGAAGCCAAACATGATGCCCTAGATCTAGTGACATTGCTGCTTACTATATAGCTAAACAATGGGCTTCATAGTTTGCATCTCTACTCTCTAAAAAAAAATACTGTACTTGGTTCCATTAAAAAAAACGACGCGGACTTTTTTTTACTCGGTCACCACATGGATCTTTGTAGCACATAGCCTCTAAAACTTCAGGATCGGTCAGACCTTGTAACCATCTGAACTGGCACCTTGCCTGAGAATGGTTGGGCACCGCCGCACCGCAGACAAATCAGCCGCCATTTGTAGACCGATGGAATGGATCTATTTGCTTGCCTTCATGGCCTGTTCCCTTCACTGCTTGGTGTCAACAGGTTCCACGAACGCCACGGAGCCGTGCCATTTGGTCGTTGGATGCCGGAACCTCGTAAAACCGGCCAGATCTATGATGCCCTGGTAGCCTCCCGGGTGGCCGGCCGGCCGGCGCCGAGGATTGCCTCCGTCCTGCTCGGTCAGCTCAAATCATACGCACGTTACAGATGGTCCTTTGGTCCCCGGCCCTCGCCCATCCGATCACACGGTGGTCCAGATTAACCCAATGGTCCTTAGTCCTTAGCCTAATCACCAAGCGCTAATGCGATGGTGTATGGTGTTGGAATCCACGATCACGCAGAGCAGATCTCAGATCGTGATCGTGGTCATCGTGTGTAGTCTGCTCTGCAACGCACGGGAAGTGGGGGTAGTACTCCTTGGGTCCTTCTTAGTCCGCGTATTAAATTTGTGTCAAGTTTAATAACATATAGTTTGACCAAATTTATATTAAAAATGTCAACATCTACAATATCAAATATATATACTATGAAACAACATTTCATATCAAGTCTAATGTTCATATTCTTTGTTATAAGTATGATCAAAGTAGGGATACTTTAATTTTGGACAAAACTTATATGCAGACTAAAAAACGAAGGGAGTACTAGACTATTTCCAGTTTGGCTGATCAGATGAGTGGCCAGTTTGACCATGGCGGGCAGATCCGCACACTAATTTATCTATTTCTATTTCTATCTCTGATGAAGAGAAGAATCTTTCTAGACAGAAGTCTCTGCTAAATGAAATCGGAAAGGGAGCTTTCTTTTATCAGAAAAAAAAAAAAGATCAAAAACTGAAGTGTCTGAAGAGAAGAATCTTCCGGGTGATATGTGGAAATGGAGGAACCTGATGCTAAGCAGCAAAGAAGAATATCCGTCTTTTAGTAGGCCATTATTCCAAGCAAGGAATACAAACTGTACGCCAGGTGTCGACCGAGGGTTGCGCTTCCCACGTTTTTCACCGGTACCACTTGCTAATCCACCACCAGATCGGTTAAGCTCAGCCGGCCAGCCCCACAACGCGCCGGCCGCCCAGTGAAGAAGCCATCAACAGTGGTACCAGGACCGGGCGGTCGACATGTCATGGAACTCCAACCTCATCCTGTTCGGCGACGTGGATGGGCTGACGTCGCCGTGCACGCACGTCCGCCGACTTTTTAGCCGCTCGTGGCAAAATTTCGTGTTTTGACTTTTTTGCAAACAAAATCAGAATCTGACCCCGTTTGCAAGTATTTCGGGATCTGACCCTTTTGCCTACCGCCAGGGGGCCTGGCGGTAGGATCATATAGCCTACCGCCGAGACCAGCGGCGGTAGCAAATTTGTCCACGTCAGCAACGATAACGGCCTCCGTGCCCCCTCCGTCACACCCTACCACCGCTCCACCCGGCGGTAGGTTGTCTGAACCTACCGCCGGAGTCTCTGGCGGTAGGGTGTGGGCATATATAAACCGCGGGCCGGCCGCCCCCACCCCCTTCTCCCCCCCACCCAGCCGCCCCCACCACGAAGAACAGAGCAGTTGCTCCAACTCGCCCTCTCTCATTCCCTCCACTCCCCCCTCCGATCTTCTTCGTTTCTTGACGGATTTTGCGGATCGAGATGGCCCCGAAGTAAGAAAAGTAAGCTCTTTCAATCCCTCCAATAAGTTTTAATCAAACACCTTTCGATTCGTCGCATTATTCGATTCAAATCACTCCTATTTGAAAAAAAAATAACCCTAGGATTGATTTAGGTTGATTCTAGATGTTATATTGTGTTAGATATGAACTATATTGAATAGTTGGTATGGTTGTGTTAAGATGAACCCTAGTTCATAATTGATTCGAATGGTTTTTTTTATATGATGGATGATGCATGTTCCTATGCTATGATGCAAGTATTGGATGTAGTGTATGATGAATATTGGAGATGAATATTTGATATATTTGTTATATGTAGTGTATGAATCCTCAAGATGAACCCTAGTTCATTTTTTTTAACAAAAAATGAGATTATGCATGTTGGATGTTGTTGGAGAAATATGTGTTATGATGCATTGAAACCATGGTGATTGCATCTTCATAAAAGTATTTTATTTAGTTCTTGATATATGTATTGTATTTAGTTCATGTTCATAATAATCTTGATATATGATTATTCAAAGATTAAACTCATTGGTTCTGTTGGATGTGATTAATTTTTGTTATGCATCGATATGTTTCGTAGTTAATGTTGAACCATAGTTCATGTTGAAAAATCTTTTGATATGCTTATGCAATTCTTTTAGGAGGCCACCTCTTGCGGACGACATCGGCACGAAGAATGCTTGACCCTAGGTTCGACAAGTGTCACCGTGCCCGTTTCATTGAGAATGGAGTGGTAATTACCATTTTAAACCAAATCTTTCGAATTGATGAAAACAAGTTGCTAACTATTATGTCCATGCTAATTATGCTTTGGTTATTGATTTTCACATATGCTGCCGCCACTGTAGATGAGGGCTCACCAGACGACGGTTAAGATGGAGTACGACGATCGGTACGCATCGTTCTTCAGGAGAGCCCGACTATTGGGTTTCGTCCTGCAATTCAAGCGTAAGCCGCTGACGCTCGTTCACTCAGCTCTCACGGCTTTGATTGACCGGTGACGGCCAGAGACGCACATCTTTCATCTTCCATGCGGGGAGATGACTGTGACCCTCGAGGATTGGGCGATGATTACGGCACTACCGCTCGAGGGTCATCCTCTCACAGGAAGAGTGGAGAGAGTGAACTGGCACGAGAGGGTTGTCAGCCTCATCGGCGACTGCCCCCCCCCCCCCCCCCCGCTAAGAGCAACCGGACTTCCGGCATACCGCTGCTATGGCTCCTCGAGCACCAGAGCAAGTGCCCGGAAGATGCCGAGCCCCGGGTGGTGGAGCAGTACGCCAGGGCCTACCTGTGGTACATTCTCACGGAGGTAGTGTTTCCGGACTGCTCCGGGAACTCTGCCCTATGGATGTATCTCGACTTCCTAAAGGACTGGGATGCGGGGTACAGCTGGGGGGGCGCCGGACTCGCCTACCTATACCGTTCGGTAAGTGAATATCACTTTCTTTCAAATATCAGACGTGTGCTGCTTTACATTTTGACATCTTATCATCTATACTTGGTTTGTAGCTTGACGACGCAACCCAGAGAGCGGAAGTCATGTCCGGTATGTGTGGATGTGTATGGGGCCTCTCCATTTGGATGTGGGAGCGAATCCCGGTTGAGCACGTCGGCATAGTACTACTGCCCGGTTGAGCACGTCGTAATGGAGGTGAGTGGTTTGGTGTTAGGGGACTCCGGCTCCGGCGGCACAAGGTTTTGTGAGTGCGGGCATGGCTAGGGGCTTGAGTGCTGCGAGCGGGGAGTCCGGCAGCCGCCAATGGCCACCGCGCGAGCTTGTCGAGGCTGGCGGCGAGGTGGCCATCAGCAGCCCGGCGGGTCCGATGACGAGCACCCCAGGTTCTTCTGTTGCAGCCCGGCGGCGTGTCCAGTTGCTGCTGCAGCCCCGGCCGCTCCAACGGGCCGATGGCGGCCAGACCACGAGGGGCGTGGGAGAAAGAGAAATAAAGAGGTGGGATCGGGTGGGTGGATGGCAGGTGGGCCACGCAGGACAAGTAGCGAACACAACCGGACGAGTAGGACGTGGGAAACATCCGGTTTGTGTCCGCTTTGTATTCAAATAGAGAGCAAATTTGAATCGAAAATGGGTCCGAGCGAACACAAAACGAGATGGGTGTCTGCGTTGGGCGTCACTTTTTTGTTCACTTTTTTGTCCACATGGACACAGATGGACGCAACCAGACCATTTGGGTCGTTGCGTTGGAGTTGCTATAAGAAGATGGAGATGAAAGTCTATGAATGAAGACCATGATGTTTTTTATTTCTTGTTTGGGCGTTTCAATGTATTTCTATGCATTATTTGCCGTTTCTCACATATAATGAAACAAATACCGTGGCGTTTCTTGTGGAAAAATACAAGCCGAATCGAAAAGTGGTTGGTGAACCGGGCGAGGAATAACAATGGTCCTACCACCTACTACTAATAGGTGCCAGCCGAGCCCGGGGAGCCGGGGGACCTGCCACTGCCAGTCCTAGGCCGGGCCGGGGTGCAAACGGAACGGCGGTGGTTCCGTGATTTCCGTGGCGCCGCCGCGTCGTACGTGGAGACGCCAAATCCAATCCACCATCGCCGCTCACGGCTCCTCTCCCTGTCTGCCCCGTCCCGTCCCGTCTCCCTCTCGATTCCCTCCTCCTTCCTTCTTTAAAGAAGAACCCAGCCGGCAGCCGCCACCTCCTCCTCCTCCTTCCGTCCCGCCGGCTCCGATCGCCCGCCGCCTCCGTCTCCGCCAAATTCTATATCCGTACTTCCTCGGCCAGCGCTACGGATAGGGTCGCAGGTCCACGAGGACAGCTGGAGTCCTGAACGAACTCTCCTCGATTCCTCGGGCGGCAGCCTATCCATCCATACGTGTCGGGAAGCTGGCGGCAGATACAAAATCGCGATATATTTCTTCAGAGAAATGAACTAGCGGCCGATTCGCTCCTCTAGCGATCGAGGACAAAATGAATATGATATTTGTTGATGTTTGTGTGACAAATGAGTATGTGGGGGCGCCACCTCCCTCGTCTCAAGTTGGCGGCTCTCAAATTCGCAATGAAGATACTAACGTGGCAGGCTTAGGATGTGAATTAGATGCTACCCAGCAACTCTAGTAAATCGCCATATTGGTCAGATATCCATAATAACTGTCATTATGGCGATTTTGGTCAAAAAATACACTCTAGCAGATTTAAAAAGTCCCTCCATATCTGGCCTCCCAAACTCCATACATGGTGATTTGGGTTGCCTTTTGGACCGCGCTTCATATGATAGTTATGTGTGGCGAGAAGGAAACTTCAAGTGACCCCCCACCTCACATGGGATCTTTATTTTAGTTGGAAAAAAGGGATGCCCCACTGATACATGGTCCCACAATTATGGCATTATGGTGGCTCAGTGTTTGCACGCAGCCTCCATAATCCATATGGAGCATGTCGATATGACGACTCTGCTAGAGTTGTTCTATCATCTACCAAAGTTAAAGGTCTAAAAAAGAGATGATGTCCTTATGCACCTAGTCATGCGATGGTGCAAAAGATAATGATGATAGATTGCAATTTACGTGTATTTCTGACCTTTGGGGAAAGAGAGAGATTAGCCACAATTCGGTGACATCTAAAATGAAGGAGGATCTTGTGAGAGATGTGATTAAAAAGATGGAGGACATGGTGATGAATGATGGAGGTCTACCTGGAAGTGAAGTGTATTTCCATGCTCTACAGTTGTTTATAAAGAAGGAACATCATGATGTCTTTAGTGTCCTCATGGAGGAGACGACTATTGTGAGGCTGGAACGGATCAAGAGGACATGGAATACATTTATGAAAAATATTAGAGCATGTGTTATGTTACTTTCTTTGTTGTGAAATTATTGTAATGGCATATATCATGTGTTGTGGACCAAATGATTTGTTTTGTTGTGGAGAAAATTTAATGATATGTATCATGTGTTGTTTGTGTCATAGATGGACATCCGTATTGAGGGGGAGAGTTAAAAACTTGATTTATATGTTGTTGCAATCACACATTATTTTAAAAACAAAGAGAAGGTGCCATATGCACCTACAAGAGCATGGACGATGACATGATTACAGTGGGTGGCAGAGAAACAGAAGCAACCACAAACATTGTACTTCATGTTCAGGATGCGGATGTTAGGGCATCTCGAACGCTAACACCCAAATCGAACACCGTATTCGTCCGCGGGCCTATCCGGACACTGATACGGGAGCCGGCCATATAACCCTGTCCGCATCCATTTTAAAACAAATTTGAACAAGCCGGACTATATGTACAAAATAAGCACTTAAAAAGGAAATGAGAACCTTCCGCCATCCTAAATAGCCATGCTAGCTAACTAGTGTCTTTCACCTTCCCCCAACATGGTAGTACTAAAAATCACTTGAAAAAAATAAAAGTGTTTCGGAAAAAAGTGAAACAAGTGCTTCCCCGAACATGACGCGAGATGTGAACGGCGGAAGGTGAATTAGACGTCACACATGTTTGCGGAAACCCGACCTTCCGCCATATTTGACTAATAATGACGCCTTCATCTCCCACCAAAGAGACAAAATTAGCAACCGCTTTCCGCCATCCAGACAGAGCGCCCTTTGGGTGGCCAGACGGATGTTTGGACTCGTGCAGAGCCTCCTTTGTTATCTCGGATTTGCGGAAAAAAAATACGTTCTGACCGGCCGGCGGACCGATGCAAAACCATGTTGAATTACGTCCGGATAGCGCAGCAGTCCGGACGCCTGCGGAAAATTTGAGGAAGATGCCCATAGTGTTTTTTCACTACATGACATTTAGTTGAGAAGAATGGACTGGCTCGACTGTTGCAAGATGTCAAGCTAGGAAGCGTTAACACGGCCGACGGATCAAGCCCGGGCGGTCAGCGCGGCGACGACGTACGGACGCATCGACCGGTCGATGATAACGATGTGGTGAAGAAGTAAACGGTGGGCGCTAGCAGGCCGGGGCGACACGTCATCGCACCGCACCGCATCGTCGTCCTGTTAAGGCCGGCGACGTGGATGCCTGGATAGAGCAATGTCGCCGTCCACGTCCCGATGCCCGTCCCCTCGCGCCGGTCAGCAGGCAAACAAGCAACCAAACAAAGAAGGACGGACGGACCGCCGCTGCGGCAACGCCGGTAGAGCACACGGCCGTCGGACGGCGCGTCGCACCGCGTCCCAGCGGGAACCGGCAAATTTGATAAATTTGACTTATAGACGAAATCAGATCGCAGAATGAACTATCCGTAAAACTATTTTACGCGTCTGACCTTTTTGTGTGACGCCCGACAAGAAGGCGCCACACTACACTGTGCAACGCCTCACAGATAGGCGCTACACGGCCAGCGTCGCACCCGTGTAATCAGAAAATTACTAAGTCAGTGTGCAGCGCCTGAGAGCTAGGCACCACACTATACAGTGTAGCGCCTAGCTCCTAGGCGTTGCACTAGTGCAACGCCTAGCTCCCAGGCGTTGCACTAGTGCAGCGCCTGAGAGCTAGGCGCCACGGGTCAGCAGCGTGAAATAGTTTCACGGACAGTTCATTCTGTGATTTGATTTCGTCTATAGTTCAAATTTGTCAAATTTGCCGCGTGAACCGTGTCGCGCTGGCCGCGGTCCGGGCTATACGTGTGAGTGTGATGCGCCCGTCGCGTCGCCATCCCCTGCGCCTGTGCGCGCGGGTACGGTCTGCTTTGTCCTCCGTAGAAGGTGAGGCGAGTGCCGTCGCTGCTACGGTGGGCCCACTGCCCAGGACGTTGAGACCGACACGTACCTAGTGTAAAGACTCATGGCCAAAAATAAATCGAGAAAAGGAGCCGCGCTGCCATTTTCATTAACGAAATTGAGCACGCAGATTTAGAGACGCACTGTGCCAACACATCATTTTGAGATCGATGAAGTCGAAAATACGAGCATCAATGTCATGTTTGTGACTTGAACACTGTTCTCCTAAGAGCAAGTATAATAAGGTGACATAAGCGGGCTGTAAGGATTTAAATATTATATCTTTGTTGACTTGGAAAAGAGAGAAGAGAAGCGGACTGTAGACTTACAGCCGGCTGTAGCACGTGCTCCAAGAACCTATGTGAGAATGTATGGTGGGCCATATGATAAAAAAATAGTACTTCCTTATAGCCCACTATTATACGTGTTGGCTATTATATTGGCTATAGATGACATGACAAGATGTTATAGCCAGCAACGGGCTATACTATTAACCATGCTCTAACCATCCAACCACAGGTTGTTTCGCGACACAAAACACTTTCAGTTGTTTTATCAGGCTGTGGGTGTTTCGCAACACAAAACACTTCCAGTTGTTTTATCAGGCTGTAACTAGCAAATAAACGGTGCCTGCAAGTCCTGTTTAGTTACTTATAGCTAGCTGGATAGTTCATTTACCCTGAGGAAAAAAACTTTATTGAATTATTAGACCATGTGTGGACTTAAACGGGACCCAGCTTACATCCCTATTATCGGTTTTGCTATATCCTAGGTGCCTTTTTTTTTGCGTCAGTCACTTTATGTTTGCATGAGGCTGAAGGCGGGGATGGTGTGAGGAGCGCCGGCTATGGCAAGGTCAAGCTAGGACCTCACCAGAGTCGGGGCTCACAGCGTCGTCCCACGTGGAGGTGAGAAAGAAATTTAATTGGAGGGGAGGAGTCGAGGGAAGGGTGCAGAGCTCGTCGGGGCCATGCAGGTCAAGGGTTTAGAAGTGAGGCGGCTGGCCGGCGAGGGTGAGGGAAGGGTGGGACAATGAGGCGGTGCACTGTAGCATTCGCCGGCCATGGGTGTCGAAGGCCGGTGCCCGGTGGTTGGGGCAGAGTAGACTGGAGGCAGGAGGAAGAAGAGAAGGAAGGTTGAACATGAACAATGTGATTTATTTATTTTTTGCGGGTGAACAATGTGATTTCTTTGATAAAATATGATGGTCTTGAGAGAAGTGACTGATAATTGAAGCATTTTAAGAAATCTGACCTACAGAGAGTCCTTTATTATATATATTTATGATTTTTTCTGATCATGGCGGGATCATGTGATCTCGGTTGTAGGCTGACACTACTAAATATCTTGCGAATAAAGAGAAAGAGACAGTGGAGTGGTTGTGTCTTTATTTCAAACTGGAATATTTCTTTTGAACATAGTACAGACGCATATACAGATATAGATACATATAAACTCATATATATAATTTTTTTTAAAACTTTCAATCTATTCATCCTCAAACATGACAGTAGAAAGAACACTAGAAATAATAAAAATTACATCAAAACCGTAGACCACCTAGCGACGATTATAAGCACTGAAGCGAGCCGAAGACGCGCCGCCGTCATTGCCTCTCCCACACTGGAGCCGGGCAAACCTTGTTGTAGTAGACAGTCGGGAAGTCATCGTGCTAAGACTCCATAGCACCAGCGCACCAGAACAGCAACCGCCGCCGTTGAAGAGTAGCATAGATAGGAAGGATCCAACCTGAAGACACACGAACGTAGACGAACTATGACAAGATCCGATCAAATCCATCAATGACAGATCCACCGAAGACACACCTGCACACACCCACCGACGATGCTAGACACACCACCGGAACGGGGACTAGGCAGGGAGAACCTTATTCCATCTTCCGAAAGCCGCCGACGTCTCGTCTTCCTGAGCAGGACACAAACTCTAACAAAATGCGAAAAAACATTTAAGGCGGAGCCCGCTTCAAATAGCTGTTTGTTTCAGATTCTATTCAACTTCACTGGCAAAGCTGAATACGGGGTCTCAGAATCCGAAACAAACACGCCTAAATTTAGGACTAGCACAACACGGGAGCGTGCGCGTGACGAGCGACGCGGGGGAGGGGAGGCATCGGAGCGTGGAGCCGCGTCCGTGGCCGGACCCAGGCGCCGTGCGCGTTCGCGTCCCGTGCCGGAGACCGAGGCGCCGTCCTCGCGCGCCGGGACGTGTGTCCGTGCGGGTTTGACCGTGACGTCCCCCCGCTCTGCGGTGGCGCGGGTACGACACGGTGGCCGTCCCGGTCTCCTCCGCACTCCGTACCCCAGGACAACATAGAGTATACTTCGCCTTTGCCTTGGGCAAGATTCCTGTACGTACTCGGTGCCAGAGTCTCAGCCGGCCCTGCCTATGCTACGTATGACACATGGTACGAGTAGAAACGACGGCGAGTAGTCGCGACGGCTAGAGAAACACGACAATGTGTACACATCATATTACATATGTATTTGTTTTTTTAACAAACACAATATAGACGCAGACGCTCCTTCCTATGAACGCACACGCGCACATCCAGTCCCATACGAGCACCTTCGAGAGACTGAGCCGACACATCATTTTGAAATTGAGAAGTCGCCACAGACGCTTTCGTAATCGACGGTAACGTCTCCTCCCACTGAACGAGTGGACCGAGCATGACTCATAATGGCGGATGATTGCATTTTATCTAAAAGCTACTGTATTAAGGTTTGTCCATTTGGTCTCTAAGGTACTTACAAAAGTAGGGGTTTCATAGAGTGAGTGTGTGTTTCTCAAAAAAAAATTTACGGTTGACCACATTTATATGTTAGTTATGTACTCGCTACACCGTTTCGTTTGCAAGGCCCCCGCTATCGGTAAGGGCGTCGCGCTCGTCGTCGAGGACCTCGTCTACGCTGCCGTAGCCTGGCACAAGAGCAGATGCACACACGTTGAGCATGCCGGCATAGTACTACTGCCCCCGTTGAGCACGCCGTCATGGAGGGTGAGTGGTTTGGTGTCAGGGACTCCAGCTCCGGCGGCAAAAGGTTCTGCAAGTGCGAGCACGACCGGGCGTGTGATCGCCGCGAGTGGGGAGGCCGGCAGCCAACCATGGCCACCGTGCGCGGGCTCGACAAGGCAGGCTGCTGCAGCAGCGCTACGACAGTGAGGTGTCCATTAGCAGCCCGGCGGCCCCGACAACGAGCACTCCGTCTGCTTCTGCTGCAGGGCGACGACGTGCCCAATTGCCGTTGCAGCCCTGGCCGGTCCAACAAGCCGATGACGGCTAAGTCGGGGGGGGGGCAAGAAAGGGAGAGGTGGATGGGGTGGATCCATATCAAGAGCAAATTTACGCCGTAAATGGGTCCACACAGTACGAATAGAAAATGAGAATGAGTGTTCAGGTTGGGCGTCACTTTTTGTCCGCGCAGCCACAAATGGGGACGCGGCCGGGCCATTTGGGTCCTGCGTTGGAGTTGCTCTAAGAAGATGGAGATGAAAGCCTACGAATGAAGACTATGATGTATTGTTTTTTATTTTTTGTTTTTGGGCGTCTCAATGTATTGTTTGACGTTTCTCACATAGTATAATGAAACAAATACCGTGGCGTTTCTTGTGAGAAAAATACAAGTGGAATCCAACAAAATTGGTTGGTGAACCGGGCGAGGAATAACAATGGTCCTACTACCTACTACTAGGTGCCAGCCCAGCCCGGGGAGCCGGGGGACCTGCCACTGCCAGTCCTAGGCCGGGCCGGGGTGCAAACGGAACGGCGGTGGTTCCGTGATTTCCGTGGCGCCGCCGCGTCGTACGTGGAGACGCCAAATCCAATCCACCATCGCCGCTCACGGCTCCTCTCCCTGTCTGCCCCGTCCCGTCCCGTCTCCCTCTCGATTCCCTCCTCCTTCCTTCTTTAAAGAAGAACCCAGCCGGCAGCCGCCACCTCCTCCTCCTCCTTCCGTCCCGCCGGCTCCGATCGCCCGCCGCCTCCGTCTCCGCCAAATTCTATATCCATACTTCCTCGGCCAGCGCTACGGATAGGGTCGCAGGTCCACGAGGACAGCTGGAGTCCTGAACGAACTCTCCTCGATTCCTTGGCGTCTAGCCACCGCCTCCCGAGCCTCCGTCCGGCCGGCGGCGTTCCCCGTCGTCGCCGCCGCTGATAGTCCGCCCGCGGCGTCCGCTCTGCCGTTTCTCTGTCTCGAGCAGGCATGGAGGCGGCGGCGGCGGCGAGGCAGAGGGCGCGGCCGCGCACGCCGCCGGCCGAGGAGTACGACCCGTGGACGGCCTGGCTCTACAAGCCGCGCACCATCTCCGTGCTCCTCGTCGGCGCATGCCTCCTCATGTAAGCAACCCAAGAACTCTCCCCTTCCCCGGTCGATTGATTCCTCTCGTCTCGTGTTCGTCGCAATTCCCGAGCTTTTTTATCTTTCTTTTCTTCTTCTTCCGCCGGCCGTGCGGTGCGACCGACTGTGAAAAGTCAAAACCAGATGTGAAAAAGCGTGCGCGTATGCGCTGGGCAAGTACAAGGGCGTGCAGGGATATCAGGTGCTGCAACAGTGTCAGAGTTGTACACTCTTTTTTTCATGGAATACAGTACTTTTTTTCTCAGTCCAAGTTTAATGGGTTTTGTGCCAAAGGATTCAACTTTTGAATGATTGATTGAAGCATAATGAACCAACCTACTACTAGGAAGGTAGGAGTGCCGATGAGAATCGAAATCTTTTTCGAATATCTCAAGCCAAATTTTTTTATCTGAAAATATTCTTCTGCTGCATTTCGCCTCATTCTAGAAGAACACCTCTGCTGTTGCTTGATGAATGGATGAGAGTGACACCCCCATCAAGCTCAGAGCTAAACAAACCCCATAGACAATCCTCCATTGAGTGAGCTGAGTGTCAAGCCATCCCATATCCCATAAGAAAGATGTGCCTGAACTCATGCGGGACAAGCAACAGATTAAGTAACCTGTACTCCTACTACTGAAGAAATGTGGACTGTTCTTCTCTTCATTACTTTCCCTGGCTGCCATCTGACCTGAGATTCAATTGTTTCCCGTTTCAGCTGGGCGAGTGGAGCTCTGGACCCGGAGGGCGCTGCCTCCCACAGCAGCGCGACATCTATCAAGAGGTACTATGTACTAGTAGTAGTATGGCTGAATGCAACCTGAATTTTCCTTTTCGGTGTCATGTTTATCACGGCTGGGGAAAAATGGGTTCTGATGCCGCTTTTCGGCAAAAATGATTGGGGAGAGCGAGTGACGCTGACATGATGTTTTCCTTGCTGGCGCTTTCCAGGGGTGTCTGGGCTATGATTGCGGTGTTCCTCGCTTACTGCACACTCCAGGCACCATCAACGTGAGTTAATTTTTCCCAGTTTTTATATATTCTGTAGAAACTGAACATTAGTGCTCAATTTTCCCCAGTTGATCTCTTCATGATTTAAGATTCTTGTAAATTTGCTTGCTGTGCTGGTCTCATTGGATGATTTGATAGACAATAATTCAGCCATCTGGCGAAATTGTGACAGGATACTTATTCGGCCCCATCCTGCTTTCTGGCGCCTGGTGCATGGGCTGGCGGTTGTTTACCTTGTTGCTCTCACCTTTCTTCTTTTCCAGGTTAGCTATGTGCACACTATTTGTTACTGTTCTGTTAGCATCCAAACACATCGATCTTGACACTTCAAGAGTAAATACCATGGATATACACAGTGCCTTCTCATAATTTCTCGCTCGTTTTCCAGAATCGTGACGATGCTCGCCGGTTCATGAAACACCTTTCTCCTGATCTCGGAGTTGGTAATGTCTTTGTGTGAATTCGTTAGTTTCACATTCAACACTGGTTAAAATGCGAACGGTGTTAACAGACCCCTGCTTTTTTTTACCCCAATGCAGAATTACCGGAGAGATCCTATGGAGCCGATTGCCGTCTGTATGTTCCAGAAAACCCTAAAAACAAGTTCATAAATATTTATGTATGATTTCCATGTGAACCTTCCCATTTCATGAAGATGGCCTGCTTTTTATTGTTGCTGTCATTAATCCCACCAAATTTGATGGCTTCCGTGATCAATATATAGGAGACATTGTTTGATGAATTTGTGGTCGCCCATGTCTTGGGCTGGTGGGGCAAGGCTGTAATGATACGGAATCAAGCTCTCCTTTGGGTCTTGTCGATTGGCTTCGAGCTAATGGAGGTTAGATCTGGTCGTCTTGTTTGTAAGAAGTTATGTTTTTGTCGCCTTATTGCCGTCTTTGACAATGAAGTGTGCTTACTATCATCTTTTTGCAGCTTACGTTCCGACATATGCTGCCAAACTTTAATGAGTGCTGGTGGGATAGTATTATCTTGGACATCTTGATCTGCAATTGGTTTGGTGAGACATCTAAAGGCACTTAATGACTTCGCATACCTTTTCATACCTTATATTACCCAGAAATTTCCTGTAACAGATTTATGCATATTCAAATGACTGAGTACTTCTCGGTTTGCTTGATTTGATACAGTTCCTTTGAATCTGACCTTATCAACTGTAACATGATAACATTGTATCCAAAATTTGGAAGGGATTAAGGTGTAGTGCCTGATCGACATACTACTGATTGCTACATAAGATGCTTCCTACTTGACAATAAGATTCAGTTTCTCTTGTTCTTTTGCTTCAGTGGTAGAAACTGGACTTTCTGTTGCAAGTACCACTAGCGAAACAAGTCTTTAATTAATACATAAATCACTATTTCGAATATTGATTGCCCTTATGTTGACGGGATGGCTAGTTTAATTATCAAATGCTATGTGTACGGGAGCTAACGGTGTTCAGGTCATTGAAAATTCATGATATTTCACCTGGACGTCTTTTGAACTAAAGTAAACCATTTCTATCTGTTGCTGCAACACCTCATCATTTTGTCTGAGCACCAACTGCTAGTTCTGTCACAGGTGCAATCTTTTACTGAAATTCTGGTATTCTGATTCAGGTATTTGGGCGGGAATGCACACGGTCCGATACTTCGATGGCAAAACATATGAATGGGTTGGACTGAGCCGACAGCCCAGCATCATGGGTAAGGTATGTTAACTGAAAATACATCAACGGACCGATGGTTGCCTTGTCTCATGACTCAATTGCATCCACAGTCCCTAATTAGCACATCAGTGTTCCTTTGCCACAATGAATGGCCAATATCCTATACTTGTCAGATTCCCACGGTCTCCTCTGGCTCTCTAAAAGTTACAGCATGATTAATGTTGTGAGTTATCACAGACTCTGACCAGATTGTAGTGCAAGACCAGTAGTAACTCAATGAAACCTTGCTGTCAGCCAGTTACTGAGGAAAAGTGAATTGCTTTGACTTCTTGTATGTGAGATACCAGGCAACATGATGCAAGGGCATCCCAGTGGGGCTGTGTCTTGCGCTGTTCAAATCTGTCTTTTGTCATTATTGTTGTTCCATGATATATTTTCTTCATAATTTGTCTGCTGCATGCCAATTCTTTATGCATTTATCTGGCACTGTACCCACATGTGAACAGTCACAGCCTGTTACATACAACCAAACTTGTTAATCAGTCTTTGTACAGCTAAGCAATTGATATGATGGTATGGCCTAACAAACATTGATTTCGAAGGAAGCTTGCTAGAGTCTGAGAAAAGAAATGTTGTTTAAAAGAAACTATGCTATTTTTTTTATCATCTTTTCACAGTTTATTCTTGGGAACTATTGACTGACTTTATATTAGTTAACTAAAAAATTAATATAAAAAAATCAACATAAGCTGGTGTCAGTGTGATTTTTCGTTGAATCTTGAAGCTTAGCTGTGCAACTAGTTAGTTTTGATTCGGTCTTCTTACACCATCTACTTCCTCCCTTTTGATTTGCAGGTGAAAAGATCGTTGAGCCAGTTCACTCCTGCACAGTGGGACAAGGATCAATGGCAGCCGTTCATGGGGCCGTTGCGGTTCATCCAAGTGTTGTTCCTCTGCGTCGTTTTCATGATGGTGGAGCTCAACACATTCTTCCTTAAATTCTGCCTCTGGATCCCTCCGAGGAATCCCCTGGTTGTGTACAGATTGATCCTCTGGTGGCTGATCGCGATCCCGACCATCCGCGAGTACAACTCGTACCTGCAGGACAGGTACTTCTCGGTTCCCCTGCACAAACCTGCCAACAAATTAAGCATGCATTTATTGATGGAATTATAACATTTGGCCATGAACTGTTTTGATCGCCTCAGCAAACCGGTGAAGAAGGTCGGGGCCTTCTGTTGGCTCTCTGTAGCCATATGCATAGTGGAGCTGCTTATCTGCATGAAGTTTGGGCATGGTGAGCTCACCTTTTTTCTCCTCGTCACATATACCCTGCTGCTTCATGCGCCGCAAAATCGGCATTTAAGTGTCTAACATACGGAAACCGAAATTAATCTGGCCAGGTCTTTTTCATGATCCGATGCCTACCTGGCTGATCATCTTCTGGAGGTCGGCGGGGATAGCGTTCGTGATCTTCTTGCTCGCCTGGTCGTGGAGGAACCACCAGAAATTCCGGAGAAAGAATCTTTGATAGTTTGGTGTGAAGAATGATTCTACTGTAATCACTTCACAGTTGCTTTTTTTTATACATAGGCTGTACATATATGATGTAACTTAAAAACCTCAGGGGGGCCAATTCCATGTTGCTCCTGACAGTGACACGAACCTGGTCTGTGACAGTAGCCCATTGTTGCCAGCATCATAAGATTGGCGATTCCAGATCAATCAAGAATAATGCATCAAGGCATGATGTAACGAGCAAATAAATCGAGATTGTAACATTGATTGGGGTCTGTCTCAAAATGCCTGGACAATCTTTGTGTACAAAAAATATATAAGTCTTTTTTCTGCGGGTGAAAAAAAAAGTCTCGGGCTGTTTTTCTGTTTGCCCTGACTTTATGTTTTTGTTTGGTCCAAGTTTCTGATGCTAACTAAACCATTCTGGACAACAAGCAGAAAAGAGTCCTTAAGTATATTAAGAAAAAAGGAAGTCCCAAGCATATATAGTTAACTAATGAAAATTGTAGGAGAATATGTTTGGTTAAAAGCTGGACTTTCTCATAAAAATTCTAGTATTTTCCTGTAAAAAATAATAATGGCTGGACTCTGTCACACCTCTTCTACTTTGTGTGGCAGGCGTGTTCAAATCGTTCCCAAATAAGTTGTGCCAATAATGAATATTGCAGGAGAATATTGAAGTAACGAAATTGCTGGAGAATATGTTTGGTTAATATTTTTTAGGATATTTGGTTAATACCTGGAATATTAAAGCTACTAGGTTGCAAACATTGACTTCTTGGCAAGGATCATTGAAATGAGTAGGCCAGTGAAGTTTTAGAAAATAGGAAGAAGTCAAAAGGGGTGACAAAAAGGGCAAGCGGATGCTACAGAGAGAGAGAGCTCCTAATGCGCGCGTAAATGGTTTGGGACTTTCGATCCCTTGTACTGCTGTTTGGTTGCGGAACGGACCTGATGAGATTGGTACCTTATGCCAGCAGGATTGTAATGAGCCACCCTGATTAATACAATCCTTTCCATTCGCAAAAAAAAAAGCGTGCGTATTTTTTTTTTGAGGGATAAAAGCGCGCGTAAATGGTTTGGGGAGCGACCTAACACACACCCTCCCCCACAGGCTAAACTGGACAGGCCCATATAGGATCACGCCTATACCAACGGGGTTCTTTGGTGTTCTTTTTTATCGGCTTTTCTGGATTTTTTTTTTGCAAAACGGGTTTTCAGTCAGTTGTATATATTTTGGCCTGTACTCTATTAAATAAATTTAAATTAAAAAATGTTCTTTAATTCCAGAAAATGTTTGTAAATTATAAAATATTGTTCCAAGATTGTAAAAAGTGTTTTCCTGATTCAAAACATATTCGCGAATTTCAAAATATATTCCTGAATATCAAATAATATTCACTGAAACGAGTGTCCAAAATTTCAAATCTTTGTTCCAGAACTTTAAAAAATGCTTGCGGAATTTCTAGATATCAAAAAATATTCATGAATTTGAATTTCTTTCCAAAATTCTTGGATTTCAAAAAAATCTGAATTTTAAGAAATGGTTCCAGACTTGCAATTGTTTTCTTGAATATGAAAAAGGTTCCCCAACTCCAAAAAATGTTCACGAATTTGAAAATATTTGTAAATTTGAAAAAATGTTATATTTTTGAAAAGTTCACAAGATTAAAAAATTAAAAGTGAAAAAGACAGAAAAAAACCCGGTTGAGGTAACGTTCTAGAACCATCTAAAAACCGGCGCGACCGTGGGAGAAGAACGAACGGTGGAAGAAGAAGCCGCAAATAGGCCGGCCCATAGAGGCGCTAGCACTCCCATGAGGGTGCGTGTTTGCGCGCTAATAGTGCGGTACACGCGTAGGGATTGTCGATGCTGTAGATTAGCTCTCCATATTGCGACTCGCACCGTCTGCTCCTCTACGCGCACCAATGTGAACAATCTGAGCCAGCCTTACCTATCGTTTTTTTCTCTTTCCAATGCGCATCGGTTCGTCCTGGCATGGACCGGCAGTTGATTTTTCTATTGATTCTCAAAACATTGATTTATCTATTTCCATTTTTCTACTTATCTGATTTTCCAGTTTTCTATTGTGCTTTTCTTCTTTTGATTTTTCTTTCCAGATTGATTTCATTGTTAAATAAATAAATTCGATTTATTTTCAATATGTCTTACTTTTACTTTTCTACTTTTTTTGCAATTCACCACTAATTTTAAATATATTTCATTTTTACTTTCTTATTTTATTTTAAACATACACAATTCATTTATTTTTGTTCTCTGGTTTAGAAAAATGGTCATTCCATACATCAAGAATGTTTATCGCATTAGAAAAATGTTAAACATGTACTGGCTCTATCCCGTTATTTCATAAGATGTTCATGGTGTATTAAAAAGTTGTACATCTTTTATTTAAAAATGATCGTCATGTATTTTAGAAAACTTCATTGTGTTTCAATAATGGTCCAACATATATTTAAAAAACATTCGTCATGTATTTTATAAATCGTCTATTTTCAAAATATTCTTATTGTATTAAAAAATGTCCATCATGTATTGAAAAGCATCACCTTGTATTTAATTTTTTAAGTATGTATTAAAAATATTTAACATATATTGAAAATATGATCGTGTATTTTCAAAATAGTCGCTTTGTATTTCAAAAAATTCATCGTGTGTATAAAAAATGTTCTCCATGCAATAAGAAAAATGCATATGCCCATTAAATGTTTTTTGATGCGTATATAAAAAATATTCACCGTGCATCTATGAAATGTTCATCATGTATTCCAAAAATGTTCTCCGTGCATCTTGGAACATTTTATGTGTACACAAACAATTTTGTTCTTGCAACAAGTGGCTCTCTCCGTGCATCATGGTGGGCCTGTCCATTTAGCGCAGGATTTTGCTCCAGTTGAGTATCTTCTGATGCCAGTTGCTCGCTGATGCTGGTGCTCTGCACGAGCAGCGCATGTCATCCTATCAGTGTGGTCAGTTCTGCTACCTTAGGAGATATTATTCAAAATGGGGAGGCCACGGGCAGGGTTGCTAAGTGGGCAATTGAACTTGGACCTCATGGTTTGAAATATGTGCCAAGAACAGCTATCAAATCTCAGGCTCTGGTGGATTTCATCAATGACTGGACAGAGTTGCAGACGCTTGAGGAGAAGCCTGATAACACATTTTGGACAATTCATTTTGATGGGTCCAGAAAATTGGAAGGCTCGGGGGCTGGAGTTATTTTGACTTCCCCACGAGGTGATAAATTTTGTTGTGTTTTAAGGCTAATATTTCCTTGCACTAATAATGCAGCCGAAATATGAGGCTTTGCTCCACGGCCTTCGTGTGGCCAAGGAAACGAGAAATTTGGTCCATATGAGGACTTGGATCCATATGAAGAATTTGGTCCATATGGACAATTAGGTTTGGGGTTCCTATTCTTCACAGGTGGTGACATGATGACATTCACCTGAAGACTTTCAAGGCACCTTTTGGGAACCCAGATTTTCTTCATAGGGGAACCATTCCTGTAGTTAGTGCCAACATATCCAGCAAATACTTCACCATTCTGATTTTTGAACAGCTTATAGTTGGAGTTAAATGACTCATCAAAAGAATGAGGAGATTCACATATAAAGCCAGATAAAGTAGATGGATCTACTGGAGGTCCCTTTGCATCAACCCATGAGGTTTTGGGATACTGCTCAGGCTTCCAGTATGTTCCATCAGCATTGAGTTTCCTCTCAAAGGAAATACCCTCTTTCCTAGGGTTCCTGTTGAGGATCTGCTTTTTAAGCACATCACAAAGAGCTTGATGCCCTTTGAGGCTTTTGTACATGTCTGTCATATACAATTGCTTCAGCCCTGCATTGTCAGTGATACTAGCAATATCCTCAGATGAGGAATTAGTGATAGCAGAGACAGGTGAAGAATTTGCAGCAATAGAAGCATTTGAACTTTCAGGTGAAGAATTAGCAGATTCACGTTCAATGCACTTCAAACATGGGGGACTAATGTTCTGATGCAATGTGGAGTCACAAATCAAATGGTAGGCAATAATACTAAAGATTGGGTCCAACCAACAAGAGAAGGGGGAGATGGAGGACCTTGACAATGGCGAGAGCATGGTGGGGGAGTCGGCCGTGTCCGCCGTCCTTCGTGGACTGCTACCTCTTGAGCACTGCGTTGGTTTTCCCTTGAAGAGGAAAGGGTGATGCAGTAAAGTAGCGTACGTATTTCCCTCAGTTTTTGAGAACCAAGGTATCAATCCAGTAGGAGGCCACGCACGAGTCCCTCGCACCTACACAAACGAATAAATCCTCGCAACCAATGCAATAAAGGGGTTGTCAATCCCTTCACGGTCACTTACGAGAGTGAGATCTGATAGATATGATAAGATAATATTTTTGGTATTTTTATAATAAAGATGCAAAGTAAAAATAAAAGGAAATAAACGGCGCCAGAAATAGCTTGTTGTCGGGAGATTAATATGATGGAAAATAGACCCGGGGGCCATAGGTTTCACTAGTGGCTTCTCTCAAGAGCATGAATATTACGGTGGGTGAACAAATTACTGTTGAGCAATTGACAGAATTGAGCATAGTTATGAGAATATCTAGCTATGCTCATGTATATAGGCATCACGTCCGAGACAAGTAGATCGACTCCTGCCTGCATCTACTACTATTACTCCACACATCGATCGCTATCCAGCATGCATCTAGAGTATTAAGTTCATGAAGAACAGAGTAACGCATTAAGAAAGATGACATGATGTAGAGGGATAAACTCATGCAATATGAAATAAACCCCATCTTTTTATCCTCGATGGCAACAATACAATACGTGCCTTGCTGCCCCTACTGTCACTGCGAAAGGACACCGCAAGATTGAACCCAAAGCTAAGCACTTCTCCTATTGCAAGAAAGATCAATCTAGTAGGCCAAACCAAACTGATAATTCTAAGAGACTTGCAAAGATAACCAATCATACATAAAAGAATTCAGAGGAGATTCAAATATTGTTCATAGATAATCTTGATCATAAACCCACAATTCATCGGTCTCAACAAACACACCGCAAAAGAAGATTACATCGAATAGATCTCCACAAGAGAGGGGGAGAACATTGTATTGAGATCCAAAAAGAGAGAAGAAGCCATCTAGCTAATAACTATGGACCCGAAGGTCTGAGGTAAACTACTCACACTTCATCGGAGAGGCCTTGGAGATGATGTAGAGGCCCTCCGTGATCGATGCCCCCTCTGGCGGAGCTCCGGAAAAGGCCCCAAGATGGGATCTCACGGGTACAGAAGGTTGCGGCGGTGGAATTAGGTTTTTGGCTCCGTATCTGGTAGTTTGGGGATACATAGGTATATATAGGAGGAAGAAGTACGTCGGTGGAGCAACGTGGGGCCCATGAGGGTGGAGGGCGCGTCTAGGGGGGGGGGGGGGTAGGCGCGCCCCCTACCTCGTGCCCACCTGGTTGATGTCTTGACGTAGGGTCCAAGTCCTCTGGATCATGTTCGTTCCGTAAATCACGTTCCCGAAGGTTTCATTCCGTTTGGACTCCGTTTGATATTCTTTTTCTGCGAAACTCTGAAATAGGCAAAAAACAACAATTCTGGGCTGGGCCTCTAGTTAATAGGTTAGTCCCAAAAATAATATAAAAGTGTATAACAAAGCCCATTAATCATCCAAAACATAATATAATATAGCATGAAGCAATAAAAAATTATAGATACGTTGGAGACGTATCAAGCATCCCCAAGCTTAATTCCTGCTCGTCCTCGAGTAGGTAAATGATAAAAACAGAATTTTTGATGCGGAATGCTACTTGGCATAATTTTTTAATGTAACCCTCTTAATTGCGGTATGAATATTCAGATCCGAAAGATTCAAGATAAAAGTTTATTGACATAAAAGTAATAATACTTCAAGCATACTAACTAAGCAATTACGTCTTCTCAAAATAACATGGCCAAAGAAAGTTCATCCCTACAAAATCATATAGTTTAGTCATGCTCCATTTTCGTCACACAAGAATGCTCTCATCATGCACAACCCCGATGACAAGCCAAGCAATTTTTTCATACTTTAGTAATCTCAAACTTTTTCAATCTTCACGCAATACATGAGCGTGAGCCATGGACATAGCACTATGGGTGGAATAGAATATAATGATGGGGGTTATGTGGAGAAGACAAAAAAGGATAAAGTGTCACATCAACGCGGCTAATCAACGGGCTATGGAGATGCCCATCGATTGATGTTAATGCAAGGAGTAGGGATTGCCATGCAACGGATGCACTAGAGCTATAAATGCATGAAAGCTCAACAAAAGAAACTAAGTGGGTGTGCATCCAACTTGCTTGCTCACGAAGACCTAGGGCATTTGAGGAAGCCCATTGTTGGAATATACAAGCCAAGTTCTATAATGAAATTTCCCACTAGTATATGAAAGTGACAAAACAAGAGACTCTCTATCATGAAGACTATGGTGCTACTTTGAAGCACAAGTGTGGAAAAAGGATAGTAGCATTGTCCCTTATATATATATATTTATATATTTTTGGGCCTTCTCTTTTTTTATTTGGCCTTTCTATTTTTTTTTCATTGGGACAATGCTCTATGAATGATGATCATCACACTTTTATTTATTTACAACTCAATGATTACAACTCGATACTAGAACAAAGTATGACTCTATATGAATGCCTCCGGCGGTGTACTGGGAATGCAATGAATCAAGAGTGACATGTATGAAAAATTATGAATGGTGGCCTTGCCACAAATACTATGTCAACTACATGATCATGCAAAGCAATATGACAATGATGAACGTGTCATGATAAACGGAACGGTGGAAAGTTGCATGGCAATATATCTCGGAATGGCCATGGAAATGCCATAATAGGTAGGTATGGTGGCTGTTTTGAGGAAGATATAAGGAGGTTTATGTGTGACAGAGCGTATCATATCACGGGGTTTGGATGCACCGGCGAAATTTGCACCAACTCTCAATGTGAGAAAGGGCAATGCGCGGTACCGAAGAGGCTAGCAATGATGGAAGGGTAAGAGTGCGTATAATCCATGGACTCAACATTAGTCATAAAGAACTCATATACTTATTGCAAAAATCTACAAGTCATCAAAAACCAAGCACTATGCGCATGCTCCTAGGGGGATAGATTGGTAGGAAAAGACCATCGCTCGTCCCTGACCGCCACTCATAAGGAAGGCAGTCAAAGAACACCTCATGTTTCAAATTTGTTACATAACGTTTACCATACGTGCATGCTATGGGACTTGCAAACTTCAACACAAGTATTTCTCAATTTCACAACTACTCAACTAGCACAACTTTAATATCACTACCTCCATATCTCAAAACAATCATCAAGCATCAAACTTCTCTTAGTATTCAACACACTCATAAGAAAGTTTTTTACTAGTCTTGATCACCTAACATATTAGGATTAATTTCCCAATTTAAGCAAATTACCATGCTGTTTAAGACTCTCAAAATAATATAAGTGAAGCATGAGAGAATAATAGTTTCTATAAAATAAAACCACCGCCGTGCTCTAAAAGATATAAGTGAAGCACTAGAGCAAAAAATATATAGCTCAAAAGATATAAGTGAAGCGCATAGAGTATTCTAATAAATTCTGAATCATGTGTGTCTCTCTCAAAAGGTGTGTACAGCAAATATGATTGTGGTAAACTAAAAAGAAAAGACTCAAATTATACAAGACACTCCAAGCAAAACACATATCATGTGGTGAATAAAAATAAAGCTCCAAGTAAAGTTACCGATGGAAGTAGACGAAAAGAGGGGATGCCTTCCGGGGCATCCCCAAGCTTTGGCTTTTTGGTGTCCTTAGATTATCTTGGGGTGCCATGGGCATCCCCAAGCTTAGGCTCTTGCCACTCCTTGTTCCATAATCCATCAAATCTTTTACCCATGTAGCGACCAGACCTCAAATGGCCTGTGCTGCTGTGCACCAGTGTCATCCCTGGATCAGTAATGCTGACACGCACAGTACAAATGGAGGATTTATAACAGAGTAGCAATCACACACTTATTACATCGAATATCTCCAAAGAGAATAAGTATGATAAACATGGCTTAAGGCCATCTAATAACGATAACAGCGGAAGACTTGGAAGATAAGCGAGTCCATCACTCCAGCGGCATCACTGAGTATAAGACCACGACCTAAGGCACCTTACTCGTCGTCTGAAAAGTCTGCAACATGAAATGTTGCAGCCCGAAAACGGGTCAGCACATAGAATATGCTGGCAAAGTAACACATAGAGAGCAATGAGCAAAAATAATGCTATTCTACATGCATATATGGTTGGTGGAAAGCTCTATGGTTACAGTTTTGCGAAAAGCCAATTTTATCCTACTTCAAAGGAATACACTTTATTTAACTATCATGGTGGTTGTGAAACATTGAGAAGGTACCTCCAACTCAATCCCAATTAAGTGTCATCATTAACCCAACAAAATTAATTATAAGTAACATGGTGATGAGATTCAAATGATAATCCAGGTACTAGATACTCAAGTTGTCCATAACCGGGGACACGGCTAACCATGGTTAGTTTGTACACTCTGCAGAGGTTTGCGCACTTTTCCCCACAAGACTCGATCGCCTCCGCTTGATTCTCGCACTACATGATGTTTGAGAAACGGATGACCGAGACACAGCCTTTCAGAAACAATCACTCTTTACTCTGGATGGACCGGTACACCTACTTTCCCCTACATCTGCTAGCCCACCTCTTCAAGGGATCTTGTAACCTACTCAACTATGCTAGAACCCATAATAGCTTGTGGCTGCACACGGAAGTTTCTAGCATGAATAATCTTATGATCCCTTTGAGCCTGGGTGGCGGACCTTATAAAATCAGACAACACTGGGTTCTCCAGGTGCCTCAATCCACCCAGATGTGAGTTTTAGTTGCCACCTTAAGTTGAACCATTAATAAACATCTCACATCTGTCATGAATATCACTCAAACCCAATCCACGTCTACGAGCATAGCATGGCAATAATAAAAGCAACGTAGAAGTAACTCCCAAGGGTTTGATAAGAAAAACAGGTAATAGGTACTACCTCAACTACTTCCCAATACCCACAATTTAATTAGATCCTAATCATGCAAGTGTTTGAGGAAAACATATCTAATGCAGTAAAACTGGGTATGAACGGGATATGATCAAAGTGTTACTTGCCTTGCTGATGATCCGCAAAACCTAGCGAGTCGAAGTAACAAGCGGCACACTCCGGGTACTCTATCGCAAACAAACAAGCATACAATCAGTACTCATCTAATGCACAGGTAAAACTCGAATGAAAGATCCAACCAGAAAGTTCAACTTAAGAACTCCGGTTTGCAAAAAGAATCAACTCGAAAGAAGCAACGAAAGTCAAACGGCGAAAGAAAGAAACTTCGTTTGCTAATCTGGATCTAGGTCAAATTTTACTGTAGCAAAAACTTGTTTGAGTAGGTTAAACGGAAAGAGAATTTCGAGACGAAACTCTAGGCGCTTGAATCGCCTGATTCCGATAAACGAGCGAGAAGTTAAACAGAATCGAAGATTCGATCAGAAATCGAATATGAGAAAATAACGAGAAAAAATCCGACGAAAAAGAAAAACGGACGAACCGTTAAAGAACGGACGTTCGTTAACAGAGAAAAACCGACGAACGCGTTCGTTAAAACGAACGGTTCGGTGAACGCTCGCAAAATAATAAAACCGAAAAAAACCGATCTAGGGTTTTTTTAAACGAACGGTTTTTTTAAAAGAAAACCGGCAACGGCGAGGTGCGGCTACCTCGGGGACGGGCTCCGGCGACGGGGCTGCGGGGCTGCGGGCTCGGGGGCGAGGGGCGGGGCTCCGGCGGCGGCTCCGGCGAGCGGCGGCGGCGGCGCGGATCCCGTGCGGGCGGCGGCGGGCGAGGCGAGTGCGGCGGCGACGGCTTGAGGTGAGGGAGAGGGGGGGGCGGCGGTATAAATAGTGGGGGGGTGGAGGTGACTTGGGGGAGGGGGCGGCCGGCGGGTGCCGTGCGGGAGCCGGACTCGGCGGCGGCTCCGGCGCCGTGCGCGAGGAGGAGAGGGGCGCGGGGTGGGCCGGCGGCCTGGCTGGGCTGCGGCCCGGTCGGGCGCGCGCAGTTTTTTTTTTTGAAAATAAGTTCCGCGGAAAATAATACGTAGAAAAATAAATAAAAATCAGAAAAATATAAAATAAATTTTTCCCGTCTAGTTAGAAAATCTAGAATAGGGTGAACATTTTTTTAACACAAAATAAATATTTTGAAATCATGCAATAATTTTAATGCAATAAAAATTGCAAATAAAATCCAATTAAATCCAATAAATGATTTTAACCTTTTTCCTCCAGTATTTCAATTGTTTTGGAGAAGTCATGTTTTCTCCTCTCGTTTATTTTTAGAATGAAATATTTTTTTTCCGGAGAGAAAATAATTAAAACCAAAATCCTCGTCTTATTTTTTTATGAAAATCAAATATGAAAATTTGAGAAAATCCCCAACTCTCTCCGAGGGTCCTTGAGTTGCTTAGAATTTATCGAGGATTTGTCAAAATGCAATAAAACATGATATGCAATGATGATCTATGTATAACATACCAAATTGAAAATTTGGGATGTTACAAACCTACCCCCCTTAAGATGAATCTCGCCCTCGAGATTCGGGTTGGCTAGAAAACAGGTGGGAGTGGTCTTTCCGTAGATCTTCCTCTCGCTCCCAGGTGGCTTCATCTTCTGTGTGGTGACTCCACTGAACTTTGCAAAACTTGATAACCTTGCTACGGGTAACTCGGCTGGCATACTCGAGAATCTTAACTGGCTTCTCCTCATAAGTCAAATCACTTTCCAACTGTATCGCTTCCAGTGGCACAGTATCTCTCAGTGGTATCTCAGCCATCTCTGCGTGGCACTTCTTCAACTGCGAAACGTGAAATACATCATGTACTCCAGACAATCCTTCGGGCAATTCCAGCTTGTAGGCAACTTCTCCCATACGTTCCAACACTCTGTATGGTCCGATAAAACGGGGTGCTAACTTTCCTTTAACTCCAAAGCGCTTCACTCCACGAAGTGGCGATACTTGAAGATACACTCTGTCTCCGACTTCGTGAACGGTCTCCTTTCGTTTAGAATCAGCATAACTCTTCTGCCTGGACTGGGCTACCTTGTGCCTATCGCGAATCAACCTCACTTTCTGTTCAGACTCCTTAATCAAATCTGGTCCAAACAACTAACGGTCTCCGACTTCGTCCCATAACAACGGTGTTCTACACCTCCTTCCGTACAAGGCTTCGAAAGGGGCCATCTTCAAACTGGTTTGATAACTGTTGTTATAAGAAAACTCCGCATATGGCAAATTGTTGTCCCAGCTGGATCCGTAATCTAGTGCACATGCTCTCAACATGTCCTCCAAAATCTGGTTGACTCTCTCGGTCTGTCCATCTGTCTGTGGGTGGAAAGCTGTACTAAATTCCAGCCTGGTTCCCAACGTTTCATGTAACTGCTTCCAAAACTTCGAGGTAAATTGGGTTCCTCTGTCTGATACAATGGTCCTCGGAACTCCATGCAAACATACGATCCTGGTCATGTATATCTTTGCCAACTTAGCACTGGTGTAAGTGGTCTTCACTGGAATGAAATGAGCCACTTTCGTCAATCGGTCGACTACAACCCATATTGAGTCATAGCCTGAACGAGTCCTGGGTAATCCTGTGATAAAATCCATGCCTATTTTATCCCACTTCCATTCGGGTATCGGCAATGGCTGTAGCAATCCTGCTGGCTTCTGATGCTCTGCCTTCACTCTCTGACATACATCACAAACTGCTACATACTCCGCAATATCCTTCTTCATTCCGGTCCACCAGAAAGTATTCTTCAAATCCAAATACATCTTGGTATTCCCTGGGTGAATCGAGTACGGTGAATCATGGGCTTCTTGCAAAATCAACTTCCTGATCTCCGGATCATTTGGCACATATACACGGTCCTCGAACCATAAGGTATCGTGCTTATCCTCACGAAATCCCTTGGCTTTTCCTTTGCTCATCTTCTCCTTTATCTCTTCAATCTCCTTGTCTGTCTTCTGAGCTTCTCTGATCCTTTCCATCAAGGTAGACTGAATCTCCAATGTCGCTAAATAGCCTCTTGGGACTATCTCCAAACATAGCTCGCGAAGGTCCTCGGCTAACTTTTGAGGTAACTCTCCTGTCATGAGGGTGTTGACATGACTCTTGCGGCTCAACGCGTCTGCTACTACGTTAGCCTTTCCAGGGTGATAATGCAATCTCATATCATAATCTTTAATGAGCTCCAACCATCTCCTTTGTCTGAGATTTAACTCCTTCTGCGTGAAAATGTACTTCAACTCTTGTGATCCGTGTACACCTCACAATGGTTTCCGATGAGAAAATGTCTCCACGTCTTCAATGCATGCACCACGGCTGCTAATTCCAAATCATGCGTAGCATAATTCTTCTCATGGGGTTTAAGTTGTCGTGAAGCATACGACACAACTCTTCCTTCCTGCATAAGCACTGCTCCAAGTCCTCGACGAGAAGCGTCGCAATATACTTCATAGTCCTTGCGTTGATCGGGCAGAATCAACACTGGTGAGGTAACCAATCGTTTCTTCAGCTCTTGGAAACTAGTTTCACATTCCTCAGTCCAATTGAATTTGGTGTCCTTCTTCAATAGCTCAGTCATGGGCTTAGCAATCTTTGAGAAATTCTCGATAAATCTCCGATAGTATCCTGCAAGTCCAAGAAAACTCCGGATTTCTCCAACTGTCGTGGGTGATTCCCAACTTGTCACTGTGTCAACCTTGGCAGGGTCTACTGCTATTCCTTCTCCAGAAATAACATGTCCAAGGAATCCAACTTCCTTCAGCCAAAACTGACACTTGCTGAACTTGGCATATAGTTGATGTTCTCTGAGCTTCTCAAGTACCAATCGTAAATGCTCCTCATGCTCTTCTTCATCCTTGGAAAAGATTAAAATATCATCAATGAACACCACGACGAACTTATCCAAAAACTCCATAAACACTTTGTTCATCAGGTTCATGAAATAGGCAGGTGCGTTAGTCAGACCAAATGACATAACGGTATACTCATACAATCCATATCTGGTGGTAAATGCCGTCTTGGGTATATCCTGCTCTCGAATCTTTAACTGATTGTATCCTGATCGTAGATCGATCTTGGAAAATACTTTAGCTCCTTGTAAGCGGTCAAACAAATCATTGATCATCGGCAGTGGGTACTTGTTTTTGATGGTCACTTCATTCAAACCTCGGTAATCAACAACCATCCTCAGCGATCCATCTTTCTTCTCCACTAGAAGTACTGGGGATCCCCAAGGTGACGAACTTGGGCGAATATAGCCTTTATCCAGTAACTCCTTGATCTGCTTCTTAATTTCCTCCAAATCCTTTGCGGGCATCCTGTACGGTCTCTTAGATATTGGCCCTGTGCCTGGCAAAAGTTCAATCAAAAACTCAATGTCTCTATCTGGTGGCATGCCTGGCAACTCTTCTGGAAATACATCCGGATAATCCTTCACCACTGGTACTTCCTCCCGTACAACTCCTGATAGGGAATTCACTTGAGTCCTCTTCGGCATATGCCGGGATACATACTTGATCCTTTTCCCTTCCGGGGTGGTAAGCAAAATTGTCTTGCTGGCACAATCAATGTTTCCTCCATACAACGATAGCCAATCCATTCCCAAAATCACATCCAAACCTTGCGATTCCAATACAATGAGGTCTGAGGGGAAAACATGCCTACCAATGGCCAATGGTATCTAAAAACATCCTTGGGTGGCCATATACTCTGCTCCTGGCGAGGTTACTAACATAGGGGTTTTGAGAACTTGGGTGGACATCTTAAACTTATTCACGAATCCCCTTGATATGTATGAATGCGATGCACCAGTATCGAAAAGAACGGTTGCAGTAAATGACTTAACCAAAAACTTACCTATTACTGCATCAGGCTGAGCTTCAACCTCCTCCACGCTCACGTGGTTCACATGTCCTTTGTTGAATGGGTTCGGCTTCTTCCCAGAGCTTCCATTGCCATTTCCATTTTGGGCTTCGGGACAATCAATAGCATAATGTCCCGTCTTCTGGCACTTGAAACAAGTAATGTGACTTAGATCCCTCTTGGTTGGGGTGGATGGGTTGGTGCAGTTATGTCCGTTTCCTCCTCCATTCCCATTACCATTCTTGGAGCCATTATGGTTGTGCGAACTACCTCCTCCATGGGTATGCTGAAACTGTCCTCCCGGCTTCGGGGTAAATCGTGGCTTCTGCTGGGCTCCCGAATTGTACTTCCCTTGTCCATACTTCCTCTTGCGGTTTTCAATCTGCTGTTGCTTCCCTTCAATCATGAGAGCTCTATCTACCACTTCCTGGTAGTTGTTGAAGGTTGCTACCATCAACTGCATACTCAGTTCATCATTCAGTCCTTCCAAGAATTTCTCCTGCTTGGCAGCCTCTGTAGCAACGTCATCTGGTGCATAACGTGCTAACTTACTGAAATCCTCCACATACTGGCCTACGGTGCGTCCTCCTTGGCGTAGGTTACGAAACTCACGCTTCTTCGTAGCCATAGCTCCTGCTGAAACATGAGCTGTGCGGAAAGCTTGCGGAAACTGGTCCCATGTGATAGTGTCAATAGGGTGCGTGGCTGTATAATTCTCCCACCATGATGCTGCGGGTCCATCAAGCTGATGTGCGGCAAAACGCACTCTTTCCGCATCTGTGCATCCAGCAGTGGTCAACTCCCTTCCAACTTTGCGGAGCCAATCATCTGCTACAATCGGCTCGGTGCTACTGGAAAACACCGGCGGGTTTAGCCTTAAGAAACGGGCTAAGTGATCAACAGGTGGTGGTGGCGGTGGGTTGTTGTTGTTATTGCCTTGGTTCTGCACTAACACTTGCATCAGGGCATTCTGTTGCTGAATCAACTGGGTGATCTTTGGCGGGAAAACAAATCCAGTGTCGCGTCTCGGAGGCATCTGATAGGTTTAGAAAAGATGAGAGTTAAGAATAGAATGAGGTCTAGAGAGAAAACACTACCCATATGCTCATGAGACAAATACAATCAATATCACTCAATCAATTCAAACAAGGCAAAACAATCGATCTAACTAGCGTTACAAAGTGCTTGAACTATACTATTAATGGGGGAAAACTACTACTGATATGGTGGTCTACTAGAAATTCTGATCCGTTGAAGACTCCATGATGTCTGCTCCAGCTTCATCAACCCAGTCGTCTTCACTTGGTTCTGAGTCGGTGTCGTCGATGATGATGTAGTTATCCGGACAAGTGCATTCGTCGACTTCTGCTTTTGGCACTGGATTTCCCACGAATGCTCCAATCTTCTTCTCCAGGTCGTCATTCTTCCCTACTAGTGCGTTGATTTCTTCCAAATAATCTTCGCGTGTAGCCTTGAGTTCTTCTTGGAGTTCCTTGATCTTCATTAATGCCTTCTTCAGTTCTTCCTTGTCCGTGCACACATGGTTCTCTAGGCGACGAATATGTTGGTTCTGCTCCTGGATGAAAGCTGCAATTGATCCATCCTTCTTGGTCTTGATCACCTCCCATTGCGCGTCTCGACGTCCACAAATTTGGTAAATTGTATCCTTAAGCTCCTGGTGATAGACTTCTCCAATGCGTCCCATGGCGATGTGTGCGGCCATGCTCTTCCCTAAACTCCAAGTTGGTGCTTCGAAAACCAATCTCGTGGGTTCAGTAATTGGCACAAACGTCCTTCCTGGAATGATAACTTGAATCTTCCAGCTCTCCTCTTCAGGTAATGTGGCGTTGTTGGTTCCGGTGATGCTTGGTGTCGTGGAATTGTCACGGCAGATGTCCTCGAGTTAGGACTTAGTCGTGGAGCCATCGCAATTAGGAAGCTTGAAGGGGTTAAGTGGGACAAGGAACACGAGGGTTTATACTGGTTCGGCCCCTTACGGTGAAGGTAAAAACCTACGTCCAGTTGAGGTGATATTAATCAGGGTTTCGATAACCAGGGAGCTAAACAGCTTTGCCCGGCTCTCGATCAGATTGTTGTCGCCCCTAAACCGCTGCCGGGTCGTCCCTTTATATAGGGAGGTTGACACCCAGCGGCCCTTAGAGCCCCGGCCGGCTCATAAGAGTGTCCGGCTCGGACTCTAAACAATACTTGCCTTATACTACAAGTTCTACTATAACAATAAAGATTGTACTACGGGCTTTAAGCCATATCCGGGTCTCAGCCCATCTCTGGCCCATTATCCCGGAACTTGGCTCCGGGCTTCTGGCAATGACCCTACAAGTAACCCGGCCCTCCTGGCGGGTGACTCCAAGGTCTATATCCTCAACATTAGGCCCCAGATTGACTTGAGCCGGTCGCCGAGACCATGTGCCGGCTGTAACTCGGGCTCTGCCCTGGACGAGGGGTTGAGTGGATCCTATCCCGGCTGTAGGAGTACGCCTATTGTTGCGCCAGTGCTGTATGAAGGAGTTCTCTGACCCGGCGGGTCTCAATAGCCGTCGGAGAATCGCCATCAACGGGCAGAGCCGCCAGCCGTGCCGCCGCGGCGACCATGTTCTCCAGCGGGTTATTATAATGGCCCGGGGGTATTGGCACATATTGAGGCGGGGCAGGGGGCCCCTGGGGAGGCCCCATCACTCGTGGTTGAATAAGGGGTCCAGACCCGGGTGCTACGACCCCTGGCGGGTGACTAGACCCTGCACCTGGCGTGTTGAAGAGGTTGCGCGGATCGTAGACCGGCGGGAGTCGAGATTGAGCCTTTTGATGCCTCCTTCTCATGACCTCATTGGCCGCGTTCTGATCCATCGTGAGTTGGAAGGACTGCGCCTGAATCAGCTGGGTCTGGGCATCGAGAGCCGCCCGCTCCGCAGCCAGCCTGATCCCTTCCGCTGCAAGGTCCTCTTTAGCTTTTATCAGATCCAATTTTAGCTGTGCCACCGCCGCATCATGCTGAACTTGATCCGCCGGGTCGACCGTGGCGGTTAACAGGGCCGTCATCTTATCGGTGAGATCCATCAGCACCTGTGCCGGGGAAGGCACCGGGTTTTCCGATCCGGCAGCGGGGTTCTGAACAGGCTGCGCACCAGCCATAAAAACTCCGACCTGACTTGGCGGCTCAAAAAGGTCCGGAATACTGTTGCCATCGGAATAACTCATGAGCCTGCCATCTTGAAGTTGGTACAACGAGTTTGACTCATCAGCGACCGACTCGCCGTCAGAGCCGGCGGCCGCCTCATCACCAGACCCGGATGGATCAGAGGGCCCTCCGTGGATGCATCCCACAAAAGCGCGCCTTAAGGCAGGCCGGGCCCGGGCGGGTCGTGCGCGCTGAGCCGTTTCGATGAGATCGGCGCGGGGATCCGGCTCGGGGCCCGGCTCACCAATCTTGCCGATGAAGACATGAATTCCACCGAAGGGGACCCGGTACCCGTACTCCACTGAGCCGGTGTCGGGGCCCCAGTCCGCATCGTCGATGTAGAGCTTGCCGCGACGACTCTTGGTCATCCGGCCCACAGCGTATCCCTTGAGCCCTTCGAAGCTGCCCTTCAAGAACTCAAATCCACCATGCGCCAGCCCCACGGTGGGCGCCAACTGTCGTGGAATTGTCACGACAGATGTCCTCGAGTTAGGACTTAGTCGTGGAGCCATCGCAATTAGGAAGCTTGAAGGGGTTAAGTGGGACAAGGAACACGAGGGTTTATACTGGTTCGGCCCCTTACGGTGAAGGTAAAAACCTACGTCCAGTTGAGGTGATATTAATCAGGGTTTCGATAACCAGGGAGCTAAACAGCTTTGCCCGGCTCTCGATCAGATTGTTGTCGCCCCTAAACCGCTGCCGGGTCGTCCCTTTATATAGGGAGGTTGACACCCAGCGGCCCTTAGAGCCCCGGCCGGCTCATAAGAGTGTCCGGCTCGGACTCTAAACAATACTTGCCTTATACTACAAGTTCTACTATAACAATAAAGATTGTACTACGGGCTTTAAGCCATATCCGGGTCTCAGCCCATCTCTGGCCCATTATCCCGGAACTTGGCTCCGGGCTTCTGGCAATGACCCTACAAGTAACCCGGCCCTCCTGGCGGGTGACTCCAAGGTCTATATCCTCAACACTTGGTATTCCTATGTTCAAGTACTTGGTGACTTCCTTCAAGTGTCGACCAAACGGCGTGTCTTCATCTGGTTGCATGAACTTGCTCCTTGCATTCGCCATTCCTAAAAGAGTAGAAAAAGGAGAGGGGTCAGAAATGAGAAGAGAGAAGCTTTCTAGGGCTTAAGCTTAGTGGTCGTGTCCTACAGTCAGCGTGTGCTCTGATACCAACTTTGTAGCGACCAGACCTCAAATGGCCTGTGCTGCTGTGCACCAGTGTCATCCCTGGATCAGTAATGCTGACACGCACAGTACAAATGGAGGATTTATAACAGAGTAGCAATCACACACTTATTACATCGAATATCTCCAAAGAGAATAAGTATGATAAACATGGCTTAAGGCCATCTAATAACGATAACAGCGGAAGACTTGGAAGATAAGTGAGTCCATCACTCCAGCGGCATCACTGAGTATAAGACCACGACCTAAGGCACCTTACTCGTCGTCTGAAAAGTCTGCAACATGAAACGTTGCAGCCCGAAAACGGGTCAACACATAGAATATGCTGGCAAAGTAACACATAGAGAGCAATGAGCAAAAATAATGCTATTCTACATGCATATATGGTTGGTGGAAAGCTCTATGGTTACAGTTTTGCGAAAAGCCAATTTTATCATACTTCAAAGGAATAAACTTTATTTAACTATCATGGTGGTTGTGAAACATTGAGAAGGTACCTCCAACTCAATCCCAATTAAGTGTCATCATTAACCCAACAAAATTAATTATAAGTAACATGGTGATGAGATTCAAATGATAATCCAGGTACTAGATACTCAAGTTGTCCATAACCGGGGACACGGCTAACCATGGTTAGTTTGTACACTCTGCAGAGGTTTGCGCACTTTTCCCCACAAGACTCGATCGCCTCCGCTTGATTCTCGCACTACATGATGTTTGAGAAACGGATGACCGAGACACAGCCTTTCAGAAACAATCACTCTTTACTCTGGATGGACCGGTACACCTACTTTCCCCTACATCTGCTAGCCCACCTCTTCAAGGGATCTTGTAACCTACTCAACTATGCTAGAACCCATAATAGCTTGTGGCTGCACACGGAAGTTTCTAGCATGAATAATCTTATGATCCCTTTGAGCCTGGGTGGCGGACCTTATAAAATCAGACAACACTGGGTTCTCCAGGTGCCTCAATCCACCCAGATGTGAGTTTTAGTTGCCACCTTAAGTTGAACCATTAATAAACATCTCACATCTGTCATGAATATCACTCAAACCCAATCCACGTCTACGAGCATAGCATGGCAATAATAAAAGCAACGTAGAAGTAACTCCCAAGGGTTTGATAAGAAAAACAGGTAATAGGTACTACCTCAACTACTTCCCAATACCCACAATTTAATTAGATCCTAATCATGCAAGTGTTTGAGGAAAACATATCTAATGCAGTAAAACTGGGTATGAACGGGATATGATCAAAGTGTTACTTGCCTTGCTGATGATCCGCAAAACCTAGCGAGTCGAAGTAACAAGCGGCACACTCCGGGTACTCTATCGCAAACAAACAAGCATACAATCAGTACTCATCTAATGCACAGGTAAAACTCGAATGAAAGATCCAACCAGAAAGTTCAACTTAAGAACTCCGGTTTGCAAAAAGAATCAACTCGAAAGAAGCAACGAAAGTCAAACGGCGAAAGAAAGAAACTTCGTTTGCCAATCTGGATCTAGGTCAAATTTTACTGTAGCAAAAACTTGTTTGAGTAGGTTAAACGGAAAGAGAATTTCGAGACGAAACTCTAGGCGCTTGAATCGCCTGATTCCGATAAACGAGCGAGAAGTTAAACAGAATCGAAGATTCGATCAGAAATCGAATCTGAGAAAATAACGAGAAAAAATCCGACGAAAAAGAAAAACGGACGAACCGTTAAAGAACGGACGTTCGTTAACAGAGAAAAACCGACGAACGCGTTCGTTAAAACGAACGGTTCGGTGAACGCTCGCAAAATAATAAAACCGAAAAAAAAACCGATCTAGGTTTTTTTTTAAACGAACGCTTTTTTTAAAAGAAAACCGGCAACGGCGAGGTGCGGCTACCTCGGGGACGGGCTCCGGCGAGGCTCCGGCGACGGGGCTGCGGGCTCGGGGGCGAGGGGCGGGGCTCCGGCGGCGGCTCCGGCGAGCGGCGGCGGCGGCGACGCGGATCCCGTGCGGGCGGCGGCGGGCGAGGCGAGTGCGGCGGCGGCGGCTTGAGGTGAGGGAGAGGGGGGGGGCGGCGGCGGTATAAATAGTGGGGGGGGTGGAGGTGACTTGGGAGAGGGGGCGGCCGGCGGGTGCCGTGCGGGAGCCGGACTCGGCGGCGGGTCCGGCGCCGTGCGCGAGGAGGAGAGGGGCGCGGGGTGGGCCGGCGGCCTGGCTGGGCTGCGGCCCGGTCGGGCGCGCGCAGTTTTTTTTTAAAATAAGTTCCGCGGAAAAAATAATACGTAGAAAAATAAATAAAAATCAGAAAAATATAAAATAAATTTTCTCCGTCTAGTTAGAAAATCTAGAATAGGGTGAACATTTTTTTAACACAAAATAAATATTTTGAAAACATGCAATAATTTTAATGCAATAAAAATTGCAAATAAAATCCAATTAAATCCAATAAATGATTTTAACCTTTTTCCTCCAGTATTTCAATTGTTTTGGAGAAGTCATGTTTTCTCCTCTCGTTTATTTTTAGAATGAAATATTTTTTTTCCGGAGAGAAAATAATTAAAACCAAAATCCTCGTCTTACTTTTTTATGAAAATCAAATATGAAAATTTGAGAAAATCCCCAACTCTCTCCGAGGGTCCTTGAGTTGCTTAGGATTTATCGAGGATTTGTCAAAATGCAATAAAACATGATATGCAATGATGATCTATGTATAACATACCAAATTGAAAATTTGGGATGTTACAACCCAAAACTTGAAAACTTCACAACACAAAACTTAACAAAAATTCTCGTGAGCTCCGTTAGCGAAAGAAAACAAAACACCACTTCAAGGTACTGTAATGAACTCATTCTTTATTTATATTGGTGTTAAAACTACTGTATTCCAACTTCTCTATGGTTTATAATCTATTTTATTAGCCATAGATTCATCAAAATAAGCAAACAACGCACGAAAAACAGAATCTGTCAAAAACATAACAGTCTGTAGTAATCTGTAACTAACGCAAACTTATGGAACTCAAAAAATTCAGCAAAAATAGGAAGACCTAGACAATTTGTTTATTGATCTGCAGCAATTGGAATCGATATTTTATCACGTTCTGATGATTTTTAACAATTATTTTCGTGAACAGAAAGTTTCTGGAATTTTCAGCAAGATCAAATAACTATCATCCAAGAAGATCCTATAGGCTTAACTTGGCACAAACACTAATTAAAACATAAAAAAAATCTAACCAGAGGCTAGATCACATATTTATTCCTAAACAGAAGCAAAAAGCAAAAAACTAAAAATAAAATTGGGTTGCCTCCCAACAAGCGCTATCGTTTAACGCCCCTAGCTAGGCATTGATAATTTTAATGATGCTCACATCAAAGACAAGAATTGAAGCACAAAGAGAGCATCAAATAGCACGTGACAAACACATCTAAGTATAACATACTTCCTATGCATAGGCATCTTATAGGCAAACAAATTATCAAAGCAAGCGAAAACTAGCATATGCAAGGAAGCGGAAGGCAATCTCAATATATCGAGAGGTAATTTAGTAACATGAAAATTTCTACAACCATATTTTCCTCTCTCATAATAATTACATGTAGGATCATAAGCAAATTCAACAATATAGCTATCATATAAAATATTTTCAACACGATCCACATGCATGCAAAGTTGACACTCTTCCGAAATAGTGGGATTAACATTAACTAAAGTCATGACCTCTCCAAACCCACTTTTATCAAAAATTTCATAAGATTGAATATTCTCCAAATATGTGGGATCTAAAGTTGACACTCTTCCAAACCCACTTTCAATATTATTGCAAACAATATTATCAATCTCATATTCATCATGGGGATTAAATAAATTTTCAAGATCATAAGAAAAATCATCCCAATCATGATCATTGCAACAAATAGTGGACATAGCAAAACTAGCATCCCCAAGATTAGGGTTTTGCATATTATTAGCACAATTGACATCAAGAGAATTTATAGTAAAATCATTGCAATCATGCTTTTCATCGAAGGAACTATCAAGCATGGGTGCAATAGCAGCGATCTCATTTTTAACATAAGGAACTATAGCAAATTCGTCTTCATAAATATTGGCATCATGGCCACAAGAATAGCAAGCATCATGTTTATCAAGGGATATTTCAACCAAATCATCGGAATCATCATTATCTATAGATTCATGCATATCATTATTTTCTTCCAAAGCAACGGTCATTCTTTCAATAAATTCTTGGACATAGACATTATGAGCAAAGTTTTCATTGCAATATTTAAGTATGACGGAATTTTCAGATTTGTTGAGAGTAAAATCGTACTTTTCAATCAAAGAAGCAACTTCATGAGCACCCTTAAAAACGACAAATTCTTCAATTTGTTCGATATCATAGTAACTATAAACACCCTTTGCATAAGAAGATAAGATTTCATTATCATTGAACTCACATAGGTAGGGAAGGTGTTTTTTAGGGTTCTTAGAGCAACAAGTAAAATCACAAATTTCACAAAGATTCCAAGCATAGCATAGCAAACTATTTATATGATACCATAAGAGCTTCCCCTTTTCAGACAAACGATGACGCACAAAATGAGCATGCTCATCTAAAGATTTCCCATCAACTAGGCTAGTTGGGGTTTCAGCACGAGCGCATAAGGATCGAAGATGATCCAAGTAGAACACTTTAAGTGGATCCATATCAATAGATTTTCAGCAAGCGAAGATGCAAGCATATAGAAGGCACATGGCAACACGAGCAAACAAAAGGACGAACGGAAAAGAGAGGGCAAATAAAATGGCAAGGCTGAAGTGGGGGAGAGGAAAACGAGAGGCAAATGGCTGATAATGTAATGCAAGGGATAAGAGTTTGTGATGGGTACTTGGTATGGCTTGACTTGTGCGTAGACTCCCCGGCAACGGCGCCAGAAATCCTTTTGCTACCTCTTAAGCACTGCGTTGGTTTTCCCTTGAAGAGGAAAGGGTGATGCAGTAAAGTAGCATAAGTATTTCCCTCAGTTTTTGAGAACCAAGGTATCAATCCAGTAGGAGGCCACGCACGAGTCCCTCGCACCTACACAAACGAATAAATCCTCGCAACCAACGCAATAAAGGGGTTGTCAATCCCTTCACGGTCACTTACGAGAGTGAGATCTGATAGATATGATAAGATAATATTTTTGGTATTTTTATAATAAAGATGCAAAGTAAAAATAAAAGGAAATAAACGGCGCCAGAAATAGCTTGTTGTCAGGAGATTAATATGATGGAAAATAGACCCGGGGGCCATAGGTTTCACTAGTGGCTTCTCTCAAGAGCATGAATATTACGGTGGGTGAACAAATTACTGTTGACCAATTGACAGAATTGAGCATAGTTATGAGAATATCTAGGTATGATCATGTATATAGCCATCACGTCCGAGACAAGTAGACCGACTCCTGCCTGCATCTACTACTATTACTCCACACATCGACCGCTATCCAGCATGCATCTAGAGTATTAAGTTCATGAAGAACAGAGTAACGCATTAAGAAAGATGACATGATGTAGATGGTTAAACTCATGCAATATGAAATAAACCCCATCTTTTTATCCTCGATGGCAACAATACAATACGTGCCTTATTGCCCCTACTGTCACTGGGGAAGGACACCGCAAGATTGAACCCAAAGCTAAGCACTTCTCCTATTGCAAGAAAGATCAATCTAGTAGGACAAACCAAACTGATAATTCTAAGAGACTTGCAAAGATAACCAATCATACATAAAGGAGATTCAAATATTGTTCATAGATAATCTTGATCATAAACCCACAATTCATCGGTCTCAACAAACACACCGCAAAAGAAGATTACATCGAATAGATCTCCACAAGAGAGGGGGAGAACATTGTATTGAGATCCAAAAAGAGAGAAGAAGCCATCTAGCTAATAACTATGGACCCGAAGGTCTGAGGTAAACTACTCACACTTCATCGGAGAGGCCTTGGAGATGATGTAGAGACCCTCCATGATCGATGCCCCCTCCAGCGGAGCTCTAGAAAAGGCCCCAAGATGAGATCTCATGGGTACAGAAGATTGCAGTGGTGGAATTAGGTTTTTGGCTCCGTATCTGGTAGTTTGGGGATACGTAGGTATATATAGGAGGAAGAAGTACGTCGGTGGAGCAATGTGGGACCCACGAGGGTGGAGGGCGCGCCTCCCTACCTCGTGCCCACCTGGTTGATGTCTTGACGTAGGGTCCAAGTCCTCTGGATCACGTTCGTTCCGAAAATCATGTTCCCGAAGGTTTCATTCCGTTTGGACTCCGTTTGATATTCTTTTTCTGCGAAACTCTGAAATAGGCAAAAAACAGCAATTCTGGGCTGGGCCTCTGGTTAATAGGTTAGTCCCAAAAATAATATAGAAGTGTATAACAAAGCCCAATAATGTCCAAAACAGAATATAATATAGCATGAAGCAATCAAAAATTATAGATATGTTGGAGACGTATCATGGACACGGTGGCAGGGTGGACCTTGCGCAGTTGGGGTCGGCGCCGCGGATCCATTGTTGGAGAAGGGGAGCACGAACGGCGAACGGGATGCCACGGCTCCTCCTACTACAAGAAATCTGTTAATCCATGACAGATTTCTGGTGACGTTCACAAGAACCGTCATGAAAACCGTCACATATAAGCAAGATACGAATGGGCCTGAAAACAGTAGTCCCTTTATGATAGACTTTGAGGGACCGTCACAAAAACTGTCATGGACCGACCAGCTACGCCTAGTCGGGCCTAGCCTTTTTTTTTTCTTCATATACCATTTGGACCGTCATGGATGGTTCTAGATGATGTGCCATTTGTTTGACCCACGGGTCAGTCGAATGCAATAACGCTGAAGAAACTGAAACTGAGAGCGCGCGCGGTGAACGAAAATTTCGAGTCGCCGGCACGGGGTGTCGAAATTTTCGAGCCGGCCCATTTAACTGCAAAGTCCACGCTAGCCTAACCCTAATTTTCCTTCTCCCAGCTCCTCCCCTACCAACCTTCAGCAGCCACCACTCTACCTATCCTCCTCATGCCACTCAACCGGCATCGGCGCTGAACCACCCCGCGCCGCTTCACCGCCGCCGACGCTGAACCACCCCACGCCGGGCCGTTCCCCACCATTCCCCTCCCCTCGACATTCAGATCTCTGCTAGTCCTACCCCTCGAGCCGAGGCGGCAGCGGTGGCAGCGGGACCAACGGCTGGACTTGGAAGTCCTCGAGGTCACCGGCGGCGGGGCCGACGACATGATTTGGAAGTCTCAGAGGTCACCGGCAGCGGGCACGGATCCAGCTCCATCCAACGGAGAGCCCATGTGAGTAAGGAATCATCCATCTTGGTTGTTCATCGGGATTGAGTGCTTACATAGTTCCGTATTTGGGTTGGGGATCTGCAGGTCGGTCTCATGGGGATGGTTAGCTGCAAGGCAGAGCAGAACACATACATGTCCTTCACGCTCGACGACGACACCGACTGCATCGATTTCATCAGATGGTGAGTGAAGAGCACCGGTAGCACCGACGATGTTGGCTATTAGTACGACAGTGCAAGAAATCCAGTAATAAGGGAATAAAACCCACAGATTCTTAACCATCTCTGATTAGTTCAGTAATTGAGTTCCAGATGTGTTTTAGGATACAAGTTGCCCGCGATTGAGACAGGTTTTCCAATTTACATGTTGCGCAAGATTCATCTCTCTTTCCACCCCTTTGTCTTGCCTTTGGTCTTCCTACGTCCAGGGGAATGGCTTGCTTGCTGTTCACTTCGTACATAATACTTGTTCTTCCCAGAATACTGTCGAGACACCATACTCCATGTTATTTATTGATGATTTTTAGGGGTTCTCATGCTTGTTTATTCTAGATTGCTCTGTCAGAACTGCTTGTGTGTCCATCTGCGGCAATGGCTGCTGGACAGTTTGTCTATTTCTTGCCTTCCTTGCTCCCTAGTGATGTTCATTATAATGTCTCTTAGGAACCTCAATTACTTATTTCTGTCTACTGTGAGGTATTTGTTCAGTTTCAATCTGAATTGCCTAACTTGGAGTGACAATCCGCATTTTAATTTTGATATAACTTCAAACATTTTAATTTTGGAAGACAATGATTACCCCAATGCAATTGGAGTTCAGTTAGTGTTTACTATTGCTCACTTGTTATACAGTGTACTGTCTATCTATGTTAGAACACTTGTTGGTTCTTTTAGGAATGGTAAATCTCACCACGGACTCGAGGGCAAGAATTGAACCAATTCAATTAATTACAATAGAACAATTACACAACAAAAGAGAAAATAAAGGAGGTAATTGTTGGCAGTAGATGGATTTTACTAAATCAAAATTGTGATTCTTTAGTTATTTATTTTAGATTTGCAATCCTTATAATTTGTACTTTTTCTAATCGTTTGGGCAACAAAAAACACTTGTGTTTATTATTAGTAATCTTATGCCAATTGACAATTATTACTGAGCAAACAGAAGTGATGGCCGCATTGTGAAGAACACCTTATATATGCGTCAGGTTTGGTCACCTGTGAATGTTCAGACAGTTGTGGTGGTGTATCCACTTCAGATTTTCATTAAAACCTGAAGTAATATTGCATTTCTTTAATGTGGTCAATACTTTCATGTAGTCTGGAACATGATAGTCACTATTGCGCGTGTTTCAGTATGCCAAAGCTGAACTTGTGTGGCACATCTTGTGAAAACTATCTTACTTTTGGTTGTGTCGTGTGTGCTATCTCTGCATCTGCACTTGCATGCTATTGGACAGCTTAATCTTATGTTAATAACTATGCATTTATTACTATATGACATGTAAAGTTAATTTAAGGCGACCGATCATTTAGCTAGCTCCACACATGTTACAGTGTTATACTCTGTCACCTAGCTAGCTTGTCATATCAGGGTAAATGTTTTGGTTTGGCATGGCTATCATAAGCAGATGATGCTTTTGTAATCCTTTTTCTTTTCTATTGGCGGCGCGTCTAACATTGCCAATACCATGATGTGGTCTATGTTCATTCACAGTTCACCATGATGGCAGGGTGCGGCAACGCGCTACTTCAGGTTCTAGTATGTTCGTAATTTACCAATGTAAATGCTGAAATCTATTAATTCAGTGTACTATTGTTGTCTCATAGGTCCTAAACATGCTTAACTGGGAACTTAACTGGGAAGCTCAGAATGCTAATTCAGGTCAATTGTAAACTAGCATCCCTTTGTGATTTATGAACTTTGAGGTATGAACTCTGAACTTTTTTCGACAGAGATAATTGTGTGCCTTATATCTCATCTCATATGGAAGTGTGGGCAGAGATAATTATGTACCTTTTATGCCATGAAGGCTGATCAGTAAATGGGAGAATGCATGCTTTTTTTTTCTTCCAACATATTTTACTGTTCTTCACAATTCCTAGGTGTGGTTAAAAGATGTGAAGGTTTGGTCTGAAAGCATTAGACTAAATTTGAACCATTAGGTTCATCTTTGTTCTAAGGAACGTGCTACGCATTGGTTGGCAGATCTTTTAAAAATATCTTCCGAGTACCGATCTGTCAGATCTTTTTTTGTAACATAGGTCTTCTTGCATAATTTCTTTTGCAGCAGAGGTCTTGTTGCAGAAAAAAAATTGCGTCTCCCTTTTTAGCGACATAGGTTTTGTTGCGGAAGGGACTTTTGCAACATAAGTGCTGTTGCAAAAAAAATCACAACAAAGATGTAGTTAGAATAGTGTGGTGTGCGAGCCACACACGGGACACGCTTCACGCGCCGGAGGCGAAGGACGTCGTGTTGGATCAGTCGGTTGTTCCCAAGCTTTTCCCTTGTTCTAAAGTGGTTAACTGAAGTTCTATCATGTCCGTTTCGGGCCTGGCCGGGCCAGGGGTGGCCTGGCATGCCCTGCTGCCGCGTCCGGACGGCTACCGCAACGGTGCTGGAGGTTCTGGCCTCCCGCACGACGGCGGTGGAGGTAGTTCCCTCCCGTTCGGCTTCGGTGCTGCTTCTCCCTCCGCGGGGCGCTTCTCCCTGGTCCTCTTGGACTCGTGTTGGTGTTCGCAGTGAGGCGGCGTGGGTGAGGGCGCAACCGCGATGGCGCATGGTGGTGGGCGGCGGTCTGGCTGGCCGGCTCCGGTCCGTGGGGCGGTGGGGATTGGAGTACGGGAGAAATCCTTGCCGGTCTTTGGCCCCGATGCGGTGACACTTGCGGGTGCCACCATTCCTTCCTGGAGGGTGTCGGTGATATCCATCCCCCACCTCCCTCCGCGTGCCGGGGAAACCCTAGGACATGTCCGGGCAGCAGCATCGTCGGCGTCGCTTTCCTTCTTGGAGGTGCTGTTTTGTACGCGGTGGTTCGGAGCCTCGGGTTGTAGTGGTTTGTGTCTGGTGGGCGTACCGGTGGTGGGTCATCCGCGCTCTGTCGAGCTGCCGTTGTTGGCATTTGCTTCTTCTTCTTTTTCTTTTGGGCTTGTTGTGCTGTTCGCCCCAGCAATCCTGTATCGGTGTTGGTTGCTTTGGAATACAAAGCGGGGGGAAACCCTTTTTCGGTATCATGCTCGTGAAAGAATTCTACTGTTAGAATAATGAGATCACTAGGTGGATCATTTAATTGCCTAAAATTGTTTTGCTTTTAAGTGTTTTTTATTTTACATGAAAAAAGCAAGTTTGATAGGAATTATCTTTAATTGGTGAAGAAAGTAGGCCTCCGGTATTACTTTTTCTCGTTTTCTAACTACAAACTACAGTACATTGTATTGTATGAACCATCCTGTAGTGTATGAACCATCTGTTTTGATAGACCAAGCCCTATCAGTGTATATAAACTTGATTTTTTGTGGTACTTGATGAATAAGAAATGATGTCTCCATCCTTTGCTTAAAATTTGCTTGGAAAATCAACTATATTATTACTCTCTAGATTCATTTGGGGGCTGGCTGTTATTACTTACTATAATTTTTTATATGTTTTGGATTCTATGCAGGTTGGCACTCAGCTGGAGATTGAAGTTTTTAGCAGGAATTACTTGGCCTCGAATAACTACCTGGAAGCATTAGTGGTGTAGCGTTGGAGATTAAATCCAGCTAGTAGTATATTTACTTGATTTTTTTGTGCTTATAGGGCTTTCTAGATATGTATGTGATGTTTTGATACAAATATTTGTTACGAAATATGTATATGGCAACCGTGTGGCAGATTGCAAAACTGCCACACGCATCCAGCGCCGTCAGTTCTCTCCCGATCTCCTTCCTTCCCCGCACGTCCTCCTGATTTCTTTCCTTTCCCGCACGCCTCCCGATCTCCTTCCTTTCCTGCACGACCTCCCCCGATTTCTTTCCTTTCCCGCACGCCCTCCCCGATTTTATCGGGCACACCCGCTCGTGCCTTCCTGATTTCGTAATCAATATGGCCCACGCGCCTTCCTGATTTTCGGCAAAAATAATGCTTGTACAAGGATTTGATCTCTGTTCTGCAGGTAATCAACAAAGGGAGCTAACCACCTCACCTATGACACTCATTGTTGAGCAAGCTGTGGGAAATACTGTTTTTGACATGTTCGTGGTAACTTTGATCATTGGGAATAAATTTGTTGAACCCCCCCCCTTAATTTCTGTAAATAGCACGATAACATTCACGCCATATACCTGGTAATTTAGATACAAACATCGTGGTAACTTTAACCATTGGGGAAGACAAATGTGAAAAGATACCCGATAATTCATCTGTAAATAGATGGTAATATACGCAGCGCACATCTGATAACAGAGGTAGAAACACCATGGTAACTTTGACCGTAGGGATTTTTTTGAAAAGATACTCCGGTGTCTTCTTTGTAAATAGCACGGTAGTATACCTTCCTCCCCTGGCATTTTTATGTGTAAATAGCATGAAAACATATGCACTGTGATAACTAAACACCATGATAAGTTTTTGAACCGGGGGGGGGGGGGGATTTGCTGAAACATACCCCTGATAAATTTTGTGTAAATAGCATGATATTTTAAGCACTACGGGCTTGATAGGTTACCTAGAATCATCATGATAACTTTTTGTCCCGCGAAAAAGTTGTTCAAAACATCCCCAATATTTTTTGTGTAAATAACATGATAATATAAGCACCGCATAACTGATAACTTGCAATATAAACATGATGGTAACTTTTTTACCAAAGGAAATTAAGTTGTTAAAAACATACAATTGCCTCGCGCGTGGGTCTCTTGGATGAGCACAACACATGGCGTGCCATGGGAAAGTCACATAATGTTTAGTGTCATGAGCAGCACACGTGCTATAGGCGTGAGAAGTTACGCAAAAACATCGTGGTAATTTTTGACCTATGGAAAAAGCTACCGAAACACACCCATGATAATATATGAACTGTAGACCCGGTAACTCATGTACAATCCCTCATGGTAACTTTGACCGGGGGGAGGTCGATGTACATATACCCTGATAACTTATGTGTAAGTACAACGGTATTTTACACATTGAAGACCTTATAACTTGTTTACAAAACACAGTGGTAACTTTGAAGGGATGTAGTTGTTGAAGCATAGATACCTGGTACATTCTATGTAAATAGCACGGTAAGTTATGCAACACGGGCCTGATAACTTGCATACGAATACCATGGTAACTTTGTCCCGAGGAGAAATCATGTGGTAGACGTGAAGAAGTGGCAGTTTTCTCGGGGGTGGGCGCCTGAGATGTGCGGGAGAAGCAGGTTTCTCGGGCGAGCCTACGGGGTCGTTTGGGAGGAGGCGAGGTCAAAGGACGAGGGATCGTGTGGTACTTTAAAATGAAAGAAGTAGAGGTGTGGCAGTTTTGCTTATATGGCACACGTGTGCCAAATATCACAGTCCTATTTGTTATTAGAAATCAGTCTAGATTGTTGGAAGTTTGTATTTTCTTGTGACCAGATGCTATTGTGTGAATGAATTTGTCTTGTTGCAAATTGGGTTGCATGAAAAAACACGCTGGACAAAAAATGGGCTAATGGTTGGACTAAAAGAATAGGTATTCTAATGGGTAGAACTGAAATAAGTGGCTAATGGGTTGGACTGGACCAAAATTATTGGGCTAAAACCTTAATTGGGATGTTTACTACATGGGCCATGTTCGCTGCCACGTCAAGATCCACGTAGACGCCACCTCTGGTCCATGCTGCTACCAGGTCATGTAAATCTGTGACGGCTTAGTCTGTCATGGAATCTTGGGCCCGGCGGGCCTAGGGCCAGATCTATGACGGCCAAAAACCGTCAAGGAAGGTACTGTGTCAAATTATGACGCGATATACATGACGGATTTCAAGTCCGTCACGTCTGTGCATCCACGACGGTTTTTCATTGATCCATGACAGCTTGGGACTGTCATCGATTAACAGGTTTCTTGTAGTGTCCCGCAGTGGGGGGCGACGGATCCGGTGCACGAGGACCTCGCCCAGTGCTCGTCGGCGTGGATCCTTGGTTGGACTAAGGGAGTCAGGGAGGCCACGGCTGCTCCCACGATTGGGATGACAGATCCGGTGCACGGGGACCTCCCCCAGTGCTAGTCGGCGCCGATTCGGTCCTTCCTCTCCGGTCACTAGCTCTCAGCAGTGAGGGGTGGTGGGGGCGGTGTGCCGTCGTGCTCCTTGCTTGTTGCAGGTTGGGGTTGAATCGGGGGCGGCTTGGGAGAGAAGGAGATCAGAGGAGAAGGGGGATTTTTGGGGCCGGCGGCGGAGATGCGGAAGGATACCTAATGCACGCATCCATGTCTTTCTCACTGGCCAGTGGGTCCCTGCCGAAATATGGCGCTGGCCACCCAAAGAAAGCGCGCGGACGACGAGAAATGAGCGGGAGGCAGTGGCTACTTGTTTTTCAGGAAAAATCACACATGAATTTCCCTTCCCCTAGGGTGTACTGTTCATGGCTCTTGTTTCCATTGAGGAGATCAATGAGCTCTAGGTAAAGAACTGGCCCTAGGTAAAATGGTTGATTCTAGTAGTGTTGGGGCAAAAAGTCAAGTTCTTCTTTATTGACTAGAGCGAGTTAAAATACATATCTATCATTTATTTATAGAAAACATTTTTACTTGTTTATAATTCAGAACTCAGGAGCCCAATATTATAGGTTAACAATTACAATTTTCTATACTTAAAAACAATTACTTACATAGTAATGAAGCATAATATTAAGATAATATATATTAGTTAAATGGTTAAATGACGACCGTGGAAAATGCACCTACAGAAATTTTGAAGCATATAATACTAGGAAAGTGTCATTAGTCGCTTTTTGTAAGAGTTTAAAAAATCTTTAATTAAAGCAAATTATTTTCGATCAAAGAAAAAACACATTTCTCCACATATTAAGTTGTGCCACTCAGATGAATGCAAATATGTAGATGTACTCAATTATATTTTATTTACCTAAATATCATGGCAGAGACCTCCGAAGTTAGTAGATACTTTTAGAATACATGGTTGTCGTATGTAGGTTTAAGTAAGTAAATATAAGGGTAGTTACCAATATATTAATTCAAATAATATACAAAAATAAAACATAGGAGCGTTTTATCCTCACATTTTTGCATTGATATCTTATTGGTTCTTCCACGGCCCAATATGTCTTACCTTAATCCTGGTTCAACAATCAGCGAGTATCTCATGCATACTTGGTCTAGAAATAGAACCATTCAGCCAGTACACATCGCATGTGTCTAGCCTTTTTCCTTGGTTCTATCTGCATCATGCATGAAAATTTACTTGTCTTGAGATATGTAGGGAAATTTAAACATCATGTTTTTGTTGAATAGCTTCACGTAGGAACAAAGAACTTGACAAATATTAAATAAACCAAACATATCATGCATCTATATAGATATTTATGACCTTTCTTTCATTGAATGGTCTTCATGAAAGAATGAAATACCACAAAAATTCAATGGAAACAAAGCATTTTAAATATTTCTTAATATATGTATTCTATAACTATAAACCGGAAACAAGATATTTCATAAGTATGGCCCTATCTTTGGGGTGCCAGCGATTTTGGTTGTCACTGAAAGAATTAGCGATTGATATGATTTGAATAACCACAATCACTTCAAAGAGGCTTCTTTTATACATGGTTGTACATATATGATGCAATTTAAACCTTAGTGGAGTCAATTCCATCTACCTTCTGACCCGAACATGGCCTGTCACATGATCTCATTGTTGCCACATCATAATATAATAATTCAAGTCCAGTAAAATGTAATGTGGAAAAGCATGATGTAAAGAGTTAATAAATCAAGATTATAACATTCATTGGGTTCCTATGAAAATCTTATGGCGTAAAGTGTTGTGAGATTCGTGGAGCTAATCATGCCTCGAGGAGGAGGGGGCTTTGTCAGGAACTAGATGTAAGAGTGTTCTATGATTTGCATTTTTTTTTCAAAAAATTAAGCATGAAGCATTTGACAATAGTGTATGAAAAGAGAAGAGCTTCTGGGCAGGAGTTAATGGAATGTGTTATTCTAACAAAAATGTAAACTATGAAATACATAGGTATGCTCCAAGAATCAAACAAGTAAACCATCCATGAAAACATATAATAAATTGGAAATGTAACTTTTGACTAATATGCATGACTTGCTGATGTGATATGATTGTATAGATAGATTAATGCAGAAGTTGTAACTTATCATTGTCATGCAAGACCTATTGATGCGGCATGTTTACGCGACTAGAATTAATTTGGGAGTGAGTTGCAACCATTTTGGAATATCTCGATTTAACTTATATATAATGGCATAAAAGTAAGTGCATGGTACCAAACTATCTCTTGTATGATTTGCTACTATTTAAGATCTTTCCAGTTTACAAACATAGAATGCAAAGGACACCAAATGGCATAGGGGGTCTTTGTTTAATGTATTTTCTTAAGATTTAAATCAGGTAATATTCACAATTGGATTTATCTTTCTTGTTCTTACGTTAGTAATATGAAATTTGGTAGCATGGCACATGCACATGATGTCTATGTCGTAAAAACGGTACAAATATTTCCAAGGCTTTTAGAGTGCACTTCTCATTGTGCTGCTATTCTTACTCATGTCTCTTCCTCCACTAGTAGTTCTGAGACTAGCAGGCAGCACATTAGCCTCTCTGGCCAGAGAATTGGGATGGCTCGTTAGTTTTGGTCGGGAGCTAGACGGCTATGGCCTAAGGGGGCGATAAGGTGTGTAGTTTGACATGCTTGCAACTTCGAAAAGGCACTCGCTGCTCGTGCAAGGGTACGTGAATGAGATCATGATGAGATACTCTGTGAGTGCTCCGATCACCAAACAAATGTCCTTGATTCAAGGAATGAGAGGCACTGCCATAGGGGTAGGGACATGACTCAGGGTAGTGAATGAGGTAGTAACCGGGAGAAAGACCATGTGCATGCGACATAGATAGGGATATGGACCATGGTCGAGATCATCATCGGGAGAAGGATCATGGCCGCTCATGATCATCACCATGAGAGAGGCAGGGATCGTTAGAGAGATCATGAACGTGTGAGTCACGGACGTGACCTTGCTCACTTGCGGGTAGGGATCGTGATTATTCCATTGGTGATCCAAAGCTTGACACAAGCATGGCTGATTATGGGTAATCAACAAAATATGGTTACATTCAAGATGGGCATGTGCACTCATAATGCTTAAGGCAACATGAGCATGAGTACTATTAGGCAGAACTTGACACAGAACATGAAGGCCTTGAGTAAGAGCATGTCCAATAGATGATGTAAAATTTTGGTGCCCAAATGGTTTTATGACAGGAAATAGGAGGTTTTTGGGCACCAATTTTTTCCCGCCATAACAGATGATGCAAAATGGATGCCCTAAAATTTGGAAATCAATTGAAACATGAGATCCAATGGTGGGGAGGCCGGGAGGCAGAACTGACGGTCGTCAGGTGCTGAACTCAATTTTGACCGACGGAGGTCGTCAGGGACAGGAGTCGGGAGGGGCTAGGGGCGGTAGGGGAGCCTGGGATGTGGCCAACTCCGACGGCAGCGCTCCACCCGAGAAATGAGTGCTTCGAACAGGGCTGGCGGCTCGGTGGTTGACGGGTCCGTCGATTGGAGGTCGCTAGACAACTAATCAACCTCGTGTTGGGGAACGTAGCATGCAATTTCAAAAAATTTCCTACGATCACGCAAGATCTATCTAGGAGATGCATAGCAACGAGAGGGGAGACTGTGTTCACGTACCCTCGTAGAACGAAAGCGGAAGCGTTAGGTTAACGCGGTTGATGTAGTCGAACGTCTTCACGATCCAACCGATCTAGTACCGAACGTACGACACCTCCGAGTTCAGCACAGGTTCAGTTTGATGACGTCCCTCGAACTCTTGATCCAGTAGAGGGTTGGGGGAGAGTTCCGTCAGCATGATGGCGTGGTGACGGTGATGGTGATGTGATCCGCGTAGGGCTTTGCCTAAGCACTATGACGCTATGACTGGAGGAGTAAACTGTGGAGGGGGGCACCGCACACAGCTAAGAGAACAAATGTTGTGCTTTAGGTGCCCCCTGCCCCCGTAATAAAGGAGGGGAGGAGGATGCTGGCCACCAAGGGGCACGCCAGGGAGAGGGGAGTCCTACTAGGACTCTTGTCCTAGTAGGATTTGGCCCCCCCTTTTTTTCCTTCTTCCGGAGGGGGAAAGGGGGAAAGGGGGAAAGGAGATGGAGTAGGAAAAGGAAAGGGGGGCGCCGCCCCCTTCCCTAATCCAATCCGGCCTCCTCCTTTGTGGGGGGCGTGCCAGCCCCTTGTGGGCTGGTTATGCTCCCTCCTATGGCCCATATGGCTCATATCTTTCCCCGGGGGGTTTCGGTAACCCCTCTGGTACTCCGGTATGTACCCGATACACTCCGGAACCCTTCCGGTGTCCGAATACTACCTTCCAATATATCAATCTTTACCTCTCGACCATTTCGAGACTCCTCATCATGTCCGTGATCTCATCCGGGACTTCGAACAAACTTCGGTCACCAAAACACATAACTCATAATACAAATTGTCATCGAACATTAAGCGTGCGGACCCTACGGGTTCGAGAACTATGTAGACATGACCGAGACACCTCTCCGGTCAATAACCAATAGCGGAACCTGGATGCTCATATTGGCTCCCACATATTCTACGAAGATCTTTATTAGTTGAACCGTGACAACATACGTTATTCCCTTTGTCATCGGTATGTTACTTGCCCGAGATTTGATCGTCGGTATCCACATATATACCTAGTTCAATCTCATTACTGGCAAGTCTCTTTACTCGTTCCACAATGCATCATCCCACAACTAACTCATTAGTCACATTGCTTGCAAGGCTTATTATGATGCGCATTATCGAGAGGGCCCAGAGATACCTCTCCGATACTCGGAGTGACAAATCCTAATCTCGATCTATGCCAACGCAACAAAACACCTACGGAGATACCTGTAGAGCATCTTTATAATCACCCATTTACGTTGTGACATTTGATAGTGTTGGGGAACGTAGTAATTTCAAAAAAATTCCTACGCACACGCAAGATCATGGTGATGTATAGCAACGAGAGGGGAGAGTGTTGTCTACATACCCTCGTAGACCATAAGCGGAAGCATTATGACAACGCGGTTGAAGTAGTCGTACGTCTTCACGATCGACCGATCCTAGCACCGAAGGTACGACACCTCCGCGATCTGCACACGTTCGGCTCGGTGATGTCCCACGAACTCACGATCCAGCAGAGTGTCGGGGAAGAGTTTCGTCAGCACGACGGCGTGATGACGGTGATGATGAAGCTACCGGTGCAGGGCTTCGCCTAAACACTGCGACGATATGACCGAGGTGGAATATGGTGGAGGGGGGCACCGCCACACGGCTGGAAACAATCAAGGGTGCCCCTGCCCCCGTATATAAAGGAGCAAGGGGGAGGCCGGCCGGCCCTTGTGGCGCGCCAGGAGAGGAGTCCTCCTCCTCCTATTAGGAGTAGGACTCCCCTTTCCTACTCCTACTAGGAGGGGGAAAGGAAGGAGGAGAGGTAGAAGGAAAGGGGGGCGCCACCCCCCTTCCCAGTCCAATTCGGACCAGAGGGGGAGGGGGCGCACGGCCTGCCCTGGCCGGCCCTCTCTCTTTCCACTAAGGCCCATGTGGCCCATTAGTTCTCCCGGGGGGTTCCGGTAACCCTCCGACACTCCGGTTTTCTCCGAAATCACCCGGAACACTTCCGATGTCCGAATATAGCCGTCCAATATATCAATCTTTATGTCTCGACCATTTCGAGACTCCTCGTCATGTCCGTGATCACATCCGGGACTCCGAACTACCTTCGGTACATCAAAACACATAAACTCATAATACCGATCGTCAGCGAACTTTAAGCGTGCGGACCCTACGGGTTCGAGAACTATGTAGACATAACCGAGACTCATCTCTGGTCAATAACCAATAGCGGAACCTGGATGCTCATATTGGTTCCTACATATTCTACGAAGATCTTTATCGGTCAAACCGCATAACAACATACGTTGTTCCCTTTGTCATCGGTATGTTACTTGCCCGAGATTCGATCGTCGGTATCTCAATACCTAGTTCAATCTCGTTACCGGCAAGTCTCTTTACTCGTTCCGTAATGCATCATCCCGCAACTAACTGATTAGTTGCATTGCTTGCAAGGCTTATAGTGATGTGCATTACCGAGAGGGCCCAGAGATACCTCTGCGACAATCGGAGTGACAAATCCAAATATCGATCTATGCCAACTCAACAAGTACCATCGGAGACACCTATAGAGCACCTTTATAATCACCCAGTTACGTTATGACGTTTGGTAGCACACAAAGTGTTCCTCCGGTATTCGGGAGTTGCATAATCTCATAGCCATAGGAACATGTATAAGTCATGAAGAAAGCAATAGAAATATACTAAACGATCAAGTGCTAAGCTAACGGAATGGGTCAAGTCAATCACATCATTCTCTAATGATGTGATCCCGTTTATCAAATGAGAACTCATGTCTATGGCTAGGAAACTTAACCATCTTTGATCCAACGAGCTAGTCAAGTAGAGGCATACTAGTGACACTCTGTTTGTCTATGTATTCACACATGTACTAAGTTTCCGGTTAATACAATTCTAGCATGAATAATAAACATTTATCATGATATAAGGAAATATATAATACTTTATTATTGCCTCTAGGGCATATAAATAACAACTTTATTATTGCCTGATACGTCTCCAACGTATCTATAATTTTTTATTGTTCCATGCTATATTATATTCTGTTTTAGATGTTTAATGGGCTTTATTATACACTTTTATATTATTTTTGGGACTAACCTATTAACCGGAGGCCCAGCCCAAATAGCGGTTTTTGCCTATTTCAGTGTTTCGAAGGAAAAGGATATCAAACGGAGTCCAAACGGAATGAAACCTTCGGGAATGTGATTTTCGGAACAAACGTGATCCAGAGGACTTGGAGTCCACGTAAAGCAATCAACGAGGAAGGCACGAGGCAGGGGGCGCGCCTACCCCCCTGGGCGCGCCCCCACCCTCGTGGGCCCCTCGTTGCTCCACCGACATACTTCTTCCTCCTATATATACCCATATACCCTGGAAACATCATATACGGAGCCAAACCCCTATTTCCACCGCCGCAACCTTCTATACCCGTGAGATCCCATCTTGGGGCCTTTTCCGGCGCTCCGCCGGAGGGGGCATTGATCACGGAGGGCTTCTACATCAACACCATAGCCTCTCCGATGATGTGTGAGTAGTTTACCTCAGACCTTCGGGTCCATAGTTATTAGCTAGATGGCTTCTTCTCTCTCTTTGGATCTCAATACAAAGTTCTCCTCGATCTTCTTGGAGATCTATTCGATGTAATCTTCTTTTGCGGTGTGTTTGTCGAAATCCGATGAATTGTGGGTTTATGATCAAGTTTATCTATGAACAATATTTGAACCTCCTTTGAATTCTTTTATGTATGATTGGTTATCTTTGCAAGTCTCTTCGAATTATTGGTTTGGTTTGGCCTACTAGATTGACCGTTCTTGCAATGGGAGAAGTGCTTAGCTTTGGGTTCAATCTTGCGGTGCTCGATCCCAGTGACAGTAGGGGAAACGACACGTATTGTATTGTTGCCATCGAGGATAAAAAGATGGGGTTTATATCATATTGCATGAGTTTATCCCTCTACATCATGTCATCTTGGTTAAAGCGTTACTCCGTTCTTATGAACTTAATACTCTAGATGCATGCTGGATAGTGGTCGATGTGTGGAGTAATAGTAGTAGATGCAGGCAGGAGTCGGTCTACTTGTCACGGACGTGATGCCTATATACATGATCATACCTAGATATTCTCATAACTATGCTCAATTCTATCAATTGCTCGACAGTAATTCGTTTACCCACGTAATACTTATGCTCTTGAGAGAAGCCACTAGTGAAACCTATGCCCCCCGGGTCTACTTTCCATCATATTAATCTTCCAACACTTAGCTATTTCTATTGCCGTTTATTTTACTTTGCATCTTTATTTCTCTTTATTATAAAAATACCAAAAATATTATCGTATCATATCTATCGGATTTCACTCTCGTAAGTGACCGTGAAGGGATTGACAACCCCTTTATCGCGTTAGTTGCGAGGTTCTTATTTGTTTGTGTAGGTGCGTGGGACTCGCGTGTGGTCTCCTACTGGATTGATACCTTGGTTCTCAAAAACTGAGGGAAATACTTACGCAACTTTACTGCATCACCCTTTCCTCTTCAAGGGAAAACCAACGCAGTGCTCAAGAGGTAGCAAGAAGGATTTCTGGCGCCGTTGCCGGGGAGTCTACGCACAAGTCAAGACATACCAAGTACCCATCACAAACTCTTATCCCTCACATTACATTATTTGCCATTTGCCTCTCGTTTTCCTCTCCCCCACTTCACCCTTGCCGTTTTATTCGCCCTGTCTTTTTCGTTCGCTTCTTCTTCGCTTGCTTCTTGTTTGCTTGTTTGTTGGATTGCTTGCTTGTCACGATGGCTCAAGATAATACTAAATTGTGTGACTTTACCAATACCAACAACAATGATTTTCTTAGCACTCTGCTACCTCTTGAGCACTGCGTTGGTTTTCCCTTGAAGAGGAAAGGGTGATGCAGCAAAGTAGCTAAGTATTTCCCTCAGTTTTTGAGAACCAAGGTATCAATCCAGTAGGAGGCCATGCACGAGTCCCTCGCACCTACACAAACATATAAATCCTCCTAACCAACGCGATAAGGGGTTGTCAATCCCTACACGGTCACTTACGAGAGTGAGATCTGATAGATATGATAAGATAATATTTTTGGTATTTTTATGATAAAGATGCAGAGTAAAGAAAGTAAAATAAAAATGGCGCCAGAAATAGCTTGTTGTCGGGAGATTAATATGATGGAAAATAGACCCGGGGGCCATAGGTTTCACTAGTGGCTTTTCTCAAGAGCATAAGTATTTACGGTGGGTGAACAAATTACTGTTGAGCAATTGATAGAATTTAGCATAGTTATTAGAATATCTAGGTATGATCATGTATATAGGCATCACGTCCGAGACAACTAGACCGACTCCTGCCTGCATCTACTACTATTACTCCGCACATCGACCGCTATCCAGCATGCATCTAGAGTATTAAGTTCATAAGAACAGAGTAACGCTTTAAGTAAGATGACATGATGTAGAGGGATAAACTCATGCAATATGATATAAACCCCATCTTGTTATCCTCGATGGCAACAATACAATACGTGCCTTGCTGCCCCTACTGTCATTGGGAAAGGACAACGCAAGATTGAACCCAAAGCTAAGCACTTCTCCCATTGCAAGAAAGATCAATCTAGTAGGCCAAACCAAACTGATAATTCTAAGAGACTTGCAAAGATAACCAATCATACATAAAAGAATTCAGAGAAGATTCAAATATTGTCCATAGATAAACTTGATCATAAACCCACAATTCATCGGTCTCAAGAAACACACCGCAAAAGAAGATTACATCGAATAGATCTCCACGAGAGAGGGGGAGAACATTGTATTGAGATCCAAAAAGAGAGAAGAAGCCATCTAGCTAATAACTATGGACCCGAAGGTCTGAGGTAAACTACTCACACTTCATCGGAGAGGCTATGGTGTTGATGTAGAAGCCGTCCGTGATCGATGCCCCCTCCGGCGGAGCTCCGGAAAAGGCCCCAAGATGGGATCTCACGATTACAGAAGGTTGCGGCGGTGGAATTAGGTTTTTGGCTCTGTATCTGGTAGTTTGGGGGTACATAGGTATATATAGGAGGAAGAAGTACGTCGGTGGAGCAACAGGGGGCCCACGAGGGTGGAGGGTGCGCCCATGGGGGGTAGGCGCGCCCCCCTACCTCGTGGCTTCCTGGTTGATGCCTTGACGTAGGGTCCAAGTCCTCTGGATCACGTTCGTTCCAAAAATCACGTTCCCGAAGGTTTCATTCCGTTTGGACTCCGTTTGATATTCTTTTTCTGCGAAACTCTGAAATAGGCAAAAAACTGCAATTCTAGGCTGGGCCTCCGGTTAATAGGTTAGTCCCAAAAATAATATAAAAGTGTATAATAAAGCCCATTAATGTCCAAAACAGAATATAACATAGCATGGAACAATCAAAAATTATAGATACGTTGGAGACGTATCAAGCATCCCCAAGCTTAATTCTTGCTCGTCCTCGAGTAGGTAAATGATAAAAACAGAATTTTTGATGTGGAATGCTACTAGGCATAATTTCAATGTAATTCTTCTTAATTGTGGTATGAATATTCAGATCCGAAAGATTCAAGATAAAAGTTCAATATTGACATAAAAATAATAATACTTCAAGCAAACTAACTAAGCAATTATGTTTTCTCAAAATAACATGGCCAAAGAAAGTTCATCCCTACAGAATCATATAGTTTAGTCATGCTCCATTTTCGTCACACAAGAATGCTCTCATCATGCCCAACCCCGATGACAAGCCAAGCAATTGTTTCATACTTTAGTAATCTCAAACTTTTTCAACTTTCACGCAATACATGAGCGTGAGCCATGGATATAGCACTATGGGTGGAATAGAATATAATGATGGGGGTTATGTGGAGAAGACAAAAGAGGAGAAAGTCTCACATCAACGAGGCTAATCAATGAGCTATGGAGATACCCATCGATTGCTGTTAATGCAAGGAGTAGGGATTGCCATGCAACGGATGCACTAGAGCTATAAATATATGAAAGCTCAACAAAAGAAACTAAGTGGGTGTGCATCCAACTTGCTTGCTCACGAAGACCTAGGGCACTTGAGGAGGCCCATTGTTGGAATATACAAGCCAAGTTCTATAATGAAAAATTCCCACTAGTATATGAAAGTGACAAAACAAGAGACTCTCTATCATGAAGATTATGGTGCTACTTTGAATCACAAGTGTGGAAAAAGGATAGTAACATTGTCCCTTCCCTCTTTTTCTCTCATTTATTGGGCCTTCCCTTTTTTATGGCCTTTCTCTTTTTTATTCCTCACTTGGGACAATGCTCTAGAAAATGATGATCATCACACTTCTATTTATTTACAACTCAATGATTACAACTCGATACTAGAACAAAGTATGACTCTATATGAATGCCTCCGGCGGTGTACCGGGATATGCAATGAACCAAGAGTGACATGTATGAAAGAATTATGAATGGTGGCTTTGCCACAAATACTATGTCAATTACATGATCATGCAAAGCAATATGACAATGATAAACGTGTCATGATAAACGGAACGGTGGAAAGTTGCATGGCAATATATCTCGGAATGGCTATGGAAATGCCATAATAGGTAGGTATGGTGGATGTTTTGAGGAAGATATAAGGAGGTTTATGTGTGAAAGAGCGTATCATATCACGGGGTTTGGATGCACCAACGAAGTTTGCACCAACTCTCAATGTGAGAAAGGGCAATGCACGGTACCGAAGAGGCTAGCAATGATGGAAAGGTGAGAGTGCGTATAATCCATGGACTCAACATTAGTCATAAAGAACTCACATACTTATTGCAAAAATCTACAAGTCATCAAAAACCAAGCACTACGCACATGCTCTTAGGGGGATAGATTGGTAGGAAAAGACCATCGCTCGTCCCTGACCGCCACTCATAAGGAGGACACTCAAAGAACACCTCATGTTTCAAATTTGTTACATAACGTTTACCATACGTGCATGCTATGGGACTTGCAAACTTCAACACAAGTATTTCTCAAAGTCACAACTAGTCAACTAGCACAACTTTGATATCACTACCTCCATGTCTCAAAACAATCATCAAGCATCAAACTTCTCTTAGTATTCAGCACACTCATAAGAAAGTTTTTACTAGTCTTGAATACCTAGCACATTAAGATTATTTAAGCAAATTACCATGCTATTTAAGACTCTCAAAATAATCTAAGTGAAGCATGAGAGAATAATTGTTTCTTTAAAACAAATCCACCACCGTACTCTAAAAGATATAAGTGAAGTACTAGAGCAAAAACTATATAACTCAAAAGATATAAGTGAAGCACATAGAGTATTCTAATAATTTCCGAATCATGTGTGTCTCTCTAAAAAGGTGTGTACAGAAAATATGATTGTGGTAAACTAAAAAACAAATACTCAAATCATACAAGACGCTCCAAGCAAAACACATATCATGTGGTGAATAAAAATATAGCTCCATGTAAAGTTACCGATGGAAGTAGACGAAAGAGGGGATGCCTTCCGGGGCATCCCCAAGCTTTGGCTTTTAGGTGTCCTTAGATTATCTTGGGGGTGCCATGGGCATCCCCAAGCTTAGGCTCTTGCCACTCCTTGTTCCATAATCCATCAAATCTTTTACCCAAAACTTGAAAACTTCACAACACAAAACTTAACAGAAAATCTCGTGAGCTCCGTTAGCGAAAGAAAACAAAACACCACTTCAAGGTACTGTAATGAACTCATTATTTATTTATATTGGTGTTAAACCTACTGTATTCCAACTTCTCTATGGTTTATAAACTATTTTACTAGCCATAGATTCATCAAAATAAGCAAACAACACACGAAAAACAGAATCTGTCAAAAACAGAACAGTCTGTAGAAACTGTAACTAACGCAAACTTCTGGAACTCCAAAACTTCAGCAAAAATAGGACGACCTATACAATTTGTTTATTGATCAGAGGCAATTGGAATCAATATTTTATCACGTTCTGGTGATTTTTAACAATTGTTTTCGTGAACAGAAAGTTTCTGGAATTTACAGCAAGATCAAATAACTATCATCCAAGAAGATCCTATAGGTTTAACTTGGCACAAACACTAATTAAAACATAAAAATACATCTAACCAGAGGCTAGATCAAATATTTATTCCTAAACAGAAGCAAAAAGCAAAAAACTAAAAATAAAATTGGGTTGCCTCCCAACAAACGCTATCGTTTAACTCCCCTAGCTAGGCATAAAAAGCAAGGATAGATCTAGGTATTGCCATCTTTGGTAGGCAATCCATAAGTGGCTCTCATGATAGATTCATATGGTAATTTTATTTTCATTCTAGGGAAGTGTTCCATGCCTTTCTTTAACGGAAATTGGAATCTAATATTCCCTTCATTCATATCAATAATTGCACCAATCGTTCTAAGGAAAGGTCTACCAAGAATACTAGGACATGAAGGATTGCAATCTATATCAAGAACAATAAAATCTACGGGCACATAGTTCCTATTTGCAACAATAAGAACATCATTAATTCTTCCCATAGGTTTCTTAATAGTGGAATCCGCAAGGTGCAAGTTTAAAGAGCAATCATCAAAATCACGGAAACCTAACAAATCACACAAAGTCTTTGGAATCGTGGAAACACTAGCACCCAAATCACACAAAGCATAGCATTCATGATCTTTAATTTTAATTTTAATAGTGGGTTCCCATTCATCATAAAGTTTTCTAGGGATAGAAACTTCCAACTCAAGTTTTTCTTCATAAGATTGCATCAAAGCATCAACGATATGTTTGGTAAAGGCTTTCTTTTGACTATAAGCATGAGGAGAATTTAGCACAGATTGCAACAAGGAAATACAATCTATCAAAGAGCAATTATCATAATTAAATTCCTTGAAATCCAAAATAGTGGGTTCATTAGTATCTAATGTTTTGATCTCTTCAATCCCACTTTTATCAATTTTAGCATCAAGATCTAAAAACTCTGAATTTTTGGAACGCCTTCTAGGTAAAGGTGGATCATATTCAGTCCCATCATTATCAAGATTCATATTGCAAAACAAAGATTTAATAGGGGACACATCAATAACTTTTAGATTTTCATCTTTATTTTCATAGAAACTAGAAGAACACGCTTTTACAAAACAATCTTTCTTAGCACGCATCCTAGCGGTTCTTTCTTTGCACTCATCAATGGAAATTCTCATAGCTTTGAGAGACTCATTGATATCATGCTTAGGTGGAATAGATCTAAGTTTCAAAGAATCAACATCAAGAGAAATTCTATCAACGTTCCTAGCCAATTCATCAACTTTAAGCAGTTTTTCTTCAAGCAAAGCATTGAAATTCTTTTGCGAATTCATAAATTCTTTAACACTAGTCTCAAATTCAGAAGGCATCTTATTAAAATTTCCATAAGAATTGCTGTAGGAATTACCATAATTATTAGATGAATTACTAGGATACGGCCTAGGATTAAAATTTCCTCTATACGCTTTATTACCAAAATTATTCCTACCAACAAAATTCACATCCATAGATTCATTATTATTCTCAATCAAAGTAGACAAAGGCATATCATTAGGATCAGAAGAAATACTCTTAGTAGTAAATAATTTCATAAGTTCATCCGTCTTTCCACTCAAAACATTAATTTCTTCTATCACATGCACTCTTTTATTAGTAGATCTTTCAGTGTGCCATTGAGAATAATTAACCATAATATTATCTAGGAGTTTAGTAGCTTCTCCTAAAGTGATTTCCATAAAAGTGCCTCCCGCAGCCGAATCTAAAAGATTTCTAGAAGCAAAATGCAATCCGGCATAAATTTTTTGTATGATCATCCACAGATTCAAACCATGCGTAGGGCAATTACGTATCATTAATTTCATCCTCTCCCAAGCTTGTGCAACATGTTCATGATCAAGTTGCTTAAAATTCATAATATCATTTCTAAGAGAGATGATCTTAGCGGGAGGAAAATATTTAGAGATAAAAGCATCTTTGCACTTATTCCAAGAATCAATACTATTTTTAGGCAAAGACGAAAACCAAGCTTTAGCACGATCTCTAAGCGAAAAAGGAAATAGTTTCAATTTAACAATATCATTGTCCACAACTTTCTTCTTTTGCATATCACACAAATCAATGAAGCTATTTAGATGGGTAGCGTCATCTTCACTAGGAAGGCCGGCGAATTGATCTTTCATGACAAGATTCAACAAAGCAGCATTGATTTCACAAGATTCAGTATCGGTAAGAGGAGCAATCGGAGTGTGATACGTCTCCAACGTATCTATAATTTTTTATTGTTCCATGCTATATTATATTCTGTTTTGGACATGTTTTGGACATATAAAACAGCATGGTAATTTGCTTTAATTGTGAAATTAGTCCTAATGTGATAGGTATTCAAGATTAATAAAACTTTCTTATGAGTGTGATGAATACTAAGAGAAGTTTGATGCTTGATGATTGTTTTGAGATATGGAGGTAGTGATATTAAAGTTGTGCTAGTTGAGTAGTTGTGAATTTGAGAAATACTTGTGTTGAAGTTTGCAAATCCCGTAGCATGCTCGTATGGTAAACGTTATGTAACAAATTTGAAACATGATGTGTTCTTTGATTGTCCTCCTTATGAGTGGCGGTCGGGGATGAGCGATGGTCTTTTCCTACCAATCTATCCCCCTAGGAGCATGCGCGTAGTGCTTGGTTTTTGATGACTTGTAGATTTTTGCAATAAGTATGTGAGTTCTTTATGACTAATGTTGAGTCCATGGATTATACGCAGTCTTAACCTTCCATCATTGCTAGCCTCTTCGGTACCGTGCATTGCCCTTTCTCACCTTGAGAGTTGGTGCAAACTTCGCCGGTGCATTCAAACCCTGTGATACGATACGCTCTATCACACATAAGCCTCCTTATATCTTCCTCAAAACAGCCACCATACCTACCTATTATGGCATTTTCATAGCCATTCCGAGATATTTTTCCATGCAACTTTCCACCATTCCGTTTATCATGACACGTTCATCATTGTTATATTGCCTTGCATGATCATGTAGTTGACATTGAAAGAAATATGCCCTAGAGGCAATAATAAAGTTATTATTTATTTCCTTATATCATGATAAATGTTTATTATTCATGCTAGAATTGTATTAACCGGAAACATGATACATGTGTGAATACATAGACAAACAGAGTGTCACTAGTATGCCTATACTTGACTAGCTCGTTGATCAAAGATGGTTATGTTTCCTAGCCATGGACAAAGAGTTGTCATTTGATTAACGGGATCACATCATTAGGAGAATGATGTGATTGACTTGACCCATTCCGTTAGCTTAGCACTTGATCGTTTAGTATGTTGCTATTGCTTTCTTCATGACTTATACATGTTCCTATGACTATGAGATTATGCAACTCCCGTTTACCGGAGGAACACTTTTTGTGCTACCAAATGTCACAACGTAACTGGGTGATTATAAAGGTGCTCTACAGGTGTCTCCGAAGGTACTTGTTGGGTTGGCGTATTTCGAGATTAGGATTTGTCACTCCGATTGTCGGAGAGGTATGTCTGGGCCCACTCGGTAATGCACATCACTATAAGCCTTGCAAGCATTGAAGCTAATGAGTTAGTTGTGGGATGATGTATTACAGAACGAGTAAAGAGACTTGCCGGTAACGAGATTGAACTAGGTATTGAGATACCGACGATCGAATCTCGGGCAAGTAACATACCGATGACAAAGGGAACAACATATGTTGTTATGCGGTTTGACCGATAAAGATCTTCATAGAATATGTGGGAGCCAATATGAGCATCCAGGTTCCGCTATTGGTTATTGACCGGAGACGTGTCTCGGTCATGTCTACATAGTTCTCGAACCCGTAGGGTCCGCACGCTTAAAGTTTGATGTGTTATATTATGAGTTTATGTGTTTTGATGTACCGAAGGTAGTTCGGAGTCCCGTATGTGATCACGGACATGACGAGGAGTCTCGAAATGGTCGAGACGTAAAGATCGATATAATGGATGATTATATTTGGACACCGGAATGGTTCCGGGTGAGATCGGGATAATACCGGAGCACCGGGAGGTTATCGGAACCCCCCGGGAGGTATATGGGCCTTAATGGGCTTTAGTGGAAAGGAGGGGAAAGGAGCAAGGGAGGGGGCGCCCCCCAAGCCCAATCCGAATTGGGAGGGGGGCCGCCCTCCTTTCCTTCCTCCCTCCTTCCTCTTCCTTCCCTCTCCCTCTCCAAATAGGAAAAGGAGGAGTCCTACTCCCGGTGGGAGTAGGACTCCCCCCTTGGGCGCGCCTCCTCCCCTTGGCTGGCCCCCTCCTCCACTCCTTTATATACGGAGGAGGGGGCACCCCATAGACACAACAATTGATCTCTTGGATCTCTTAGCCGTGTGCGGTGCCCCCCTCCACCATAATCCAGCTCGATAATATCGTAGCGGTGCTTAGGCGAAGCCCTGCATCGGTAGAACATCATCATCGTCACCACACCGTCGTGCTGACGGAACTCTCCCTCAAAGCTCGTCTGGATCGGAGTTCGAGGGACGTCATCGAGTTGAACGTGTGCTGAACTCGGAGGTGCCGCGCGTTCGGTACTTGATCGGTCGGATCGTGAAGACGTACGACTACATCAACCGCGTTGTGCTAACACTTCCGCTTTCGGTCTACGAGGGTACGTGGACACACTCTCCCCACTCGTTGCTATGCATCACCATGATCTTGCGTGTGCGTAGTAATTTTTTTGAAATTACTACGTTCCCCAACAGTGGTATCAGAGCCAGGTTTTATGCGTTGATGTTATATGCACGAGTAGAACACAAGTGAGTTGTGGGCGATACAAGTCATACTGCTTACCAGCATGTCACACTTAGGTTCGGCGGTATTGATTGGATGAAGCGGCCCGGACCGACATTACGCGTACGCTTACGCGAGACTGGTTTTACCGCCGTGCTTTGCACACAAGTGACTAGCGGGTGTCAGTTTCTCCAACTTTAGTTGAACCGAGTGTGGCTACGCCCGGTCCTTGAGAAGGTTAAAACAGCACTAACTTGACGAACTATCGTTGTGGTTTCGATGTGTAGGTAAGAACGGTTCTTGCTCAGCCCGTAGCAGCCACGTAAAACTTGCAACAACAAAGTAGAGGACGTCTAACTTGTTTTTGCAGGGCATGTTGTGATGTGATATGGTCAAGGCATGATGCTATATTTTATTGTATGAGATGATCATGTTTTGTAACCGAGTTATCGGCAACTGGCAGGAGCCATATGGTTGTCGCTTTATTGTATGCAATGCAATCGCCCTGTAATTGCTTTGCTTTATCACTAAGCGGTAGCGATAGTCGTAGAAGCAATAGTTGGTGAGACGACAACGATGCTACGATGGAGATCAAGGTGTCACGCCGGTGACGATGGTGATCATGACGGTGCTTCGGAGATGGAGATCACAAGCACAAGATGATGATGGCCATATCATATCACTTATATTGATTGCATGTGATGTTTATCCTTTATGCATCTTATTTTGCTTTGATTGACGGTAGCATTATAAGATGATCTCTCACTAAATTTCAAGATAAAAGTGTTCTCCCTGAGTATGCACCGTTGCCAAAGTTCGTCGTGCCCAGACACCACATGATGATCGGGTGTGATAAGCTCTACGTCCATCTACAACCGGTGCAAGCCAGTTTTGCACACGCAGAATACTCGGGTTAAACTTGACGAGTCTAGCATATGCAGATATGGCCTCGAAACACTGAGACCGAAAGGTCGAGCGTGAATCATATAGTAGATATGATCAACATAGTGATGTTCACCATTGAAAACTACTCCATTTCACGTGATGATCGGTTATGGTTTAGTTGATTTGGATCACGTGATCACTTAGATGATTAGAGGGATGTCTATCTAAGTGGGAGTTCTTAAGTAATATGATTAATTGAACTTAAATTTATCATGAACTTAGTACCTGATAGTATTTTGCATGTCTATGTTTGTTGTAGATAGATGGCTCGTGCTGTTGTTCCGTTGAATTTTAATGCGTTCCTTGAGAAAGCAAAGTTGAAAGATGATGGTAGCAGTTACACGGACTAGGTCCGTAACTTGAGGATTATCCTCTCATTGCTGCACAGAAGAATTACGTCCTGGAAGCACCGCTAGGTGCCAAACCTGCTGCAGGAGCAATACCAGATGTTATGAACGTCTGGCAGAGCAAAGCTGATGACTACTCGATAGTTCAGTGTGCCATGCTTTACGGCTTAGAACCGGGACTTCAACGACGTTTTGAACATCATGGAGCATATGAGATGTTCCAGGAGTTGAAGTTAATATTTCAAGAAAATGCCCGGATTGAGAGATATGAAGTCTCCAATAAGTTCTACAGCTGCAAGATGGAGGAGAATAGTTCTGTCAGTGAGCATATACTCAGAATGTCTGGGTATAACAATCACTTGATTCAACTGGGAGTTAATCTTCCGGATGATAGCGTCATTGACAGAATTCTTCAATCACTGCCACCAAGCTACAAGAGCTTCATGATGAACTATAACATGCAAGGAATGGATAAGACAATTCCCGAGCTCTTCGCAATGCTAAAGGCTGCGGAGGTAGAAATTAAGAAGGAGCATCAAGTGTTGATGGTCAATAAGACCACCAATTTCAAGAAAAAGGGCAAAGGGAAGAAGAAGGGGAACTTCAAGAAGAACAGCAAACAAGTTGCTGCTCAAGAGAAGAAACCCAAGTCTGGACCTAAGCCTGAGACTGAGTGCTTCTACTACAAGCAGACTGGTCACTGGAAGCGGAACTGCCCCAAGTATTTGGAGGATAAGAAGGATGGCAAGGTGAACAAAGGTATATGTGGTATACATGTTATTGATGTGTACCTTACCAGAGCTCGTAGTAGCACCTGGGTATTTGATACTGGTTCTGTTGCTAATATTTGCAACTCGAAACAGGGACTACGGATTATGCAAACACTGGCTAAGGACGAGGTGACGATGCGCGTGGGAAATGGTTCCAAAGTCGATGTGATCGCCGTCGGCACGCTACCTCTACATCTACCTTCGGGATTAGTTTTAGACCTAAATAATTGTTATTTGGTGCCAGCGTTGAGCATGAACATTATATCTAGATCTTGTTTGATGCGAGACGGTTATTCATTTAAATCTGAGAATAATGGTTGTTCTTTTTATATGAGTAATATCTTTTATGGTCATGCACCCTTGAAGAGTGGTCTATTTTTGATGAATCTCGATAGTAGTGATACACATATTCATAATGTTGAAGCCAAAAGATGCAGAGTTGATAATGATAGTGCAACTTATTTGTGGCACTGCCGTTTGGGTCATATTGGTGTAAAGCGCATGAAGAAACTCCATACTGATGGACTTTTGGAATCACTTGATTATGAATCACTTGGTACTTGCGAACCATGCCTCATGGGCAAGATGACTAAAACGCCGTTCTCCGGAACTATGGAGCGAGCAACTGATTTGTTGGAGATCATACATACTGATGTATGTGGTCCAATGAATGTTGAGGCTCGCGGCGTGTATCGTTATTTTCTCACCTGCACAGATGATTTAAGCAGATATGGGTATATCTACTTAATGAAACATAAGTCTGAAACATTTGAAAAGTTCAAAGAATTTCAGAGTGAAGTTGAAAATCATCGTAACAAGAAAATAAAGTTTCTACGATCTGATCGTGGAGGAGAATATTTGAGTTACGAGTTTGGTCTACATTTGAAACAATGCAGAATAGTTTCATAACTCACGCCACCTGGAACACCACAACGTAATGGTGTGTCCGAACGTCGTAATCGTACTTTACTAGATATGGTGCAATCTATGATGTCTCTTACTGATTTACCGCTATCATTTTGGGGTTATGCTTTAGAGACGGCCCCATTCACGTTAAATAGGGCACCATCAAAATACGTTGAGACGACGCCTTATGAACTATGGTTTGGCAACAAACCAAAGTTGTCGTTTCTTAAAGTTTGGGGCTGCGATGCTTATGTGAAAAAGCTTCAACCTGATAAGCTCGAACCCAAATCAGAGAAATGTGTCTTCATAGGATACCCAAAGGAAACTGTTGGGTACACCTTCTATCACAGATCCGAAGGCAAAACATCGTTGCCAAGAATGGATCCTTTCTAGAGAAGGAGTTTCTCTCGAAAGAAGTGAGTGGGAGGAAAGTAGAACTTGATGAGGTAACAGTACTTGCTCCCTTATTGGAAGGTAGTTCATCGCAGAAACCGGTTCCTATAACGTCTACACCAATTAGTGAGGAAGTTAATGATGATGATCATGAAACTTCAGATCAAGTTGTTACTGAACCTCGCAGGTCAACCAGAGTAAGATCCGCACCAGAGTGGTACGGAAATCCTGTTCTGGAGGTTATGTTACTAGACCATGACGAACGTACAAACTATGAAGAAGCGATGGTGAGCCCAGATTCCGCAAAATGGCTTGAGGCCATGAAATCTGAGATGGGATCCATGTATGAGAACAAAGTGTGGACTTTGGTTGACTTGCCCGATGATCGGCAAGCCATCGAGAATAAATGGATCTTCAAGAAGAAGACTGACGCTGACGGTAATGTTACTGTCTATAAAGCTCGACTTGTTGCAAAAGGTTTTCAACAAGTTCAAGGGATTGACTACGATGAGACCTTCTCGCCCGTAGCGATGCTTAAGTCTGTCCGAATCATGTTAGCAATTTCCGCATTTTATGATTATGAAATTTGGCAAATGGATGTCAAAACTGCATTCCTGAATGGATTTCTAGAAGAAGAGTTGTATATGATGCAACCGGAAGGTTTTGTCGATCCAAAGGGAGCTAACAAAGTGTGCAAGCTCCAGCGATCCATTTATGGACTAGTGCAAGCCTCTCGGAGTTGGAATAAACGTTTTGATAGTGTGATCAAAGCATATGGTTTTATACAAACTTTTGGAGAAGCCTGTATTTACAAGAAAGTGAGTGGGAGCTCTGTAGCATTTCTGATATTATATGTGGATGACATATTGTTGATTGGAAATGATATAAAATTTCTGGATAGCATAAAGGGATATTTGAATAAGAGTTTTTCAATGAAGGACCTCGGTGAAGCTACTTATATATTGGGCATAAAAATCTATAGAGATAGATCAAGACGCTTAATTGGACTTTCACAAAGCACATACCTTGACAAAGTTTTGAAGAAGTTCAAAATGGATCAAGCAAAGAAAGGGTTCTTGCCTGTGTTACAAGGTGTGAAGTTGAGTAAGACGCAATGCCCGACCACTGCAGAAGATAGAGAGGAAATGAAAGATGTTCCCTATGCTTCAGCCATAGGCTCTATCATGTATGGAATGCTGTGTACCAGACCTGATGTGTGCCTTGCTATTAGTTTAGCAGGGAGGTACCAAAGTAATCCAGGAGTGGATCACTGGACAACGGTCAAGAACATCCTGAAATACCTGAAAAGGACTAAGGATATGTTTCTCATTTATGGAGGTGATAAAGAGCTCATCGTAAGTGGTTACGTCGATGCAAGCTTTGACACTGATCCGGACGATTCTAAATCGCAAACCGGATACGTGTTCATATTGAACGGTGGAGCTGTCAGTTGGTGCAGTTCTAAACAAAGCGTCGTAGCGGGATCTACATGTGAAGCGAAGTACATAGCTGCTTCGGAAGCAGCAAATGAAGGAGTCTAGATGAAGGAGTTCATATCCGATCTAGGTGTCATACCTAGTGCATCGGGTCCAATGAAAATCTTTTGTGACAATACTGGTGCAATTGCTTTGGCAAAGGAATCCAGATTTCACAAGAGAACCAAGCACATCAAGAGACGCTTCAACTCCATCCGGGATCATGTCCAGGTGGGAGAGATAGAGATTTGCAAAATACATACGGATCTGAATGTTGCAGACCCGTTGACTTAGCCTCTTCCACGAGCAAAACATGATCAACACCAAGGCTCCATGGGTGTTATAATCATTACTATGTAATCTAGATTATTGACTCTAGTGCAAGTGGAAGACTGAAGGAAATAAGCCCTAGAGGCAATAATAAAGTTATTATTTATTTCCTTATATCATGATAAATGTTTATTATTCATGCTAGAATTGTATTAACCGGAAACATGATACATGTGTGAATACATAGACAAACAGAGTGTCACTAGTATGCCTCTACTTGACTAGCTCGTTGATCAAAGATGGTTATGTTTCCTAGCCATTGACAAAGAGTTGTCATTTGATTAACGGGATCACATCATTAGGAGAATGATGTGATTGACTTGCCCATTCTGTTAGCTTAGCACTTGATCGTTTAGTATGTTGTTATTGCTTTCTTCATGACTTATACATGTTCCTGTGACTATGAGATTATGCAACTCCCGTTTACCGGAGGAACACTTTATGTGCTACCAAACATCACAACGTAACTGCGTGATTATAAAGGTGCTCTACAGGTGTCTCCGAAGGTACTTGTTGGGTTGGCGTATTTCAAGATTAGGATTTGTCACTCCGATTGTCGGAGAGGTATCTCTGGGCCCACTCGGTAATGCACATCACTATAAGCCTTGCAAGCATTGCAGCTAATGAGTTAGTTGCGGGATGATGTATTACGGAACGAGTAAAGAGACTTGCCGGTACCGAGATTGAACTAGGTATTGAGATACCGACGATCGAATCTCGGGCAAGTAACATACCGATGACAAAGGGAACAACGTATGTTGTTATGCGGTTTGACCAATAAAGATCTTCGTAGAATATGTGGGAGCCAATATGAGCATCCAGGTTCCGCTATTGGTTATTGACCGGAGACGTGTCTCAGTCATGTCTACATAGTTCTCGAACCCGTAGGGTCCGCACGCTTAAAGTTCGATGACGGTTATATTATGAGTTTATGTGTTTTGATGTACCGAAGGTAGTTTGGAGTCCCGGATGTGATCACGGACATGACGAGGAGTCTCGAAATGGTTGAGACGTAAAGATCAATATATTGGACGACTATATTTGGACACCGGAATGGTTCCGGGTGAGATCGGGATAATACCGGAGCACCGGGAGGTTATCGGAACCCCCTGGGAGGTATATGGGCCTTTATGGGATTTAGTGGAAAGGAGGGGAAAGGAGCAAGGGAGGGTCGCGCCCCCCAAGCCCAATCCGAATTGGGAGGGGGGCCGGCCCCCCTTTCCTTCCTCCCTCCTTCCTCTTACTTCCCTCTCCCTCTCCAAATAGGAAAAGGAGGAGTCCTACTCCCGGTGGGAGTAGGACTCCCCCCTTGGGCGTGCCTCCTCCCCTTGGCCGGCCCCCTCCTCCACTCCTTTATATACGGAGGAGGGGGGCACCCCATAGACACAACAATTGATCCCTTGGATCTCTTAGCCGTGTGCGGTGCCCCCTCCACCATAATCCACCTCGATAATATCGTAGCGGTGCTTAGGCGAATCCCTGCATCGGTAGAACATCATCATCGTCACCACACCGTCGTGTTGACGGAACTCTCCCTCAAAACTCGGCTGGATCGAAGTTCGAGGGACGTCATCGAGTTGAACATGTGCTAAACTCGGAGGTGCCGTGCGTTCGGTACTTGATCGGTCGGATCATGAAGACGTACAACTACATCAACCGCCTTATGCTAACGCTTCCGCTTTCGGTCTACGAGGGTACGTGGACACACTCTCCCCTCTCGTTGCTATGCATCACCATGATCTTGCGTGTGCGTAGGATTTTTTTTGAAATGACTATGTTCCCCAACAGACATCGTATTTGTGGCAAAGCCACCATGCATATTATTTCATACATGTCACTCTTGATTCATTGCCCATCCCGGTACACCACCGGAGGCATTCATATAGAGTCATACTTTGTTCTAGTATCGAGATGTAATCATTGAGTTGTAAATGAATTGAAGTGTGATGATCATCATTCATAGAGCATTGTCCCCCAAAAAAGAGAAAGGCCAAAAAAATAAAGGCCCAAAAAAAAGAGAAAAGAAAATAAAAGGGGGCAATGCTACTATCCTTTTTTCATACTTGTGCTTCAAAGTAGCACCATGATCTTTATGATAGATAGTCTCTTGTTTTGTCACTTTCATATACTAGTGGGAAATTTTCGTTATAGAACTTGGCTTCTATATTCCAACAATGGGCTTCCTCAAATGCCCTAGGTCTTCGTGAGCAAGCAAGTTGGATGCACACCCACTTAGTTTCTTTTGTTGAGCTTTCATACATTTATAGCTCTAGTGCATCCGTTGCATGGCAATCCCTACTCCTCACATTAACATCAATTGATGGGCATCTCCATAGCCCGTTGATTAGCCGCGTTGATGTGAGACTTTCTCCTTTTTGTCTTCTCCACATAACCCCCATCATTATATTCTATTCCACCCATAGTGCTATATCCATGGCTCACGCTCATGTATTGCGTGAAAGTTGAAAAAAGTTTGAGATTACTAAAGTATGAAACAATTGCTTGGCTTGTCATCGGGGTTGTGCATGATGAGAGCATTCTTGTGTGACGAAAATGAAGCATGACCAAACTATATGATTTTGTAGGGATGAACTTTCTTTGGCCATGTTATTTTGAGAAGACATAATTGCTTAGTTAGTATGCTTGAAGTATTATTATAATTATGTCAATATTAGACTTTTATCTTGAATTATTCGGATCTGAATATTCATACCACAATTAAGAGGGTTACATTGAAAATTATGCCAAGTAGCATTCCACATCAAAAATTCTGTTTTTATCATTGACCTACTCGAGGACGAGCAGGAATTAAGCTTGGGGATGCTTGATACGTCTCCAACGTATCTATAATTTTTGATTGTTCCATGCTATATTATATTCTGTTTTGGATGTTTAATGGGCTTTATTATATACTTTTATATTATTTTTGGGACTAACCTATTAACTGGAGGCCCAGCCCAAATTGCTGTTTTTTTGCCTATTTCAGTGTTTCGAAGGAAAAGGATATCAAACGGAGTCCAAACGGAATGAAACCTTCGGGAACGTGATTTTCGAAACAAACGTGATCCAGAGGATGTGGAGTCCACGTAAAGCAATCAACGAGGAAGGCACGAGGTAGGGGGCGCGCCCTCCACCCTTGTGGGCCCCTCGTTGCTCCACCGACGTACTTCTTCCTCCTATATATACCCATATACTCTGGAAACATCATATACGGAGCCAAAACCCTATTTCCACTGCCGCAACCTTCTGTACCCGTGAGATCCCATCTTGGGGCCTTTTCCGGCGCTCCGCCGGAGGGGGCATTGATCATGGAGGGCTTCTACATCAACACCATAGCCTCTCCGATGATGTGTGAGTAGTTTACCTCAGACCTTCGTGTGACGCCCCGAGAACCGATGCTTCAGACGCCTTCCTTGTTCTTCGCTACCGTCGTGTGTTTTCTTTTGCTTGTTACATTTCATCAAGTCATCATGTGCATTGCATCTGCATGTTTTCATAAAACTCGTAGTCGTTCGTAGTTGCCGCTTCTCCTTGTCTCCGTGGCATGTCGTCAGACCGTTTGTCTTCCTTGTCCATTCTCAGTCCAACCACACACTTGACCTCGTCCGCCTAACCCTCCTGGCATAGTGCATCGACCCCTCGCCCGTGTCCGAAACTTCCCCGAACCCGACCCGCTCAGTCATCACCGTTGGGTCCGGATCATCCTCTAACGTCCCTAAAACATCTCCATTTTCTTAATTGGACTCCCTAACCCTTTTATTCCGAACCGCCAGATCATGATCGGATGATCCAAATCATCCCCTTTTCGTATATATATAGACCCTAGTCCATCTTTAGACCCAAACCCTAAAACCTAGGGAGCTTGTCCCATCCACTCGTCGCCGCTGCCACTCCACCGAATCCACATCGGGATCCCACCTGCCCAAACCACCGCCGCCATCTTCCCCTTGTTTTCAGCGCCACCCAATCAGCAGCAACGCCCGAGCGCTCCTCTCCACGCCGGCATCCCCGTCCCGAACCTCATCGTCGCCGCGCACCCTCCCTTGATCCATCGCCCGGGGCCGTTTCCCCACTGGACGAACACCAGGCCAGCCCCGCGCCCCTGCTCTTCCTTCTTCTTCCCCTATCCCGCTCTTCTCTCAGTGCTCTCTCTCTATCTCGTGTAGGAGGACAGCCATGGGAGCACCTCGAGGAGCAACACCGCAACAGCCTCGTCCTTGCACCGCCACCATCTCCGGCAAGATTTGGCGAGCCGCGACGAATCCGACCTCCTCCCGTTCCCCTGCTTCGGATCTGGTGCTCCACACCCCCTTCCTTGCGCCTGCGGCCGCTCGCTCGTCGCCATGGCCACAGCAAGTTCAAGCTTCGCCGCCCGTTGCTGTTCATCGAGCCGTCCCGCGCTCCAACCACTAGTGCAAAACCGGGCTTTAGCGCCGGTTCGTAAGGGCCTTTAGTGCCGGTTCTGCAACCGGCACTAAAGAGTGGAGACTAAAGGCCCCCCCCCTTTACTACCGGTTCGGCACGAACCGGCGCTAAAGTGCCACCACGTGGCACGAGCCAGGCCCGGGTGCTGGTAGACCATTAGTACCGGTTGGTAGCACCAACCGGTACTAAATGTTTGGGGGGGTTTTGGTTTTAATTTTTATTTTTCCATTAATTTTGTGTTTTCCATTTAATTCTTTTTTGTTTGCTGGTATTTTACGATACTACATATTGTACACGTTATGCATATATATAAATAGATTTTCTTGTAGAACCGATCATATATATATATATAATCGAATGTCTCACAACCATCATTAATTATTCACACATACACATGTATATATATACAATTTCTTCTACATGTTGCCTTGGTGCCTTCGGAGCACGATGACAAGTGGTTCATGGGGGCGGTAGCGGGTAATAGTATTCTCCTTTGGGATCTATGACCTGGTCGACCAAAAATCCCGCTATTTCCTCTTGAAGTGCTCGTATGCGCTCTGTTGGTAGGAGCTGGTCCCGCACCTCTTTGAACTATTAAGAAGGAGATCAATATGCATGTGTATTAGTTGTGTGACTAGATATCGACAATCATGTAAGATTTGTGAATAGTGTTCTGGCAAACGTACCCAGTCCTGTCTATCAGATCTGCTCCTTTCGGACGCCATCATGTGAATGTTCTCGCAAACGTAGTATGCACACACTTCAGTCCCCGGCGCCTGCTTCAGGGCCTTTACGAGAATAGAATTTAATCAGATAATTATTAATTAAGCATGTTAATTAATTAATGGTATTGAAACAGGAATTAAAGAGATGGTAGCTAGCTAGCTAGTACTACTTAATTACTTACCTTGGGTCGATACCAACATAGCTTTTGTCGTCATTTTCCTGGAGTCACCTTGATGTACTTTGCCCAAGCCCTGCCCGCCGGCAAAGAAAATTAATCAAGGGGTTATTAAAAATAGTTCATATCAGGAAATGAAGAACTAAATAGGCCGAGATATAGTTAATAATGATTGAAATAACCTGTCGACTATCCCCTTCACGATGCTGTAGTCACTATCTTTTTTAAGTAGTGAGTCCAGTACTTCAACTTTTCCTTCGTCAACTTTAATGTCTAACAAGATCCAGTGGAAGCTGCATGCGCATACGTTTGCATGTATAAATTAAGCGGGCATGTGCATAACACTAATCAACTATAACCCTAAACCCTATACACTTATTAACATCTAGCTAGTAAGCAAAAACAGAATTTGTAGTACAAGACAGTGTGACTCACTCGAAGTTGTAAGGAAGTAGTATATCTTCATTGCTATTGAGGCGCTTCAAGAACTCTACCATGTTTTTCTCTACATCTTGTCTACACCATTCCAATTTCCATGTGTATTCATTAACGATATTTGGGTCAATGAACCCAATGCCATAGCGTCCAGCTTTTTTCATTTCATACATCTTCATCCTGCATAATACCACAGAAAAGAATATATAGTGAGGATATATAATTACAGGTAATTAATGATCAATCAATGAGCACTAGAGCTAGCTTGAGACTTAAATTACAGAAAGAAATCACTTACAGACAATAGCAACTGACGATAGATTTGTCGAGTGCATCTTGATTGAATAACTGAAATAGTTCTGAATACTCAACGGACAGAGCTTTCTTATTGAAGTAATGATCTTCCTTGACTTGCACCATGAGGGATTCTCGATTGGAAATCTTGGTAATTTTCATGTACCAATCATGCAATTCATACATTCTCGTTGGGAGGTTCTTGACCTCCTCGGGCTCGACCAAAGGTTGGCCCCGGACATATTTCCGTTTTATTTCCTCCTCTCTAAGCGGAGACATGGGCTCGATATCGAGGAGTTGTCCAACAGTCATGTTGAGCATTTCAGCCTGCATTATATGCTCCTCGGTTATTACCACATCGCCCATCTCGGGAACATAAACGGTTTGCCCACAATAATATTGGGCGCGTGTACTCTCATGTGTTGTTGGCACAACAAGCGGGAGGGGGGGGGGTCGATTGCGCCGCCTGTTCTCCCAGCTGGGGAATGGTTTTCCCGCATTTTTTGACAGCTGCTTGTTGGCTCGAGCTCGAGCTCGCTTCTTTCTGTAGTCATGCTCGATGTGCCTTCCTGATTTGGCACTCATAGTCTGAGTCAACAGGCTTGGGAGCTGGTGGTCTAGCCATACGAATGAAGTGGTCAATCTTTTCCTCAGGCACTTTCTCCCTCGGCGGCGTTGCCGGTTTCGGTCGAAAATGAGCGTCCACTTCGGCCCGCACTATTGCATCGTTTTGCTCCTCGGTCATGTCGTAAGGCCTCTGAGGAAGAGGAGCGAGGCTGCTTGGACCATATTTATATCGTTGTCTCCGCCTGTACTTTCTGTACTACCTCGACTCGTACGGCTACGCACCATAGCTGCGGCGTGTCTCTTCTGCGATTGCTTAGGCGGCGGAGACGGCTGACGTGGCTTAGTTGGAGCAGGAGGAGTGGCCTGACGCTGTGCCGGACTTGAAGCAGGAGGTGTGGCCTGACACGGTGTTGGACTTGAAGTAGGAGGTGTGGCCTGACGCTGTGCCGGACTTGAAGCAAGAGGTGTGGCCTGACACGGTGTCAGACTTGAAACAGGAGGAGTGGCCTGACGCTGTGCCGGACTTGAAGCACGGGTCTGCTCACGCGTTCGTGGACTTGGAGGAGCGGGAGTCTGCTGACACGGTGGCGAACTTCGAGGAGGAGTCGGCAGACGCGGTGTCGGTGGACTTCGAAAGATGATGCAATCCTTTCTCCATAGGATGATACGATGTATGGCCTCTCCCAGTGTGTGCTCGTCGTCACCTCTAGGAATGTCAAGCTCTAGCCCCAAATATGGGTCCACCACCTCATCAACCAAGACACGAGCATAGCCCGCTGGAATCGGGGCGCAATGGAAGGTTGCTTCGGGGGTAATTGTAAAAGCAATGACGCCCGCCACCTTCATGGATATGTTCTTCATTTTGAAGTGTAGCTCACAGTTAGTGTTCTCTATGATGTCATCCACATGGTATGTATCCAGCAGTGCGTCGCCCGGGGCGGAACCAACGCTGCCTTGTCGACATGGATGGGACGGTGCTATCCAATGCTGGATGATCATCCGCTTGCTGCTGCCGCTGCTGAGACCCCCTTTCCTGGCTAAGTGAGTCGATCTGCTGCTGCTGCTGCTGCTGGAATTTGAGTGCCAAGTCCGCGTGCCTTGCTTCTAGGCCTTGAAGGCGTTCCGCGTCCTGCTTCCTCTGCTCCTCCTCCAGCTTCCTCTTCTTCTCCTCCTCCATCTTCTTTCTTGCACGGGTCCTGTAGTCGTCGTTCCATTCCGAAAAGCCCTCATACCAGGGAATAACGCCCTTGCCTCGTGTTCTTCCCGGGTGTTCAGGATTTCCCAGGGCGCGCGTAAGCTCGTCGTTCTCTCTGTTGGGCGTGAACACCCCCTTTCGAGCATCTTCTATTGCGTCAAGTAACTTTTGTTCTGCTCCTTTTAGACTTGCCTTCTTTGAAACCAGGCCTGTCTTCGGGTCCAACGCCCCCCATGCGCATAGAACCAAGTTCTGCACCTCGGGGGGGGGGGGGGCAGCTCCTAGTAACCGGAGTGACCCCTGCATCCTCCATCTCTTGCTCAGACTTATCCCACTTAGGCATTGCCACCGCGTAGCCACCTGGACCCAGCCTATGGAATTGCGTATTTTTTGCGGCATTGGCCTTGTTTTTTCTCGATCGTTCCTTAGATAATTCTGATTCCTTGAATTTCACGAAAGCGTGCCAGTGTTCTCTTTGCTTCTCCAGTGTTCCCTTGAATTCTGGAGTCTTCCTTTCTGCAGCGAGGTAGTTGGCCCATACAGTTTTCTTGTGGGTGTTGAATGCAATTGCCATCTTCTTAAGAGCAGCGTCCTTGACTTTCTGCACATCTGCATCAGTGAAATAATCTGGTAGGGTGAAATGTTCCATCAGAGATTCCCAAAGCTTTTGTTTTGCTCTGTCGTCGACCCAAGTAACATCTGGGCGTTTAGTTTTTGGCTCTTTCCATTCTTGAATGGAGATCGGGAGTTGGTCCTTCACAAGAACTCCGCACTGACGAACGAACTTGATCGCAATGTTCTTAGGCGTGAGGGGTTCGCCACTAGCTTTGATGGAATCGATGTTGTACTTTACACCCTCCTTCAACTTTTTGCCCGGGCCGCGCTTTGTCCTGCTGTCTGTAGAAGCAGATTTGCTCGATCCGGAGGGCTGAAAGAAGAAAGATCGATTCGTTAATATATCTTCAAATAAAAAAAACATGTGATGATCACTAGATGCCTGCTTATATAAATATACCTCGCCGGTAGTCTTTGTTATTTCAAGATCAACATTGTATTCGTCATCATAATCATTGTCCGCGTCATCATAATCATAATCATAGTTCATGACTTCATCAGCTCGGTCGTCGAGATCGAATATCTTATCATCACCCTCCCCGGTATTGTTCAGATATTGGGAGCCGTCATTTGCTTCATTCAGATCATCAGGCCTGCTAGGGCTGCGTATGATCTCGAACAGGGCCTCTTCTCCCTCTCTGCTGGTATTGTCCGCCATAGCTTTTATTTAACTAATACAGAAGAAATATAAAACAATTTATTATTCAAATTACAATGCATGGATGCAATCAATAAGGAAAAACTGAATCATATAGTACATAATATGCATCGTCTCGAATAATATATAATCTCGAATACATCGTCTCGAATAATATATAATCTCGAATACATCACTGGCTAGGTAGCTAATAAAGATCGAATACTATAGAAGAATCTAGGCCACTCGCGGTTCCTGGGGCGCAGGCGGTGGATACCCAAAGACAAGGAACCATCACAGGATCATATCTCCGATCATCTGCCCAAAGAACCTGCCAGGTATTGGAGAACCTGACGTCCATAGCAGCCATGTAGCGATGGACGTGCTCATCCTCCTCCCTGACACGACGACGCACCACCTCCGGCGGGGCCGGCTCCCTCTGCACCAAATGTGGCCCACGCGAACGCCACCAAAGGAGATCAGGGTCGACGACGGGACCCGAGGCCGGGTTCCTCACCAAGCGGCGCGCCCCTCCAGGTAGCACCTCCCAGTGCCAGCCCGGCGGAGCCCAATCCCGGACATGGGTCAGCCGGACGTCGTCGCGAACGGGTCGACGGCGAGGATGCGGGCCGGGCATCGTCGAGAACAAATACTATATGCCCGCAAAAAGTAACATTTTTTAAATGATTGGATTGTGATAACTAAAATTATATATGAAAATTCTAACAATTTGACATTAATCTAATTCATCTAACTAAAACTAATTCTAAAATTTCTAACATTTCTATATATATAACTAACATTTCTATAACATTTCTAATATTTCTATAACTAAAAAACAGAAAAATTGCTAACATTTCTATAAATATTTCTATAACTTAAAAGTAGAAAAATTTATAACATTTCTATATAACTAACATTTCTATAACATTTCTAATATTTCTATAACTAAAAAACAGAAAAAATTTCTAACATTTCTATAAATATTTCTATAACTAATTTGTGTGTGGACATGGCGGTCGGGGCAGGCGCTCACCGGCGAGGCGAGGCGACGGGGGGCGGCGACGGGGACGGCGATGACGTGGATGGCGACGATGGGGACGGGGATGGGGCGGCGACGACGGGGACGGGGACGGCCGGGGCGGCGACGACGGGGACGGGGCGGCGACGGGGGCGTCGACGAGGGGTGGCGACGGGGGCAGTGACGGGGGCGGCGGGCGACGGGGCAGAGGAGAAGAAGCAGATGAAAACTAACGAAATTTGTAAGTCTTGCTTATATAGGATGGGCCTTTAGTACCGGTTGGAGCCACCAACCGGTACTAAAGGTCACATTTGGCCAGCCCAAGCGGCGGGAAGCGCACACCTTTAGTACCGGGTGGTGGCACCAACCGGTACTAAAGACCCCCCTTTAGTACCGGTTGGAGCCACGACTCGGTACTAAAGGGGTGCAGTGGTGCAGGTGCGGTGCGGGCAGGTTTAGTCCCACCTCGCTAGCCGAAGGGCGCCCGCACCTGCTTATAAGCCCCGTCGCGGCAGCTGTCTCGAGCTCCTCTCTATTGCAGGCCTTCTGGGCCTACCTGTTCTGTGCTGTCTTGTGGGCCTATTGGGCCTTTGCGGGCCTGCATCCTGGCCCAACAACAGGTTGGGTTTCTAGTCGTATGCAGGCCGCTTTGGCCCAGTAGGCGGGCTTTTTATTTTCTTATTTTTTTTGCTTTCTTTATTTTTGTTTTATTTATTTTTGAGTTGTTTTTTGTTGTATTTAGAGTTTCTTTGTGAATATTTTTGCTTTAGGTACAAAAAATTACTAACTTTCTATTAGTGCCGGTAGTTTACAAATTTGAATAGTTTACATTTTGAATTATTTGAAATTTGTGTGAATCACTAGTTTGTGAATAACTTAACTTTGAAAATAGATTTTTCAGTGATTCTTTTTTCTTATGTTTAATATTAGTGTGTTTTATCATTATATTCAATTTGGTAATGCTTAGGTTATTTAAAAAATGAAATGCCTTTGTAACGGATGTGTTTTCGTCCGAAACCCTGATACTTCGAAAGAGATTGTCCATTTTGTACACGAAGTGCATCCAGTTTTTGCGGTAACCCTCTCTACTTTTTTGCACATGCTATGTGGGTGAAATTATGATACCATGCCAACTTTCAACCTTTTCTGAGTTCATTTGAAGTGCTTTTCAATTTCAGGGTCATTTAGCTGAAAAAATCAGTAAATGCATGAAAGAATTTGTTTGCACATAAAGTTTCTTCGCGTTTCAAATGCCAAAACACATAACTACCCTAACTATTACAGAGATTCCCTCCTGGGTGTGAAACACAGAAGAAAGTGATGATAGTGAAGCCGATCACTTCCCAGATCTTTGGGTGTGAAACTTTTTCTTCGCGTGTGTCCCTTTGCGCCGTAGCCATGGAAAATCTTCATCATTTAACTGGATGCTCGGGTCAATATTCACTGTGAATGGAGCAATTTCATCAAACTTTTCATAATCTTCTGACATGTCTGTCTTGTCATCCACTCCCACGATGTTTCTCTTCCCAGAAAGAACTATGTGGCGCTTTGGCTCATCGTATGATGCATTCGCTTCCTTATCTTTTCTTTTTCTCGGCTTGGTAGACATATCCTTCACATAGAAAACCTGTGCCACATCATTAGCTAGGACGAATGGTTCGTCTGCATACGCAAGATTGTTGAGATCCACTGTTGTCATTCCATACCGCGGGTCTTCTGTTACCCCATATCGTGTCATATTAACCCATTTGCACCAAAACAAAGGGACCTTCAAACCACGTCCATAGTCAAGTTCCCATATCTCCTCTATGTAACCATAATATGTTTCCTTTCCCGTCTTGGTTGTTGCATCAAAGCAGACACCACTGTTTTGGTTGATGCTCTTCTTATCTTGGGCGATCGTGTAAAATGTATCACCATTTATCTCGTACCCTTTGAAAGTCATTATATTCGAAGATGGTAACTGGGACAGCGAGTACAGGTCATCTTCAATAGAGGCGTCATGCATGGTACGTGTCTGCAACCAGCCGGCGAAACTCCTGGTTTGTTCACGTGTAATCCAGTCATCAGACCGCTCCGGGTGTTTGGAGCGTAGAAAATTCTTGTGTTCGTCCATATACGGAGCCACCAAGGCGGAATTCTATATAACTGTGTAGTGTGCTTCAGTGAGAGAATGTCCGTCCATACATATTTTTTGATTCCCTCCTAGCATGCCTTTTCCATCCAGTCTGCCCTTATGCCGCGATTCAGGAACACCAATCGGCTTAAGGTCAGGAATAAAGTGAATACAAAACTCAATGACCTCCTCATTTTCATGGCCCCACCGGGAGTAGGACTCCTCCTTTCCTTGTGGGAGTAGGAGAAGGGAAGGGGGAAGGAGAAAGAAGGAAGGGGGCGCCCCCCTTCCCTAGTCCAATTCGGACCAGATCATGGGGAGGGGCGCGGCCACCTTTTGATACCTTTCTCTCCTTTCCCGTATGGCCCATTAAGGCCCAATACGAATTCCCGTAACTCTCCGGTACTCCGAAAAATACCCGAATCACTCGGAACCTTTCCGAAGTCCGAATATAGTCGTCCAATATATCGATCTTTACGTCTCGACCATTTTGAGACTCCTCGTCATGTCCCCGATCTCATCCGGGACTCCGAACTCCTTCGGTACATCAAAACTCAATAAAACTGTCATCGTAACGTTAAGCGTGCGGACCCTTCGGGTTCGAGAACTATGTAGACATGACCGAGACACGTCTCCAGTCAATAACCAATAGCGGGACCTGGATGCCCATATTGGCTCCCACATATTCTACGAAGATCTTTATCGGTCAGACCGCATAACAACATACGTTGTTCCCTTTGTCATCGGTATGTTACTTGCCCGAGATTCGATCGTCGGTATCTCGATACCTAGTTCAATCTCGTTACCGGCAAGTCTCTTTACTCGTTCCGTAATACGTCATCCCGCAACTAATTCATTAGTCACAATGCTTGCAAGGCTTATAGTGATGTGCATTACCGAGTGGGCCCAGACATACCTCTCCGACAATCGGAGTGACAAATCCTAATCTCGAAATACGCCAACCCAACAAGTACCTTTGGAGACACCTGTAGAGCACCTTTATAATCACCCAGTTACGTTGTGACGTTTGGTAGCACGCAAAGTGTTCCTCCGATAAACGGGAGTTGCATAATCTCATAGTCATAGGAACATGTATAAGTCATGAAGAAAGCAATAGCAACATACTAAACGATCGGGTGCTAAGCTAACGGAATGGGTCAAGTCAATCACGTCATTCTCCTAATGAGGTGATCTCGTTAATCAAATGACAACTCATGTCTATGGCTAGGAAACATAACCATCTTTGATTAACGAGCTAGTCAAGTAGAGGCATACTAGTGACACTCTGTTTGTCTATGTATTCACACATGTATTATGTTTCCGGTTAATACAATTCTAGCATGAATAATAAATATTTATCATGATATAAGGAAATATATAATACTTTATTATTGCCTCTAGGGCATATTTCCTTCAGTCTCCCACTTGCACTAGAGTTAATAATCTAGTTCACATCGCCATGTGATTTAACATCAATAATTCACATCACCATGTGATTAACACCCATAGTTCACATCTCTATGTGACCAACACTCAAAGGGTTTACTAGAGTCAATAATCTAGTTCACATCGCTATGTGATTAACACCCAAAGAGTACTAAGGTGTGATCATATTTTGATTGTGAGATAATTTTAGTCAACGGGTCTGACACATTCAAATCCGTAAGTATTTTGCAAATTTCTATGTTTACAATGCTCTGCACGGAGCTACTCTTAGCTAATTGCTCCCACTTTCAATATGTATCTAGACCGAGACTTAGAGTCATCTAGATTAGTGTCAAAACTTGCATCGACGTAACCCTTTACGACGAACCTTTTGTCACTTCCATAATCGAGAAACATTTCCTTATTCCACTAAGGATAATTTTGACCGCTGTCCAGTGATCTACTCCTAGATCACTATTGTACTCCCTTGCCAAAATCAGTGTAGGGTATACAATAGATCTGGTACACAGCATGGCATACTTTATAGAACCTATGGCCAAGGCATAGGGAATGACTTTCATTCTCTTTCTATCTTCTGCCGTGGTCGGGCTTTGAGTCTTTACTCAATTTCACACCTTGTAACACAGGCAAGAACTCTTTCTTTGACTGTTCTATTTTGAACTACTTCAAAATCTTGTTAAGGTATGTACTCATTGAAAAAACTTATCAAGCGTCTTCATCTATCTCTATAGATCTTGATGCTCAATATGTAAGCAGCTTCACCGAGGTCTTTCTTTGAAAAAAAAACTCCTTTCAAACACTCCTTTATGCTTTGTAGAATAATTCTACATTATTTCCGATCAACAATATGTCATTCACATATACTTATCAGAAATGTTGTAGTGCTCCCACTCACTTTCTTGTAAATACAGGCTTCACCGCAAGTCTGTATAAAACTATATTCTTTGATCAACTTATCAAAGTGTATATTCCAACTCCGAGATGCTTGCACCAGTCCATAGATGGATCGCTGGAGCTTGCATATTTTGTTAGCACCTTTAGGATTGACAAAACCTCCTGGTTGCATCATATACAACTCTTCTTTAATAAATCCATTAAGGAATGCATTTTTGTTTATCCATTTGCCATATTTCATAAAATGCGGCAATTGCTAACATGATTCAGACAGACTTAAGCATAGATACGAGTGAGAAACTCTCATCGTAGTCAACATCTTGAACTTGTCGAAAACCTTTTGCGACAATTCTAGCTTTGTAGATAGTGACACTACTATCAGCGTCCGTCTTCCTCTTGACGATCCATTTATTCTCAATTGCTTGCCGATCATCGGGCAAGTCAACCAAAGTCCACACTTTGTTCTCATACATGGATCTCATCTCAGATTTCATGGCCTCAAGCCATTTTGCGGAATCTGGGCTCACCATCGCTTCTTCATAGTTCGTAGGTTTGTCATGGTCTAGTAACATAACCTCCAGAACAGGATTACCGTACCACTCTGGTGCGGATCTTACTCTGGTTGACCTACAAGGTTTAGTAACAACTTGATCTGAAGTTTCATGATCATCATCATTAACTTCCTCACTCATTGGTATAGACGTCACAGGAACCGTTTCTTGTGATGAACTACTTTCCAATAAGGGAGCAGGTACAGTTACCTCATCAAGTTCTACTTTCCTCCCACTCACTTCTTTCGAGAGAAACTCCTTCTCTAGAAAGGATCCATTCTTAGCAACGAATGTCTTGCCTTCGGATCTGTGATAGAAGGTGTACCCAACTGTCTCCTTTGGGTATCCTATGAAGACACATTTCTCCGATTTGGGTTTGAGCTTATCAGGATGAAACTTTTTCATATAAGCATCGCAACCCCAAAATTTTAAGAAACGACAACTTTGGTTTCTTGCTAAACCTCAGTTCATAAGGCGTCGTCTCAACGGATTTTGATGGTGCCCTATTAACGTGAATGCAGCTGTCTCTAATGCATAACCCCAAAACGATAGTGGTAGATCGGTAAGAGACATCATATATTGCAC